>NC_051855.1:7392640-8041391 GCF_905115235.1 Hermetia illucens | reverse complement strand
ACAAAAAATTATAAACGGTACATTCTTCACGACTCCTCAATCACCAACTCCAGTTGTAGGTTATGCAACTGTGAAGAGGAGACCATCCAGCACATAACATCTGCATCTGCAGGATGTTGAGCGGTACCGAGTACACCAATCGTCATAACTCCCTCTGCAAGATTCTCCATCAAAACCTTGCGTTGAAGTATAACTTGGTGGCAACCTATCATCCTTACTATAAGTATACTCCGCAGAGAATCTTGGAAAATGATTGGGTCAAACTATTGTGGGATCACACTATTGCCACCGACCATATTGTTAATCATAGCAGACCCGATCTAGTCCTGCTTCTGAAGGAAGAACGAGTGTGCTTTATAATCTATGTAGCCGTACCGTTGGACCGGAACACTGTTGAAAAACAGCACGAAAAAATCCCGAACTACGGCCCCTTGGCAGACGATACGAAGCAGACTTGGAGACTACAAAAGATCGAAGTAGTCCCAGTAGTAATTTCAGCGACGAGATTAGTCCCGCAGAACTTACATAAAGCGCTGAAAACGCTCGATCCGCCGGATTTCGTAGCCAACATTTGTCAAGCACTAACGACGTCACCCCCCGAAGAAGTAACACCAAATTTCGAGGACTGGACAGCAGCTGTCCTTGGAAAATACGGAAAGCATCGTGACGTAATCAACCCCCGGAATGGCGTAAATAGGCGACATGAAAATCCCAACACCGTCCAACCACCGTCATCCGGACGGTGTCGAAGAGCGTGGGAATATAAGGAGACGCAAACGGCGCCTCAGGAAAAATTTTAAGGAGGCCGCCCAGAGGCTGCTGGATGGTAAGTCTCTAAATACGATCACCAGGACGCCCGAGCACCCCCAAATAAGGTCACACTACCAACAATTATTCAGTGCAGCGCAATGGACGTCAATTCCGATCACAGACAGAAAACGAGATACAGTTTTATACCAACCAATTACCGGAGATGCAAAAAGCGGTTATCCTTGCAACCTGTGCTATAGTCCGAAGAGTCCTGTCCGGTAGCAATCTGACTTAATGGGTTTCAGTCTTTATCCGCACTGTCTTCGATATAAGATCCATGTCTCTGTAGTGTAGAACCTCCGCGTCATTGGCTAAAGTGTTTGCGACAATCGGGATGTAGTAATACATTTTCGCATGGTCGCCACACACTTTGCGTTAAAACGCATCATCGCTGTGATGCGGGCCTTTGGATGTTGCCTTCAGCCCATCCTTAGGTTGGTCGCCCCTAGGTCCGATTGGGCGGGAAGAGGGTCCGTGGGCTTTTTTAACTATGATACATATACACTTGACATCGCATCTGAGCTCTGGAAAGCGAAGAGCTGGGACCCAACACTGTGGCTCAGTGAATTCTTCAGAACTGAACAATTTAAATACCTCGGGTCAACGCTATCAGACAATAGAGAATCGCGTTATGAAATTGTTTCACGGATTAACACCACCTGAATGAAGTGGCGTTCCAAAACTAGTGTTCTTTGTGATCGACGTATCAACGAACGCCTCACATCTAAAATTTACCGCAATGTCGTCCGTCCTGTCACTCTCTATGGTTCTGAGTGTTGGCCGACTATAAAAGACAATGAACGGCGTCTCGCGGTAATGGAGACGAAAATGTTGCGTTGGACGAGTGGCGTGATACGTTTTGATCACATCCGAAATAAGGATATCCAAGCAATCGATATGGAGTTGCACGGAAGGAAAAATTGCGGGAGAGGCGTCTTTGATGGTATGGTCACGTAATTCGCGATAGCGAGAATTCACTTGTTAAGATTGGTCTGTACATCGACCAAAATAATAATAATAATCGTTTGCACAACAAGAGAGAGCACTTCATTCAAAACCGAAACGGTACACTACAGTACACTGTAGCAGGCAATGTGGTCAGCATTGCGCTCGCCCGAGATTATTGCGCTGATATGACTCAGGTACTCATTCCTGTCGACTGGTATCCGACGTCAAATCACGATAAAAATCTCACTGCCACCAGTGAGACAAAGGAAAAAATAAGAAGATACTTGGAAGCGCAGGCGTGATTAAAAAGTAGGTAACGCTGGGTCGTTACGGCCTAAGACATAATTCACGAAGACTGCCCACCCATAATCACTGACGGCGACCAGAGCTTCCTTCCTGGGGACGAGCAGAACCCTCGGAACGGCGAAGTCAATTCCTCGATCAATTACATTCACGGATTTCAAGACGAATTCAAACTTGCCTCAGATAAGTCTGTCTACCAAAGGGCTCCGGGTATCTTGGACACCGAGGCTCTAGCAAACAAAAACCGTTACCATCTTCCCAATACACACAATAAACTCTTCCAATTAACCAAGGTCTTCAAATTAGAAGGTCATTCCTTCACCATTAAGGGGGAGAGAAAGCCAACTTTTATTCTCAGAGGAATCTTCTCTCACAAATACTCTTCTGACGACGTGACAAAGGAAATCAAAGAATTGGCACAGCTTACGCCGATTGGTGTCTCAAGGCTCTACACCCCGGGACAACGATACCAACTTAAGCCTCTTTCGCGTCACTCTCAATTCCGAGGTAGATGCCACCATAGTCTCTCTAAACGAAAAACACTATTACACCAGCGGATCAGGTGGGAGAAAGCCAGGAGAGGGGATGTCATTCAGTAGTTTAACTGTCGACAATTTGGCTACCTTTCTTCAAGTTGCGAATACAACCCCAGATGTGTCAAATATGCAGGCCCACACGCCTGTAGGAAGTCGACTGTGCAAGACAACACTGATAAGGAGTCTTCGATAAGAAGTTTGAAACACGTTGGAGTAACAAGGCGACTTAAACCAACAACTGATTACTTTGAAACACTGACGGATCCCTCACAGCAGAGGGAGCCGGTGCCGGTGTCATTGATCCAAGGAAAAGTATTTTGAGCCAATGGTAAGCACACTAGCATATTCCAGTCGGAAATATACGCAAAATACAGATGTGCCTCCTTTAATCTCCAAAGGAACTACAGGGGGCAGAACATTGCTATTCTCACCACCAGCCAAGCAGCGATTAAGGCACTTAGGTCCAACCAGGTGAACTCTGAACTGATGTGGGAATGTCTTAAGAGACTGTTCTGCTCGTTCACCAAGGTGTGGATACTCTTGGTTCCAGGTTATGTTGGATTGGAAGGCAATGGGGCAGCGATCGAACTAGCCGAAAAGGGAGCAGCAACGACTGTAAACGGGCCGGAACCTTTCTGTGGAATCGGAATCAGGTTCATGGCTATGGCCATAAAAAATGAAGAGGAATGGTTGAGGGAACCAGGAATGGAGCACTCCAAGGTGTTTATTAGGGGATGCGAACCCAAGGACACAAAGAATTGCTTAAACCTCACCAAAAAGAACCCCCGAATCATAGTAGGAATTCTTGTTGGTCACTGTCGGCTAAACAATCATTTAAGGAAGCTAGGGGTATCTACGGACAATGCCTGCCAGGTTCTGCGCGGAGTGTGATGAAACCTCTTTACACGTACTGGCACAGTACAAGTGCCCGGCAATTTTTCCAATGGTAATAGCAGCTTTTGAAGAAGTAGAGCCATAAAAGTTTAGCTCAGGGTTGTAAACCTAATAAATCTTTATTTTTAAGGTCAGTCAAAAATCTTATAAAAGGAAGCCTTAAAAAAAGATCATTAACTTACGATTTGGCGCTTTCAACTTGTCCTTCCTCGTTATCATCGTAGTGTTGCTCGTATAAATTCACTGCACTGTTATTATTGCTGTTGTTCATCTCGCGTCGTATTTCATTGGCTTCCCATTTTTCAAATTTCGCTCGAAGTTGTTTCGCTCTTGCAGCTGACTGTGCCTGAGAATGAGAGTAGATTTTTAAGGAGTTTTAAAGGGGCTTGACATGCAGAGAATCATTAGATAAGGTCTAAGATCATTTAGAAAACGAACTAAGATGGTAAAACCCTATAACCGTGTTGTTTAAAGGCTGAAGAGGTCCTGAGTCACTCGATGACTGAGTGGAGAAACCATTGTAAACATTTACTGTCAGAAACCGCATCGAACCACTAGCAGAGCAGACGATAACTAGTGGTTCCTTGAGGAATTGCCTGGAGGTCTATGACCCAACGTCGTGGCTAAAGTTCCTAGTGGATACGGGGGTAGATGTGTCCTTTGCACGTAATGCCCAGGAGGCGTCCTTGTAGAAGTTGGTTGCAACCAAGGGAACCCCCATCAGCACTTATGATACCAAATTTTTCACCCTTTCGCTAGGCCTCACGCGTCCGTTCCACTGACAGTTTTGCATCGCCAAAGTGTCGCGGCCTGTCCTAGGCGCCGATTTTCTCAAGCATTTTGGACTGCTCGTCGGCATAAAAAACTGGAAACTCTTGGGCCCTGACACACACGCCTCCGCATTCGGTAAAGAAAGTTAACATGTCCATCAGACTATATCAACTGTCACCAGGAACTCCCCGTTCTCGGCGTTATTAAAGAATTTCCCAGGGCTTACAAGCCCTGCGTTAAGTACAAATGCCCCTACTCACGGCACACGAGACTGCATCACGACCGTCGACCCACCGGTATCAGTCCGCCCTCGCAGGCTTGACCCAGAAAAGTTGAAAGTTGCGAAAAAGGAGTTCCAGTTCCTGTTAAGCAACGGTTACTGTCGACCTTTCAAAAGTCCCGGGGCAAGCCCCCTACATCTCGTGCCAAAGAAAGACGGTTCCTGATGCCCGTGCGGAGACTACCACCGCCTCAACGATGTGACCGCCCCGGATAAATACCCGATGCTATACATCGAGAATGTCACCATGGACCTTGGTAGCAAACGACTTGTTGAAGGCCTTCCATCAAATACTCGTCGTCGAAAGCGATGTCCCCAAAACGGCGATCACTACACCGTTCGGTCTGTTCGAGTTTATGACGAAGACGTTCGGTCTCCATAACGCCTCGCAAACCTTTCAACGTTTTATGGACGAGGTTTTGCAAGGACTGGACTGTTGCTTTTGCTATATGGACGACATACTGGTTACATCAGAGTTGAACCAAGAGGACATAGAGCACTTGCGCCTGATTGTCGAACGTCTCACGAAGTTTGGCATTGTCACCAACGTTTCCAAATGTGTTTTCGGCGTGAACGAGTTGGAGTATCTCACGCATGTTATTAGCGAAAAACGTTCCTCCCCACCTACGTTTCGGGTGGATACAATCCGCAAATTCAAGAAAACGTCCACCGTCAAGGATCTCCGACAATTCCTTGGGACCATTGACTTTTATCGACGTTTCGTCCGCAACGCTGCTACGCTGCAAGTCCCGTTCAACAAATACTGCGCAAGGACCAAGAAGAGAGACAAGACCGTCAGCACGTGGGTGCCAGAAGCCGAGGATGCCTTCGAAGGATACAGAAATTGCCTAGTCGACGCCGAACTACTCGCGCATTTCCAGGCCAACGCCCCCTTGATGCTTACTACTGACGCTTCCAATGTCGCAGTCGTGGAGCAACAACAAAACAAACAGTGGCTCCCGCTAGCTTTTTCATCATCATCATCAACGGCGCAACAACCGGTATCCGGTCTAGGCCTGCCTTAATAAGGAACTCCAGACATCCCGGTTTTGCGCCGAGGTCCACCAATTCGATATCCCTGAAAGCTGTCTGGCGTCCTGGCCCACGTCATCGCTCCATCTTAGGCAGGGTCTGCCTCGTCTTCTTTTTCTACCTTAGATATTGCCCTTATAGACTCTCCGGGTGGGATCATCTTCATCCATACGGATTAAGTGACCCGCCCACCGTAACCTATTGAGCCGGATTTTATCCACAACCGGACGGTCATGGTATCGCTCATAGATTTCGTCATTGTGTAGGCTACGGAAACGTCCGCTAGCTTTTTATCAAAAGAAAATCTCAGCCGTGGAAGCGAAATACAGCGCGTACTTTTGGAAATTTACAGCAGCGTCCGTCACATCCGTCGCTGTCTAGAGGGTTCCGAGTTCTTTGTGTTAAAAGCCGCTGACATACGCGTTTGCTCAGTCAGCTGACAACAGCGACGCCTCAGCTACATACTCCAATTTACAACGGACTTTCGTTCCGTTCGTGCCTTAAGCAACGAAGTAGCAGATGCAGTCTCCCGTATCGAAACCATCGAACTGCCTGCCTTCATCAGCGAAGATGAGCCATCCCTGGATACGGAACTACGGAACCTGCTTCATGATAACACCACATCACTCAAACTGATACGGAAACGCTGCGGTTCAGCCAAGGGGATCGTCTGTAATCTGTCTCTTGGATGTTTGGCACATCCAAACGCCGTTCCACGTGCCAAACCATCGCTAAGACGTTCGTGTTGACTGGAATGAAAAGGGACGCCTTTATGATATTTGGGCTCGCACTTGTATACCATGTCAGCGCTGGAAGATATCTCGCCACCAAAGGAACCCGCTCCGTTTTCGGTACCCGATGAGCATTTTCAACGCGTCTACCTAAAAAGCGTCGGTCCCTTGACTTTTTCAGAAGGTCTCCCGCTCCTTTTCCGGTACCCGATGAGCATTTTCAACGCGTCTATCTAAAAAGCGTCGGTCCCTTGACTTTTTCATAAGGTCTCAGGTATTGCTTCACTGTAATCGACCGGTTCTCCAGATGGCCTGAGGCGATTGCAAAAATTGACCAGACTGCTGACTTCGTGGCAAAGGCCTTCTAGAACAACTAGGTTGCATGCGGACGGAACGCCTCGTACGATACAACGGACCAGGGTACTCAATTCGAGTCGACTTTGTTCAAGTCGCTAGCCAACTTCATCGGATGCTCTAGGACCAGGACGTGGCCTTATCACTCCGCGTCAAACGGAATTGTCGAATGTTTACATCGCACACTTAAGGCCAAAGTTGTGTGCCACGGGCAAAACCAGCCTGCCCAGACGTACTGCCCACCATTCCATTGGGACTTTGTACTAGCTGTAAGGAGGGCCTCACTCTAGACGAGTGGCAGCTCTCTTGGCAAAATGAAACTAGAGGCAGATGGACTGCGCGGCTCATCGGCAACTTAGGTGCGTGGCTGAATCGGAAGCATGGTGAGACTGACTATTTCCTCACCCAATTTTTAAGTGGGCATGGAAATTTTCAGTCTTACCTGCACAAGATTGGAAAGACGCGTTCTCCGGATTGTGTGTTTTGCAATGGAGTTGTGGACGATGCCCACTACACTTTTTTTTCTTGTGGAAGGTCGGATGGGGTTCGTCAACAGCTCTATTTAAACACAAGGGATCTCTCTCCAGACAACATTGTGGAAGAGATGCTGAGGACTGCTGACAGGTGGAACCGTGTTGCCCATTACGTTCGGGTCCTTCTCGTTGCTAAGAAGATAGAACTCGACCGGTGGAGGAGCCGGATAGCAGGGGGCTCCTTGAACTGACAGTTCCCTTTCTCCTCTCCCCTCCCGTTGGTGAAAGGAATTCCCTGATTTGAAGGCTCCGCGAGGCGGGAGAGTTTGGGGGCTGGCCCGAAATAATGTGACAGACGGTTCCAGGCTAGCTCTCTGACGATGGGGAGGTGTTTAGTTGGTAGTCCGACCACGTACGAATCGGGAGTCCAACACAGTGTGCGTAAATCCATTCTCCTACCCTACCCCAAAAAAAAAGGAGGGCCTGAACTCTTCGTGCGCGCAAATGCTTTACGGGATTACCCTGTCGCTCCCATGAGAATTCCTCGCTCCCAGCAACGAATCAACGGGCCTCCACGAGTTCCTTACCAATCTGTGCAACGTTATGCATGAATTCCGTCTCACCGAAATCAACAGATAACTTTCGTGAATAAAAAGCTTAGCTTAGCGCGCGGAAGCCGGGGGGGGGGGGCGATCTACTCGAACTAAGTCAACGAGTCGCGTGAGACCATCGACGCAGCGTATTGTCTATGCAAGCACGTATGCTTGAGCAATGACGGCTAGGCAACATAGCTCTATCAATCTCGAGAGTACATTACATACAGGAGATTCGTCTCACGGCGCAGTGCTTGCATTTGGGTAGTGGAAAGAAAGCATTGCACTTATTCAACGTGGTGCAATCACTTATGCTTGCAAAATTTTTTGCGTTTACTGTGGTGTTAGTATAGGAAACACACAAAAAATCATGTAGACGTTAAAGCCGGTCTTTCCTTCTATTCAACGGTATGTATACCGCAACGTGCATGATGGACCTAATACAATATTATACTCACCTGCCGCAGGAATTCATCATCATATCGATTATGTTTAGTCTCCTCTTCACTTTCCTCCTCTTCTTCCTCCTCTTCTTCCTCCTCCTCTTCATCATCATCCTCTTCATCTTCATCACTATCTTCATCATTATATACTCGTCGGTTACCATCTGGAGGTGGAGTAAATCGTTTCAATGGCTTCGGTACTTCGTCAAACTCGCTACGTTTATTTTTAGATTCTTCCATTTGACGAAATATTGACAGCATTTTCGTAGCGGTATGAGTTTTCGCTGCTACCGTTGAATCATCTGTTCGTCCTTCTGACCGAACTACATCAGGATCAACATAGATTTCAGGTTCAGGTGAATCGGCTGTTTTGACCACACCCTCACGTGGTGGTGTAATACGGAAGGGTTTTCGTTCCGTTTCAGTTGGACGATACTGTTCGAAAAATCGGAATTTCGATGATACCTCGGATGTTTCAATTTTGATGTCGTCCGATTTATCTGTGCTTCTTACGATTTCTCCAGTACCTAAGAATGGCTAGTGCAAGGAAAAATAGTTATAGCGACGTCTGAAACTTTATTTGTCAATTTCAAGCGGAATAAAGCAACGCATTACAGAGCCCATTTTTTTTTGGTAAACTGCAAATCAAAAGAAAGCATTCAGCAAGCCATGAGCTTGGATTTTGAAGAGATTTTGCGTAGAGCGTATACTTGGTCCTGAGCGCAACAGAGGTGACAGGTAGGTATACCACCGTAGGCAATACTTGCCAGGTATTACCAGTTAGGTCCGCAGACAGATAAGTATACTGAAGATGTCTACCAAAGAGGTTTACCAAATAAGTATATAGAAGAAGCTTACCACCTACTTCTGATGAAACTGCGACCTAACCAGGCGAACTAGGATGATTCTGAGTCGGTAAACCATGCAGAAATGCCTCAAAGCCTGTTATTTTTTAAGAAAAGGCATCCCCAATACTAGGAATCTCATACTCTTATAAAGATTTGGTAAGGCTCCAAGAAGAGATCCAGGCTATAGACGTACATTACTCTCAGAGGAATACTACCCCTTAATTTACCTGTCAGTTGCCGCTTTAGTTTAAAGACCAGGTTAGATTCGGCAGCACGCTCCAAAAGGAAGACTTATATTTTTCCTGTAATTTAAAAAAATGACAAAAAGCTACTCTCCTTTCGGAAATAGCACGATTTGCTTAGTAAATGGGAAAAATGAGAGAGCGTAAGAATGCGCCAGCTGCACTTATGCGTGTGAAGCCACTCCATGTTTGACATACTCTCTATGATCTACGTACAGGACAGATGAGCTTTGTAATATACCTTGGACTTGTCCGGCTGTAATTTTCTTACTTGTTGTTGTTTTTTCGTATCGGGCGTTCTAGGGCCTTGATTTGGTAGAGGGGCTTGTTGCTGTGATGCATCCAAATTCTGGAAAATCGATCGTGACTGTTTGCTGATCCCTACAAAGGCAAGAATGTTAGGACAAGCTTTTCTGGTTTGTTTCCTTTGCCTTAATACCTTGCTCGAATACTTCCATTTCATCATCCTGAAGTCTATGTTCTCCACTACCTTCTTTACCCTGTTTGAAGACCTCACCTGTTTCGAATTTTTCCTTAAGGGTTCGAGCTTTGTCACCAATGTCGATTTCAGGTTTTTTGCCCGACGATGTAATAGCTATGCAAGACGTTAGGCCAATTTTATTCGAAAGGGTTTGAATTTAGTACTCACCTTGCTCGCTATCTGCGACAGCTTGTTGGTACATCTCCTTTATACGAGCCTGCTTTCCCATGAATAAACGAGAACGTATGTTTTGGATTTCTTGTTTTCGTTCCTCGCGGCGCTCCTCGCGACTCATCATGTGACCATTTTCAAATTTCGATTTGATATCACTCATATTTCGGAAGCTTATGGGACGTTCCCGTTGGGCTCGTTTGGCCCGGATTAAATCAGCATCTTCGTTGTCATCATCAATGTCATCCTCTTCATTATTGTAGTCCTCTTCGTCACTTGAATCTTCATAAGGAACACCAGATAGGGATTCGTCGTTTAGACCGGTATTCATTCCTTTGGCGTGGAACCTATAACGGGTTAATAAGAGTTGGGTTATGTTGAGGAGAGAGACAGACACTGAGGTTGATCGAACCTAACACCAAGTGACAACATAGGAACATTCCAAAATTCTCAGTCGCCGGCGATATCATTATTGTAAGCAATTCCAATAGGAAAGCAGCAGATTAGGGGACGCATAACCAATGCAGAAGGGGACTTGGCATGGTTACAATGTTCGCCCCTGATTATTACCCTGATTTGACTCAGGTACTCATTCACAACTGAGTCAACTGCTATCCCACAACCACTGAGCTACCCGAACCGTGATGCTACAATGGAAAATATAATTATCATCATCAACCCTGTAATAACCAATGTTCAGTCTAGTTCTACCTTAGTACGGAACTACCAGCGAGTGCCATTCGATATCACTGGAAGCTGCCTAGCCTACACTATCGATCCATCTGAGGCTTCTTTTTCTATACTATCATAGGTAGCATCAGCAGGACGTCTTCTCGATCCCTGATGTTACCGAAGAGGAACTTCGGGAAATCTGCAGACGTATTGGGGACAGCAATGCTCCGGGATTGGACGGAATTCCGAACAGGGCTCTGAAGGTGGCGGTCAAGGCCAGACCAAGGTGGTTCGCAAACACATTCGAATCGTGCATGGCGGAAGGAGTGTTTCCCACCCAGTGGAAGAGGCAGAAGCTGGTATTGCTACCGAAGCCCCGAAAACCACTCGGCGTGCCCTCTTCATATCGCCCTATTTGTCTCTTAGACACCATGGGGAAGATGTTGGAGAGGGTGATATACAACAGGCTGCTCCCGTTCATCGAGCTTGCGGGTGGTCTTTCAGAGCGGCAATATGGGTTTCGGCGAGCCCGTTCTACGGTTGATGCAGTAGCAAAGGTCGTGGAATTGGCTCGAAATGCAATGGCCATGGGTGAATTCTGTGCTCTGGTGACGCTGGACATCAAAAATGCTTTTAACTCAGCCAACTGGGGCTGGATTAAGGGCGCTTTGGCCAAACTGGGTGTTCCTAGCTACTTGACTCGGCTCATCGAGAGTTACCTTTCGGACAGACTTCTCTGGTATGAGACGGACGACGGGCCGAAGGAGTACATTGTGACAGCAGGTGTGCCTCAAGGTTCTGTATTGGGACCGCTGCTGTGGAACATAGTGTATGACGGAGTGCTTGGCCTTCGCGTGCCGGAGGAGACAATGCTGATTGGTTTTGCGGACGACCTGGCGGTAGTCGCAATTGCAAACCATTCCGAGGACATGGAGCTTTATGCAAATGAAGCCATTCATACCATCAAGTCATGGTTACGAATGGCCAAGCTGGACCTGGCGGACGAAAAGACGGAGGCGGTCCTCATTACCAACCGTAGGAAGAACAACACGGTTACCATCCGGGTTGGTAATCGTGAGGTCGTCTCAAAATCGGTTGTCAAATACCTGGGAGTGATGATCGATGCCAAGCTGAGTTTCAAGGGACACTTGGATTATGCGCGAGAGAAAGCAGCAAATGCCAGCTCATCCCTTGCAAGGATGATGCCTAACGTGGGAGGGCCGAAGTATAGTCACAGGTTACTCATCGCGGGAGTGATGAGGTCGATCCTGCTATACGCGTCCCCTGTCTGGGCGGGAGCGTTGAACCACGCTGTCAACCGGAGGAAGATAAGTTCGGCATACCGGCCAATTGCGCTAAGGATGTGCAGCGCATTTAGGACGGCGTCGACGGAGGCAGTGTGTGTTATCGCAGGAATGATCCTCATAGATCTTCTAGCGAGCGAGGCACACTGGCTCTACGAAAAATGGAAAGCAAATCCAGCCGAGGTGACTGCGGATTTTCGAAAAGCCTCCAGGAGAGAGTTGTGTGGCAAGTGGCAACAACGATGGGATAACTCCGACAAGGGCAGGTGGAAATGGGAGAAATGGGTCAACTGAAAGCACGGAGAATTGAATTACCACCTGACACAGTTCCTTACGGGACACGGTGGCTATAGGAAGTACTTGCATCGCTTCGAGTTGGACGAGTCTCCCAACTGTCTTGAATGCGGTGCTACACCCGAGAACCCGGAGCACGTTATTTATTTATTTATTTATTTATTTAATGAAAACTGGATGGCGGTAAATGAGGCAGTAGCCGTGGTGCAGACAAAACTCCTGGAGTTAGATCGAGCTCGGAAGGCGGCGCGACGGAGAAGTGTCATGGACGAGCTGGTATAGCGAACCAGAGCCTCCCCCGCGAAGTATAATAATACATCACGGTGGTCCCGCGGGGAGGGGCGGAAGAGTGGCGGTGGTTTGAGTGTGTGCGAATCCCACACACTGCTGCAACCTGGCGCTTCAGTTGAGGGCAACGAATTACTGTCGCAGTCATTCTATGGAGATGAGCACCAAGAAGTTCTAAAATCTGCATCAACAAAGTCGCGAGACCTGATAAGTCCTATCGAAAATGCTAAAAGTTACTGATCTGATTTTGAGATCTTAGGGTATCAGCGTCTGAGGGCAAGTGTATAGCCTCTGTTTTGAAGGTGACGAAAATGGGAGAAAAGCTGAAAAATCCCTTTTCGAGGATTTAAACGTTAATTTCTCATTTAGTACTTACAAAATAATGAAAGGGAACCTGATTTGTGATCTTGAGATCTCAGGGTATCAGCGTCTGAGAGCAAGTGTATAGCCTGTGTTTTGAAGGTGACGAAAATGTCATTGACCAAATAACAAAGACAAAAGACACAAATGGTACTTACTTTGCTAATTTGGACAAAATAGATGTGCTTCGTTTGACACCAGTTGGGGAACGGTCACGAGTTTTTGAATCCTCTTCCTCCTTTGTCCGGTCCTTATAGTGTTCAAAAACTTGAAAACGTTCTCGTACATTCAGCTGCTGAAGTTCATCCAAACCTAAATCAGGTTTGTCTGATGCTATTTGTGTTAGTAGTTGAAGAAAAGTCATGAAAATTGTAAAACTTTAAGGGTCTTTTTGGTTTCAAATAACATACCACGTATAACATCTGGCGGTAATTCGGCCGGTTCATTTTCTCGGATAATTAGTTCAGGTTTCCGCGGTCGTACTGTGGAATTTTTTTTAAAATAAGGTAAGGTAAGGTTTAATAAGGTAAGCGTATGTTGGGAGTTATTCTTTGAAGTAATGCCCATCCCCATCCCCATTTAATTCCCTTGGGCAGGCTACTATCAAACAAGCTTTCTTATGTGAGTTCCTCAATCAATCCATCTGAGTGATATCTGTGAAATATTTATTCCGATCTAGTTGTTTAATGTCCGTTTTCCAACGTTACCTAGACCTTTGCAAAGTGGCTCATACAAATCACAGAGGAGATGCGGTTTGGTGGTGCAAAGTAGGAGGAGTTAGAGTTAGAGAGACATGTCAGTAGTTCGGTGGTACTGATTTAGCCTGCCTGGGGGAATTAGATAGGGGGGGGGGCTGATTATGTATAGGCTAGCTATTCCAAAAAAGAAAACGTAAAGCCTTTAGACCCCATATCGCTGAATTTCTTACCAGGTTCATTATCCTCGACTGCTTTTGGTGCAAACAATGAACGAAAATGTGGTTTGCAATACAAAACACTCTCATGACTCTGGTAACTATCCACACTGCAATGGTCAAATATCAAGTTTAAATACTCTCTGCCTGCCAAGCAGAAAACAAAAAACCTACTTCAGTTGTTTGCCGCATTCATTACAACGAAAACAATTTTTGTGCCATGTATTCCGTTCGGCTTTCATCTCCTCCATTTTGTATACAATTTTTCCGCATGCACGACATTTTTTCTCCAATTCCGGGGCAGCATCCTGAAATTAATTCGAAAATAGGAGAACAAAATAAAGTTATCTAATTGGAATTATGGTATTATGAATTTTTCTGTTTGGTAATCATATAAAAACCACCTCAATACGCTGCAATTCGTATGGGTGAAACTGGTATCTATGGCTGACCTAGTAAGATCAGTATTTCATCAGTCTACGATAAGTCAATCCATTAAAAATAGGCTGATGAAATGACTGATGGGCTGACGTGTTTAGTATAAACAAGACGACAAAAAAAACCCCAAAAAAAACCCTTTCATTGCATGTATTTAAAGATTTTAACCATTCGGAAGTCATGCTTTGATTAACAACACAATGACAGCTGCATTACACTCAACCTACCAACCTAGTCTGACAGATTTTATTTAAAAATTTAAATTTTTACCGGTCCATCAGTCATTGCCATAAAAAGACACTAGGCAATCAGTTTGCCACAATATTGTCATTTTGACTTTGACTTTGACATTTTGACTGACGCAGGACTGATGAAATACTGATCGTCTAAGGTCAACCTATGGTAGAAGAGAAGATTCAGATGGAGAAATGGTATAGGCCAGGTTCATTGCGACTTTCACCCTCTAATCGACACATCTACTAGCACAGGGCCCATACGTCGTTTGAGATTGTGTCAGGCTAGAAAACACCGATTGTATGTCGGAGACAAGTGTTAACGAAACCTTTTGAATTTTAGCTGATTTAGAGCTGTTAATGCGTCGGTCGAAAGAACGTTACCAAAATAAACGAATTAATCATCCAACACGATCCGAAAGGTGTTGATGTCGTGAGTGCCGGGAAATCCAGATTTCAAACCAGCCTGTTTTTTGTCTAGCAAGCTTTTGAAGTGTTTTTTTTTTATGCGCGCTAAGATATTTTTAACTATTATTTTTGTGATGACAAGGAACAGGCAAATACTTCTCCAATTATCGCACTCAAGAGATCTTGAAAATCATCCCCTCATATTCATCCACCCATTGTTGGGAGAGATCTCATATAGCGCTTCAAACCACAAGGGACCAGACCTGACAGAAGAACAGTGGAATAGGTGGTTTTCGGCTGGACTGTGTGGTCCTGGAGGACCAGGAATAGAGATTTCAATGTCCACATAATTTTCACCCTAGCTTGAATTTTCTCTCTATGGCCTTGCTCGCAACTTTTCAGACAGTGCCTAATTTTTTCTTTGCGATTAAGGTAAGGAGCACACCTATAAAAGAGGCAATAATAAAATTTGGAGAGTTACTACGGCTTGATTCGACACCAGAATGGAGAAGAAAGGCAAAATAATATGCGAGGTTGGCTTCCCTCTGCATGAATGAAAATTACTTCACATTCAGGTGAAAATACTTCAAGACAACTTCAGGTATAGCGATGGGCAATTCTCACTCCCCATTTGTAAGTGTTCCGTCCCCACGTACTCGAGAAGGACCATCAGACCCGAGTCTGCAAGGAACTCATCTGAAGTGGCTCTGCCACGAAGCCTCACCGGAGGTTATCTGGTACCATGGGAACCGGGATGGCCCTCTGAGAGCATATGCTCCAGGAGAAATCCTGGAGGATGTGCTCTCGGCCCCTAGTGGAAGTTTCATGGTGGTTGTGGTTATGCCTACATCGTGGGCAGAGCTTCTCGGAGTTCAAGCGTGGAGTTGCGCTGTACAACTCGGGTGCCGTACCCCTTGGTTCCGGCAGAGGTGTTAGATAGGCCTCGCATCCACTGGTATGAATGCTGAGCCTGCACTCAGTATAAACCAGGACTGCTGTGCTTGCATGGCAGGGCTCTGATTGTAGTCCCAAAATCAATCCGTGTCCGAAGAGGACCGTGGGATTAAGCCTTCATTGCAGGTACTCACGTTAAACCCCCCAGGACTTTCCCCATTCGTAAGTGAAATCTTTATGGCATCACTGGAGGAGAAAATGGAACAGGATGGATTACTGCCAAATATATGGTTGATGTACGTGGATGACATTTTAGCAGTGGTCCCAGAAAAAATTATCAACAATATGTTGGATAACGGACGGTTCGACATACAACTGGTAGGATCAAGTTATATCTACCAGCTAAAATCTCAGTTTGCTAGAGGAAAGGACCGAAAAACGATAGAGGAGATAAAATAAAATCGCTCAGATTGTCCGAAGGTATATATCAGACAAATGAAAAGGCTGGTAACCACTAGATTAAGGAAGCATACGAAGGAGGCGGAGTTGGCTATCGAGCATTCCCGAAATCCCACAAAATCTATGGAGGATAAGCATATGGTGGAATGCGGCCATAAAATAAGCACTGACTATCTGAAAGTGTTAAAACAGGAAAAGAAAATTAATTAGCTGAACACCTATGAAAGCGGTAGACACTAGATTGCATTCAGATCTAGGTAACTGCTATTCTCCCCAATGAAGAGCAGACTTGTTAGCACAGATGAAGGGAACAAGTGGTTCCCGAAAATTCCTCTGTACCATCTATAAGATATTCTCTGCCATCTTGCTAGGGCGGATAGCCCCATACGTCCAGGACATCATTGTCCCATACCAAAGAGGCTTCACTTCAGGCAAATCAGCAACAGATCAGATTTTCTCTCTGCGGCAAACGATGGAAAAATTGTTGGAATATGACTATTAGGCGACTTTAAGGTCAGGCATTACCAGGGTAAAACTCTACACGGCCATGAGAGAATTCGGTATCCCGACAAAATTAATAAGACTGACTATGCTGACCCTGACCAATTATGCGAGACCAGATAAAAGCATCAGGATTACTCTGGAGATCATTTGACATCAACAACGGTCTACGACAAGGGTATGCCCCATCATGCGTCCTCTTTAACGTGGCCCTCAAGAAAGTGGTCCGCGATGCAGACATAAATGCGAGAGGCTCCTGCATCTCCAAGTTCACCGAACTACTGGCCTACGTTGATGATAACTGTTTCGCTCGAAACGTCTCACCATCGGATCAAAGCTCTTACTGTACAAGACTTGCCAGTCCTCATGTATTCTTCGGAAACCTGGATTCTTAGCAAAAAAAATTACGAACCCTTGGCCGCGTTCGACAGAAGAATCCTCCGAAGAATTTTTCGTCCCCTACATGAGGATGGACGATTCCGTAGCCTACATAATGACGAGATCTATGAGCGATACCACGACCGTCTTGTTGTGGATAAAATCCGGCTCAACAGGTTGCGGTGGGCCGTTTTTAGGAATATCAAACTGCTGGACGTAACCCGTATGGGATAGGTGACCCGGTGAGGATAATTCAGCCCGGAAAGTCTATAAGGGCAATATCTGTGGTGAAAAAGAAGACGAGGCAGCTCCTGCCTGAGATGGAGCGATGGCGTAAGTCAGGACGCCAGACAGCTTTAAGGGATATCGAATTGGTGGACCTCGCGCAAAACCGGGGTGTTTGGAGTTCCTTATTAAGGCAGGCCTTGACCGGATACCCGTTGTTGCGCCGTTGATGATGATGATTTGGAAGGGGGGATGTGAACACCTGCGGTTTTTTGGAGTGCTTAGTGAAACACGGGCACTCCGCTTATCAAATGGCGTGAGGCCGAGACTCAAGGAGTACTCTACGGCCCTGGTATTGCAGATTGATTCGTAAGTTTCTGCAATCATGTTTTATACCATAATAATAATAATCGTTGGCGCAACAATCCATATTGGATTAGGGCCTTGAAGAGATTGCCACCATGGAGATTTGAACCACGACCTTCCGCACGACAATCTCGTTAACTCCCAAAAATAGGCCTGAAATTTACGCTTGACGGTAGAAGACCGCCTTAAGTTAATGAAGCATGTCTTTTTGTATGTTGTTCGGAAATCCTTTGAGAGTAAACTGTGGTGGTATAACAATGAACAATGACAACAACTCATCAGACGCTGCCTCACCTCTGCCCTTGGAGTAGGATGACCGAAAGTGGCAACAGGTGGAAAAACGCTTGTTTTTGAATGCTTGGGGGCTATGCCCCAAACGAGGGATCCGTGGGCCAAAAAACGTGGGAGTAAATTGCTCTCTGTTTGGTCCGGTCCAACATCATGTGGATGTGGACTTAGGATCCCTCATATCCCAAACAATAGTGGTATGACGCAAGCTACATGAAGTGCGACCAAAAGTTAAAAGAAGAAAGAGAGATAGACTTAGGACCTGAATAATTGGATAGAATTATCAACTGGACTGTAACTTATAATTGCTGAAAGAAAGAAGGCTCTTTAACTTAAATCAAGGATATACATTTTCACTTACATTGAATTTCTCCTGCGCTCGCCCAGCATCACTTGATCTCACATGTAAGATGTTCTTTTTTTGCAATGCATCAAATTTACTGAAGCTTGATTTCTGTAGGGTAAGAAATGAGAATAAAAGATAGGAAAAGATTTAAGATTTATTAATCATATAAAGTTTGTTAATTCACAACACTAAAATTCTAATAGCTCAAAACAACAACAAAAATATAACAAAAAGAGACCTGCTGCCCAGTGAAGAGCAGAAGCTGGACGATCTAGACCTAGGACTCCTAGAGCTCAGGTTGGACAACGATGCACAGGAAAGCGCCATGTCGCAGGAGGAGGGTGCAACTCCGTCAGTGGAGAAGAGCTCCAAACAATAACGGAGCCAATGGCCAGCACTAAGATAGCCCAGATGAACCTCCACCATGCGAGAGCTGCATCTGCAGTGATTGCATGGGCAAGTTCCAAGGAGAAGATTGGAATAGTGCTAGCTCAGGAGCCCTGTGTGTACCGGGGGCAAATTCGTGGTCTGCAAGGAGGAACCATGCAAGTAATTTAGGACTCCTCTTGTGAAAAACCGAGAGCTTGCATAATTCCCAAACTTTATTTAAAATACATATTTCTTTCAGAGTTCTTAACCGGGGAACTTGTGGCTATCCAAGTCTCATTGGAAGCCGGGAGAAGCACTCGAGAGACAGTTGTGGCATCGGGATACTTTCCAGGAGACGAAATCCGGGCTCCACCGGAACAAGTCGCAAAACTGACGAAGTAGTGCGAGAAGAGAGCGTTACCACGTCTCCTCGGTTGCGATGTCAACGCCCACCAAGCAGTCTGGGGAAGCAGCGACACCAATCGTAGAGGTGAGTACCTTCTTGAATTTATTCTTAGCAATAAGTTAGAAATATACTACGTAGGGAACACTACAACATTTGTGACCAGCACCAGACAGGAGATACTAGATATAACTGTAGGAAATACCCTAATGAACGGAATGGTCAGGAATTGGAGGGTGTCGGATGAACCTTTAATGTCTGATCACAGGATAATCAGATTCGACATTGAGGGTAACTCCGAAATAGAAAGAATAATAAGGAATCCCAGGAGAACGGATTGGGAATCCTACGCAATGCACTTGAGCAACAACATTGCCTACCATCAAGGGGGCGGTGACATCAGGAGCGAACTGGAACACAATCGTCATTGACGCATATGAGGCCAGCTGTCCGGCTAAGACAGTCAAGTCATCAAGGCATGTACCATGGTGGAACAAGTTCCTGGTCAGAATGGGAACAGAGGCACGAAAACTCTTCAACCGGGCAAAACAAATCGGGGACTGGCAGAGGTATAAAAATGCACTGACTGCGTATAGCAACGCGATCAGGGAAGCGAAACGGAACAGCTTCAGGGAATTCTGTGAAGGGACCGAACAGATCAAAGAAGCAACCAGGCTGTACAAGGCTGTAACCAAAGACGGGGGAATATCCTCTGTCTTGCTTGAAAAAGGAAGATGGGGTGGGATGGGAAGGAGAACTGGAAACTAGCAAAAGAGGAATGTTCAGAAGCTAGGCTAAGATGGACAGTGGGAACTTTTAAACCACCTGAAATCTCCCGGAGTAAATGACATTTTCCCAGCACTTATCCAGAGAGGACTAGGAATTATCTTAGAGTCTCCCCTGAGGGTGGTAAGGGGGAGCATAGCACTGGGTTACATACCAAGGGCATGGAGACGGGCAAAAGTGGTCTTTATTCCGAAAGCGGGTAAAAAGGATCCTTTTCATCCTAAATCTTTCAGACTAATCTGCCTAACATGGTTCGTACTCAAAACGGTGGAGAAGGTCATCGACAACTATATTAGAACTAACGTTATAAAGCGTAATCCCCTACATCACTGTCAGCACGCTTACCGGGCAGGACGGTCAACTGAAACTGCTCTGTATCAGCTGACAGAGGTACTACGGGATGCCATAGAAACAAAAGAAAGTTTTTGGGATATCGAAGGAGCATTCGACAACACATCGCACACAGAGATACAGGATGCCCTGAGCCGCAAAGGAGTGGAAACACCCTGGCACTCTGGATGGGCAAAATGCTAGAAAGCAGGCCAATAAAGGTACCGACAGGTACAAATTCTATTATCATGAACACCACTCAAGGCTGTCCACAGGGTGGAGTACTATCGCCACTGATGTGGAGTATGGTAGTGGATGAACTCCTGGACGTGTTAACTAATACTGGAATACAAGTCCAGGACTACGCGGACGGCATTGTTCTAATCTGTAGGGGCAATTATGAAGATACCCTATGTGATAGAATCCAAACTGGATTAAGGGTTACTAGTGCCTGGTGCAGGAAGGTGGGACTGCGGATCAACCCAGCCAAAACCACAATAGTTGCAGCCCGAAGATACTACTTTCGATATATACTGCAATAGTAAGGCCAATAATTACCTATGGAGCGGTAATCTGGGCAGAAAGAATCGAACCCAGCACACAAGCCAGCGTCACATAAGCTCCAAAGGCTGGCTTGCGTGTGTATCAATGGGGCAATGAGCGGGTGCCGGTGTCATTGGTCCAAGGAAAATGTACTTTGAGCCAATGGGCAGGTACGCTAGCATATTCCAGGCGGAAATATACGCCATAGACAAATGTGCCTCCTTTAATCTGTAAAGGAACTATAGGGGGGGCAGAACATAGCTATTCTCACCGATAGCCAAGCAGCGATCAAGGCACTTAGATCCAACCAGGTGAACTCTAAACTGGTATGGGAATGCCTTGAAAGACTGAATACACTCGGCTCGTCCAACAAGGTGTGAATATTTTGGGTTCCAGGCCATGCTGGGTTGGAAGGCAACGAGGCAGCGGACGAACTAGCCAAGAAGGGAGCAGGGACGCCTTTACATGGGCCAGAACCTTTCTGTTGAATCGGAAATGGTTTCATGGCTATGAATCTAAGAAATGAAGAGGAACGGTTGAGGGAACTAAACTGGGCCCTGCAAGATTGTCCGATTTGAATCCACTAAACCACTTCACAACACTAAGTGTTTGAAGAAATGATTTGTAAGGACACCCCAATGCCTTTAGAAAGAGTTGGTTTAAAAATCTTCGGTAGAATTCGACGCTTATTACGATACTCCAGCAATCGTAATTTTTGAGCTATTAGGATTATAGTGTTATAAAGGTGTCGATTTTTTTTAGAAATTGAAATGCCTTTGGCAACTAAAAAGTTGGGAAATAAAATAAAAAAGTATCACCTGCTGTACAACTTGACAGTTTTGAAACACCCTTCGTGTTATACCCTTTTGTTATTTATTTATTCTTAATTAAATAATAAATAAAATAAAATAAAATAAAATAAAATAAAATAAAATAAAATAAAATAAAATAAAATAAAATAAAATAAAATAAAATAAAATAAAATAAAATAATAAAACACCAAAATCTCTTCACCTTTACAAGATAAAGGATTAATTTAGTCATGCAATACATAAAAAATAAATAAAAAGGTTAAAGTAACATCAAATTTGAAACTACAATATATATATATGCCAACTGAATATTTTATTTTGAATTTCACTTCACTGAAAGCATAATATCAATTAAATAAATACGAAAAATAAAGAAGGTATTTACCTTGAAACCACTATAACTACGAATGCTACTCTCCTGTGTTCCCACTCCAACTAAACTGCAATAACTATCCCGCTACATAGCACGGTAAGAGACAATACAATTCTTCCAACAAATAACACAGTAGAAAAAACAATACTACTTACCAAAGCCTTTACTGATATACCAGTTGATATTATACGGGCTTGATCCTTTTCAAGTATATCACTAACAGATTTAGCACGCTGGAGTTTAAAATGTTAGTTGTTTTTATAATTAGTAATTTGATAATGGTAGGTGAGGCAAAACTATTTGAAATTACATAGGAAGCCTGTATTAAAAATTATTTTAATTGAAAAAATACATGAGAAAAATGAAAAAAAAATATAAAAAAAAAAGTGGAATAAGGGAAGAAAGGGAAACATAATACAATATAAATATAAATATATATATTTTAGTTACTATAATAAGTTAAATAAAAAGCAAAGAACATTTATGCAAGTGCTAAATATAAACTAATTTCAATTAGCACTCCCAAAAAATATCTTCTACACTTTTTAGGGAATTTAAATGATATTTAAAGTAGTTTGGAAAATAATGTTGAAAATATCAGAATAATACTACGTTAGTGACAAATGAAAGTTTTTCTATATTTATTCCATAATTCATACTTAAAGAGAATTCCCAGAATTTAATATCACATGATAATTGGGAGAATATATATTATTTTTTCCCTCTAATTAAAGTGCTATTTGAAAGGCAAAAAATGTATTCCATACGTTTTTCCAATGTAACAAGCGATATAAAGAAACAATAAAATAATATATAGATAGTCAGAAAGTGCTAAAATTACAAACTAATACAAAATATAAGAAGAATATAATGATGAGATATGAAGTAATAAATAAATAAATAAAAGTAAGTAACGTAGAAAATAATAAATAAAAACGATGAACAAGGATATAAAATGAAATGAATAATTAAAAATAAGTGGCATATAAAGTAATAAACAAAACTGCAAAAAATAAAAAAAAAATGTTAAAGAAGAAGATATAAAACAAACAAAGAAATATATATAAAAACAACTACATAAAATAATAATTAAATTAAGTTATATATTAAGAGATTCAACAATAAATACAATAATAAAAAATACTATAATAAATAAATAAATAATCTATTGCCTTTTATTCAAATTAATAGCTAAAAAATTCACTTACCTTGAGATCATTCACGCTGTCTTGCTTTTTACAATTGTCACTTGCCAAATTCGTTAAATCCCCGAAACTACGACACTGTTTTGTTGGGACGATATTAATTTACTTATTTTAATGATCACAATAAACAGAATAATCCGATTAAATATTACCCTCAAAGGTGGGAAGAAAGTAACCAACATATTTTATGGATAAAATTAGTATCAGAAAAAGATTTAAAAATACCAAGGAGCAGAACCATATAGCACAGACATGTCTGGGTTCAGAATTGTATGTGCGAATTTCATGCTCCGTCAATGACACCTAAAAGATGTTTAAACTTCCTATATCATAAGACGCATTCTGTTAGGTAATACATGTCAGTAAAGGTAGAGCAGTCCATAAAACTATTACCAAAGTTAAATGACTCTAAAGACATCAAGAAAGGTTCTGCATTATTACACATGATGGGAGCCAAGTTAGCGAAACATCCAAGCCTCTCGTCTACCAAGACCGTTAGTGAGTGGTGATAGCCACCCCCTGTACGAGGTGACCATACTATTAACAAAACACTACGGATCTAGACTGGGGAGTCGTAAAACGACATTCAACTCTGCCGAGCGAATGGCTTCGTCTGGATTCCGTGTTTAGGAATACCGTTTTTTTGCGGACTTTGGCCACAGGCTCGATGCTCTGGAGGACGTCATTTCGGATGCGTATTCTACCGCTCAACAGCAATTTAGATCTGTGGCTGAACCGAAAACATGGTGAGATTGATTATTTCCTTACCCCACTTTTAGGGGGGCAAGGGCAGGTTTTCTGTTTTAACTGCACAAGGTTGGAAAGGTATGATGCTGAACACCCTTTTCTTCCTGTTGTGTAATAGCCTTCTTCAGCAGCTTTGTGCAGACGCAGAGGAGCTCTCTCCACGCAACATTGTCAGAGAGCTACTGAGGGGTGCTTTCAGATGGATTCGTGTTTAACGTTCTGTTTGGATCCATCTTGGAAGGTTCTATCTCTTTCTAACAACACATTTCCTCCTCTTCCATCCCTTTGGTGAAAGGGATTCCCTGACTTGAAGGCTTCCTAAGCTGAGATAGCGGAGTTATTGGGTAACAGTGGGGTTCACTTTCCATATGCTACTACCATATAGGAACGCAGAAATTACACTAGCTCAGAACAGTCTCAAGTTGATCTTGGTGTTGAGATAACTGTATTTTCAGATTTTAGACAAGGCGGGGAAAGCACAATATCTAGTTCGGTGCCACCGTCAGCAGAACTACGTCACCTAGATATACAAATTGATGGAGGTCTTCGATGCTCTGCCCATTAATGCCAATGGGGAGATTGCGATGACCCGTCGGACTGAGGTTTTGTTGGTATTTATTTTCACTCCAACTTTAATTGCCTCTCTATCTAAATCCAGAGCCATTTGGCCAAGATCAATCACCCAGTGAGAGAGCAAGGGGATGTCATCTGCATAGTCGAGGTGTTTGAGGAAAGCTGTTATCTTCCATTAAATTCCTCAACGTCGTCCGTACAAACTACCATGAAGAACGTCGTTGAGAGCAATAAAATATAAGTGGCAGGATGCAACCATGGCTAAATCCGCTTTCCACCTCAAAATCCGCTGAGGTTTTACCTTGGTAAAGCACGTGACATTTTGCGACATCATATATCCCTCTGATAATAGCTATTAGTTTCTCCTAACGCAACATGTAAGCGAACGTAAGTGGTGATCCCTTTCGAGGCCGATGTTAGCTCCTCTCTTGTCTCATGACGGCGAGGTTTTTGGAATTGCCCTCTCGTGTATTGTTAAAGTCGTCCCAGACGATTCAGAGATATTATGTTATCGCCTAACTGAGCTAATTCGGTCTACGAGGTCCCCACTTAATCTAAAAATATGGGCATCATACATTTCACTGGGAGCGGACTTTTCCGAAAGTCATCTTTCGGCGTTCGCACTGGGACCTATGCTACCCGTTGACCGCCAACACGTCATGGGTGCGAATTATATCCAGGGGAAAAACCGCCTAGCATTTCTGGCCAGAAGCCGGCGAAGTTGATGTGTTTGGAATTGACGGAGCGCTGAATCCGCCATCCACTTGATGGCGAATCGGACCAGTTGGAGAGGAACTGCCTCTCACTTTTCTGGTCCATGCACTCCTCTGTTTTTACGACCGGGTACCTAGATGCGGCAGACACTAGACAAAAAGCATCCAGTTAAGTGCAATAGACCTAATCAGCCAGCTGACGAGCTAGTTAGGCAGGGTTCAGCTAAGCACAGTGTGACTTTTATGCAGGTCAATAACGAATGGGATTTTCCCCGACTTCTTCATTGGAAATTAGTTCCTCTTTGTCAACACTATCAAGTGGCCTGGAAAAGAAGGAGATTTCAAGGGTTTATTTCAAGTTTTCTTGGCTATCTACCTACTAGCTGGAGATCAACTTCGCCATGTTTTTTACATAGCATGATGGTCCTAAGCCCAGGGAAACAAAGAGGGTTTGAGACAACGTACTTTATACTATCCTCAGTTAAAGAAAGAAGGCTGGTCAAGAACTGTAAAATTACTGAAGCAACTACAGACTGTGCGACTGGTCATGACGAAATACCGTCAGAAGCACCGCCCTCTTTGCATTGCATTGCGCACTGTGAGTTGGGGCTTAAGGATACACACAAACTCTAGTGCTTTAGACAGGAACTGACTGAAAGCGGACTATGATTGGTTTCTGGAATAGGCACGCTGATCGATAACAGTAGCGTGGGTCCTCAGAATGCCTGCTTTCTTCAACTTGACCGGGAATTCCGGCGATAAGAACTGGATATTCTGGGCAAAATCGAAGTAAGGTGGTGAGACTCTGAAGAATACTCCTCTCCTTCTTGCTACACTAAACGCAATGTGCTGTTTTACTCTAGAAAGTGGAGTGGTAGCAGACGCGAATGCAGTGTTGGATTGCTTCTGACTTGTACCGCAAGGTGCGGTCTTTTGACCTAGAAGCCCGTTTCTGACAAACTTCTAACTGCAAGATTCTGGTCCAGGTTAAGGAGCATCATAATTGTACAATTCTGAAGACCAAAGTGGAATCTGACAACACCTTATTCGGACACGTGATGAGGGAACACGGTCTTGGGGTAGTAGTGTCCATTGGGTGGTTTGCAGTCGGAGATAACTGACTGCACTCGAACGGAGCCTCACTAATACCTGGTTGCCTCGGTGAATAAGTTACACCTTACCGTGCTGCGGGGAGCTATGGAACGGCGGACCTTCTAACCCCCATACTCGTAGGAATCAAATGAGTAACCATAATAAAATAAAAAAAAAAATACAGCCAATAAAGCGGGGCCTCGTACTGCACATAAACTGGTTAACCAGGCGGAGGCATATCTCAGAAATACTGAGAGCCAGGTGATTACACTCGAGAAGGGAGAAGTTGGGATGTCAAGAAGTGGGTACAAGATCAACACTGGTATACTGCGAGGACAACAATCAACAAAAACCACTGCTCAAAAAGCAGGAACTAGCAAAAGCAGGTTTGACATAAATATATCAGACGTCAGGAAGAAGGTCTCAGTGGTCTGCGCCACCTGAAGGAAGGCCTGAAACCATAAGAGGCCCTTAAGGAGGCTTACGATAGACTTATGCCATCTTTATCGGAGCCAAGAATGCGGGGAGCAGTAGAGATTAGTCTGCAAAAAGGGAATAATAATAATAATAATAATCGTTGGCGCAACAATCCATATTTGATCAGGGCCTTGAAGTGTGTTAGAGGACTTAATTCAAGACCGTAACGGGACACTACAGTATACTGTAGGAGTCAATGTGGTCAGCATTAGCCTCGTCCGAGATTATTACCCTGATTTAACTCAGGTACTCATTCACAGCTGAGTCGACTGGTATCCGACGTTAAATCACGATACAAATTCCCCGGCCAACAGTGAGAATTGAACCGTGACCTTCCGTACGACAGCTTTGCGCTCTAACCACTCAGCTATCCAGACATAAAGGGAATGCTCCCAACAAATCAAAACCTGAACCCAAGGGGGGAGAAAACTTGGGCAAGTCAAGGGTGAAGGCAGGAATCAGGAAGCTTGCCATTAGCTATGCTAGTGTGGTCAAGGGCATTCGACTGGCCATACTGCTAAAAATGTTTCCTGAGCACATACTCATTTGTAAGGAGCAGGAAACCATCGAAAACCTTGTCGTCAGGCAGATGTGCCAGGGATGGACTGCGAAACTTTTGTTCACTGGGATACACTTTTGACCAAGTCATATACTGGTGGACTGCGTGACGGAAGACACTGCAGAGTGGTTTAGGACTATAGTTCCTAAATTGGCAGTTTTTCTCCCAAAATCCGCGACAATAGAGACGGAAGACCTAATGGACCTTTCAATCGCTCAGAATGAGGATCTCCATACGCGATTACGGAGATTCTTCAGAGGCAAGGTAGAAGGCAAAAGGACTAGATCAACCAGAGAAATAGACCTGCTGCCCAGTGGAGAGTAGAAGCTAGGAAGCCCTAGAAGTGGACCGGGTGGATAGCGACGCGCAGGAAAGCGCCATGTCGGAGAAGGAGGGCGATACTCCCACAGTGGAGAAGAGCGCTAGACAGGAGGTACTAGACATAACTCTAGGAAATACTCTGAACGGGCTGGTCAGGAATTGAAGGGTGTCGGATATAGAATAGTCAGATACAACATTGAGGGTAATCCCGAAATAATAAGAATAATAAGGAATCCCAGGAGAACGGATTGGAAATCCTATGCAACGCACCTTAGAAACAACATGGCACACCTTCAAGGGGACACTGACATCAGGAACGAACTGGAACTAGAAATAGTGATGGAAAACCTCAACACAGTCGTCATTGACACTATGAGGCCAGCTGTCCGGCTAAGACAGTTAAGTCATCAAGGGATGTGCCATGGTGGAACAGGAGCCTGGCCAGAATGAGAACAGAGGTACTAAAACTCTTCAACTAGGCGAAAAAAACCTGGGACTGGTCGAGGTACGAAAATGCACTGACTGCGTATAGCAGCTTCAGCGGATTCTGTGAAGGGATCAAACAAATTACAGAAGCAACCAAGCTATACAAAGCTATAGCCAAAGACGGGGCAATATCTTCATTCTGTTTCATTCAGTTTAAAGAAGGAGGATGGAACATTTAGCGAGAATAGGGAGGCGGGTGTACTCTGCTTGCTTCTCAGAACTCATTCCCAACGGCGGCCCCACTACACATCCTCCGACAGAAGTTGATTTCACCGTACGGTCACCGAAATCAAACAAAGCGCCGGGCGGGGACGAGATTCCAGCCGAGCTGTTATAATCCGGTGGAACAGGTCTACTAAATGCGATATACCAACTACTGCTGTGAATCTGGGAGGACGAGGAGATCCCAGACAACTGGCGCAAGAGCATCATCTGTCCCATCCACAAAAAGGGAGAACTGCAGAGGCATTTCACTAGCCTGTACGTCCTAGAAAATACTAGCGAAAATTCTGGAGATAGAATAAGGCCCTACGCCGAACGACTCATTGGCGAGCACTAAGGCGGTTTCAGGCCGGGTCGCACCACAATCGACCAGCTTTTTACCATTAAACTGTCAAGTGCTGGGAATATAACGTTGACGTGTACCAAATCTTTGTGGACTTCAAGCAGGCATACGATCGTGTGACCGTCGAGTACTGTGCATTATAATACTGCAATCTGGTATACCACCTAAATGACTGACCAAGATGGCTATGACCAAACCCATCTCAGGAGTCAGGATCCAGAAGAGGTTTATTGATCCCTTTGAAACACGTACTGGTTTGAAACAGGATAAGGGACTGGCGCCGACGCTCTTCAATCTAGCACCCGAATACGCTAGATACCAACACCAGCAGGACGCTACTCATTGAGTCGAAACAATTGTTAGCGTACCTAGATGAGACATCAACATCATGTCCTGAAAACTCATCGACGCAGAAGAACTTCTGGATAGTCTTCACAATGCTGCGCTGTCGACTACTCTGGCGGAAGCTGAAGAGAAAAGGCTTATTAAGAAACGCGGGGCAGTTGTGAAACGCATGCGATCTGCGACGATCCTCCAGGAAAACGTCAGCAAAGGGGTGAAAACAGGCTGATAGAGCTGGAGGACAGAATTGGACAGAATTTCATACAACAGGCGGACATGGAGAGTAATAGAAATTCCACGAAAAGCAGAAACAACCACGCCTCCTGATGAGAATATCGCGAGCGTTAAACGGTTCGCAGACAGCCCGTTGCTGAGTGAACTGGGGAAAAATGAAAGGAGGAAGGGACATCTGAAGAAGACTTCCCTTAAGTACTCTCCAAGGCTCAAAAGAAGACGGCAAAGAGGCAACAACACGCCGCACCATCAGAAAACCTTCTGCTTAAAACTAAATCGGACACGAAGGATGGAGCACCAAAAGAAATGGTGACGAGACGAAGGAGGCCTAGACCACCAGTTCTGCCTATTAAGCCGACAGAAGGCAAGACCTTTGCGGAAGTCCTCAGGGAAATTCGTTAAAAGATCAAGCCCGAAGATAGTGGAGCAGAAGTGTCTTCCATTCGTAAAATGGAGGGTGGTGGAGGCTCTGTGAAACAGTCAAGGGGCTTTTGAGAGAGAAAGCTTTGGTTTCTAGCCTGGAACCCACATGCTCTGTGGAAATCAGAGACCTTGACTTCCTCACAAAAAAGAACGAGGTAGAAGGGACCCTCAAACGCGAATGTCCGGATTGGTGTCACCACTGCGAACTCCCGAGGCCAAAAACTCGCCGTGGTGGAAGGGAAGGAATTGGTTGGGTAGTGTATAGGATACGAATCCGGGTGGACACCGGCAGGTTTGTCGAAACTCTTGCAACAGGTGGGGACGTGCTGGAGGGCACTCCTGGGGGTCGTGGGGGGGACACTGTCGTAAATTCAGGTATCAACCTAATAACGACGGCCTGCTGAGCTTTCATGCCCAGGAGGGCATCGAGGCGTGGTAAGCCTTCTACGTATTGGTGCACAGCGAAAATTGCAGAGTTCGGGATGGAATGTCACAGACTCAGCCGCTAGACACAACGCGACCAGAAAGAGACATCTAACATAATCACAGAGTACAGATCAGCCAAAAGTAGACTCCGCAGCGCAATAAACAGGAGCAAAGCTCGCTTCTGGTAGGAGGTCACTTCCCTGAAAGAGAACATTTTCTCTTCTCGTTGGAAGGTGGCGAGGCTTGCGCTTATCAGCAAAGGGAAAGGCGACCCTGAGTTGCCGTAGACTTATCCTTAAGGCAGTTCAGTTTTAAAGCAGGGAGATCCACATTTGATGCTGTTATGCAAGTCGTGGATTCCGTTCGTCGAGCGAAGGCGAATCGCAAGAGAATCAGAGGAGGATGGAGGTCACATTGGGGGGTCGGACCTATGATAGTATATTTAAACTCTATATGGCAGAAGAGTCGCGCCTGGTCGGTTGGCGCCTTATGGAAGGTAGGATGGGATCCGTCAGCAGCTCTATTTAAACACAAGGGATCCTTGTTCAGACAACATTGTCAAGGAGACGCTGAAGGGCGCTAAAAGGTGGAGCGGTTTTGTGCATTACGTTCGGGTTTAGTTGGTGGAGGAGCCGGATGGCAGGGTTTCCTTGAACTAACAGTTCCCTCCCATTGGTGAAAGCAATTCCCTGATTTGTAGACTCCGCAAGGCCGGAGAGTTCGGGGACTAGCTCGAAGTGATGTGACAAACGTTTCCAGGCCAGCTCTCTGACAATGGGGAAGTGTTTAGTTGGTAGTCCGACGACGTCCCATTCTGGGAGTCCAACTCTCTGTGCGAGAATGGATTTATTTATTTATAATAATTAACGGACAACAAACAGAGAGAATTCCAATTAATTATTGTCCTCAGGAGGAGGAGAAAGCAAAGGCCCGAGGAAAATTTAAAGAATGTGCATAGATCCAGATAGGACACACGAGGGAGGCTTTTCTTAAAGAAGAGATAACGGGTGAATTTACGTTACACATTTTCAAGGGCAAGACAATCACAGTTACGGGAGGGTGACCAGATCACGGAGCAATACTCGAGGGTATTCCTCACAAGGGAATTGAAGAGAGCTAAGGAGGGTTGGATGGAGTCAAAATCAGAGGAGGAGCGAAGAATAAAGCCTGACAATTTTGCTGCTCGATTGATGACATCGAGGCAATGGGTGTCAAAGCGGAGCTTATTGTCGAAAGTGACTCCGAGGTCTTGAGTGGAATTTAAGCAGGATAAGGAATGTCCGTTAAGCGAGTAGGAGAAAGAAGTGGGTGAGGATTTTAAGGAGTAGCACATAGAGTGACACTTTCTGACGTTTAGCGCTAAACCATTAGTCGAGCACCAACGAACCAGAGTGTCCAGGTTATTCTGAAGGGAAACACAGTCCGTAGGCGACGATATAGCGGAAAACAGCTTAAGGTCGTCTGCATAGAGCAAACAGGGACAAGTAAGGAGGGGAGGAAGGTCGTTAATAAAAAATAAAAATAGCAAAGGACCCAGAATAGATCCCTGTGGGACGCCAGAAGAGGGGGAGAAGGAGCTGGAAGTACAGCCGTCAAAAGAGACGCGGCAGGATCGGTTGGAAAGGTAAGAGGCAAGCCATAAAACAACTGGTATGGGAACGTTTACGGACGAGAGTTTGGATAGAAGTGTCTTGTGATTTACAGTGTCGAAGGCTTTCGCGAAGTCAGTGTAAATGGTATGCACTTCTTGCCGTGAATTTAGACATTTGGCGACAAAGTTAGTAAAGTCAAGCAGGTTGGAGGCAGTGGACCTACGTTTAACGAAGCCGTGTTGTTCTTTCACTATGTGTTGGCCAAAGTGGGCGGACAACCAGTCGCTGACATATCTTTCCAGGATTTTGGAACAGGAGGAGAGGAGAGAAATGGGACGGTAATTCTCGGCAAGCGAACGATTGCCACTTTTGTGAATGGGGATAATGAGAGCCTCTTTCCACAAGCTGGGAAAATGATTCTCCTCAAGGCTTTTGTTGAAAATTAGAGATAGGGGAAGGGAGATGGACTTACCAGTTTTGATCAAAAAGAGGTTTGGAAGACCATCGTAGCAGGTCCGACCTTGGCATCAAGTTCGCCAATGAGGTATTCGACAAGGATAGGAGTAAGAAGGGGAATGGTAGGCGATGCGGAGCAGGCTACATCTACTATCGGGAGGGATTCGGAGGAAGGAGGAGGAACATAGGCTGACGAAAAGTAGCGGCAGAGTAAATCACAAGATCGTTGGGGGGAGCCAGAGAGTTGCGAATGTGGGACCAGAAAGGTTTCAGATTCCCGCGCTTTAGTGAGTCTTCCACGCTGGACAAATATTCGTGTCTGGTCTTACGTATTAAAGATTTGACCGAGGAACGAAGGGATTTGAAAAAAACTAAGTCAGCAACGTTTTTGACGTAGTTTTTTGTGAATTTCAGTGGTGAACCAGACGGGGTAAGAGCGTAAGCACTTAGGAGAGGAGGGAACGTAACAAGGAAGAAGATCAGATAAAATGGTATAGAACGTGTTGAGTGCTTGGTCACATGTAAATGGAGAGAGCAGGGGGACCCAGTTGATTGACGCCAGGGCTGAGTTCAGACCTTCGAAGTTCGCCTTACGAAAGTTGAACTTGATAGGCTTGCGAGCGACAGGAGAGTGGAGTCGGGATATCTGAACATTGAACTCGAGAGCAGGATGATGGGCGTCAGGAGCAACGTGAGACGGAGCATGAAGAGATTGGGAAAGATAACGTAAAGGAAGATTAGAGAGGACAACGTCAAGAGTGCGATCTAAGTGGTTTCTAGAAAGGTTAAATTGGAGGGCCCCACAGGTGTACATGAAAGTGGATAGAGGAAGGGAAGGGTGGGTCGAGTTATTAGGGAAGGAGGGAAGGCCAGGTGTAACGGGCCAGGAGAGCATAGGAAGATTAAAGTCACCACAGAGGATGAAAGGAAGTGAGGGAAACAAAACGGTTAGGGCCTCTGATAATCTGTCGAAGAAATCCTCGTACAGAGAAGGGGGGGTTAGGCAGGGAAAATATACACACGATATGATAAAGGGACATACGTTTGGCGGAAGGACACGTATAGTAACAGAATCGTAGGAGGAGGAAGAAAAGATGATTTCGGCACGGAGAGGGGACTTAACAGCTATTAGGGCACCTCCGCCGGTTGTCTTGCCAAGCGCAACGCAGTCTCTGTCACAACGAAACACAGAGTAACCTTCGAGGAACTCAGAATCTAAAATCCTGTCATCCAGCCAGGTTTCAGAAATGCAGATGACATGATGTTGGAATGCTAAGGCAAACAGTTTGAAATCCGACAGCTTGGTCCTTAGACCCCTTACATTTTGATAAAATAGCCTATAGTTATTGGAATCATTCAAGTTCAGCGAGGCAGGCGGGCGGGCCGGAAATTTTCACGAATCTTAGACCTCTGATAAGGCTTAACGAAGACCCCCTGTGGCCAAAAGGTGGATTGGACGATAGCATCGAAGTCATGGGGATATGTCACTTTGAAGGAAGCCATCACTCAGTCAGGAGAGATTCCCCTACCTTACCCCAAAAAAAAGGTTATGAATGGACGACCTATTGACGGAGCTAGACTACGAAGAAGACCGAGAGCACGATATGGACGACAAGGAACCGAGACAGTTGGAGGACAACGATCCAGGCGGCCAGGGACCGACGTCGGGCTGTGGTGCCACCACAACGAAATTGGTCCGTGCCGCGCATAGAAAAGGAAAGGATCTGTGTATTTGGAGCACTGAAGTAAAAAGAGTAGCTTACCAACGTTTTGACGCTTACTTCCCGTGATATTCGAACAGGATTTCGATACACGCTTAGCGAATATTTCTGCTCGCTTATTTGCTGGTTATCCTGGTATAGCTTCCTCTATATAAGTTAGGAAAGGATTAGTTGCGTTAATGGAAGTCAGAATATTATTACAGTTGTCTGCCTGTTGATTTTACTTTAAAGTCTGAACTATTGCATAGACGTCTTCAGATCTCTAAGGATTAATTCTCAGCAAGACAACCAATTGGTACCAAACTAATTTTACTCACCAATTTTTTAACATCTATAAGTAATTCACCATCTCCAATATTTTCTCTGCTGCTTCCAAAAGTACTATATCTACTTCTATTGTTACTACCAATCAGGACTTCATGTTCCCGTTGTTGTCCCGCTTTGGGTTTCAACAATTCGTGGGGTTTGTCAATATTGTTATGTTTGGGAGTATCGTTTGTTTTTATAATAACAAAATTGCACTTTTCTTCCTGAATATTTAATGAGAATCGAACATTACGATTTACATTGTATTGATGTAACTGCTGTTGTTGAACGGTTTCATTAACACCAACACAATCGCCATTTGAAAATTCACTTGACGTGAAAACATTGTTACTGGTTGATAGAAACTTTTTAGAAATGACTCCAATATTGTTTTGTTTCCTCACATTAGTGAAGTTTCTCCAATCGTTGATGAGATTTTTAGCATCATCGGTTTTCTCACTCGCACTTATACGGTTTATATGGGTCATTGATGCCATACTACTGCTAAAATCTGTTAGGAAATTTTCATCCCTTTCATGATGTTGTTGAAATGAAATTTCTTCTTGGGGATTTTTTTCTTGAGTCTGCTCTTGTTGATGTGTGAAAGGACTATCTCGAATTATACTGGAATTCTTCTCGCTTAATTCATTTTCGCAAAGTACAATTGTTTGATTTTTTATTGTGTATTTTTGTTGATGATTCATTGTTTTTTTGATGATCGAAGCAGCCGTGGGAGGACTGTTTGTTGGTATTGTTGTGTTCTCAATGTTATTGTTTAGAACCATTTTAGATGTTAAATTCGACAAATTATTGATTCGATTTGTTCCTAGATTAACTTTGTTGGTGTTGTTAGTGTTAGTATTGTTGAATTTCATTGTTTGCCCCGATAAAACTTTCAACTCACTGTGGGTTGGATAAAGTTAAAATATTATGATGAGTTAGTAACAACATGGACTATTTCGTGTGATTTTGAAAATAGAATTTGAATACACACATATAATAAGACTCTTTTTGAGCCTAGTCTTACCTAACCAAACTACACAGGTGAAAAGCCTATATCCTAACTCGAAAATACTTACCAGACGATTTGGTTGATTCCAGACCTAATTTGCTTTATACCACTTATTGGTGAAAGTGAGTTTCCTAGTAATGGCAACGATGCAACTCTCACAAACCATGCATTTAAGTCAGAAATTAGAAAAGAAACAAGCTATTATAGAATGCCTGTTAGACAGCTAGACAGAATGCTGCTTGACAGCTCTCCGTCGACCAAGCTCTGCAGCGCAAAAATGCGTCGCTCCCCACAGCTATCAGCGAAAGAGGCAGCGAGGGCTAAAAAACCCGATGTGACACCAGGACGCCCAAATAGAGAGGAAGTCTAACCAAGTGGCGTGACTGACAGTGCTGGAATGCAACTCCAATACTTTGTTGTATCCCTGTTCTGGAGAAACCCCAGTCAGAATCGCTAGTCCTGAGTAGGTGGATTCGAACCCGAACCGAGTAGACGTGCAGTCGACCGTCCCAGTTAGAGCCGAAGAGGAAAGGCTCATCAGGAAGTGCACGGCAGTGGTGAAACATATGCGGTCGGCAACTTTCCTCCAGAGGAACGTCAGCAAAGGTGTCAAAAACGGGCTGATGGAATTATAGGAATTACCGGACTGCATCTCTTTCTACAGGCGAACGTGGAGAGTAGGGGAAGATGCTTCGAAGGCAGAAACAGCCCAATTTCCTGCTGAGAACACTGCTAGTGCCAAACGAATCGCAGATAGCCCACTGCAAAGCGAACTGGGGAAAACATGAAAATTGGACGACGTGCCCAAAAAAAGGAAGGAAGGATGAAAGGAAACAACTGGCTACGCCGCTAGAGACCCGTCTATCCAAAGACAAGGAGGTTACAAATCAAAAGCCAGTAATAGAAAGGACAAAGAAACGAAGAAGGACTATTCTCTGCTCATTAAGCCATTTGCAGAAGTTCTTAGTGAATTCCGCTACCGGATCTATATGGGAAACGAAAGATGGCGGAGTCGAACTAGGTCGAAAGACGAGCAAGAATCAGTTCTGCGAAGCGGTCAAAGGGTTACTGGGGGGAGAAAGCTCTCGTTCCTAGTCTAAAGCCTATATACTCTCTAGAAATCCGAGATCTTGACTGTCTCACAGAAAAGGTTGAAGTTCTGAGGTAACCAACGCCCGGATAGGTATCACCTCTGTAAATGCTCGAGGGGCCAAAAACTCGCTGTAGTCCCAGAGCAATATGCGAGGAAACCCCTTAGCAGCGGGAAAATCAAAATCGGATGGCTAATATGCAGGGTACGAATGCGGATAATCCCCATCAAATGCTACAGAGGCCTAGACTATGGACACACATGATCCGCATTCTACCGGAGTGCAACCGCTCACCATTTCGTTCCATTTCGTGTTCTTGTCCAAAATCGAGGGAGATGGGTTTGTCTGGATTCGTCGATTAGGGATAATGTTTTTTAACGTTGATCTGATGCTGAATGAGACGATGCCGGCCTTTCGGCGCCGTCTTCATGATCTGGAGGACCTCGTTTCGAGCATAGAGAGGTGAATCTTGGCAGGCGGTGATTTTAAAGCTAGAGCCCTTAAATGGGGCATGCCTCAGCTAGCCTCAAGACAAGACGGATTCTGGAAATGACATCGAGAAATGGGCTCGTAGTTTTGAACACCATATCCGAGTCCTGGAGGGCTTCTCGGGAAGTGATCGCCAGTATATCACGTTCGAAGTGGTTGACGCTACTTGCTTGCGTGCACCAACCCAGCGTTCTATCTGCGTGTGGAATTTCGCGAGGATGAACATCGGCAAATTCGTCGAAGCTCTTGGAACAAGCAGAGTCGCGTTGGAGGGTGCTTCGGGGGGGGGGGGGGGCGGTGGTAGCGTTGCAGCTGACACTGTCGTAAACTCAGTGAAGAATGTGATCACGACCGCGTGTTAGGCTTCCGAGAAATTGCTTGCCTACGGAGGGAGTGTCATAAGCTGGACCGTTTGGCACAACGCTTACACTCCAAAAAGGAGGCATGCGAATACATGCTCTGGGTCCTCTGGAACTCCATTGCAATTTGGACAATCGGCTGAGGTCTCCAATTTAAACCTGTGAAGGTATTGGAGATATCCTCCGTGCCCCGTGAGAAACTGGGTGAGATTATAATTAATCTCACCGTGTCGTCTCTCCAACCACTCCTTGATGACAGGAATGAGCCTGTGCGTCCACCGGCCCTTTCCCGCGCGTTCCCAAAGTTCTTGCCATCTATTTATGGATCTCTCCCTTTCAGTCTTCTTCGTCCGCGATGAGGAAGAGGTTGGCTTTGCAATGTATATGTTCACCATCTCATCTGCCAAGATGTTAATCGGCATCATTCCAGAGATGACGAATGTTGCATCATCTGAGACAGTCCTGAAGGCAGAGCATACCCTCAGGGCTGTCCTCCTGTAGACTGAACTCAATTTGGTAGCGTTCCCTGACATCCACAACGCCTCCCTCCAAACTAGGGTTGGATAGAGCATGATTGAGGTCACCACCCTGGCTATAAGCAACCTAGAGGAATGCCGTGGCCCTCCAACGTTCGGCATCATCCTTGCCAGGGCCTTACTTGCAGTGGATGATTTGTCGCAAACATACCGCACATGTTGCCTATAGCTAAGCTTCTTGTCTATCACCACTCCCAAGTATTTGATGGTCGGCTTGGAAGTGATGATATGATATGGCGTAATTTCTCTTCCGGCGCTTGGTGATGAGGACCGCTTCCGTTTTTTCCTCCGCAAGTGTCAGACCAGAGCTCTTTAGCCAACTTTTAACTGCACCGATTGCCTCACTTGAGTATAACTCAGCATCTTCGAGATGCTTTGCGACAACAACCAGCGCTATGTCGTCAGCGTAACCCACCACTGTGGCTTCCCCCGGAAGGGGAAGATTAAATACATTATTGTACATGATGTTCCACAGCAGCGTGCCCAATACGGAGCCCTGCGGGACACCTGCGGAAACAACGTACTCTTGGGGTCCGCCATCGATGTCATACCAGAGCCTCCTTTCAGTTAAATAACTATCGACGATAGCGGTGAGATAGGCGGGAATAACAACCTTCGCTAAAGATTTCCGTATTAGATTCCAATTGGCCGAATTGAATGCATTTTTCACATCCAGGGTTACTACCACGCAATATTTGCTGGCACTACCCTTTCCGTGAATTGCATCTTCGGCCAAGCCAGTAACCAATTTGATGGCATCAACGGTTGATCTGGCTTTACGGAACCCGTACTGCCTATCTGAAAGGCCGCCTTGGTTCTCAATAACCGGGAGTAATCTATTATAGATTACCCGCTCTAGCATTTTCCCCACCGTGTCCAGTAGACATATGGGTCGATATGAGGATGGTTCACCTGGAGGTTTACCTGGTTTAGGCAGAAGTACCAACTTCTGCCGCTTCCATGCCACTGGAAATATCCCCTCGGACATGCACGCCTCGAACAACTCAGCGAACATGTCCGGTCTGGATTTCACGGCAAGCTTAAGGGCCTTATTCGGTACTCCGTCCAGGCCCGGCGCTTTATTGTCTCCTATTCTACAGCAGATATCCAACAGCTCGTCTCTGGTGACTGGCGGAATTGCCGCCACATTCAGAGGTGGTTGGGATATGTCGGTGTTCTCCTCTTGCTGGGGGAATAACCCCTGAATGATTTTTAGCAAGAGGGTGGGGCACGTGATCTGCGGAGATGAACGGCCTCTGAATCGTCCCATCAGGATTCTGTAGGCATTCCCCCACGGGTTTATGTTCGCTTCTGAGCAGAGCCCCTTAAAGCACTCCCTCTTGCTTCGCTGGATGGCGAGCTTGAGGTTTTGCGGGCTGCCTTATAGGCGCGCTCTTTTTGCCCCTGTTCGACTCTACCTACCGCCCTCTGAGCCACTCTTCTGGCTCGGTGGCAGGCTGATCGAAGGCCGGTCAGTTCATCATTCCACCAGTAGTTAGGTCTTCTACTGAGGAATGAACACCTTCTAGGCATGGACGCGTCACACGCTTTGGCAATGCATTGAGCCAGATGGACGGCTCTTTCCGTAGAGGTGCTTGCTTTATCAGGTTGATCTAACCACACCTGTATGAAGGTCTCCTCATCCAAAGATTTTGCAGACCAGCCTGAAATCTTTCTCGGTTTCGCGCATGATAGCTTTTTGGCCTGTGGCTCTACACATGTCTCAAAGAAGATTGCCTGGTGATCGCTGTGGGTGTAGCGTTCACTGACGCACCAGGACATACCACGCGCCAGCGAAGGGCTGACAAAGGTCAGGTCTAGAACCGCGCCTGACCCCCCTTTCTGGAAAGTGTTTACAGCACCTTCATTAGCCAAAACTATGTCCATCTGCGCAAAAGCTTCTAATAAACTGCGCCCCCTAGCATTTGATTCCCTACTACCCCACTCTAGGGCCCAAGCATTGAAATCACCAGCAATCACCTTTGGACTACGTCCCCTCGCGTCGAGAACAAGATTATCAAGCATTTGCTCGAATTCAGACAGTGTCAAACTTGGTGGAGCGTAGCAGCTGTATACATATACACAACTTATTTTCGCCCACACGAAGCCACTGCCTGCCTTACTTGCAGTACATTGTATGGCCTGTCGACCGCAAGCCCATATCGCAGTTCCACCAGTCGAATCTTTGACCCATATGCCACCGTGACGGTGTCTATACGGTTCGCTTATGATGGCGATTTCCATCTCAGATTTGAACGTGGCCTGCTCAAGTAAATCCCGAGCGACCCTGCAATGATTGAGGTTTATTTGGATAAACCTCATTTTCTGATTGCAGTGAGCGCCTTCCTAAATTCCGGACATTTACCACTTCCGGGAATATGCCGGTTATCCTGTCCCTCTTTTAGGCATTTGGGGTCCCTATTGCACTCTCTGGCAATATGGCCTTTCTCCCCACACCTTCTGCATCGATCGGATTGATCAATGCTCCTGGTGCATGCCTTCGCGAAGTGCCCAAACATAAGGCATTTAAAGCACCTCTTTAGTGAAGTTTGCTCCCTTAAACGGCAGACAACCCATCCAATCCGAACCCTTCCGGCAGCCAACAACATCTGTGCACTCCCTTTTGTCCTTGTTGTAGACACTGTCACATCGCCCAGCGCCCTGTACACTGCCTTATGCACATGATGTTTTCCTAGTGTAAGCTAGATGGGGTGGCGTTCCAAAACTGGTGTTCTTTGTGATTGACATATCAACGAACGCCATCTACGGTTCTGAATGTCGGCCGACTATAAAAGACAATGAACGCCGTCTTGCGGTGATGGAGACGAAGATGTTACGTCAGACTAGTGGCGTGACATGCTTTAGATGAGAATCCGAAATGAAAATATTCGTGCGAGAGAGACGTTTTCGGTGGGATATTCACGTAATTCGCACAAACGATAATTGAACATCGAAGTCAGTGGTAAGCGACTGAAAGGACGGCCGAAACAACGGTGGCTTGATACGCTAGATGGGGATTTGATAGCTTTGCGATTGCATCCGGATCAGACTTTTGATAAAACAAAATGGTGGAATCGATTACAACGAGCCGACCCCGCTTGTGCAAAGGCAGAGCGTTACCAGATCGCTTGCAATGATGCTAGTTTCAATCTGATAAATTCAGATCTAATGAGCCGACTTTTACTGGTATCCTTTTTTAGTACATCACAAATTTTCGGTTTCATTCTTTCGGTGGATTAACACAATATCAAACGCAAACGATCAACAACAACAACACATAATTAACCCTTTCGTATACACACACTCACCACCGAAATATTTTCTTTTTCAGCATCCAATTTTTTGGATTTTTTCGATTTCTTTTTTCCGGTCGATGTGGACGTGGTACCATCAGATAATTTCTTTTTAGATTTTTTTGTTGTTGAGATATCATTATCCTCCATTTTAATTTGTTGATCACCATTTATATTACTTGATCCATTGGTGATATCAATTTTTTGATTATTAGTCGTAGATATCATGGCATTGGATTCATCGAATGATGTACTAATTGATGAAGTACGCATTGATGATGTTACTTTTGATGATTGTTGAATTGTTGATTTTTTGGTTGTTGTAGTTGTGGTTGTCATCTGTTTTGTGGTTGTTGAACTAGAGTTATTTAGAATCGATGATGATTTGCCGGTTTCCATGATTTCCGAAGATGGCTGTTGCTGAAGTTTCAGGTTTAAGCGTAATTCAAGATGAATATTTTACAATTAGAGAAAAAAGGATCATTTTTGATTTCTTTCCATTGAATTAAGAGCTCATATAATAGATAAGATTGTGTGCATTCTCTTTTCTAAAGCTGAAATTAAGATTTTCTACTTACACGCCTCCAAGCCATTGGAATTCAGATATTCCTCCTGCTCTTTTTGATGTAAGATATTTTCCTCCGGTGTATAATCTAAAAGATAAATAGAAATGATTAGTTATTGTAAAAAAATCCACAAATAAATATATTTTTTTGGTATTTTTTTGCTCATTTAGTTTTGACGAATGCTGTTTTCAAGTTGATTGAGTATCAGCCACGCAATCTCGATACCCCCGGTTCGAATCCCGGCTGTCATGGATGTTCGTGTTTGGTTTTGTGACTTCCCGTAGTTGTAGGCTTATCACTTTCACAGCGTTGAGTGTGATGATAAAGAAACTGAAACATTTTCACTGAAAACTGAAACTGTGTGGATACTTCCGTATCCAGAACGACCCTCCTCATTTTTCCTCCCCTCGCAGCCGCCTGTTACAATACGGAAACTTCGTGATAAACCGCTATATTTTCTCAAGGCGAAGAAGGGGTAGCCTACACAATGACGAAATCTATGAGCGATACCATGACCGTCCGGTTGTGGATAAAATCCGACTCAATAGGTTACTGTGGGCGGGTCACTTAATCCGTATGGATGAGGATGATCCCACCCGGAAAGTCTATAAGGGCAACATCTATGATAGAAAAAGAAGACGAGGCAGACCCTGCCTAAGATGGGGCGATGGCGTAGGTCAGGACGCCAGACAACTTTTAGGGATATCGAATTGGTGGACCTCGGCGCAAAACCGAGATGTCTGGAGTTCCTTATTAAGGCAGGCCTAGACCGGATACCGGTTGTTGCGCCGTTGATGATGCTGATGATGAGGAGAAGGGGAATAATGTCGTCGTTATGGACAGAGCCAAATATGACCAGGCTGTCGTTCGGTAACTGGAGAATGGAAACTTCTTCGAATTGTGAAACAACCCGCTACCCGAATCTATGAAAAGGATCGGATCGAGCGTTGAAGGAAGCTAGTGTTGTATTCTCTACCATTGGGTGAATCGGAATGCCAAACCCGGCGCTTCCAAGAATCAGATGTCAACCGAAAATCGACAACGAAAGGGACGAGATGCAAGAAATCATTGCCGAGTTGAACTCACCGACGTACAGTATCGCCAAGTGGTTGATCAATGAGTGCCAGGCCCTTAGGACGGGGGGGGGGCTAACTCGGACGAACTAATCCAAAAGCTGCAGCGCATTGAGAGGATGGGTGAAGACGAGCTGATCGGTATCGTTCGACGTGAAGGCATTGTTTCCCAACACCCCAGTAAAAGAGTCAATTTTCGGACTCGAGAGGTGGTTGAGTCAGTTTGGGTCTGACCCATAATGAAAAAGAAGAGTTCGAATTTATGCAAACCTGCCAGGCTCTGCATGAATGAAAACTATTTTGTGTTTCGGGAGAGATTCTACAAAACCACTTCGGGAGTGGCGATGGGGAACCCTTACTCATCGTTACTCACTGAAAGGTTCATAGCGTCAATCGAAGAAGAAATTGAGTTTACACTAGAGGTAAAAAAGGATGGTACTCTACCATTCCTAGACTTGAATATCGGGGCGAGAAGATTGAGTTCGAAATATACCGTAAGTCAACAGCAACGCAGAGAACGATAAAAGCAACTTCGAACCCCACTTCCCCAAAAATGGCGTCCTATACTTGCATGATTTACATACCCTCTTTCGGAATACGGTTTCAATAAGGAACGACAGCACATTATTGACACCGCTATTATGAACGGGTATAATCCTCAAGATTTTGAGAAGCTAACCATAAGGAAAATCAAGCAATAGGCTTGCCCAGATAACACTATTTTTGGAGCTTATGGAAGTCACTACGATATTCGGCTTTCCAACTATTCAATAACATCAGGAATTGGATAAAAAAGTTTGAACTGGAAGTTGTAGGTTTATGTTCAATCGTCCACCCCTACAGAATTTACTGCGAAGCGTCAATGATCCTTTAGGAGTGCAGAAAGAAGGGGCATTTGATGTTTAGGATCTGCGGGATGGTAGACCGGACTAAATGAGGAGCAACTTACTCCCTCGTTTTTTAGTCCATGGATCCCTAGTTTGGAGCGTAGCACCCCAAGCATTAAGAATCGAAAAAATCAAAAATTTGACTGACGGTTTCGTCCAGGGCAGAGGCAACTCATCAGACGCTGCCTCACCTCTGCCCTAGGAGCAGCGTGAGCGAAAGTGCCAACAGGGTCCACCTGTTGGCACTTTCCCCTGGACGAAAAGGGGCATTTACCAAATAATGTGCAGTGATTGTGATTCGAGAAGCGGCTTATATAGCTAAAACTAAGTCCGCCCTGGGACGTACTATTTAGGCAGGGAATCCCTTGAGAGAAAGGTAGTAACCTGAAGTTTTACTGCTTGAAAATTCTACACTCCAAGAGGTGGCCTGGTCTGATTATGCTTCAGGTTAAAGTGGCATAATTCGGCCTCCTCGCGGCCGCTCGAAATTGTCTTCGGATGGACCAAGAATGTGTAGGGCCGGCCTGTTGGGGGGAGTTAGCTGAGGAGCCAGAGAATTTAATGGACGAAGGGTATAGCTAGGCAGGACAGCGGGAATTGCGAATGTGGGACCAGAAAGGTTTGAAGTTTCCGCGCTTAAGTAAGTCTTCAACACTAGTCAAAAATTCGTTTCTGGACTTAAGTATTAAGGATTTAACCGAGGAACGCAGAGTTTTGAAAAAAAAGTATGGGTACTAAAAGACAGGAACTTCTTCCTCGCAGTGCGTTTTTGTGGACTTCAGTGGTGATCCAGGCAGAGGAAGAGCGCAAGCACTTAGAAGAGGAGGGGACGTAACAGGAAAGGAGATCAGAAGATCGTAGGAGGTGTTGAGTGCTTGGTTACATGTTAATCGGGAGAGGAGGGGAATAAAGTTGATTGCCGTCAGGGTTGAGTTTAGACCTTGGAAGTTCGCCTTACGAAAGTTTAACTTGGTAGGCTTGCATGCGACAGGAGAGTGGAGTCGGGATATCTGAGCATCTCGAGAGCGAGACGATGGGTGTCAGGGGCAACGTAAAAGGGGCATGAGGGGATTGGGAAAGGCAACGCACAGGAATAGGACAAGATCAAGAGTGCGTTTCTAGAAAGGCTAAGCTGGAAATTTTCACGACCGCCTGTGGCCGAAAGGAAGATTGGACGGTAACATCGAAGTCGTGGGGATACGTCACTTTGAAGGACGCTATCACTCGGTTACGAAAGCTATCCTTCGTCAGCTTGACAAATAGAGAGAAGACAAAGTTGAGTTGTCTTTGCTTCTGATATAGGCCAGAATTTCGTCGGAAGTGGTGGAGTACGTTAGCCTCGACACAAACAGTTGTTTCGGCAGCGAATCGATGTTCTGCTGGGGGCGGCTCGGATGACATGAGATCGGAAAGGACTGCAATACCGCGGTGGCGGGCGTCGATGATGCACAGGAGGAAGCGTGCAGTGGCGCACAGCCGATGCTGTGTAGGGAACATGTTCCTCTGATAGAGGGCGATTTTTAGGTCGGCGTAGCGTGGCAGATATAGACGGAGAATTAGTCGTTGATGACTGCAGTCGCCGCCAGAGTACAAGCAGGCGTAGTAATTACAAAGTTGCATGAAAAATATTGTTGCCGGAACAAAGTTGTAAGTCTGAGAATGAAAAATTAAGACACACAAGAAACGCGAAAATTAGTCATTTCACTTGAGCGAGGTATTGACACAACGCAAACTGCAGAATATTCGCGATAAAAGTCCGTATAACAGGTCCGTCCGACTCGAAGTTCGGTTAAAGATCTCCAAGTACTCCTAACCCGCAATCGTCAATATCGAGGATCCCTCAAAAGTAAAGACCGACAAGAGCGTCGGTCACCGAAAGCCGATTAAGAAGTGGAGTCCTGCTCAAGAGCCAGTACCAGAAGGCCATGCATATCCTCAGCAAGATTGGTAAGAATAAGGAAGCTGGTACTGTCGACGAGCGGGATGACAAAGACCTTGCTAAATACCAAGCGATTGTTGAGGAATATAGTTGTAAACAGCTGGCAGACGAGCAGAAAGCGAAGCCAAAAACCGAGGCTGCACACCAACCTTCCATCTTCCAAGCTCGGAGAACTGTGACGGTTAGGAGGAAGTCCTTGATATCAATCTACTTACCGACAATGGAATAATTAGGTTGGAGAACTGGAGAGTGTCTGACCAGAGATCCTTCCCAGATTACAGTTGGATACTTTTCAGTCTAGATCTCGGCACAGAGGTCTCCAAACCCTTCAGGAGGATCGACTGGAGAAAGTTTGATCATTGGCAAGATTTCACGACAGATGAACTGGAGTCAAAGGTCGAGGGTCTCGAAAAGGCATTCGATGCCGGCTTTAAAGTCTTGTGTCTTGCTAAACATAGCAAGAAGACACTGCCACCGTGTTGGAATGAATATCTCTCCAGTCTCAGGAAGCTGACCAGGGAGATCTTCAACATCTGCTACAAACATAAATATTGACAGCCATTCAAGCACTGCCTTGATTGGACTATTGTCAAAACATTGAAAACACCAGCAAATCAGCATGGTTCAGTAAGATTTTGTCCAAGGAACATAGGAGCCCATTCTTTCTTAAAGAGTCGCAAGGCTCTGGTGAAACCTTGGAGCTGTTAGTTCAGACACACTTTCCCGCCACCGAGGAAGACTGTGAGTCAGAGCCTTGCTTCGAGGGTTTGCAGCCACCCCAACCCACCCAAGACTATCAAATCGGTAGTTACCGAGGATAAAATCGGCTGTAGTATAAACAGCTTCGCCGTATATACTAAATCTTCAGGTGAAGATAGCGTAATGCCGGTCATGCCACAGAAGCAGCATGGCCGTGACTTGTCGAGCTGTATCTCTTTGGGATACGTACCACAGTGTTTGAGACGCGCACTGGTGTCCTTTGTGATCGACGTATCAACGAACGTCTCAAATCTAAAATTTACCCCAATGTCGTCCGTCCAGTCGCTCTCTATGGTTCTGAGTCTTGGCCGACCATAAAAGACAATGAACAGCGTCTTGCGGTAATGGAGATGAAGATTCTACGTTGGACTAGTGGCGTCACACGTTTAGATCACATCCGAAATGAGGATATCCGCGACCGTTATGGGGTTGCACCGATCGTGGAAAAGTTGCGAGAGAGGCGTCTTCGATGGTATGGTCACGCAATTCGTGCAAACGAGAATTCACTTGCCAAGATTAGTCTGAACATCGAAGTCGATGGTAAACGACCAAAATGCAGACCTAAACAACGGTGGCTTGATACGCTGGATGGGGATTTGAAAGCCTCGAGATTGCACCCAGATCAGGCATTCGATAGAGCCAAATGGCGAAACCGATCACGACGAGCCGACCCCGCTTGTGAACGGGACAAAGACTGAAGAAAAAAAAGAAGACGAGTGGTTTTTATAACGAAAGCGGCAGCATCACCTCTTTCGGGGTGAAGACCCTGCAGCGCTCCCTGGGCTTCCGCGTAAGGACAACTATGGAGAGAATGCCTTTCACTTAGTCCCAGCACGTCTACCTCAAAGGCAATCCACAGAAACCGCTCTTCACGAGGTAATTGGCACGGTTGAGCGGTCACTGCAGTACAAGCAGGTACTCTAGCTACCTTCTTGGATATAGAGGGAGCATTCAACAAGGTTGGTACCAACGCCATCACGGAAGCCTTGCCTAGTATTGGATTGATTGGAGGGGTATCTTACGCATTGGATAATATCCATGGTAAGAATCAGGATATTCCAACCGGATCTGGGAGGCAACCACTTGACCAGACCTATCACCTGAGACACGTCCCAGGGTAGCGTCAACTTTCCGGTGCTCTGGTTAATAGTGATGGATGAAATTTGGTCGCGTATGCCGACGACTTGATGATATTAGTGTTCCCCCCATTATGAGCAAGATGTGGACTCGGTATAAACCCAACCAAAACGGAAATGATGCTATTCACCACCAAGCCAAGGGTGCCTGGATTCTACTTACCGCGGCTGAATGAATAAAGATTGGTTCTTTCCTAGATGTACCAAGATCCAGAGCTAAATCGGATATTTAACATAGAACTGAGGGTTAAGGAGGCCTATATAACCTCCTACGCCTGCAAGAGAAGCTTTGCAAAGAAACGGGGTCTCCGGCCGATGATGATTTTCTGGATGTACACAGCTGCGGTGCACCCCATCCTAACGTACAGCTCTATTGCACGAGACAGATTTTTAGTAAAAAGTACAATAGAACGAAGCTTAATAGGATTCAAAGAACTGCGTATGCAAATGCCGCTCTCAATGTACTACTGCATCTCTTCCGTCTGGACCTCTACATTAAATACGATATAGTGTGCCATGCTGTCAGATTACGTGGTCCGGATGCTGGGCAGCGAAGCCCTACGGTTATAGTAACATCCTAGACGAATGGTCGACAAGTGGCTATGAGTCTTTTCATATTACAGACCTAATAATCTTCACCGACGGGTCAGTCATGGAGGATGGATCGGGCGCAGGGGTGTTCTCGGAGAATTCGATTATAGAACTGGCCCGACCCCTCGGAAAAATGACGACCATATTCCAGGCGGAGATATATGCCATTTCATTGGCAGCAGAAGAATGTCTGCGACAAAAATGGAGGGGTCGCACCATTCGAATCTGTTCCGACAGTCGGGCGGCATTATCAGCACTAAATGGCAACAACATATCAAACCAGTTGGTGTGGAGTTGTCATCAGGTGCTGCTGAAACTTGGCCGACTGAACGAAACATTCCTGATGTGGGTGTTGGGGCACTCTAACATCGCCGGCAATGAGGAGGCTGACAGACTAGCTCGCCGAGAGTCTGCATCCACAATTGTGGGGCCAGAACCAGCTCTTGGAATCCGACCATCTACTGTCAAGTCTACTCTGAAGGGTGAAATTGCAAGGATTCACGCAACCGAGCAGCCAATGTGAGGAGGAGGAGGAGACGGCCCTGCACTTTTTATGCAGCTGCCTGGCATCCTCAGATCTCAGATGAAGACACCTTGGCAAGGTTTTCTTCAATGAAGAATCTGCACACTCTCTGCCTCTGGAGAATGTTCTCAGATTCGCTAAAGCCTGCGAACACCGTAGGCGGGAAGCCATTGAATTGGCAATTTACGGGGATAGTACAATGGCTTAACAATGGCCTGAGTGCTCGGAGCTGCGGTTGCCCCCAGTAAATTAAACTAAACTATATCCGGCGGAAACAATTTGTAAAGCCCCCTTTGTATGTATGGGGAGCCTCCCTTTAAACTTCACCTCAATTTATGTCACTCACAGTATGCGTGGGGTTTCATAGTTCCCATATGTCCACCAAATTTCGTTCGGATCGGTTCAGCCGTGTTGAAAAAAAGTGTGTGTGACAGAAAGGCAGACAGAGAGTGAATCGATTTTTATAAGGTTTCTTTTACACAAAACCTTAAAAAGAATTAATCGGTGGACACCGCGATGGATGAAAAGGTATAGCCCCAGCCTCTCAATCTCATTGCGCTGGTTGCGGTTTGTCTTTATGTTTGCCTCGTTGCTTTGGGATTATCGCTTGTACTGTTTTATTAAAAATCAAACAGCCAGAAAATAACAATGCACTCCACAAAGGAGTGAACAAAAACATCGAATTTGGGAGAATCAATTGTAATATAATCCTCAAAAAAGATCCTTGTACCAATCAGTGGTGCGCTCTCATTCTCTCTTCTTCTGCTCCTCCCCCTCTCGAATCCTCCCCTCCTCTGTTCTCTACAAGTACAATTAAGACAACTGCTTCCCGTAACTCCTCTACCCACAGAGTTATCATTAGGTTTAGGTATGGGGGAACTGATCTTCCAGGATCTAAATTGGCAAGAAGTCGACAACTTACCGGAAAAAGTGAGGACAATTCCGGAGCTAGTTGGAGAGGAAAAATACTATTGGTGTCTGACTTTTAAAGACATTTAAAGAAGCGAAGAGTCTATATTCCTGTTGAGCAGACGCCACTAGGTGGTCTCGCACGTTCCCTTTTGTTGTCCTCTTGAAGGAAAAATTGATTAGTAGTATTATTTCAATTTCACATTTAGTAAATATGGATGACATGAATTTGCCAGAGCGACAGTAACTCACCAGTTGTTACCTCGGGAACGTTTTCATCCCGTGGGCTTTTCAACAGTTCCTGAATTGTGCTCTCTGCCCATTGGTTTCTCTGACCTCTATCATCCAATTTCAGTTCGCTTTTAGTTTCATTGCCTACAGCGTTAAAGTTGGATATAGATCGTTCTTCATCCAGATCGAGCAGACGGCGCGAAATCTTGGTCTGCACATCAATGAAAGCAAGACGAAATATTGGGTTGAGGAAAGAGAAATGTCAGAGGGAGACAGAGACAAACAGGGAGGACAGAGGGCAGATGACAGAGGACAGAGGACAGATGACAGAGGACAGAGGACAGAGGACAGAGGACAGAGGACAGAGGACAGAGGACAGAGGACAGAGGACAGAGGACAGAGGACAGAGGACAGGGGACAGAGGACAGAGGACAGAGGACTGAGAACTGATATTTGTGATCGAAATTTGAGGCTTTATTTAACATACTTAGAATTATTCGATTTAAGTCAAATATGCGCCGTTTTGTTCATAAACTTGTTGCCATTGAGAAGGCACTATCCCCTCCCCCCCTTATAAAACCCCCCTCCTTATTTGTAAAAAACTCAGACAGCCAGTTTTCACAAGCCTCTTTTGAGGCCAACTTAGTAGCACCAAGAGCATTTTGCATGGACCGGAAGAGATGGTAATCACTTGGTGCCAGGTCCGAACTATACGGTGGGTGCAATAGGACATCCCATCCGAGATCCCGTAGCTTCTGGCGGGTCATCAAAAATGTGTGAAGTCAAGCGTTGTCCTTGTGGAACACAACATCATTCCTATTGATCAATTCTGGCCACTTCTGGTCAATCGCCTGTTTCAGCCGTGCTCACAGTAGAGGACCGAATTGAGGGTCTGGCCATAGTTGAGTAGCTCATAGTGGATCATTCCCTTCTAATCACACCAAAAACTCAGCAAAACCTTCCTGGCCATCAATCCGGACTTGCCGATGGTTCGGGCCGACTCGCCGTGCTTCGATCACGATTTTTTTCGCTTGAGGTTTTCGTACGTGATACACTTTTCATCACCAGTCACCATCCGCTTCAAAAATGGGCCGAATTCGTTCCATTTCAGCAGTGCATTGTAAGCGTTGATTCGGTCCAAGAGATTTTTTTTTGCGTCAACTCATGTGGCACCCAAACATCCAGCTTTTTTGGAATCCAATCTGCTGCAAATGGTTCCAAATAGTTTTATGGTCTATACCCAGTTCCTGGCTAATCGAGCAAATGCTCACATGCCGGTCTACTTGAATAATTTCGACGATTTTATCGGTTTCTACAACGATTGGCCTACCAGTACCTGGTGTATCTTTGACATCCACTACACCACATCGAAATAGATCGAACCAACGCTATGCTGTGCGAATCGTTACAGTAGCCCATAAACTTCACAAATTTTTTCGGCCGCCTTTGTTGCAGTTTTACCTCTCAGGTAGTAAAAACGTATAATATGATGAATTTCTTGCTTGGTGGACTCTATCTTCGACGCGCTATAACTTGAGACTGAAACGTACGATCACAACACTGTCAAACAGGCACTTGTAGCACAGATTGTCGTCTTCAAATTGCCGTATAGAATGACCCGATGCGATAAGTACGACAATGCTGTGTTTAAGTGTCGCCATCTATTGACAAAATACGACATTTCCTTTTCCCCAACCCAATATTTGGTGGCAACATCAGCACCAAAAACCAGCAATCCAACAACATCAAATCGCACTGGTCAAACGAGAACAATAAAGATAGGAGACTACAACTTTGAGACCGTTGATAATTTCTTCTATCTAGGGTTGAAAACCACAAGCGATAAAAGCTACGAGGATGAAATCCGCGCCAACAGAGCTTACTTCAGCTTAAAAAGCTGTTCCGCTCGAAACGTCAACCATATGGTCAAAGTTCTTACTGTACAAGACAATGACCTTGCCAGTCCTCATGTACTCCTCGGAGACCTGGGTTCTTAGCAAGAATAATTGCGAACTCTTGGCCGCGTTCGAGAGAAGAATCCTCCGAAGAATTTTTGGCCCTCTACATGAGATGGACAATTCCGTAGCATATATAATGATCAAATCTATGAGCGATACTATAACCGTCTGGTTGTAGATAAAATTCGACTCAATAGGTTGCAGTGGCAGATCACTTAATCCGTATAGATGAAAGGAGGGCAATATCTATGTTAGAAAAGAGGACGAGGCAGACCCTGCCTGAGATGGAGCGATGGCGTAGATCAGGACGCCAGACAGCTTTTAGGGATATCGAATTGGTGGACCTCGGCGCAAAACTGGGATGGCCGGAGGTCCTTATTAAGGCAAGCCTAGACCCGGATACCGGTTGTTACGCTGTTGATGATGATAGATCGTCCGTTCAACTTGTCGTTAGCTTTAGTTCCACTATGCCGAAATTAGTAGATTCCATAGCACTTTCTGTAGAGTATGAATTGTCTTTGCTCTTTTCGATAGGTTAGGGTTCAAATTTTGTTGGTACTCTAGAGCTCCATGCGAAGCTATCTCTTGCGGATATTGAGGGATTATCTGAAAGATCGCTCCCTGCTCTATGAGACGCTAGAGGGCCAGAGGAGGATGGAAATCACTTCGGGAGTAGCGCAGGGATCCATCCTAGGACCGGACCTCTGGAACGCTTCCTACAATAGTCTGCTGAGACTCGATATGCCCGAAGAGTCGCGCCTGGTCGGTTATGCAGACGACGTTTGGGCACTTGTTGCCGGACGCACTGTTGAACAGGCGCAAAGCAGACTTGGCATATTGATGCGACGAAAAAAACCGAAGTAGCCATCCTGACCAGAAGGAGAATCCCGACCTTGCGTCCCATATCGATCGGCGAGTTGACTATAGAGTCAAAACCAGCGATTAAATACCTTGGTTTAATGCTCCACTCGAAGATGAGCTTCTTAGAGCAAATCAAAGGAGCCGTGGATAGGGCTGCAGCAGAAGTCGCAGCCTTGAGCCGGCTAATGGCGAATGTCGGCGGCCCTATATCAACTAGGAGACGTCTCCTCATGGGAGCAACGCAGTCCGTCCTTCTCTATGGTGCGGAGGTATGGGCTGATGCCCTTGACAAGGAGGTGCATCGTAAACGCCTCGCTCAAGTGCAGAGGCGGGGAGCTTTGCGAGTGGCGTCTGCTTATCGCACCGTCTCCGAACCGGCTGTGATGGTGATTGCGAGAGTGATCCCCGTTGCCCTCCTTACCAAGGAGCGCAAAGCTATCTATCGCCGTAAGGGCGAAAACTTAAGAGAAGTGGTTGCCCGTGAAGAACGTCAACGCACCCTTAACGAGTGGCAACTTTCTTGGCAAAATGAGCCAAGGGGCAAGTGGACTGCGCGGCTCATCGACAAATTAGACCCGTGGTTGAACAGAAAGCACGGTGAGATTGATTACTTCCTTACCCAACTTCTAAGTGGGCATGGAGGTTTTCAGTCTTACCTGCACAGGGTTGGGAAGGCGCGATCTCCTGATTGTGTGTTCTGCAATAGAGTGGCGGATGACGCTGAACACACCTTTTTCTCTTGCGAGAGGTGGGACGGCCTCCGCCAGCAGCTTTAAGCAGACACAGGGGAGCTCTCTCCAGACAACATTGTCAGAGAGATGCTGAAGAGCGCTGGCAGCTGGAATCGTATTGCGCATTATGTTCGGGCTCTTCTTACTACGAAGAAGATTGAACTCGACCGGCAGAGGGATCGGACGGTAAGGGGTTCCCTGAACTAACAACTTCCTCCCCTCCCCTCCCGTTGGTGAAAGGAATTTCCTGACTTGAAGGCTCCCAAAGGCGGGAGAGCTAGCCCGAAGTAATGTGTCAAACGGTTCCAGGCTAGTTCTCTGATGACAGGGAGGTGTTTAGTTGGTAGTCCGCCAGCGTGCTGTTGCGGGAGTCCAACACTCTGTGCGTAAACGCATTCACCTACCCTACTCCCAGAGAGATCCTAAGTCCCAATATCGCTGGAAGCTAGATAATCCCAGAAGTCAGTTTGTGAAGTTATCGGTAGGTAAGGGGAACGCACTATTGATGCACAATTTCCTCAATTAATTTCTGCAATACTTCCTGGCTTAATCCAAAATTTAATTGTGCGAAGTAAAAGGTAAATATAGATCGTTTAGCTTCCATGATCCCCCAGAATATTTTGATTACTTCCTCCTTGGTCCATGTTCTAATCTAATTTTATTAGCATAAACCCATAACAATATTTCGTTACACACAATGAATTAATTGAAAATAATGCAATCTGAATTCCTTTCACTCATACCTAAAATCTAATCTAAATCTATAAATAGCGATTCAAAAATGATGTGTTGACCTACATTCCATTTCATTCCGGCAGATACTACTACGATTACGTCCACCCCTCCCCCCGGCTGACAAGGGGAAGTATTTTTCAATTAGACTCCTTTAAATGCTGTAGGTGCAACTTATCCCTCCACGCATGCCCATAGTGTATAAAAAGTTGTCACATTCAATATCATTTCAAATGGCTTCACATGCAAAGAAAAGATATATTTTTTTCCGTTATTATTACTAATAGATATGCGCTTCTGTAGGCTTTCGAGAGGCTCCGTGGGTCCGCAGAGAGACGCATATTTTGAAAAATTTGAAATGCACCTTTATGTTTGCTGGGGCTATTTTCGGATTACAAGTTTACAACACCACCGCAGACATATTTAATGAGCTGTTGAGCTGTATCGGCAAGCTTTTTTCCAACGGTATCAAGTGCGAAGAAAAAAGATGTGAAAATGTGTGCAGATCTCTGCTTTTGGATTGAATTTTGTTTATCTCAAAGTAGAGAAAAATTAAAATAGTATAAGCCGGCCGGAGGTAAAACAGGCCAGTGAATCAGAAAAGATAGATGTTAAAGATACATCTGTATTTTGAAGATGGAAATTAGATGGGAAAAGTAGGACAACATAATACAATTAGTAAATAGACTTCAAAAGAAACTGGCCCTCTGCTGTTATGAGAGCAAGGAGGCAGAATCCAGCTGGCTCAGATCTTCAATGCCAGCCCGTAGTATTCACGAAGGAAAGCAGCTCTCCCACCCTCCAGCTAGAAATCTCTTTGAGGTCCCCAAATAATGGTTTGTCCAGTGCCCGTAGCCTGACTCTAACTAGAGCTGGCCAATATCAAAGAAAGCGCCTGAAGGTTTTCCCCTCTTCTCCGCAGCTTCTGCAATGTGAATTGTAAGGTATGCCAAGCTTGCATTTGCACACGCCTGGCACAGGAGGTTTCGTGATTGTGCTCGGTAAGCGAGCCAAATCCTCCTTGACTTGGCGTAGGTGGTGGGCCTTTGCGGCTACTAAATTACTCGCATTACTTCCGCCCCTGAAGGTCGCCAGTGGGACACCGACTGTACCCGCCGGTGGACTATCACAAGCAAAGCCTCGCCTGATCAATCCGCCAGCCCGCTCATTCCCCCCTATGTTCCTATCACCGGGAACCCAGAGGAGGGTGGCCTTGAGAGTGATATCCAGACTGTTTAGGACGTTTCTGCACTGTCCCACCATCCTGATGGATGCCGTCGCTGAGTACTAGGCCTTAGTACCTACTTGGCTACAAACTAGAATGGCTACGTTACCCTTGGGGCTCAAATCATGAACCAGCCATCGACAGGCTTCTAGTATCACCAGTACTTCCGCACTACCAAAACGTGGAAGACCATACGACTTGGATACACTGTGTGTATTCGAGAGAACCCCCCGCCGACTCTACCCTGCTCTCGTTGAAAAGTCCACAGTAAAGTTCTCGTGAAGTTCAGTTTGTGTGTGGCATAGTCCGTGTGGAATACCCAGATTTCCCGAGGTACTTTGTCTAGGATGTTAGTTAGTTTGTTTAGTTAACTGGGGGGAGCCGCAGCTCCGAGCACTCAGGCCATTATTAGGCCCATTGTACAATCCCCGTAGTTGCCTATTCAATAGCTTCCCGCCTACGGTGTTCGCAGGCTTTAGCGAATCTGAGAACATTCTCCAGAGGCAGAGAGCGTGCAGATTCTTCATTGAAGAAAACCTTGCCAAGGTGTCTTCGTCTGAGATCTGAGGATGCCGGGCAGCTGCATAAAAAGTGCAGAGCCGTCTCCTCCTCCTCCTCACATTGGCTGCACAGAGCCGAAACCACTACCCCAATCTTTTCCATATGGTAGTTTAAGGAGCAGTGTCCCGTCAAAAGCCCTACTAGGGTTTTCATATCCGACTTCTTAAGAGACAACAAAAATGCCGCTCTAGTGGCCCTAGGCTCCTTCACAAGGATTTTCGCTTGTCGGCAAGAGTCCAAATTTTTCCACTCGGTTGCGTGAATCCTTGCAATTTCACCCTTCAGAGTAGACTTGACAGTAGATGGTCGGATTCCAAGAGCTGGTTCTGGCCCCACCATTGTGCATCCAGACCCTAGGCGAGCCAGTCTATCAGGCCCGCCTAACCGGCGATGTTAGAGTGCCCCGGCACCCACATCAGGAATGTTTCGTTCAGTCGGCCAAGTTTCAACAGCACCTGATGACAACTCCACACCAATTGGCGTGAGTTGTCGTTGCCATTTAGTGCTGATAATGCCGCACGGTTGTCGGAACAGATCCGAATGGTGCGGCCCCTCCACTTCACATTCTTCTGCTGCCAATGAAATGGCATATATCTCCGCCTGGAATATGGTCGTCATTTTTCCGAGGGGTCGGGCCAGTTCTGTAATCGGATTCTCCGAGGACACCCCTGCGCCCGATCCATCCTCCATGACCCACCGACGGTAAAGATTATTAGGTCTGTAATCTGAAAGGACTCATTACAGACCTAATCTTGTTTCCGCCGGATATAGTCGTGTGGGGTATCAAATGAAACGTCTCGATAGTACTTTCTGAAACTGATATTGTGAATTGTAAAGTACGTCAGTAAGGAGTCGAAATGTGCACATTTAAAGTGAGATAGGACTCAATTTCGGAAACTACCCAGCTCAAAAATGTGAAAAATTGGTCTTCAAATCTTGTAGGGTGCTTGGACGGTTCACATAAACACGGGATTTCAAAAAACCCCATAGAAAAAAATCACAAGGGGACAGATCGGGAGAGCGTGCCAGCCATTCCAAATCGCCTCTAACTGAGATAAGGCGCTCTGGAAAGTGTTCCCTCAAAACGGCCATCGATGCTCTTGAAGTGTGTGCGTCTTGTTGGAACCAAGTGTCCCCCAAATCCAAATTTTCTAGCCGTGGGAAAAAAAAATTCTGTAGCATCTTTACATACCGGTCCGAATTCACTGTCACTGTAACCTCATTTTCCTCACAAAAACCAGTGACCAATAATTCCAGCTGAGGAAATTGCACACCACACTGTGACTTTGGGTGAATGCAAAGGCTTTTGATGCAATTCTCGAGGGTTGATGTCAGCCCAGTAGCGCATGTTTTGTTTGTTAACCGACCCACACAAATGAAAATGGGCTTCATCGCTAAAAAAACAATAGCACCCTCGGGAACGATATCAAGAAGAAGCTCACACGCGTTCATCCGAGAATTGAAGTCACGTTCTGAAAGTTCCTGCACTATCGCCATCTTATAGGGATGAAAATGACGATCATCACGAAGAATTCTTCTCACAGAACGATCGGATAGTCCAAGGGCAGATGCGTGTTTGCGCGCCGGGTGTCGTGTCGGGACAAAACCTTACAGTATCCCCTCTTGAACGAGACCACTAGCGCTCCGCTATGACATCAGCTAACTGAGTGGCGCGCATTTTAAAAAAGGAAGTTTGCGGCAAAATCCGTCATACACTGAATGCAGTTTCTGCTGAAAGCCTCTACGCTATTTTCCAGCAGATAAACCGAGGTGTCAATCCACAGTGCCGCGATTTTAGGTAAAGGGTTCATACCCTGACACTAAACAACGATTTTTAACCCTGATAAGATAACATTTTTTTGATTAAAGTTTGAGCCCCGGGCCGGACAGAGCCTCACCTCTCCTTGACAGGTTTGCTTCCTCAAAATCACATTTCACGCTAAAATCAGACCAATCAAATGCCAGAGATTGGTGCATCTCAAGGTATTTTTTGAGATACTAGATAGTGTCTTTGATAGATCAGATTCAAGGTAACAGTAAGTAGTGATGATGCTGAAGGTTATTTTTTGTGGAGAGAGCAATCTTATAAAAAAGATACTGAGAAACTAATGAGAACACGCAGATTCCTCTACAATAGGCACCTTTTTTAACTTCACCACTTGTCAGGTGTGTGAAGATACACCAATTGAATCTTCGAAACTTCCTTAAATCTGAACTATACAAAAATCTTTTCCTATCTCCTATCTCCAACCCAATCTGTTTGAATGTGGAATTTGATTCTGTTGCGCGTTTTCTTAAACGCATCAAACAATAACCTATAGTCTAAAAATATAAAATATCTAAATTTAAAGATACGTAAGAAAAATAAAGATAAAAAAAGAAAAAGAAGCCACAAATTGCCGACCTCGCGAAAGAATCGGTGGTTGTGTGATGTTGGTCGGCCAATGTAATTTTGCAATCTTCGGAATTTACATGGTATGCATATATTGAGTGAATAAGATGGGGAAATTTAGATGTTTTTTTAAAAATAAGATGTGCGTCTATTTGTTTGTTAGAAAGAAAGACTTTCTAGATTTCAGTTTTGTCAAAATTTCAGAAAAATTTTAGGTTCATCGAGTTTATATCTGTTTCTTGATATGGCACAGGAGATGCAATATCCAAATTTATTGGAAAGTTCGGACCTTCTACTAAGATATTTAACATTTTCCGAGGAGCCTTTTTATTTTCTAAAATGCAGACTCTGATAGTCCTTAAATGCCTATAAACAGTCCTCAGTTTAGTTAACGTTGTACGAATGGTTCGTGAAAAGCCTAAGTCTCAACTAACCTTTTGCCAGATCACCATCAGTTCTGCAGATTGAACAAAAATGTATTTGGTCCTTAATAGGATGACCTTCCGTGAGCTCAAGGCCCCTCCTCAGGTGGTCAGCAAATCAATTCTCTTGGGTAGGTAACATACTTGAATCATTTCGAATGGAAGTGGAAACATAATCCATGAACCAGAAAACTCTGACAGTTGCTTCGTGGCAAGGACTCCAATTGTGTATGAGGTGGGGCAGAGGTAAAGCCTCTGAGCAGCAAGACCCCAGTGGCCCATTGTGCTCGATCACTGCGATCAACTGTGACCAGATGAAAAGTTTAAGATTTAGAGAGCTGACGTTACTCGTAATATCATCCTCAATGGTGAACGAGGCCTTTATGACCGCTGTCTAGGAAGCCTATCGATACTTTATGTTCTAAATGGGGTGCCACCTACCTAGAGACTGAAAAATTAGTACTCTTTTTGACTAGCTGTGGTGTTTGACTCCGCACTTGCTTGAAATCAAGTTCCTACATTGTCACAGCCGGGATACCACAGGGATCGGTACTTGGTCCTCTGTTGTGGAATATCATGTATAATGTGGTGCTTGCTCTTTCCGTCCCAGGAGGGACTACGATTGTCGGCCTTGCTGATGACCTAGCTGTGGTTGTTGCAGCAAACACCCAGAAGATGTGGAGGTTTACGCGACGGAAACAGTGAGAGCGGTAAAGTACTGGCTAGAAAAGGCCGGGCTGACCTTGGCGGACGCGAAAACGGAAGCGGTCTTAATAACGAACCCCAGAAAAAATAACACTGTGAAAGTGGAGGTCGGTGGACATACGGTCGTATCACCACCACACCAAATTGAGTTTTAGGGAACACCTAGGGTATGCATGCCAAAAGGCAGCCAGTGCCACCACGGCACTGGCAAAAATGTTGCCAAATATTGATGGACCGAAATATTGCCGGAGGTTGGTGCTAGCCGGAGTGGTGCGCTCCATCCTGCTCTACTCATCGCCAGTGTGGGCAGAGGTGCTTGCAAACTCTCAGAGACGGAAGCAGGTGAACTCGGTTTACCGGCGGATGACTTTGAGGGTTTGCAGTGCTTTTAGAACCACATCAGATGAAGCAGTATTGGTGGTGGCAGGCATGATCCCGGTTGACATTCTGGCCAAAGAAATGAGTGTCCTCCTGTACAATGCAAGACGTACGGAGGGGCATGCACAGCGTAGAAATGCGGCAAGGTCAGAGTCGCTTGATCTCTGGCAACGCAGGTGGGACAAGTGTACGAAAGGTCGGTGGACGCACAAGCTCATTCCCAACATTAGGGTGTGGCTTGAGCGAAAACATGGGGAGACCAACTACCACATTACCCAGTTCCTCACGGGGCGCGGTGGCTGCTACAGGCAGTATCTGCGCCGCTTTGGGTTGGATGATTCTCCGAACTGTCCCAGATGCGATGGCATACCGGAAGATCCAGAGCATGTGATGTTTCACTGCCCACGGTTTGCGATGGAGATAAGGAGCTTAAACCAGGTACTGGGCATGAGCGGGCCCCAGAGAGCTTGGTTACTGAGATGCTGGAGTCCGAGGAGAAGTGGCTTGCGGTTGGCTCCGCAATCACCCAAACGCAGGAGGAGTTGCTGAAGGAACAAAGAAGGAGGAAAGCTGCAAATAGGAGAAGGATGAGTGTCTAAGAGCAAACCTACCCCGCGAAGTAATACCTCAATGGTGGTGCCGCGGGGCTGGGGCTGGGGAGATCGGGGGTGGTTTTTAGCGGGTGTGAATCCCACACGCGCCCACTGTAGTTCCGCCGTTCGGGCGGTGGAACTGCGGCGGACGTGTTCTAAGATTTTCCACCTCCTGTACGCACAAAAAAAAAACAAAGATGTTATTAATACCAAAGAAAACTGGCATGACATGTTCTTTGTAGAGTGAAGTAAGATAGCAGGACTTTGCAGGGTACTTTTCTCTCGTCGGGAGTACTTTCATATTCCTGCAAACTTTGCGGAAGTGTTTTTTTCCAAACTGTGCATCCTTCCGCCGAGTCGTCATGCTCAAACCTGCGTACCAGATAGAAACTGCGTTAACTGGTAACTACAGGTTCCGTGACGACGATTGACCCACATACGGATGATCGAAATCAGCTTTTGCGAGTGCTGCCTTATTTTCGACGTACTGAACATGCACTTTGAATTTGAGTCTATTGTTGAGCATCACACCTAAGTAGGAGGGGGCAAAAGCCTCCTTGCTTCTTATAATCTGGCTTTCAACTCGAGTTTTGAGGTATTCCAGGGTCTTCCGGCTTGTTAGCAATATCGTCGGTAAAACCTAGTACTTTTACCCCTTCTGGTAAATACTTGTGGAAAACTCAATCATACATGGCGTTCTAAAAGAGTGGACCCAGTACCGACCCCTGAGGGAGTTCAGCTGAGGCACGGTAGTAATGTGTGCCTTTGTCGCTCCCGTACTTTAGCTCTCTGTCTGTAAACTAGTTGGAGACTATGTATCTCAGGTAGCGTGGAGTGTTCATTGGGATAAGGGACATTTTGATCATCGACCAGTTTACTGAGTTGAAAGCATTCTTCGACTCTAACGTGACCACTGCGCAGTACTCTTTTGACCACCATCGCCATCTCTCACTTTCTATGGCACTGGCAGCGGTGTCACCGACGATGGAGAGACCTTTGCTGAATCCAAACTGCATACTGGAAAGAGCCCTTTCGTTTTCAGCTGTCTCGCGCAATCTGTTCGCAATTATTCCCTCCAGTATCTTTCCCATTGTCTTTGTAAGGCATATTAGGCGATATGACGACGGAGCGCTAGGTTCTTTGCTTCCTTTTAGCAACAAAACGAAACGCTGCTGTTCAATTTTTTAGGAAATATCCCTATGTCTGGTCTGAGGTCGCTTTACCAGGAATACCATGAGGTCCCGGTACTTTCCTGTCCTTTATTTTTTTTGCGTACCGGTGCGGTGCTACGTTGTGTGGTCTCTAAACCAGCTACACCGATTACATCGATGACTGGGTTCGATCTTTGCGGGAAAGCTTGGGTCGAAAACCGAAAAGAAGAGTACATTTTGCGAGACAGTCCCGAACATTCTACGCACGAAAGGAGCCTAGAACCCAAGTGCGCCCTTGAAATAAAAGATCTAGATTGTCTCACTGATAGGGAAGAGATGGAGGAGGCGATAATAAGGGATTACCTTGATGTGGGCAATCTTAAAGTGGGAGTTATGTCTGCCAACTCTAGAGAACAAAAATTGGCCTTTGTCATTATCCCTGAGAAGACAGCGAGCCATTGCGAGAAAATAAAGATTGGGTGGATTATTTGGTGAATAAGGCGAAAGGCAGTTCTAACCCGCTAATTTAAGTGCTGGGCATGCGGACATTTAGCAGGGATTTGCAAGGAGCAGGACGGAAGCATTTAGTTCCGGTTCCGGGTCAGAATCCTCGAGACTCCAGGGGGTGTTTTGGCCTGTGGTCTGTCTGAGATAGGAGGACGGAAGCATTTTGTATTAGAAGTGTGGCGGACCCGGGGGTAAAGCGAAGACTTGTGATTCGGCAAAAAGAAGTTGTGGCTCATACCTCCGGTTCTGGGCGTTGCCGGGTCTTCAAGAAATAGTCAAGCACCATGATTCACATCCTGCGAACGAACATACATAGGAGTGCAACTGCTAATGACTTGATGGGCAGAAGTTGCAAAAAAGAAGAATTGATTTGTTACTTCCCAGCATGCTGCGTAGGAGCTCACCATTGTGGCATGCCGATATATCTGGCACTTCTGCTATTTGGGTGAGACGGCTACCTTGGGAGTGCGGGCCAATGGTCTAGGGGACGGCTTTGTTTGAGGTCGTTATGCGGAAGTGATGGCTTCGAGGACAGGGCTCATTGTCCTACATACCAGGAGCACTCCGACATTCTGATGACCTGGTTTCGAGGGTACTATCCCTGACGTAACTTTTACTATGGAGTCCATTGTGTCAGCGGTCCGACGATGAAAGGTACTGAAAGATTTCTCGGTCAGTGATCATCAGCACATTTCCGTCGAAGTGACAAACGGCGCAATGCGGCAAAATTTGTCGAAACTCTCGCAGGAGGGGTAAATCAGCGATAAGGCCCAGGCGCAGATAGGGGAACTGCAATTGAATCGCAAGTTCATTCAACAATGAACCTTATTACCGCAGCTTGTAATGCATCAACCCACAAAAGGAAACTGTCTCCCAGGAAATTATCCGTGTACTAGTGAATGGCTGAAATTGCAAGCCTACGAAGGAATTTCCTCAGACTTTGGCGGATTGTTCAGCGCGCAAGAGACCAAGACAAGGTGACTCTTAGAACCGCAGAGTTATAGTGGGAGAGTGGGATAAGAAACTCCGCCACGAAATCAACAGGCAGAAGGTACGCTGCAGGCAGGGGTTAACCAACGTCGTAAACAAAGGACCTCGGGTATGAGCTAGTTTTCAAAAAACTCGGTGCCCATCGGTAGCCCTGCCCTATGCTCCCGAACAAATTTTTAATCTCACCTGCACAATCGGGAAATCATCCCGATCCGATCCCCCGAATGTTTTTATTGCAAGAACGCGATGGATGGTGCCTGTCACACCTTTTTCTTTTACCGAAGGTGGGAGCACCATCGCCATCAGCATTCGATGGAATGGTGTCTTGGATAATTGGGGCCATGCTGCAGCGCGAAGGCATGTGGAACCGAGTGCTACGTTACATTCAAAGCATTCTTAAGACGAAAAGAGGGGGATGGATAGGAGAGATGTCAGTGTAGCTGAGGCTCCCTGTATCTACGGGCTTTTGCTCCTATATTGAATAGGCCTAGCTTGAGGTAATGTGTCAGACGGTTCCGGGTCAGAATCCTCGACACTACAGGGGGTGTTTTGGCCTGTGATCTGTCTGAGATAGGAGTCCACCACTTTGTACGTAAATGCATTTCACCTACCTCCGCTAGGTCGCCCAATTATGGTGGCTGTGCCCGAAAACATCCAAAAGGGCCTAAATATCGTTATGTCCGATCGTAGGAGTATGTCCGAGGTTGGAGGACATATGTAAAATCCCGAAAATATCAAAGAACACTGTGCCCAAAATTGTGCATGACAATTTGAATATTAAAAAAAAATTTGTTTCAAATGGGTGCCGTGTTTGCTCACAGTAGAGTAAAAACAACAGCGAATTGATGATTCAGAGCGCTGTTTGCAGCTGTTTACGTGGGATTGGAAGGATTTTTTGCGTCGGTACACCCTCCACATGGATTCATAATTATATTCCGGAGTCAAACAAAGCGTCAGCCGAATGGAGAAGAACAGCCGAAAGCCGACCAACGCATCCGAAGACGCAACTGTCATAGTCTGTGTTTTGGAACTTCGGTTTGTTGAGATTTGCCGGAGCTGCATCACTTTAGGATACGTACCGCAGTCCTGGAGGCGCGCACGGGTGGTTTTCATACCGAAAGCAGGCAGGCGCGGTCATGAGTCCGCGAAGGACTTTCGGCCAATCAGCCTGACCTCTTTCGTGCTGAAGACCCTAGAACGCGTCCTGGACATTCACTTAAGGACGATTATGGAGAGCACGCCTTTCTCTAAGTCCCAGCATGCCTACCTCAAAGGAAAATCCATAGAAACCGCCCTCCACGAGGTAATTGGCACGGTTGAGCGGTCGCTGCAGTACAAGCAGTATACCCTTGCTGCCTTCTTGGATATAGAAGGAACTTTCAACAACGTCAGTACCAACGCCATCAAGGAAGCCTTGACCGGTATTGGATTGGAGGGGTATCTCACGCATTGGATTATATCCATGCTGAGTACCAGGATAATCCAGTCCGATCTGGGAGGCAACCACTTGACCAGAGCTGTGAACAGAGGCACGTCCCAGGGTGGTGCCATCTCACCGGTGCTCTGGTTAATAGTAATGGACAACATTTTACGTACATTGGACAGCAGCGGGGTGAAGGTGGTGGCGTATGCCGACGACTTGGTGATATTAGTATCATGGATGTTTCTGTCCATTATGAGGTGTGCCTGTGGGCCGCAAGATGCGGACTCAGCATAAACCCAACCAAAACGCAACTGATGCTATTCACCACCAAGACAAGGATACCTGAATTCCATCTACCATGGCTGAATGAAAAAAGACTGGTTCTTTCCTCTAATGTAAAGTATCTGGGTGTAATCCTGGATCCTAAGCTAAATTGGGGGTTGAACATAGAACTGAGGGCTTTGAAGAAGAAATACAATAGAACGAAGCTTAATAGGATTCAACGAACCGCGTGTGCAGGTGCTACGGGGGCTCTGCAGTCCTGCCCGGCAGATGTTCTCAATGTACTTCTGCATCTCCTCCCCCTAGACCGGGGTTATGTTGCAGCGTGCAGTGCCGTCAGACTACGTGAGTCCGGATGCTGGGCAGCGAAGGCCTACTATCACAGCAACATCCTAGATGAAATACCTCGAGAAATCTGGGCATCCCCCACGGACTATGTCACACGCAAGCTGAACTTCACGAGAAACTTTGCTGTGGACCTTCCAACCAGGGCAAAGTGGAAGACCGGCGGCGTGTTGCAAGACTATGACACGGTATTCTTTACGGACGGATCAAAGATGGCCTATGGAGTCGGCGCGGGGGTTTTCTCGAATACACACGGTGTATCCAAGTCGTATGGTCTCCCAGGTTTCACCAGTGTATTCCAGGCGGAAGTACTGGCGATATTGGAAGTCTGTCGATGGCTGGAGCGTGATTCGAGCCCCAAGCGTAACATAGCTATTCTGACCGACAGCCAAGCGGCCATCAAGGCCTTGTACTCAACGACGACATCTTCCCGGTTGGTGGGGCAGTGCAGAGACACGCTCAAACATCTGGGCGGCACGCTCAAGATCACTCTCCTCTGGGTTCCCGGGCATAGGAACATAGAGGGAAATGACCGGGCTGACGGATTGGCCAGGCAAGGCTCTGCTCTTGGCAGTCCCTCGGGGAATACAGTCGGTGTTCCGCTGGCAGCTGTCGGGGCCGAGTCTACACGCACTACCTAGCAGCCGCGGGCCTGAGATGGCGAAGGCTTACGATATGTGCCAAATCAAGGAGAATTTGGCCCGCTTATAACATAGCCCGATCACGAGAGCTCCTGTGCCAGACGCGTGCAAATGCATTCATGATTACGGCGGTCTGCACGGGGCACTGGGCCATAAGGGACCATGCCGCTAGGCTCGGCTTACCCTACAACTCGCATTGCCGAAGCTGCGGAGAAGGGAGGGAAACCCTCATGCACTTTCTCTGCGATTGCCCAGCTCTGGCTCGAGTCAGGCTGCGGACGCTGGGTAAACCATTCTTTGGGGACCTCAGTGAGATTTCTAGCTGCAGGGTCGGAGAGCTGCTTTCCTTCGTGAATGCTACGGGCTGGCTCTGAAGATCCGAGCCAGCTGGACTCTGCTTCCCTGTTCCTATAACAACAGTCACGGTCTTAGGAGTTTGTGGCATCAAAACGGCGCACCAAAGCCCTAATTGGGCTCCTCGGAGCGGCCACTGATACCTACCTATCTATCCATCTGATCTGAAGAGGGAAACTTTAAAACGCATAGTAGAAACACTGATCCAGGTCATATTCAATTGATAGTAATTGCAAACAGGAAACGAAGGCAATGAAAACTTCCAAGACTATTAAAAGAAAAAAATTAAGTTACCTCTTTTTAAAAAAGATATGCTTATTTGAACGGTAGTGAAATGCCTTATTTTTATTATAGAAGAAGGTGTGCAAGTAAGCACCACAAAAACATTAAAGAACTCTTCGAACCGTATCAAATTTGTATCTTGTATCTTTTTTCAGTTAGTATCTGTGCTCACTGAAAACTCTTACTGTTATTTTGTGCGCTTTTACTCGTGATTAACGTAGCGTACCCTCAGACCATATGAATATCATTACAGATATATTGTTAATAATTCGATAGACGAACTAGTTGTGTTATGGTTTTATATAAATATTATTTGAATTAATTTTGCTAATCTCTACTCTGGTATCTCATGATCTGGAAGTATACTTTTGCCGGAAGAACAATTCACTGGCAAAAGAGATGATATTGTGGAAGAATTAAAATTTAAATCTAAAATCTATTGTAGCCCCAGGGATCATACATATCTTATTTAGAATCAAAGTGTGTTTACGGTATTTCTAGCGAAAAGTTTAAGAAATTAAAACCAAACACCGTCTTCGTCGCTTGTAGTGATTTTTTATTCGACATTCATCTATATTTCGGGAACAGTTTATTCACTTCAGTACTAGCGACGGAGAAGGTGTTGCATTTTAGTACATTATTTAGGTTATTTGGTGGTGGAAAACGTCAACACAATCGTCATTGACGCATATGAGGCCAGCTGTCCGGCTAAGACAGTCAAGTCATCAAGGGACATCAAGGGACAAGGGATGTACCATGGTGGAACAAGAACCTAGCCAGAATGAGAACAGAAGCACGAAAACTCTTTAACCGGGCAAAACAAACCGGGGACTGGCAGAGGCAGCGATGAAAATGTAATGCTCGCTCTGATAGGAGCATTATCCCTTTTTTGTTGCTTGTAGAGTGTTGTAAGTTGGTCCCTATTTATTCTATTTTGCTTTTTACGTAAGATTCTATCTATTTCCCCCCTGCTGTATCTGTTTTTTACCGCTGTGTCTTTTATGTAAGTTATTTCTTTTTTGAATCGCGCTTCTGTCAATGGTGTCAATAGCAGCCGATGTATCAAACTGTAGTAAGCCGCCATTTTCTGGCCGTATTTATATTTCGATGTCCTTGGTATAGTTCGCTGTGTGTGAGTTTTCTTTCGGTATATGTCAAACTCGAGTTTATTGTTGGTTCTTATTATTGCTAGGTCCAGAAACGCTAACCGTTGGTCACCTTCCTTTTCCATTGTGAAAGTTATGTTGCCGTGTATGTTATTTATTGCTTCTAGTGTTTTCTCGATGTCTTCATTTGGGATTATGACCAAAATATCGTCTACGTAACGTGCCCAAAATTTTGTCATGATGCCCCATTTTTCAATGCTTTTCAATGCTTTTCATGATTTCGCTTATCAAGGGGGATAACAGGTTCCCCATTGCAGTTCCTGAGGTGGTTTTGTAGTATTGGTCTCTGCAGACAAAATAGTTCTCATTCATGCAGAGGGCTGCTAGTTTTGTGTAGACTTTCGCCTTTTCCCGCATTGTTCTGTTAGCCAATCCTCGAGTTTCCAAATGCCTTGGCAGCGGACGAACTAGCCAAGAAGGGAGCATAGACGCCTTTACACGGGCCAGAACCCTTCTGTGGAATCGGAAACGGTTTCATGGCTATGAATCTAAGAAATGAAGAGGAACGGTTGAGGAGTCCAGGGTACTTATTGAGGGATACGAACCCATACGCACAAAGGATTTCTTAAACCTCACCCAAAAAGAATCTCCAAATCATAGTGGGAATTCTCACTGGTCATTGTCGGCTGAACTATCACCTAGGGAAGCTAGAGATATCTACGGACACTGCCTGCAGGTTTTGTGAGGAGGATGACGAAACCTCTATACACGTCCTGGGACAGTGTCCGGCACTTGTGCAAAGTAGGTCGAGGCATCAGGGAGAACACTTACTACCAGATGCAAAGCTGAAAGATCTGGAAGTAGGGAACATACTAAAGTTCCTAACAGTTATAGCCTGCTTGAGATACTATGATCAATAGGTACACTATAACCAGTAAAAGGGGCGCAATAGTTCTTCAAGGACGCGGTGCAACTTTCCCTTAACAGAATAATAAGAATAATAGGTTATTTGGAATTTCTGGAGGAGATATACGGTAAATTACCATTTTTTTCAAATTTCTCAAGAAGGACTATCACTTAGAGGCATAATCTGTTAATCTCAATCGAGCTGCAAAATTTTCAGGCTTTATACTTCGCTCCTCCTCTGATTTTGACTCTATCCAACCTTCCTTAGCTCTCTTCAATTCCCTCGTGAGGAATACCCTCGAGTATTGTTCGGTGATCTGTGATCTCCCTTCCGTCACTATGATTTTCTTGCCCTTGAAAATGTGCAACGTAAATTCACCCGTTGCCTCTTTTTTAAGAAAAGCTTCCCTTGTGTAGACTATCCCCTTCGCCTCCGTTTTCTGAACCTTCCCTTCCTACAACAGCGTAGATCCTATCTGAATCTATGCACACTCCGCCGCTGACGATATTACCTGCCGTCCTGTGTCTTATAACACACGTAGAGCAGACATTTTCAACGTGTCCTTCGCAGAGCTCGAAATTTGCTTTCATTCCCCCATTCCTAGGTTTTGCCGAACTCCGCCATGCTATTAACATAGTATGCTGGTCCCAAGCCCAGGTAAAGGAGAAGGGTTTGAGGCAACGTACTCTGTAATATCCTCAGTAAAACAAAAATAAAATGCCGAGATCAGGCAAAAAGATAAATAGAGTATAGTTGGAGTTATTCTACTATGCTAAATCCTACCTGATCTCTCCTGGTGACAGACCCCGTGACAGGTCGACCAAGAAAATGCATACAATGTCGTTACAAACATGATGATCGGATTGAGTCACAAGCTTTGGAGAAATGCTAGGGCGTCAACCTCAGTCGACGCGGCAGGACGGGCCCCGGTCCTGTCGAGAAATGGGCAAGGGTTCTTGACGCATGGACGGCGTCAGGACGTAAGCAAGTTAGTCCGCACACAACGAACAAAACAAATACGTGTCTGCACGCTAAATATTGGTACCCTAACTGGAAAGACCGAGGAACTCGCAAGAGCCCTTCGGAAAAGGCGCATTGACATCTGCGCTCTGCATGAAACCCGATGGTCTGGTGCCAAAAGCTGCGACATTCAACGCGAACGCGGTAAAAATGGCTACAAACTTCTCTATTTTGGTAACCCACACACTCAATATGGTGTTGGCATTGCCATCTCAGAGGGTTTCCGTGATGCTATTAAAGAAGTCGAACGATTTGATGATCGGCTGACGAAGCTCACCATTATATCAGCTGATCGCACTATTCACTTCTTCACCGCGTATGCACCACAGACAGGTCGACCTGATGCCGAGAAAGATGCCTTTTGGCAACTTCTCGATGAAAAGACTTGTCACGTGCCTGCTGACCATTACATAATCATTGCCGGTGACGTTAATGGTCATGTGGGTGAAAAGGCAGACGGTAACAGGTGCCATGGGGGAAAGGGGTTCGGAGCGCACAATGAGGGTGGTGAGTGTATAATCGATTTTGCGGACACCCATGACCTTGTACTTATGAATACATGGTTCATTAAACGATTGTCTCATCTTCCTACATTTCATAGTGGGAACAGTAAAATGCAAATCGACTATATTCTCATAAGACGCCAACATTTTATTACTGTCACTGATTGCAAAGTCGTTCCTTATGAGACCATCGCAACTCAACATCGGCCGTTGATTGCCATCCTGCAATTAAGCCACCGATAAAACAGTGTGAGGAACGCACTGGCCCGCCACGCATTAAATGGTGGCGATTTGGTGAGAAGAAAGAAGAAACGGTCTCACTCATACGATTGCCAACCATTACGAATGTAGAAGAATCATGGAACCAAATGAAAGACAAGATCCACAAAGCGGCTTCTGCAACCCTCGGGGTCACCAAGCCGGGTAAGCAGTACATCAACCAAGATACTTGGCTTTGGAATGATGATGTTGAAATGAAGGTCCGTGAAAAGAAACGCCTCTACCACAAATTTCTCGACGATAAAACGCCTGCTAACTGGCAAATTTATAAGAATGCCAACCGGGAAGCAAAGAAAGCGGTCGCTGTCACCCCAGCGAACCATTTCAAAAATCTTTACGATAAACTGGACACTCGGGATGGCGAGAGAGATCTGTATCGACTTGCTAAAAACCGTGATGAACGCACACAGGATATCGAACACTTCTGTTGTGTTAATGAAAAGAACGGTACTTTGCTTAACAACCGTCGAGCCGCAACGGATAGATGGCGAGAATACTTCGAGCAGATTTCAACTGAAGAATTTGCTCATCCTCCACTTCCACAATCATTGCCGACATTTGGACCAGTTCCACCAGTCAGGGCAACTGAACTTGAGGAGGCAATAAAACGAATGAAGTCGGAGAAAGCCACAGGACCTGACGACATCGCATCTGAGTTCTGGGGGGGGGGGGACCCAACACGGGTTATTCAGGAAGGAAGAACACCATCTGACTGTCAAGAAAGTACCACTGTTCCAATATGGAAAAAGAAAGGTAGCCCAGCAGAATGTTAAAATTACCGTTCGATCCGGTTACCTTCCCATACCATGAAGATTTTTGAACATATTCTTGACAACCGTATTCGCGAAATCGTTGAAATAACCATGAATCAAGCCGGATTTGTCAAGAACTGCGGAACTACCGATGCAATACACGCTGCGCGGTTACTCATGGAGAAACACCGTGAGAAGCATCGCCCTCTTTACATTGCCTTTCTGGATCTAGAGAAAGCGTTTGACCGTGTACCACACGAACTCATCTGGTATACCTTACGACAACACTTCGTGCCAGAAGAACTCGTGCGCTGGATTCAATTGCTCTACCACGATCCGAAAAGTAAAGCATTAATGCAACCTGGATGAAGTGGCGTTCCACAACTGGTGTTCTTTGTGATCCACGTATCAACCAACGTCTCAAATCTAAAATTTGGCACAATGTCGTCCATTCAGTCGCTCTCTATGGTTCTGAGTGTTGGCCGACTATAAAAGACAATGAACGACGTCTTGCGGTAATGGAGACGAAGATGCTACGTTGGACTAGTGGCGTCACACGTTTAGATCACATCCGAAATGAGGATATCCGCGATCGTTATGGGGTTGCACCGATCGTGGAAAAGTTGCGAGAGAGGCGTCTTCGATGGTATGGTCACGTAATTCGTGCAAACGAGAATTCACTTGCCAAGATTGATCTGAACATCGAAGTCGATGGTAAACGACCAAAAGGCAGACCTAAACAACGGTGGCTTGATATGCTGGACGAGCCGACCCCGCTTGTGAACGGGACAAAGGCTGAAGAAAAAGAAGAAGAAGATTCCTAGGTTTTGGCGAAATGACAACGCAAAACAGCTTGGTCCTTTGAACTTCTCTACTTTAAGTAGTTTTAAACGTAGGATAAGTTTTTTGCTTTCTCCTCCTCCTGAGGACAATAATTAATTGGAGTTTTCTCTGTTTGTTGTCCGTTAAATTAAATAAATAAATAAATAAAATAAATAAATAAGTTTAATTCTATTGAGAAATAATCAAAGATGGTTTGGCATGAATGAAAACTGAAAAATATTAAAGTTTTCGAAGCCATAACAGAAAGAAAACCAACGATAACTTATAAACATGTCCAAATAGAAGAAATATCTTTCCATTTTCTGAGATTTAGTAAACTATAAACATAAATTTTCCAGTTATTTGGCTTTTCTTTGAGGTTGTTTTATTTATTCTTTATTATTTCGTTTTCATCCGAAATTCTTTGGCATAATTTCAAGAAATTTTACATGAAGCGAAAAAATATTTGCCGGTCGGACAGTGCCGGTGAGCAAATCAGGGCATGTATCTATCTTTGCTTAGTTGATGATGATCTGACCTGTAAATTCATAATCATAACTGCCAATCCGCAAATTTATAGTTATAATTAGCACTTTAGTTGGTAACCATTAATCCAGATAGTCCAAAACCATATAAACCCCTAGAATACACTATCCAGATACGACTTGATATAGTGTAAGCATCTACAATTTTTTGGTTTTTTTTTTTCAGGAAATTAAAAATCTCATTTATCCCTAATGTGGTGGCCCACTCACAGGTGAGCCTATATTTAGGATTGGTAAATGTGTCATCGCAGGATGAGTGAGATCAGTGTGACTCACGGGATACGAACAGTGAGTGGGATATCTATTAAAATTGAAGTTATTCAATCGACTCACCTATTTTTATATGAATGCCTGCAATCCTTGACTGTTTGTCACCTTTAGTATTTTTCACTGTATACCGGTCGAATTAATTTTAAAAATATATCAAAAAAATTCACTTCGCTTTTCGCACTTTCTCCAACCAAAAATCAAAAATAAAACCCAACACAATCTATTTTTTTTTTTTTAAATAGTTACAATCAAATCGCACCTGATATTGACACTTGAACTGGGAACCTTTTCAGTTAAAAAATCCAAGAAATTATATTCAAAAATCCAAAACTAACACAAAATACAAATAAAAGATTTTTTCTCTAATTCCTAAAGTTTTCAAATTGACTCTAAACGCGCGATTTTAAACTAAATCTTGGAAATCATGCAGACACCTCTGTACTGTTGCACTGATGTCTTGAGAAGACGACTGAAATCTCTGACTGAAATATGAATGCGTACGAGTAGCAAAAAAAAGATACATATAAAACACGAATGTATGTAGAACGGACAGCGCACGCTCCACTTGAGCGCTAAGTGTAGCCTGAAGTAAGATACTATCCGCAAGTTTAGATATTCTCATCTTGTGCGCTTTAATGGGTTGTAGTAAATAGAGAACTCCATTAACCCAGCTCTTGAATGTTTGTTTGTTTGCATCCGAAATATTACCAGTTTTGGTACTGCAGAAATATGGAAGAACCAAAGACCCATACTTGCCAATGGAACCTCTATCCCATCCCCTCGAGTAAGGTATAGATCCATCAAAACCCTTTCACTTTGGGATGAACGTATCACTCTATGTCTAGTAATAGAAGGAATGGATGCCCTAGGTCACACGCTTCACAAGCGGAGTCGGCTCGCCATTTGGCTCTATCGAATGCCTGATCTGGGTGCAATCTCGAGGCTTTCAAATCCTCATCCAGCGTATCAAGCCACCGTTGTTTAGGTCTGCCTTTTGGTCGTTTACCATCGACTTCGATGTTCAGACCAATCTTGGCAAGTGAATTCTCCACGATCGGTGCAACCCCATAACGATCGCGGATATCCTCATTTCAAATGTGATCTAAACGTGTGACGCCACTAGTCCAACGTAGCATCTTCGTCTCCATTACCGCAAGACGCCGTTCATTGTCTTTTATGGTCGGCCAACACTCAGAACCAGAGAGATCGACTGGATGGACGACATTGAGGTAAATTTTAGATTTGGGACGTTCGTTGATACGTCGATCACAAAGAACACCAATTGTGGAACACCACTTCACCGTCTGCCTTTTCACCCACATGACCATTAACGTCACCGGCAATGATTATGTAATCGTCAGCAGGCACGTGACAAGTCTTTTCATCGAGAAGTTGCCAAAAGGCATCTTTCTCGGCATCAGGTCGACCTGTCTGTGGTGCATACGCGGTGAAGAAGTGAATAGTGCGATCAGCTGATATAATGGTGAGCTTCGTTAGCCGATCATCAAATCGTTCGACTTTTTTAATGGCATCACGGAAACCCTCTGAGATGGCAATGCAGTTTGCAGCCATTTTTACCGCGTTCGCGTTCAATGTCGCAGCTTTTGACACCAGACCATCGGGTTTCTTGCAGAGTGCAGATATCAATGCGCCTTTTCCGAAGGGCTCTTGCGAGTTCCTCGGTCTTTCCAGTTAGGGTACCAACATTTAGCGTGCAGACATGTATTTGTTTTGTTCGTTGTGTTCGGATGAAATTGCTTACGTCCTGACGCCGTCCATGCGCCAAGAACCCTTGCCCATTTCTCGACAGGACCGGGGCCAAGATGCCAAAGAAGGGTAAAACTTCATGGTGGAACTCGGATTTTGCAAAACAGAGGAGAACGAGGGTGTCTTCAATTATGCCTCATTCGCAGCAATTAGTGATGCGCCAAAGCAGTATGGAATCGAACCCCTGCTAATCAGTTGGATCCTTCACATGCTAGAGTGGAGAAAAATCCACATATCGGTCGGCCAGAAGGCTATTGAAGCAGGATGTCTTAGGGGCTGCCCACTGGGAGGGGTTCTCTCTCCGCTGTTGTGGCTCTTGTTAATGGATACCCTGCTGTGGCTCCTGGAGGACAAAAAAGTCTTCGTGCAAGCATTTGCGGACAACCTAGCCGTTATAATTACTAGCAAGTTTGCGGCCACAGTATGTGGGGCACTCTAACATCGCCGGTAATGAGGAGGCTGACAGACTGGATCCACAAAGGTGGGGCCAGAACCAGTTTTTGGAATCCAAGCATCTACTGTCAAGGGTGAAATTGCAAGGATTCTCGCAACCGAGTCGAGAAATTTGGACTCTTGCCGACAGGCGAAAATCCTTGTGAAAGAGCCTAGGGCCACTAGAGCGGCATTTTTGTTGCCCCTAAAGAAGTGGGACATGAAAACCCTACTAGGGCTTTTAACGGGACACTGCTCCTTAAACTACCATATGGAGAAGATTGGGGTAGTGGGGTAGTGGTTTCGGCTATGTGTAGCCAATATGAGGAAGAGGAGGAGACGGCCCTGCACTTTTTATGCAGCTGCTCGGCATCCTCAGATCTTAGACGAAGACACCTTGGCAAGGTTTTCTTCTATGAAGAATCTGCACAATCTCGGCCTCTGGAGAATTTTCTCAGATTCGCTAAAGCCTGCGAACATCGTAGGCGGGAAGCCATTGAATAGGCAACTTACGGGGATAGTACAATAGGCCTAACAATGGCCTGAGTGCTCGGAGTTGCGGCTCCCCCCAGTTAACTAAACTAACTAACCACTCTATGTCAAACGCGCATATTAGGTTCATACTAGTGAAGACGAGACCTATTATGTATCCCGTCATCCTACAGACAGAAATTCGGCCATCCTATTGACAAAAAGTGGTTAAAAGAATCTGAAACTGAGATCAGCATGTGAAATTGGGGGTTCACAGTTCCAACTTTTCAACCAAATTTCATATCTATAGGTGTAACCGTTTCTGAGAAAAGTGCGTGTGACAGACACACAGGCGCAGAAACAGATTTTAATAATGTTTTGTTTAAAAACTGAAATTCTGACTCTTATTCACCTAATCCTCGAAAAGCTGCCCTTACAATATTCCTTTTTCCAACTCCCTCGACGATTACCTAACTTGTCGTACTGAGGGAACTCAGTAAGGAGGATCCTCCGGGAACCGAAGATGACACCTGAAGCCAAGCGGTAATCAAAAACCCAAGCCAAAGTGTGACTACTGTGCCGAGGGCTGAATTGTCACAGGGGTTAAGATGTGGCCGTGAACGGTGAACATTGGTTACCAGGCGACCCTCAGTTTCAACTAGCCTTGTTTCGGCAAAAGCAGGCCCCGCGGGGATTGACTTATTTTGTTCGGTAAAACGATGGCCATAGCAGCCAACTATGAAGTAACTAAAAACAGAAAAAAACAAAAGAAATCAACAGCACTTTGATCATTATAATCCAAGCCTGAGCGAAGGGGCTATCCTGAGCTCTTCGATGAAGAATCTCTGTCTTGATTCCCTATTGAGACCCAGTCCTTAACGGACGAGCCGAAGCAGAGTCCCCTTCTGTGAGTATTCCTCATCCCGGGCTCCAATTGGCTCCACCTGCTGAGGTTAAAATCTTACCTATGAGTAAGCATCTGTTTTCGGGTAAACCACCTCCAGCCGAACTGGTAGTAAATTACGGATCTGACGATCCCAACTCTTCGGCTCAAATGGATGCAAAGAAGGCTCGGCCGGCAACGGTCAAGTCTTCGTTTGCAGCCAAGGAATATCGAAGCCGATGACTATAGGAATTGCCGTCACATTCAGAGGTGGCTGGAATGTGTCGGTGCCCTCCTTTTGCTGCGGAAATAACCCCTGGATGATTTTCAGAAAGAGGGTAGGACACGTGATCTGCGAAGATGAACGGCTTCTGAATCGTCCTAACACGATTCTATAAGCACTACCCCATGGGTTTAAGTCCGCTTCTGAGCAGAGCTCCTTAAAGCATTTCCTCTTGCTTCGTTAGACGACGAGCTTGAGGGTTTTGCGGGCTACCTTATAGGCGCACTCTTTTTGCCCCTGATCGACTCTACCAACCTCTGAGCCGCTCTTTTGGCTCTGTGGCAAGCCGACCAAAGGCTGGCCAGTTCACCATTCCACCAGTAGTTTAGTCTTCTACTGGGGAATGAGCATCACCTAGGCATGGACGCGTCACATAGCTTGGCGATGCATTGGGTCACACTGACGGCTCTTTCCACGAGGCGCCTATTTTATTAGGAAGATCTAACCACACCTCTATGAAGGTCTGCTCATCCAAAGCTTTTGCAGACTAGCCTGAAATAATTCTTGGTTTTTCGCCGTCTTTGTCCTGTGGCTCGACACGTAACTCAAAAAAGATTGCCTGGTGATCGCTCTCCCAGGCTTCCTTTTCCGTCTGTGAATTCGTCACTTTTTACCCGCTTTTTCCCTGGGGGTATTGGGGAAGCTCTCAAACCTCATGGTCTTCTACTGAATGGGTCCACCTCCTGGTTCTAAAATGCTGCCTGCGTTCCCCTTCGTCTTGAACGAGTATGATGGATGTGTATGATGGATGTTTTGACTACTTTCGCTAGCCAGTGATTCCCATTCAGCTTATCCTTCCTCCAGATTATTATGGGTGTTTATGATGGAATCATACCCCACATTGCGGAATTCTGCCTGCTGACTAACACTTCACAAAGGTGCCGCGGGGATGTAAACGGAAGAAAAGTGGAGCAGTTTTCGTGGGTGCCCATTCCAGACGTCTTTTTAGGATTTTCGCCACCGTCCAACTATGTGGGGAAGTGCTTAGAGAGTGGTGGTGGGGGACAGATTCAAAGCATCCTCGTAGTTCATGCGTCCCAATATCTTTATTTATCTCTCAGAGGTAACATTCCTTAAGTCTTTTTTTTTTTTTGTAATACACGGAGGTGGAAAATCTTAGAGAGACACGTCCGCCGGAGCTCCGCCGCCCGAACGGCACACCCACTAAAAACCACCCCCGGTCTCTCCAGCCCCAGCCCCGCGGCACCACCATTGTGGTATTACTGCGCGGGGTAGGTTTGCGCTTAGGCACTCATCCTTCTCCTATTTGCAGCTTTCCTCCTTCTTTGTTCCTTCAGCAACTCCTCCTGCATTTGGATGATTGCGGAGCCAACCGCAAGCCACTTCTCCTCGGACTCCAGCATCTGAGTAACCAAGCTCTTCGGAGTCCCGCTTCTGCCCAGTACCTGGTTTAAGCTCCTTCTCTCCATCGCAAACCGTGGGCAGTGAAACATCACATGCTCTGGATCCTCCGGTATGCCATCGCATCTGGGACAGTTCGGAGAATCATCCAACCCAAAGCGGTGCAGATACTGCCTGTAGCAACCACCGTGCCCCGTGAGGAACTGGGTAATGTGGTAGTTTGTCTCCCCATGTTTTCGCTCAAGCCACACCCCAATGTTGGGAATGAGCCTGTGCGTCCACCGACCTTTCGCAGACTCGTCCCATCTGCATTGCCAGAGATCAAGCGACTCTGACCTTGCCGCATTTCTACGCTGTGCATGCCCCTCCATATGTCTTGCATTGTACAGGACACTCATTTCTTTGGCCAGCATGTCAACCGGGATCATGCCTGCCACCACCAATATTGGCTCATCTGATGTGGTTCTAAAAGCACTGCAAACCCTCAAAGCCATCCGCCGGTAAACCGAGTTCATCTGCTTCCGTCTCTGAGAGTTTGCAAACGCCACTGCCCACACAGGCGATGAGTAGAGCAGGATGGAGCGCACCATTCCGGCTAGCACCAACCTCCGGCAATATTTCGGCCCACCAATATTTGGCAACATTTTTGCAAGTGCCGTGGTGGCACTGGCTTTGATACGACCGTATGTCCACCGACCTCCACTTTTACAGTGTTATTTTTCTTGCGTTTCGTTATTAAGACCGCTTCCGTTTTCGCGTCCGCCAAGGTCAGCCCGGCCTTTTCTAGCCAGGACTTTACCGCTCTCACTGTTTCTGTTGCGTAAACCTCCACATCTTCTGGGTGTTTTGCTGCAACAACCACAGCTAGGTCATCAGCAAGGCCGACAATCGTAGTCCCTCCTGGGACGGGAAGAGCAAGCACCCCATTATACATGATATTCCATAACAGGGGACCAAGTACCGATCCCTGTGGTACCCCGGCTGTGACAATGACTCTTTGGGGCCCTCATCCGTCCCGTACTAGAGAGTCCTCTCTGAGAGGTAGTTTTCCACAAAATTCGCTAAGTATCCGGGGACACCTATGTCAGCCAACGCCCGTTTAATTCTATTCCAGTTGGCCGAGTTGAATGCGTTTTTGACATCCAACGCCACCACGGCACAGCAGCCGCCAGAAATCAGTGCAACTTTTGCCAGGTTTACCACCATGCGAATTGCATCCACCGTAGAGTGGGCGTGTCGGAAACCAAACTGGCGTTCCGACAAACCATTGCTGGCTTCGACGATGGGCAGGAGTCTGTTGTAGATGACTCCCTCCATCATCTTCCCCATTGTATCCAACAGGCAGATAGGACGATAAAACGTTCGGTTTCCAGGCGGCTTGCCAGGCTTCGGAAGCAACACCAACTTTTGCTTTTTCCACTGGGCAGGGAATATTCCTTCTTTTAGGCACATCTCGAAGGTGTTGGCGAAAAGTTCGGGCCTAGTCTTCACTGCCAGTTTCAAAGCTCGGTTGGGGATGCCCTCCATACCTGGGGTCTTGTTGTCACCGAACCTACCACATATTTCCCGCAGCTCCTCCACAGTTACGGGCGGTATTATGCCGTCATTTAGCTGGACAAAAATTTGCCTTCCCCTATTTTCGTGGTGAGGGAACAGAGTGGTAACAATGTGTTTCAGGAGGCGCGGACAGGTCACCTGGGGTGATTTCCGCAACCTTTTCATCACCACTCTGTAAGCCTCGGGGGTTTATGTCGGCATGCTCGCACAGCTGTTTGAAGCAGTTCTTTTTGCTCCTCCCAATGGCTTCCTTTAGGCAGCCACGCAATTGCTTGTGTGCCTCCTCTCGACCGTCGCCACCGGGTTTTCCCCTGAGCCTCTGGCAAAGCCTCCTTGCCCGAAAACATGCGGCTCGCAAACTTGCGATTTCGTTGTTCCACCAGTAGTTGGGTTGCCTACTGAGGAGCAATCGGCTTCTGGGCATAGTAGCATCGCATGCTTCCGTCACCCATCGAGTGATCTGGGTGGCTTTCTCTCCAGCCGTACCATTCAGGGATATGTCCGATTTGAGCACCGCGGAAAACGTGTCCCCCTTTCACTGTCCAGCCAAGCATACCACCCGGCATTCTGCGAAAACTCTTTTTCGAGCTCGATCCGCCCTTGATCTCTATGCAGATTGCCTGGTGGTCGCTGTGAGTATAGTCCTCACTGACATGCCAAGCGATTGTACTGGCTAAAGTGGCACTCACGTATGTCAGGTCTACTATAGACCCCAGGCCCCTTCCCCGGAAAGTGTACAAAGACCCAACATGCGCCAGTATCACGTCCAGCTCCGCGAATGCTTCGAGGAGAACACGTCCCCTGACATTAGTTATCCGGCTGCCACATTCAAGAGCCCATGCATTGAAATCGCCTCCTATTATGATTGGCCAACGTCCTCTTGCATCCAAAACAAGAGCAGCAAGCATCCTCTCATACTCGACGAGTGTAGCGCTGGGTGGAGCATAGCAGCTGTAGATGTGGATGCCCTTCTCCTTCGCTTTGATGAAGCCCTCCTACGGGTGCTCCATTATATCCTGGAAGGCTTGTTCTCCACAAGTCCACAGGGCTGCTTGGCCCGTTTGGTCTTTGACCCAAACGCTACCACCGCGGTTTCGGTATGGTTCACTTAGTATGGCCACATCGATGTTTTTCTCGCGGATGGTTTGCGCGAGTAGATCCTGCGTCGCCTCGGAGTGGTTGAGGTTGATTTGTATCAACCTCATCTGCGATTTGTGCTAAGGGCTCTCCTGTATTCCGGGCACCTGCTGCTGCCTGCAATGTGCCGATGGTCCACACCCTCCTTTCCTTTGCACAGTAGACAATTTGGGTCAGCTCTGCAGTCCTTGCTGATATGGCCTTCCACTCCGCATCTCCTGCATTGCTTTGACCTGTCATTTGAGTTAGTGCATGACTTCGCAATGTGACCAAAGCCAAGACATCTAAAGCACCGTTTTAACGCCACCTGTTCCCTAAGGCGACACATAACCCAGCCTATTCTCATTCTCCCTGCTGATAACAGTTTGAGTGCGTTCTCCACTGGTAGGCTGATGATGGCGGTTTGTGTTCCCCCGTAGGCTTTCCTTAGCGTTTTCACCACTGACTCTTGTAGTCCGGCAAGATCGAACTGTTTCTCCAACGCTTCGCGAACCTCCTGCTTCGTCGTGATTTCATCTATATCTTTGCAGATTATAGTGATCTTCGGCCTGCTAGCTCTTATGTCGGCTTCCTGCCCTAAAGTCTTCCCGATTTGGCTTAAGAATTTGTCCGCGGTTACATCCTTAGATTTCTTAAGTTCCAACATAAGATCTCCCTTCTGGGACCGTCTAATGCGGCTGACGTTGTCTCCCAAATTGGTGAGTTCGGGGTCTGCCTTCACTTTCCTGAGAATGTCGGCGTATGACCCTGCGCCCCGGTTGGAAATGAAAATCATCTCCGGTCTAATCTCTAAAGGAATCTATACATATCTGGCAGTAATAGAAGCCTAGGCTTTACTAAATCCACGAAGAAATCCACAGTGGAATGGTTTTCAAAATTAATATAATTATTTATTTCACAGTAACATAAAAATAAATAACATAAAAGATAACAAATATATAAAGAGTGGCGCACCTCGCACGATCTTGTTTCAGCTCCACCTTCCTCCCTAATTATGAAGGTAAATGATGACAAGGTTCAATGGTGTATAACTCTTCCTTTTTTTCAGTGTTTTTTTTTTTTAATATATTTGAAATTTAGGTGAAACTATTTCGTTTTTTTTTTATATATTTCACATTATTTGGTTTGTGTACATTTTTTTTTTTTTTTTGAATACGCTCTCAACATATAATACTCATTTACATATTTATATAATATTTAATAAATTCTTTTTGATATATTTCCAACATCTTACAACCATGGATGCAACTATGTTTCAAGTTGACGTTACTTTTCCAATTTGATATTGTTTTAATTACTTTTATTTAGTTTTAATTTATTTTCTTTGAAGGAAATTAACTAAAAAAATTAGATAAAATTAGTAATTTGTCTCTGAGTTTGGAGTGATATTTATTTTTGAGTTTTTTTGGGATGATTTTTACCTTTTGGAATGTTGTTTTGCGTCGTGGAGAAGTAAATTTATAAAGTGGTAATTATATAATAATTGTTCGGTTTCGTCCCTATTATGGGAGTGATAATTCATATGGAAGAAGTTATTTGAGTTAAATAATATAAATAACAAAAATAATTTAAATTGGTTGAACAATATATACATTTTTATCTATAATTTAAATAAAATATAGATAAAAGTATATACATTTTTTTAAATAACGTTTGTTATATATATTATTATTCAAACTATATAAAGATATTTAATAATAAGTGGGAGATGCCTTTTAACGTTATCATTTCTCAGTGATATTCATAAAGTCTTATTTAGGTTTATATTGAGGGTAAAATTTCAAGGACTTCAAGGAAAAATTTAAATGAGGGAACTGCAAACATAAAACAGTAAACCAAATGCAAAATTAAATTAGTAAATTTTCATTAAAATGGAAAATAATCCAACAACCACAAATTATCCTTGTCCTCAGCTCTCATCTACATGAACACGTCCTTAATATTTTGAAATTGCCTTACGGCCAAATCGATAGGTAAATCAAATTCATATTTCGTTAGGCTATCCAATGAGTGGAGGGCATCGCGAAAACCAGTCTGTGCTACGTAGCTCCAATTCATATAATACGTGTTGATTAGTTCGTTGCATTGAAAGATTAAATTTAGCCAAACAACTAGTTTACGTGCGCTGAAAGTAAAAAAAATTTCAGAGAATAATAAATAAATATTCATAAAATCCATAAAAACTCAACAATTACACATTTAAATATTCTTCGCGAATATATCGAATAAGCTGCATTCCGTTTGGCGACCTCGCAAAGCCCACCACGACTTGACAGTTTCTCTTCCTCCATCATATTTCCCGATCAAACCGCTAATCCTGCTGACATCTCCTAGTGAAACACCTCAAATCCCTCCCAATTGGCGCACCAATCCAATTGGATCAGGGCCTTGAAGGGTGTTAGAGCACTTCATTCAAGACCGTAACGGTACGCTACAGGATTACAGTACCCTGTAGGAAGCAGCTATCCAAATACATACATTTCTCCCTCATACTAGGGGTGACCTAAATGCCAAACACAATACATGATACAACAGCGCCATAAACGTCAATGGCAATAGGTTAGCCAACTGGCACTCACAGAACTCCCACCCTCTCCAGCTCTCCCTTTTTCCCACCATCCAACTCACCTCCTACAGGCAAAATGTCCTCTCCTTCATCGACCTATTCCTGGTAAGCAACCATCTCCTCGTCCACCCCAGCTCTCCTACCTCCCCCCCAAGACCTATCCACCATCCCGGGCCTGATCGACCATGACGATGTTGTGGCGCGGCAGGATCCGCGGTGGTGGACTTGCAAAATAAGTCCCTTACAGACCCCACGACCAACCTTCATTCATCGGGCCAAATGGTATCTCACGCTGACAATAACCTTTCTGTTCTTTTGGAAGACATCACCGACTCTCGTGTTCGGACACTCCTCCAAAAGTTCAGCCAGATTACTCCGAGTGTAGTCTCTCAAGACCAGTGAAGCATAATGTGCAGCACCACATTAACACTACTGGTTCCCCGATCTTCTCGAAGGTGCGTCCTCTACCACCCCAGAAACTGGCTATTGCACGGAAACAGTTTGAACAACTCGTTCAACAGGGTATCTGCAGGCCCTTAAACAGCTGTTGGTCTTCCCCTAAGCCTAATGGCGAATGGCGCCCCTGTGGGGATTACAGAAGGCTAAATGCACAGACTGTTCCTGACCGATATCCAATTCCACTCATCCACGACTTTGCCCATCACCTCGCGAATTGCGGCATCTTTTCGACCCTGGACTTAGCCAAGGCTTACCACCAAATCCCGGTAACTCCTGAAGACATTCCAAAGACGGCAATATGCACACCCTTTGGACTCTTCGAGTTCACCCGAATGGCTTTCGGATTGTGCAATGCGGCGCAAACCTTTCAAAGGTTCATTCACTCAGTCCTGCGAAACCTCGATTTCTGTTTCGTATATTTGGATGCGCTTTTGGTCGCTTCTTCCACCAAGTCTGAGCACTTAGCCCATCTCGAGTGCATTTTTCAACGTCTCCTTGAGGCCGGTTTAGTCCTAAACGTTGAGAAATGCAAATTTCTCCAAAAACAGGTGAGATTCCTCGGCCACTCCATTTCCCCTGAAGGAATACAGCCGGACCCAGACAAGGTGCAAGCAATTGCAAGTTTCCCGCGTCCGAAGACAGTGAGGGAGTTGAGGAGGTTCTTGGGCATGCTAAACTTCTACCATCGTTTCCCATCACCAGTCCGTTTTGAAGGCGTACTTGTCTGGCCCCAAAACAAAAGACACATGAGAGATTGTGCGGTCTGAAGAGGCTGTCCGCGCGTTCGATAAATCCCGCCAGCAACTGGCTGATGCTACACTTTTGACATTTCCTCTGCAAGATGCACCCCTAGCCGTTTTTGTTTATGCCTCTGACATCGCAGTACGTGCTGCCCTTCACCAAAAGGTGGATCAAGTTTGGCAGCCGTTGAGTTTCTTCTCGAAACAGTTGAATCCCGCTCAACGGAATTACAGTACCTACGATCGTGAACTGCTCGCCGCGTACTTGAGCATCAAATACTTCCATTTCTCCCTAGAAAGCAGGGCGTTCACAGTGTTCACGGACCATAAGCCTCCCACGTATGCTTTGAAACAAAAGCCCGACAAAGCGTCCCCTCGTCAGCTTCGACACCTGAGCTTCATAAGCCAGTTTACGTCAGACATCCAGCACGTGTCCGGCAAGGACAACATAGTTGCTGACGCTTTGTCTCGTGTCTCCGAGGTTAACATCCCCGCCTCCCTCGATTTCTCGGCTATTGCCAAGGCGCAGGAGGATGACGCAACACTTCAGAGCCTCAAATCCAACCCCAAATACAAATTTCGGGAGTTTCCCATCTTCGGCTCAAACCTCTCTCTCTGCTGTGAAGACTCGGAAAAGGGACCTCGGCCATACATTCCGGCCACATTTCCCAAGGAAGTGTTCCACGCAGTTCACGACTTGGCACATCCCGGCATCAGGACAACAAATCGGTTAGTCACCGGAAAATACTTCTGGCCCTCCATGAACAAGGATATCAATTCCTGGGCCAGAGAGTGCATCGCATGCCAGAAGTGTAAAGTCTCCAGGCATGTAAGGAAAGACCAAGCGTTTCTACACGATACACCTCGACATAGTAAGGCCTTTGCGAGACTCGCACGGTTACAAGTATTGCCTCACAATCATCGACAGGTTCACGCGGTGGCCTGAAGCAATACCTCTGAAAGACATTACGGCGCAATCTTGTGCCGAAGCCCTCTGCCGAGAGTGGATACCTCGCTTTGCCGTCCCTGCAGTGGTCATCACTGACCAGGGAATGCAATTTGAATCCACCCTTTTCTCGGAGTTAGGCAAACTCCTGGGTTTTGAACGCCAGCGGACTACTGCATACCACCCGCAATCCAATGGGATGCTAGAACGTTGGCATCGGACGCTGAAAGCCGCCATTATGGCACGCGACGATCCGTCCTGGACGCAAGTCTTGCCTCTCGTCCTACTCGGCCTACGTACAACCCGCCCTGAGGAATTTGCTGCCAGCCCCGCGGAGCTGGTATACGGGGAGAACCCAAGACTCCCAAGCGATCCGGTCTTCGACAAGAGATCGGGTCTCACAGAGTCGGGGTTAGTGCGTCTGCTGAGGGACAATCTCCGACGCATCAAAGCGCCACCACCCACTCGACACTCGCCCACACCTGCCTGTTCGCCCAAGGAACTGGACACATGCACGCACGTTCTGGTCAGGACGGATGCCGTCCGGAAGCCGCTGCAGCCTCCATATGAGGGCCCGTACCGCGTTCTCGAGAGGGGAGAACATTTCTTCCAGCTCGAGATCGGTGGACACAAAAAGGCGGTCTCTTTGTCCAGACTGAAACCCGTATGCGCCCCGAAGCAGCGTCGTGTCCGCTTTATGGATTAACGGGGAACGGAGTTCCGGGATCGGTCGCCGAAACCCCCTAGGTTTCGTCTGGGGGCGGAGTGATGTGGCGCGGCAGGATCCGCGGCATTCGAAATTTATTTCGAATGTTCCGGTCCCAGCTCTTCAACCTCCTATCCGCGCATTTTCCCACTCCATGGAAAGAATCCCACATCGTTCCCATGCTAAAAAAGCAACAACTGGAAGCTTCCCCGGGCAGCTACCGCCCTATATCCCTGCTCAATTCGACATCGAACCATTCCAGTTTCCCACGACACCTCATACGCTGTCCTAGTCCACAAAACTGACTGACAACATCCCCACCACCGCTTGCCTCCTTGGTATCCAGAAAGCCTTTGACGTTGTCTGGCACGAAGGTCTCATCTTCAAACCCTCCCACACATTCAAAGTTCACCCAAAACTATACAGACTGAATTATCTTTCCGATCGCCAATCTCTAGTCTGCAACCATGAAACCCTAACCGACCCATACAATCCTCCTACATGCATCCTTCAAGGATCAGTTCTGTCAGTGACCCTATTTTCCTTATTATACCGCCGATATCCTACTCAAGCACTCTACTACTTCCTCCAAGCTGTCAAAACCATTCAATACGCTGACGACTTCTTCCGAAGTATACCTCATTATCATCATCAACGGCGCAACAACCGGTATCCGGTCTAGGCCTACCTTAATAAGAAACTCTCGACATCCCCGGTTTTGCACTGGCGCTGTCTGGCGTCCTGGCCTACGCCATCGCCCCATCTCAGGCAGGGTTTGCCTCGTTTTCTTTTTCTACCATAGATATTGCCCTTGTAGACTTTTCGGGTGGGATCATCCTCATCCATACGGATTAAGTAACCCGCAGACCGCAACCTGTTGAGCCGGATTTTATCCACAACCGGACGGTCATGGCAGCGCTCATAGATTTCATCGTTATGTAGGCCACGGAATCGTCAACAAATTCCTCCATTTCTAGAAACTTCTCCTCAACCCCAGCAAATGTGAACCCATCGTCTTCCGCGGTAGAGCCACTTTTGCCCACAAGACGTCGTTATTAAAATCGGGACATCCCCAATTCCATCCGTCCAATCAACTAGATACCTTGGGATAACTCTTAATACCCGCCTATCACCCGTACCTCAAGTAAGTCCCATCCTTTCCAAAGTCAAACTCTTCTGCTATAAGCAGCTTATTCGTCCTCACGTATGGATTCGGCGCATGGTGTGACGTCTCTTCAGCCCAAATGGAACGTCTACGGGTACGTGAAAGCAGGTTCTTCCGCCTCTCTCTTCCACCAGCCCAATCCTCACTCCAACTAAGTCGTCTATGATGAGATAAACTGCACACGCATAGACCGGCTCCTCCTTAACTCACTAACCCAATTCACCACCAAATGCCAATCCTACGACAACGACCTCATCCAGTTTTACTCCCACCTATACAGCGACAGCACGAGCCCCTCCTACCGTTACCATCCCCTCCTTCCAGATCTCCTAACCCTTTCTACTCGGAACTGCAGTTATTGCGACGATGACGCCCCTACGAACGACACCGCCCTGGCCCCATTTATTCCATCGCCCAATAATACCACTGTCCCCTATATGTATCCTTCCTCCAGCCGGTCATACATACTAATTATTCCTCCCTACAAAGAACAAGATAAGAGGGGGTTTTGCTGACTTCCCCCTCTATAGCATGAATCCTGAATTTTGAAAAATAAATTGAATGTGTTGCTTGACGGTTAGATACAAACGTCAAACGGGACACTTTACGAGGTTCGCGAGCCTTGTGGATGCCAAACGGAACCCAGCTAAAATATTATCGATTCTACATTCCACACGCATTTGCAACCAACTTTACTGTCGTTCGCCTAAGAATGTCAAATGTACTGAATATAATTTTTGAATGAAGGATGTAAGTTGCTCCCGAAATATATATTTACAGAGAAAACTGAAAATTGTCAAAATGAACAACAATAAAGATACTCACTTCAATGCCGCGCACACGAATGCCTTAAAATGCGAATTGTAGCTCCTTTTGTATGGCTTATGGATGGCTATGACAGTCCCAATTGCACTGAGTAGGCTTTGTTTATTCGAAACGGATGTAGTGGTTCCAACAATATCCAGATTAAAACTTTGCGAAAGCTTCCTAGATGGTGTTTCATTATAGTGTTCGCCATTTTTAATAGCATAGTACTGCAATATGAGCTCCCAGGCATGCATCTGTCCACTATATTCATCAACATTTGCATGACAATCCTCATCATCAGTGGTTCCACGAATATTCCTTGAATAATTCCTCCTGAATTGGGATGATGCCTGGAAGCAACCTATAAATGGGACCAAACTACTTCCAGGAATGGTGGTATCCGATCGTAGGCCATGCTGGATTAGCTTCTGTAGCGTTACGGCCAAATTCTTCCGAACGACAGTGGTCAGTTCGACATTCGTCAATGAGAAGTTTTGTAGGTACAGATCACTTGTAGCGGGTTTTTGTTTTTGAGAACACATAAAGCGGCCTTCTTCGTCATCTGAGTCACTCACATACGATTCGAATTGTTCTGGAATGTTGGTATCAGCGCCCTGTTGCGTTTGTTTCTCCCGATCCCGTTGAAGAGTCATAGCAAGGGCGGCAACCTCTTGAATATCAACCTCAAGCTGAGCTCTGGTATCACCCCAGTGGTTTACGCGAGATGATTTTTTCAGGGTGTTTTTTCGGAAGTGGTTGCCATTCTGGGATGAACCACATCCAAATTGCGTTACGGCAAACATCTGCAGAAGGGTTGATGCTTTGCTGAGTAACGTGTGCGTTTTACTGGTGAAGCTAGCCGTCTCATTTGAGTTATCGGGTATGGTTTTCACCGAACTTCTGCTGGAGTTTGACGAAGGTTTCGATAGTCCCGGTTGACTTGACTCAGTGTCCACTTTCACAACGCGTATATGCTTCTTTTTCGCTGAGTAGGTATTATAGGCGTTTGTCTCTTTTATACTCCCGAGTCCAGAGGAAGGATTCCCATCTCCAACGACCGCTTGGGTGTCACTATGCTGAAGGAACGCAATGAAGCGCTCCAAATCAGTGATTTGTGTCTTTAATTGTGCAACAAGTTGCTCCTTCATTTTAAGCGGACCTACGAACTCCCCAATGGCCGTGTCCACTTGGGATTTAATGTCCTCCGAGGATAGTTGGGGTAGATCGACGTCATTTACATTTAAATTCAATTTATTTTTCAGTTCATCGATGATGATTTTTTGTTTTTCTACAATAATTGATTGCGGTAGGACCGGTGCACCGGATTCATAGGCGAATTTTTCTAGTTCGGTTAGTTGTTTTTTAAGACGGTCGATCAGCTCAAATTGACGACTACGAGCACGTTCCAGATTCGCAATGACTTCATCCGATTCGGGAATGTTAACGTTTCCTGTTACCTGAAATAAGAACGATTACTTTGAGGAGCCAGGAAAGAAAAAGGCGAGGATACACTCCAAGTGAAACGAATGGGAGAAATGGCTGAAGGTGTTGTTTGCCACGACCGATAAAGCCCACGAGGTATACACACGAATCGTAGTCGCGAAAGTCTCTGGGGACACACGTCGAGAGGTGGAAGACCTCCAGGAAATGGTGTTCGGAGGTAGCTCTCAATCGCAGTCACGGTCGAGGTCTGCTTTCCGAAAAGAGCGTTCGGGTAGTCGCATGCCCGGGACCCTCATCGGGCTCGAAGATTTGCTGGTACCACCGTACATTTGGAGCTCAAGCGCCTAAATTTACCACCGGATGCACTTTTAATGCAACAAAAGACTAGGCTCGCTGGATGCCTCGGCAGTACCGCAGTACCACGTCGCCTTACAATTTTCGACTCGCTGAGCAGGCGTTGCTTCCTGGTCGACACGGGCGCAGAGGTTTCGGTTCTCCCAGTCTTCTCAAAGGTGCGTCCTCTTTCACCCCAGAAGCTTGCTGTTGCAACGAAGGAGTTCAACAACAGACCTTCCAATAGCTGTTGGTCATCTCCACTTCATTTGGTTTCTAAGCCGAACGGCAAATGGAGGCCATGCATAGATTACAGGCACCTGAATGCTAAGACAATTCCCGACCGATACTCTATTCCACTCTTCCATGATTTCGCGCATTCGCTTACCGTATCTTGGATCTAACCAAGGTGTATCATCAAATCCCTGTCGCACCCAAGAAATTCCGAAAACGGTTATCTGCGCACCCTTCGGACTCTTGAAATTCACCAGGATGACATCCCACTTGTGCAACGCTGCGCAGACTTTGCAGAGATTCATCCACTCCGTTGTGCGGAATCCAACCTGACTCAGACATGGTTGAAGCTATAAAACGCTTTCCCCAGCCAACCACGGTGAAGGATCTGTGAAGGTTCTTGCGCATGTTAAACTTCTACTGTCGTTTCTTGCCCTAAGCCGCTCATCGCCAAGCGATCCTTAGCGCTTACTTGTCTGAGCCTAAACCCAAAGATTCAAACAACAACTTGTTGATGCAAGACTGTTGGTATTTCCTCGGTCAGATGCATACGTAGCTGTGTTCGTCGATGTCTCAGACACAGCGGTAGGCGCTGCGCTTCACCAACGGGTGAACCAAATCTGGTAACCGTTGAGCTTCTTTTCGAAGCAGCTCAACCCACCTCAACGTAACTACAGCGCCTACGACCGCGTACCTCTTCATAAAATACTCCTGCTTCTCCCTTTCGCGCTTAAACAAAAGCCCGACAAAGTGTCCCCAAGCCAAATTCGGCGGGACATCATCAGGACTTAGCGCCTTCTTGTTTTTCATAGTGAGAACCGCTTCTTCGAGCTCTCTCATTGTGAAAAGGGAGCAATCCTCGACACTTTCCGCGCTATTGACGTCAACCCGTACAGGGTGTCTGGGGAACAATGCCCGTACAATGCGGTCCACCTGGTCGGTACTTAGTATTCACCGCCTCCACAAAGCCCCGATTTTTCGGGTGATAAGCTTATAGCCAAGTCCCCACGGATCCTCATTCACCTCGTTGAGAAGGTTCTGCCAGTCGCTTTGCTTTCATTTATAACGCTGCGGAGTCTCATGTGCCTTTATGGCGCATGCTTCCTCGTTGGTGTACAAAGAACGTGCCAAACGGCGGAGCTTATGATATTCCCTCCGTAGGCCGGCAATTTCTGCCGTCCACCAACCCATAGAAAGTTTGTCGCAGCTGGGGCCCGTCCGGGGCATGGAAGACTCACATGCCGCCCTTATCAGGTTCCTCACTGAATTTACGACCGTGTCAACTGCGACGCTACCACCCCCCCGGGGCGTCCTCCAGTGCGGCTCTGCTTGCTCGAAGAGCTTCAACGAACTTCCCGATGTCCACCCTTGCGACATTCCACACGCAGGGGGAGCTTCGAGTTGGTGCTTGCCGGCAAGTAGCGTCAACCATTTCGAAGGCGATGTACTGGTTATCACTTGCCGAGAAGTCTTCCAGGACTCGCCACCCGTCCACCGATAATGCCAGAGATTCCGATATAAAAGTGATGTCAGGAATGCTTCCTTCACAGTCTGGGCGCCGAAACGGTGTCGTGGATCCGGTGTTTAAAACTACGAGCTCGGTTTTCGCCATTCCCAGAATCCGTTTCCATTTGGAGTCTGACTGAGGCATGTCCAATTTAAGGGCCCTGGAATTAAAATCACCGCCTACCAGGATTTGTCCCTCCTTGCTTGAAACGGTGTCCTCCAGAACATCAAGCCGGCGCCGAAAGTCCGGCATCGTCTCATTCGGCGTCAGGTAAACGCTAAAAAACGTTATCCCTAAACACCGGATCCAGAAAACCCATTTCCTCGGCCATCAGCAAGAACACGAAGTCGGACGTCGTCCCGAACCCAGGTGCAGGTGCCCGATAAGTCGAGATGCAATGAGACCGGGTCCCTGTTTGGGTATTGCTCGCTAATTAGCGCTAGAACAGCATTCACTTCCGCATCGAACTGCGCTAGGTTGGTAAAATGCAGATCATGCCATTCGCATCCTAGCACTTTCCAATTGCGTCCTAAAGATTGGACACCGTCCCTAGCCCACAGTGTGTACGACGCTCTCACCAAACGCGGCACGATCCCTACAGAGAACGCAACCTTCTTGACCGCATCTCCTGCATGCTGTTCTCCTGTTCGATCCCTTGCAAGTTGCTGACGTATGTCCATAGTCCAGACACCGGTAGCATTTGGTGGGGACGATCCGCATTCACGCCCTGCATACTGCCCATCCAATTTTGATTCTCCCGCTGCTAAGGAGTTTCCTCGCATATTGGAAGTCCACCACAGCGAGTCTTTGGCCTCGAGCATTTACTGAGGTGATACCTATCCGGGCATTGGTTACCTCTGGACTCTGGAGGCGATAAAGCGTGATATCGCCTCCTCCACTTCGACCTTTTCTGTAAGGCAGTCAAGATTACGGATTTCTAGCGAGCACATGAGGTCTAGGCTAGCAACAAGAGCCTTCCCCCCAATAACCGCTTCGCAGAATGTACTCTTGCTGGTCGTCTTCGGGCCCATTTCGACGAGGACTCCGTCACTCCTCGTTTGTCGTATGGACCTTTACTCCGTTGTCTTCGGATTTCATCCGTTTTACTAAGGACTTCCGCAAATGTCTTGCCTTGCGTCGGCTTAATAAGCAGAGCTTACGGTCAAGTCCTTCTTCGTTTCCTCGTCTTTTCTGCTACTTGCTTTTGTTTTGCAGTCTTTAAACAGACGGGTTTCTGGCGGCGTAGTCAGTTATTTCCCTTTTCCTTCTCCGCCTTCTTTTTCGGGCATTGAAAACTACTTTGATAAAGTCTCCAGACAACATTGTCGCGGAAATGCTGAGGAGCGCTGACGTTGTCAGAGAGATGCTGAAGAACACTGGCAACTGGAGTCGGCTTCCGTATTATGTTCGAGGTTTTCTTATTGCGATGAAAATGGAACTGGACCGGATGAAAGGGATCGGATGGCAAGGGGTTCCCTGAACTAACAACTCCCTTCCTTCCCTCCCGTCCCGTTAGTAAAAAGGATTCCCTGACTTGAAAGCTCCCCAAAGCAGGGAGAGCGGCAGGGCTAGCCCGAAGTAATGTGTCAAACGACTCCTAGGCAAATTCTCTGATGACAGAGAGGTTGGTAGTTAGCTGGTAGTTCATCAGCGTACTGTTGCGGGAGTCAAACAATCGGTGCATAAACGCAATCACCTACCCTACTCCCAAAAGAGGGGGCGGTTTTCGGATAAATTTCCAACTTTATTTGTGCAGAACGGGGAACGGGATGTATTTTGAAACCAAGATTTTGTATAAATGTATCGCTTTGATTTATTTCTCAGATTTTTCGATTGGATATGTTCTGAGAGTGAGACCTGTTTCACTTTTTGTGGCATACATTTTTTGAGTCCTCACTCCCCTGTGCTTCAGATAGTATCAGTTTCGAATAGTGCTAATCGAGCTGTTTCATTCATTCATATTCAGTGTGATAAAATAGTCCATCACCGGTTCGCATGTATGAGGAGCTCCCATTCAAATTCAACAACAAATGGCGCCACTTGCTATATGAAAGCGAATTCACAGAACGGACCCTTCTCACCAAATTTCATGACAACTGTTTTCGAGTAAATCGGGTGTGACTGACAGACAGGTAGACAGACACTGAATCGATTTTAATATGGTTTTGTTTTACACCAAACGAGCAAGATCCTTCCAAGTTCTCTAGGGCTCATCAAGGACTGCATGAAAGTGGAATAAATATTGTTTTCAAGTGGGCCAAATTCCTAGGAAAAGCCCCAACCAGAGATGAGGGGCTGATTCGAGAAATTCCCTTAGATGACCAGACTGGACAGACATTGAGGCACTACAAGCGCCCTCCATACTTAGCAGGACCAAACAAATTAACCTTGGGAATGATGAGGTTCTTTATTGGCAATGGAAGGCGCGATAACTGAATCACCAAAAACTTCCACAGTTACCAACTTACCTCCGGAATTCCACGGAATGCAAACTCCTCCAGATTTTTCAACAACTGATCCCGTTGAGTGATGGGTGCATCAACAATTTGTCGCAAGCGGAACTGAACTTGTGCGAAATGTGAAGTCAATGCCATTAACGAAGTGGTAAGGATCTCTTGCTCCTCTTCAAGGCTGCGTATCCGATTTGGGTCCATTATTGCGCTGCCACCACATTGCAAATCCCCGACATTATCGTAGGCGGCCAGCAATCGTGAAGGAGTATCCGCAATAACATTCTCTTCATCATCTGCTCCTAGTGGGTCCCATCGTTCACCAGGACCTTGAGTGAACTCCTCTTCATCATCATCTTCGGATAATTTCTCAATATCGTTCTCGTTGGCGATCATGGTCCTTCTACTCACTAACTACGCAAGCTGGATAGGCGATCGCAACAGTTCTATGGTTGTGGGAAGCTATCCAAACGTTGAACACGGAGCACAGTATTTAACTTCATGGAAATTCACACGCGCCACGCAAGGGCCATTGGACGCAAACCGGAAGGACACAACACAGCGGGAAACGTTATCAAAACAAAAATAACAAATTTCTCCCAAACACAACGCGAAACTATGAGGACTGTTGTTAACAATCGATCTGCGGACAGCGTATCCAAGATATGTTTTCCAGTCCAGATTCCGAAAAGCAACGGACGAATTGAAAAATCAAGAAAAAAGCAGTTAATATAGCAAAAAAATATAATATGGTTGCGGCGACAGAGAGAAAAAGGGAGCGTGTGGTGTTATTTCGCGCTGGACGTATGAAGTATTTGTTAGACGTACTGTGTTAGGTATCAACGACTGTTCTATTGTTTCTCCTTGGCATATGGTTGACGAAAATTTATTGATTTTCCACAATCTGTACTCTAGCTTAGAACCACGCATGCTCAGATTTCGGAAGTAACCCCGTTTATCGCGGTCGCCGATGGGCAATGGAGGTAGTTCTGGCAGTGACTGGAACTATTTGTTGCCCTTGGTTAGGTCCCAAAATGCGTACTTCCTTTTTTAAATGTATTACTGAAGCTAAATCCCCAAGTTTAGTAGCTCTAATGGATGCTCTCAGACACGAAAAGTGGTTGGGAAAAACCTAGTTTTATTTGATTTTTCAGGGACGATTTTTCGATTAGTAATGGGAATAAAGTTCAGAAAGCATGGGAGATTGTTTGCAAATCCACAGCGAAAGTAGTACCATTCTTGTTTACTGAGAAAATCCACGTTAAATTTACATCTTTTCCTGATTCAATATGGCCGAAAGGAACGTACATTTTGGTCTAAAGGACGTTTTAACAGTTTGAGAACATTTGGTATTTTTCCCTCCGCATTAGATTCTCGTATCATTCGCAGGACAAAATTTCTGGACGCGACCTAGTGTGTAAAATATTATAGCCGCGAATCGCGATATTTGAGGTTTTATTCGGTTTTGGGCACAGCGTGGTGGTCAGCGATGATTTCAAAATGAATTTCTAAGATTTCGTCTGTTCCAGAGCTACTTGGCGGCGAATTTTCATTCAAAACTCTCTTCAATTGACAAGAGAACTGTCAAACTGACATTTCGTAGAGATAGGTCGTGGCTAGCCGAGAGCGGTCGAAGGAAAGTGACGTTACCAACGTCAACACCGACTTTGACAACTGTCAAAAGTAAATTCAATGTTTTTGTCGCCTTTTCTGTGGTCATCAATAATTTGAGGAGGTTTCCCAAGTGGTTTTGTAGCCGGCAAGGGAGCTTTTCAGACGCACACGATGGAAGAACCCCTTGGGGCATCGGATGAAACACGACTAGGTAAAATTGTATTCTCGGATGAAGTGCAAAATGCAATTGAACAGGTGAGGAAGGGCTCGTCACATATGTTGCTTTCATGTTCGATCCAATTTTCAATGGGATTTCTACCTATTCCGGAAGGTCCTTCAAAGCACCGATCCTCTGGACAGTTCCGACTTCAATTCCATCGACTACATCAATCAGATGTTCCCCAACGAGCAGTCATTGTCGAATATCGACGACGTGATCTCCAAGATGGAATGCGAAGTGAGCGTAATTGATGACAATATTCGTAGCGTAATACGCGGCCAGACGAACACTAGCCAGGACGGAAGAATTGCCCTGGAAGGGGCGCAGAAGGTGATCAATCAACTTTTTGCACAAATCACGGAAATCAAAACCCGCGCCGAGAAAACAGAGGACATGGTCAAGGAGATCACCCGCGACATCAAACAGCTGGACTCGGCCAAGAGGAACCTGACGACCGCGATCACGGCCCTGAATCATTTGCACATGCTGGTGGGCGGCATCGACAGCCTCACAAAACTGATCGAGAAGCGTTTGTATGGGGAAATCCTCAACCCGTTGCAAGCAATCACGGAAGTCAACCAGCACTTTCAGCAATACATCGACATTCCCCAGATTAGAGTGAATTGCCTCGCCTTTCCCCCATTCCTTGCCAGCTCAAAACTATGCCCTTTACCTTTCAGAATCTCTCGGACAAGGTGCACCAAATTCAGCAACAACTCGCCGGGCAGATAACCGAGGATTTCCACAATACCTTCTCGCCGTCCTCGACTGGAAGTGCGAAAATGTCGTTGGCGCAACTCACAGATGCGTGCAAGGTTGTGTCTGTACTCGATCCCAAAGTGCGCCGCGACCTTCTTAAGTGGTTCATAGGTAATTCCTCCCGACTTGCTAGGTCCCCTCCCGACCCCCTTGGCCCTCGCGTACGCTCATCTGCTATATGTTTCTCTCGTAGCTTTACAATTGGAGGAGTACGTTCAGTTGTTCCATGAGAATCAGGACATTGCCTGGCTCGATAAAATCGACAAGCGTTACGCTTGGCTCAAACGCCACCTGCTGGACTTTGAAGAGAAGTTTGGTCGCATCTTTCCGGTCGATTGGGAAGTTTCCGAGCGCGTTACTGTTCAATTTTGCATTTTAACGCGCGATGAACTGACCAAGATTATGGCCCGGAGACGTAACGAGATCGACGTGAAATTGCTTTTGTTTGCTATTTCCAAAACACAAGCATTCGAACAGCTGTTGGCCAAACGATTTACCGGTGTCACATTAAACTCCGGTGGTAGAAGCACATTTGAAACGAAGCAAATGGCTAGCGCGGACGAATCAAGGGACGATGTCTCCGCGCCCCAAAGCTTAAACGAGGGAGTCACCAGCGAGGAAAAACGCTCTGACTTTATGGACCTAATTGGCGTCTGCTTCAAGACACATTTAGATATCTACACGGAGAGCATAGACCGCAATCTGTCCGAGTTGATTGAAAGATTTGTTCAAGCTAGCAAGCAACCATTCAATCCACTGGAAGCCAAATCTACCGTCTTTCCAAGGTATAGAATTTCAGCTTTTATGAATTTGCCTAACGCTTACTTCAATCTGCTTGGCACAGCTGTGCGGATCTCTTCGTTTTCTACAAGAAGTGCATGGTACAGTGCACACAGCTTAGCAACGGGAAGCCTCTACACGATTTGGCCATGATATTCAAGAAGTACTTAAGGGAGTATGCTGTCAAAGTTCTCGAGGCTAGCATACCGAAGATAACTACAGTGCAATCGAGTATTGGTAGGCCCCACGTCAGTTATCTAACTTTATATCCTATTTTACAATCCCGGTTTCCTCTCCATCCTAGGCACCAGTATGTCTTTATTAACCCGCGAAAATCTGCAAAATCTATCGAATGCAGCCGGCCAAGTGATCCACAACTTTCTCAAAGAAGGGGAAACCCCACGGTATGTAATCGCGTAAACCCTCAATCTAACATTTCATTGCCTCCTTTATTTAGTTTCACAAAAGACGAGCTCATTAAAATATGCTGCATTCTTACTTCGGCCGAATATTGCTTGGAGACTGTACAGCAGCTAGAGGACAAATTAGCCGAAAAAATTGATGCCAGTTTTGCTGATAAAATCGATTTATCCGAGGAAAAGGATGTTTTCCACAAAATCATCTCGAATTGTATTCAATTGCTAGTCCAGGACCTAGAAAATGGTTGTGAACCGGCACTTCATGTGATCAACAAGGTAAGATTACCGATGTTTACCTAGTTCTAATTCGGGTAACATTGATCCATCGTATTCAATTCACTTTCCCAGATCCAATGGCAAACCATCAACAATGTCGGCGATCAGAGCTCCTTTGTAAATTCAATAATCTCACACTTTAAACACACCGTGCCTATAATCCGTGACAATCTATCCGCATCGCGAAAATACTATACGCAGTTTTGCTTGAAGTTTGTCAACTCCTTCATTCCAAAATATATTAACACTCTCTTCAAGTGTCGACTAACAAATGCCTCGTCCGATAATACGCACAATATTTTAGGCTGCGAACAATTACTGCTCGATACGCACAGTTTAAAAACAGTTCTCCTTGATTTGCCCTCGATTGCATCCACAGTGAATAGAAAGGCGCCCACCAGCTATACAAAAGTTGTCGTCAAAGGGATGACTAGAGCTGAAATGATCATCAAAGTCGTCATGGCTCCGATAAATCCGGCAATGACATTCATTGAGCAGGTTCTCAAGCTACTACCAGACATTCCGCTGATTGATTATCAAAAAATCCTCGACATGAAGGGATTGAAGCGTATAGATCAAATTCAGCTAGTGGAGCTATTTAAAAGTGCAACAATGTCCTCTATAACCAGCGGACCGAGTAGAGACGGGGGCGGTGGGGGAGGAGGTGGGACAAATGCTCCGGGCGGCGTAGGAGGATCATCAAGGGATCATGGCCGCAAAAGCATCGGTTCTACAGGTGGTGATAATGATGTGGAATCTTCAAATGCAGGATCGGATCGAGGACGAATTAAGAAGCTGGAGAATCTGATTAAGAAGCGGCTTCCGAGCTAAACAGACAAGAAAGATGCCTATGAAATCTTAAATATCAACGTAGTCCAAGATTGTGTTTATTCTCTTCAGTTATTTATTATTCACAAATAATAAACTCGTTTAATTTTATTTAATTCGAAATTTCGTTTCATTTTGTCACGTCCTATTGTGAGACATTCGGCGACAACAAACCACCTTGGAATAATCCAGCAGGCTTGTGTCTGCCCGACGACAGATGAGGTCGATTTGAACGATGTCGTGGTTGAATCATTCAAATCAGCCGGGAAAGACGCTGGTTTTAGCTTATCAGTCGACCGCTTGCTTTCCGTTCTCCAATTTCGATCGTAAAAACTGGTTGACTATCTTTTAACGGCATAATGCGGACCGGTATATGGCTGGGTCAAAGATTTTTTAACGGTGTCGAATCGCACGAAAATATGCGAATGCACGAACGGGGTTCTCCTGCTGCGATGGGCAGTTGGACGTGGATGAAGTTTAGACAGGCGTTTCTGCAGGCTATGAAGGTCCTCCCTCTGGCTGATATTTTTGATGCTGCGGCGAGAGTTCTCCATTGGCTGGTAGCGTTGACCCGAGATATTTAAATAGCTCAGTTCTGGGCAGTTCACTGCCACTGACAGTGATTGTGCCTGTTTCATGGGGATCGGTCGTTATAAATTCAGTTTTATTGAGATTCAGTCTGAGATCGTGTTCCATGTTCCACAGAGACATGAAGCGGTTTTAATACACCCGTCACCCTTCGAACTTTACTTTTCGGATCGTGGTAGAGCAATTGAACCAAGGGCACGAGTTCTTCTGGCACTAAGTGTTGTCGTAGAGCGTACCAGATGAGTTCGTGTGGCTCACGATCAGACGCTTTCTCTAGATCCAGAAATGCAATGTAAAGAGGGCGATGCTTCTCACGGTGTTTCTCCATGAGTAACCGCGCAGCGTGTATTACGTCAGTAGTTCTGCAGTTCTCGACCAATCCGGCTTGATTCACGGTTACTTCAACGATTTCGCGTGCGTTCCAAAAATCTTCATGGTATGGGAAAGTAACCGGATCGGACTATTGCAGTCGAAAGAGAGCATCCCCCAAATGATATCCCAAGTATAACAGAAGTTGAACTTACCATTTCCTGCGAAAAGGTAGGGGCTAAAACAGCACCCGAGCTGGACGGAATACTGACCATGTCTTTGAAGGGGGCGATAAAAGCAAAACCGGAATGGTCCATTTCCATATTTAATACCTGCTTGGAAGAGGACACCTTCCCGACTCAGTGGAAAAGGCAAATGCTGGTGCTGCTACCAAAGAATGGTAAACCACCTGGAGAGCCCTCGTCTTATTGTCCCATTTGTTTACTGGACACTATGGGAAATTTACTGGAGTGCATTATATGCAACAGGCAGTTCCCAATTGTAGAGGAAGCAGGAGGCATGGCCACATAACAATACGTTTTTCACGCCGGCCGATCATCGGTGGATGCTTCTGGCAGAGGAAGCAGTTGCAGGTGTAAGGTGGCAGGGCGGTACCAAAAAATACTGTGCCATCATCACCCTCGACGTGAGGAATGCTTTCAACTCAGCGCAATGACAGCATATAATAAGATCCTTAAGTCAGCTGAATGTGCCCAACTATATTCAATTAATCATTATGAATTATTTCGTGGATAGAAAGCTCGTCTATGACATCGATGTAGGCCCAGTTAAATATTTGATAACCAGCGGAATGCCTTAAGGATCAGTGCTGACCCCACTCCTCTGGAACGTGATGTATGACCATGTGCTGGACATCAAACTCCCCCGGCAACCAACCATTATCGGCTATGCAAATGACATCGCAATTGTTGTAATAGACAGACAGACAGCCTTTCATCAAATACCTGGGCGTTATGCTAGATCATGGTCAATAAATACCAGAAGTGAAGGAGCGTATAAAAGGAGTAACCCTGTCGGGGCTCATAGAGAGCAGATTCGCGATCCGGAGGAATTATCCTTCACTCAGCTTGGGGTCAAAATATTTGAGCTCTCTGAGTTTATCAAGGACAAGCACAACGTGCACCAAGCCATGAAGAATATGGTGAGGGCTATTAGATTCCTTTATAATAGATCACAGATGAAGGAAAAAATACTAAGGATACGCCGAACCCTGCTGTCTCAACAGTGCCACAAGCGACCCAACCGCACTGCCATCGAATCACAGCGAAATAAACGAGTTCGACCAGCGGATTGGATTGAATGAGCTGAGAGCAAACGTCACTAACGAGGTGCACCAGCGGCATTGATCGATCCGATTGATGCAAAAGGTGCGGGTAGAAAGGCCATATTGCCAAGAAATGCAATAGGGACTCCAAATGCTCATTGTGCGAAGTGAAAGAGAGAGAGGATGACAGGCAGATTGCAGGAAGTGGTAAATTTCCGGAATTTAGGAAGGCGCTGATTGCAATGAGAAAATGAAGTTGATTCAAATAAACCTCAATCATTGCATTGGGCCCTTGAGTGGGGTAGCAGAGAATCAAATGCAAGGAAGCTTAGTTTATTAGAAGCTTTTGCGCAGATGGACATAGTTTTTGCTAACGAAGGTGCTGTAAACACTTTTCCGAAAGCGGGGTCAGCTGGCGCATGGTATGCCCTGGGGCCTCAGCGAACGCTACACCCACAGCAATCACAGGCAATCTTCTTTGAGACATGTGTCAAGCCACAGAGCAAAGACCCATCATGCGCGAAACCAAGAGAAATTTCAACCTGGTCTGCAAAAGCCAAAGCATGTGACGCGTCCATGTCTAGCAGCTGATCATTCCTCTGCAGAAAACCAAACTACTTGTGAAATGGTGAATTGGCCGGCCTTCGATTAGTCTGTTACCGAGCCAGAAGAGCGGCTCAAAGGGTGGCAGGTAGAGTCGACCAGGGGCAAAAATAGTGCGCCTATAACATACTCGCCATCCAACGAAGCAAGATGAAATGCTTTACGGAGCTCTGTTCTGAAGCGGAAGTAAACCCGTGGGAGTGGGACGATTCAGAGGCGGTTCATCTTCGCAGCTCACCTGTCCTACCCTCTTGCTGAAAATCATCCAGGGGTTATTCACCCAGTAAGGGGAGGGCACCGACACATTACAACTACCTCTGAATGTGACGGCAAATCCGCCAGTCACCAAAGACAATAAAGCCCCGGGCCTGGACGGAGTATCGAATAAGACCCTTAAGTTTGCCGTGTGAAATCCAGACCGGATATGTTCACTGGGTTGTTCGAAGCATGCATGTCCGAGGGGATATTTCCAGCGCATGGAAGCGGCAGAAGTTTGTACTTTTGCCTAAGCCTGGTAAACCTCAAGGTGAACCATCCTAATTCAGGCCCATATGTCTTTTGGGGACCGTTTGGACTCTATCTCTAGTTTCCATACAGCGGAACTTGATACCTGGTCGCAATGCTGTAGAGGGAAATGAAATCTCGGATGCTTTAGCAAAAAAGGGTTCAATCACCCCCATGTCAAGACCAGAACTAGCAGTTGGAGTATCAGTATTATTGGCTATGTCTGTCTGGATAAACTGGGAACAAGCTTCCCACAATGATAGTTGGCAGAGCTTAAATGCTGCTGGACATACCAAACTTTCCTGTCAGTACTAAACATGCATACTGCAAAGTTTGTCCCGTCAAAATGCAGGAGAATTTGCAAGAGAACTGTAGACATTCTGACAAGCCATAATTCACCAGCGGGACATATGTTCAGAATAGGAATTAATCAAGATGATACGTGTCATTTCTGTAATGAAGATGCGGAATCCAGGGAGCATTTTCTATGTGGATGCCTCGCCTATGGGTGCATTAGACGTCAGAATTTGGTGTCGACGTTTTCCAGTTGTTTAATCCGGGATATTCCGTTAGACCTGAGTGTTCAGAGGCTATAGCTTCTTCCCCACCACAAACAGACACAACTCTTCCCCTTTTCTACTGTTTTCTTCTTCAATCTGGGCTCTCCTTCGGTGTTCGCTAATGATCCTCTTCTAGGAATGGTCTACCTACCGAAGGACTATTTCATCTCCAGACTGGAGAGGACTGGAAGACGAGGTTCTGGATTTTATAAAAACCAAATTTGGTTCATCAGCATGGCTTTAACCTTCAATCTTTTTTAAGGAATTTTATGGAGATTGAAATGAAAGCTCGTGAACGTAGACATGTATATTAAGGGCGTGATAAAAAGTGAGCAAAAACAAAGCGATTTTCTGGCCCCAGATTTTGTTCGGAGAATGAAATTATTGAAATTAGCTAAAGGGATAACAGGAGAGGCCTCCACAATTTTCACTCCGGTCAGGATTTTCGTTTTACGTCCCCCCCCCACTCGTGATTTCCTTATTTAATTACTATTATAGTTTGAACAGGAAAAAGACTTACAAAATTGTAAGGGGGGCTGGGTTGGGGTCGAAGAGCAGCGATCGGAAAATAGAGTTCCAGAAAATTGTCAGCCCCCATATTTCCGGTAATATTGTGAATTCGAAGAAAAAGAAGAAAATTCATAGTCACTGGTTGGTAGGATAAAAGGATCTGTAAAATGGGTTGATGGTCGAAAAGCAGAGGAGATGCCTGGCAAGTGGTAGAAAGGTTATAAAATGGGGGCTTATATATGAGGTCCTAGTGCATTATTGCAGTTCGTCTCAATTTGACCAATGTTCCTTATTATTATTATTATTCTGTTAAGGGAAAGTCGCACCGCGTCCTTGAAGAACTATTGTGCCACTTTTACTGGTTATAGTGTACCTGTTGATCCTAGTATCTCAAGCAGGCCTGTAACCGTTAGGAACTTTAGTATGTTCCCCACTTCCAGAAGTTTCAGCTTTGCATCTGGTATTAAGTGTTCTCCCAGATGTATCGACCTACTTTGCACAAGTGGCGGACACTGTCCCAGGACGTACATAGAGGTTTCGTCCTCCTCCTCACAGAACCTGCAGGCAGTGTCCGTAGATATTCCTAGCTTCCCTAGGTGATAGTTCAGCTGATAATGACCAGTGAGAATTCCCACTATGATTCGGAGGTTCTTTTTAGTGAGGTTTAAGCAATCCTTTGTACGCATGGGATCGTATCCCCCAATAAGCACCCTGGACTGCTCCATCCCTGGTAGGCCCACCCAATATAGTTCCCTCAACCGTTTCTCTTTGTTTCTTCGATTCATAGCCATGAAACCGTTTCCGATTCTACAGAAGGGTTCTGGCCCGTGTAAAGGCATCCCTGCTTCCTTCTTGGCTAGTTCATCCGCTGCCTCATTGCCTTCCAACCCAGCATGGCCTGGAACGCAAAGTATCTAGACCTTGTTGGACGACCCGAGTGTATTCAATCTCTCAAGGCATTCCCATACCAGTTTAGAATTCACCTGGTTGGACCTAAGTGCCTTGATCGCTGCTTGGCTATCGGTGAGAATAGCTATGTTCTGCCCCCTGTAGTTCCTTTGCAGATTAAAGGAGACACATTTGTCTATGGCGTAAATTTCCGCCTGGAATATGCTAGTGTACCTGCCCATTGGCTCAAAGTACATTTTCCTTGGACCAATGACACCGGCATCCGCTCCCTCTGCTGTGAGGGATCCGTCAGTGTACCAAGTAATCAGTTGCTGGTTTAAGCCGTATGTCGCAGCCACGCTCTCCCAGTTTGCCTTGTTACTCCAACGTGTTTCAAACTTCTTATCGAAGTGAAACCTCGTTGTCATGTTGTCCCTCGGTATCAGTAATTCGGGATACCGCCTAGAAAGGATATCAATCTTCCTTCGATTTAGGCAGCTCTCTGCCTCATTCATACTACCGGCCATCCTGAATATTGATCTCCTTGCCTGCATCTGTATGTGCAGATGGAGAGGGGTCAATCCCAGAAGGACCTCCAGGGATGCCGTTGGGCATGTCCTCATTGCCCCACTGATACACACGCAAGCCAGCCTTTGGAGCTTATGTAATTCACTGACTTGTGTGCTGAGTTGGGTTCTTTCTGCTCAGATTACCGCTCCATAGGTAATCATTGGCTTTACTATTGCAGTATACATCCATAGTAGTATCTTCGGGCTGCAACCTCATTTTTTTCCTGCTATGGACCTGCAAGTCATCAGAGCCCTCGTGGCTTTCCGACAAGTGTTTCCGACATGTGTCTTCCAGAGTAATTTTTGGTCTAGCGTGATTCCCAAATATTTGACCTCTGTTTCTCGTTTCATCTCCATATCATGTAATGTTATGGCTTTCAGGTGATCCAGCTTACGCCTCCTAGTGAATGGTACTATGGTGGTTTGCTCCTTTGATATCCAAAAATGCACACAGTGCAATTTCTTTTGTTTCTATGGCGTCCCGTAGTACCTCTGTCAGCTGATACAGAGCAGTTTCAGTTGACCGTCCTACCCGGTAAGCGTGTTGACAGTGATGTAGGGGATTACGCTTTAGAACGTTAGTTCTAATATAGTTGTCTATGATCTTCTCCACCGTTTTGAGTACGAACGATGTTAGGCAGATTGGTCTGAAATAAAGACCACTTTTGCCCGTCTCCATGCCCTTGGTATGTAACCTAGTGCTATGCTCCCCCTTACCACCCTCAGAAGAGACTATAAGATAATTCCTAGGCCCGTCTGGATAAGTGCTAGGAAAATGCCATCTACTCCGGGAGATTTAATTGGTTTAAAAGTTCCCACTGCCCATCTTAGCCTAGCTTCTAAGCATATCTCTTTTGTTAGTTTCCAGCTCTCCTTCCTTCCCCTTTTATTCGTTGTTGGGGTGTCAGGCAAAATGTTGTCGCCTGCCACCGTGGGGTAGGAGCCCGGGAAATGAGTTCTGAGAAGCAGGTGTACCCTGTCCTTCCCATCTTCCTTTTTCAAGCAGACAGAGGATATTCCCCCGTCTTTGGTTACAGCCTTGTACAGCCTTGTACAGCCTGGTTGCTTCTGTGATCTGTTCGATCCCTTCACAGAATTTCCTGAAGCTGTTCCGTTTCGCTTCCCTGATCGCGTTGCTATACGCAGTCAGTGCATTTTTATACCTCTGCCAGTCCCCGATTTGTTTTGCCCGGTTAAAGAGTTTTCGTGCTTCTGTTCTCATTCTGGCCAGGGACTTGTTCCACCATGGTACATGCCTTGATGACTTGACTGTCATAGCCGGACAGCTGGCCTCATATACGTCAATGACGATTGTGTTGAGGATTTCCACCACCGTTTCTAATTCCAGTTCGCTCCTGATGTCACCGCCCCCTTGAAGGTGGGCAATGTTGTTGCTCAGGTGCGTTGTGTAGGATTCCCAATCCGTTCTCCTGGGATTCCTTATTATTCTTTTTATTTCGGAGTTACCCTCAATGTGGAATCTGATTATCTTGTGATCAGACATTGAGGGTTCATCCGACACCCTCCAATTCCTGACCATCCCGTTCATTAGGGTATTTCATAGAGTTATATCTAGTACCTCTTGTCTGGTGCTGGTCACAAATGTTGGAGTGTTCCCTACGTGGTATATTTCTATCTTATTGCTAAGAATAAATTCGAGAAGGTACTCACCTCTACGATTAGTGTCGCTGCTTCCCCACACTTCGTGGTGGGCGTTGGCATCGCAGCCGAGAAGAAGTGGTAACGCCCTCTCCTCGCAATACTCCGTCAGCTTTACGACTTGTTCCGGTGGAGCCCGGCTCTCGTCTCCTGGGAAGTATCCCGATGATACAACTGCCTCTCGAGTGCTCCTCCCGGCTTCCAATCAGACTTGGATAGCCACAAGGTCCCCGGTTAAGAACTCTGAAAGAAATATGTATTTTAAATAAAGTTTGGGAATTATGCAAGCTCTCGGTTTTTCACAAGAGGAGTCCTAAATTACTTGCATGGTTCCTCCTTGCAGACCGCGAATTTGCCCCCGGTACACACAGGGCTCCTGACCTAGCACTATTCCAATGTTCTCCTTGGACTTTGCTCTTGCAATCACTGCAGATGCAGCTCTCGCCTGGTGGAGGTTTATCTGGGCTATCCTAGTGCTGGCCATTGGCTCCGTTATTGTTCGGAGCCCTTCTCCACTGTCGGAGTGTCACCATCCTCCTCCGACATGGCGCTTTCCTGCGCGTCGCTGTCCACCCCGAGCCCTAGAAGTCCTAGGTCTAGGTCGTCCAGCTTCTGCTCTTCACTGGGCAGCAAGTCTATTTCCCTGGTTGATCCAGTTCATTCCGCCTCTATGGCTTCCGCGACTTCTTCAGGGACCTCGGTAAGTTTTTCACCCGATGCCTCCTCCGAGGTCTCTTTCCTTGGCTTTTCCTTGGGCACATGCACGGGTATGTTGCCAAATCGGTAGTTGATATGACAACTCCGACGTTTAATTGCCTCCGGGGATCGGTCATTTACCCCGATCGTCAGGAGTTTACCCTTTCCCTCCACCTTGCTTCTGAAGACTCTCCATAGCCGAGTATGGAGATCTTCATTCTGAGCAATTAGGAGTCTCATAAGGTCTTCCGTTTCTATTGCCGCGGCCTTTGGCAGAAAAACTGTCACCATGTGGGCTCCTGGTATATCATCCCCAGCACATGTTGACAGTTCTATCCCTTCCCAGCCTGGCAATCTAGGAATTATGGTTCTAACCCATTCTGCGGTGCCTTTTGTCGCGCAGTCCACCAGTATAAGGTCTGGTCGAAAGCGTATCCCGGTGAACACCAATTTCGACGTCCAAACCTTGATCATCTGTTTGACGACAAGTTCCTCAATGATTTCCTGTTCCTCCCGAGTGAGTATTTGCTCGGGAAACCTTTTTGGCAGTATGGCCAGTCGAATGCCCTTGACCGCACTAGCATAGCTAATGCCGGGCTTCCTGAGTCCTGCCTTCCTCCTGACCTAACCGGGTTTTCTCCTCCCTTGGGTTCAGGTCTGGATTTTTTGGGAGCATTCCCTTCATGCGGGCTGATCTCTGCTACTCCCCGCTTTCTCGGCTCCGGTAGAGATGGCTTAGGTCTGTCCTGAGCCTTCTTAAGGGCCTCTTCTGGTTCCAGGCCTTCCTTCAGATAGCGCAGGTACCATTTAACTCCGGCGCCACTGAGACCTGTCTCCTTCCTGACGTCTGTTATATTTATCTCAAACGTGGTTTTGCTGGTCCCTGCTCTTTGAGCTGTGGTGTTCGTTGGTTGTAGTCCACGCAATATACCAATGTTCACCTTGGATCCACTGCTTGACGTCCCAACTTCTCTCTTCTTAGGTGCAGTCACCGGGCTCTCAGTAATTCGAAGATGTGCCTCCGCCTGATTAACCAGTTTTGGTGCGGTACGGGGCTCGCTTTTTTGGTTTTCGTTTTCTTTTCTTGTTTTGCACTCATTTGATTCCCACGAGTATGGGCGTTAAGAGGTCCACCGTGCCATAGCCCCCCGTAGCACGGTAAGGTCTAACTTACTCACTGAGGCAACCAGGTATTAGTGAGGCTCTGTTCGAATACAGTCAGTTACCCCCCACTGCAAACTATCCAATGGGCACGGTTCGCATGACACCCTGGATTGGGGGAGGTGTTTTTCGACTCCCCAGTCTAGATCCGTAGCGTTTTGTTAATAGTAGGGTCACCTCGTACAGGGTGTGGCTATCACCACTCACTAACGGTCTTGGTTGACGAGAGGCTTGTCCCCTGAAAAGGCACACACCGTCCCAGAGGAGAGACAACTCATCCTTAGAGAGAGATAGGTTGGCCTCAGGGAGCTACGTTCCGCATCAGTCTATCCTGCAGTGCACTGCTTGACCCCCCAATGTTCCTTTCTCCCCGTTCTTATTTTTACCTCATTTTTGCCGCTCAGGATTACCCTAGCAAGGATCCATTCGTTCGCTGGGTTTTTAGTTAATGCTAAACAGAAAATTGGTACTTTTTCGACGACTATCGTGTTAATTGGGAGTTTTGGGGGGTATAATCTAGGTGTTTTGCGACATCTGCAAGAATATGAACTATGAGTTGGGTAAATTGGAAAGTAGTTCAGTTTCCTGAAGTGGTTTCTGTTATTGTCCTTAATTAATATATAAAAAAATTCCGGAAGCTAAACCATATATAATCTGTGCATGAAAGGTTGTCCATTTCAAAAATATTGAAACCGAAAAATATCCGTGCAAGCTTCTACGCTGCATGGGTATCAGACAAAGTGATCTTTGTCTATTTTCATGAGACCCTCTATCACAAATAACGTAATTTTATAAAAATATCTTGACTTGCAAGTTACCAAAGTGCATTCCCCCCGGTCGAATTGTAGTATTCAGCAATATTGCAATTATTATTTGATATAAACGAAAAATGATACTGTGCAGTTTTAGGGGTCAAGGTTAGCGCTGTAATCAGCACACGTCTGGATTTCTTGACTCTAATAAGTCGGAATTTGTTGCTAATACTTATTCGCATAACAAAGGCTCCATGATTGCTTATCAATTCGATACAGTTTGTAACAAAAATCAAGGGCGGTTGTGATCAAGGAACTTTTGAGTAAAAATAAATTAAGAATTTTCAAAGCTCTCGAAGGTTTAAATTAATTAAAATTAATTTTTTTATTATCTATAAATGAATTGAAATGTTTGCTACCTAAAGGGAAATTTTCGTTCCAAGCATGAAGCCTAAATGGTGGCGAAAGGGAGACTTCAAGGCTGTGCAGAGTCCTCAAAAAGGATGAGTCGGCCAAGTTGGATTCTCTTAGAAAATCCGACGGTACTTTCACGAGCTCCAGATTGAACTCAGTACAGACCCTCCTGGAAGTACACCACCCGCGAGAACTGGTAGAGGGAGAGTTGACGGTTCTTGCAACCCCTTCAACACGCAAGTGTTGCAAGGGGAACTGGAACACAGCGAAAGCGGTTGTTACCCATGAAAAGTTGAGAGCTGCCATACTGTCCTCTGAACATTTCAAAGCACCTGGTATGGATGGCATCTATTTGTCAATGCTAAAGAAGGGTATGGAGCATTTAGAGCGACATCTAAGAAATATTTTTCGAGGATGTCTTGCTGTGGGCTATGTGCCTTCTTCTTGGCAACATGTTAAGGTAGTTTTCATACCGAAACCTGCGAAAGATGACTATTCTAATCCAAAGAACTTCAAACAAATCAGCTTGACTTCATTCTTGCTGAAAGGTTTGGAGAGATTGGTGGAGCGTCACATTCGTGGAAACGCACTTAGGTCACACCCACTTAGTGAAAACCAATATGCTTACCAACGTGGAAAGTTCTGTGAGTCTGCTCTTCATTTTTTGGTCACAAAGATAGAGAATGCAACTTTGAATGGTGAGTACGCGATGGGGGTGTTCGTGGACATTGAAGGGGCTTTTGACTGTGCGCCTTTTCAAAAACTTTGTGATGCCGCCAGAGCGCATGGTGTTGATGATGCTTTAATTAAGTGGATCCATGCTATGCTAACGCAAAGATTGTTGTGCGCTGAGGTAGGGGTCGATCGCTACCTGACTACGGAAGCAACGAAGGGCTGCCCCCAAGAAGGTGTGCTTTCGCCGCTTCTGTGGAGTATGCTGATCGACTCACTGCTATGCGAACTGCAAAATTTGCCAATACACGCTCAAGCTTATGCTGATGACGTGGCTGTACTTGCTGTTGATCGGGATCTTGGAACGGTGTGTAGGAATATACAGCGTGCCGTTGATTTGATAGACAGCTGGTGCTTTAGACATGGTTTGTCAGTTAATCCAAATGATACCACAATGGTTTTATTCACAAAAAGAGGAAAACTGGATGGACTTTGTCTCCCTGAGATGAGGGGTGAAGAAGTGAAATATCTGGGGGTCACTCTAGATAAAAAACTTCTTTGGAACAAACATGTAGAGGTAAAGATGAAACGAGTTCTCACAGCTTATGGGCTCTGCAGACGGACCTTCGCCTCGACATGGGGACTCAGGCCTCATGTGATATACGTTGCCATCATTAGGCCGATGTTCGTATATGCATCCGCAGTGTGGTGGGTTAAGGTGAGGCAAAAAGGTTTTCACCGTAAACTAGACGCACTGCAAAGAACTGTTTGTCTGGGTATCACTGGTGCCATGAGCACGGCATCCGGCGCAGCTCTGAATGCACTACTCAATTTGCAGCCCCTGGATATATTTATTCAAAGCACTGCAATGAGAGCAGCTCATAGGCTAATTCGATTAGATCTATGGGAAAACAACGGATGTGGGGGGCACAGAGCAATGGAAGAGTTACTGGGAGGACTAAATACAGTTCTTACAATGCCTTCCGATTCTCGTGTCCCCATACATCTGTTTGGTAGATGATATGTAGTTACCTTGAAGCGTAGAGAGGACTGGGAAGACCCAGAGGAATGCGTGGCGGGATATACGGAAGTCTTCTACACCGATGGCTCAAAAACAGAAGAGAGTTCTGGAGCCGGAGTCTACCTCTCGAATAAAAACGAGAAGTGGGCTTTTCCTTTGGGACAATATGCCACGATTTTTCAAGCCGAAGTTTATGCGATCCTAAGGGTGGCAAACTGGATGATTGACGAGCGGTTGAAGGGCAGGCGCATCGCAATCTGCAGTGACAGTCAAGCTGCACTGAGGGCATTGAGCAGTCCTTTGATCACCTCGAAAATCGTTCAGGAATGCAGAAACCGTTTGAACTCTATGTCTAGATTCAATCCGGTGGAACTACTCTGGGTACCTGGTCACTGTGGCATAGAGGGAAATGAAATTTCGGACGCTTTAGCGAAAGAAGGGTCAATCTCCCCTAAGCCGGGACCGGAGCCAGCAATTGGGGTATCAGTAGCATTGGCTAAATCTGCTTTCAAAAACTGGGAACAAGTTTCCTATAATGACAGGTGGCAGCTCGACACACCAAACTTTTCCTGCCAGAACCCAACATACATACCGCAAAGTTTATCCTGTCGAAAAGCAGGAGGACTTGCAGGTGTATTGTGGGCATTCTGACAGGCCATAATTCACTAGCTGGGCATATGTTCAGAATAGGATTTTTTCCAGGCACACACTGTAACTGTGTCATTCACCTTGAATGCAAAGTCACATCCGTTTATTCTGTTAACGTTCAATATATATATATGACCTATTGACGCCCGTCTTTATTTTTGGTTTAGTCAAAAAAAAGCTAAAGAAATCGCTGACTACCCAGGGAAAAGATTTCTGCAAACACCAGCAATTTTCCAGAATATATAAACTTGGAAAGGTAGAGGAAGCGTTCATTCAGTTCAATTCATTCAGTGGTTTCCCAGTAGTTAAAAGTCAGCTATGTGGGCGACTACTCTTACATTTTTAATTTTGGGTAGGTTTCCTTGGCTTCCTTGGATCCTTTCTGAACTTACTAATTATTTTTTGTTCTTTCTCTATTAGCGGGTGCCGTACTAGGCGGGTACAATCCATGGCAATCGAACAAGGAGTACACATATCAGATTTACTCAACCACCAAAACAGGAATACCAGAACTTCGACAACAATACGCCTCGCTTCAGTCCCAGGGAAGACTAGTCGTTCAAACCGAGAATAGTAACAACCCAGATGTCCTTATTGGGCAGGTGTTGGACCTCCAACATGGTGATCACAATGGCGATATACCTGATGTTGAAAAAAATGAGCAGTCGAACTTGAATGGGAAGTCATTCCGCATGCAATTGGCTGGAGGAATTGTTCAGTCCCTACAGGTTGACGAATCCATGTCCAATGACGAGGTGAATCAACTCAAGGGTATCTTGTCTCAACTTCAAGTTGACATTCGTGGTCAAAATTTGATGCCATCACCGTACAACCAATTGCCCAATGTGCAGGAGAACGATATACCCTCAGGCCTGTACGAGGTCATGGAACCTTCAATCACAGGCCAGTGTCTAGTCGTTTATGAAATTTCTCCAGTAGCTGACTATGCTGTACCAAGCCTTCATGACCATTGGGCTGAAAGTCAACCAGTGCCGGAAGGGATGCCAGTTTTTCAGATTGTTAAAACCATGAATTACAGTGAATGTGACCTGATCCGAAGTTATCATCACGGTGTTTCTGGATGGAGTGATAACCTTAACGTGGAGTCAAATCAAATTGGAGACTTTTTGTCCGTAAGTTATGAAAAAGTCCTCTCTGCTGGATAATCCTATCCATTGTCTGTCTTTTCATTCACCTTTCCAGAGGTCCACGGTTAGTCGAATCATAGCATCAGGAACCCCGGCTGAATTCACTATTATGTATTCCGAATCGACAATGCGTGTTGCAGCTGCTCCCGAGTTATACCAAAAACAAACTACCTTGACGACCAGTAGCGTTGAGTTGGTTTTGACGCAGGTTTCGAACTATGAGGCGCAACTTCCGAAACCTTCGAATCCCAAAAATGTTGGAAACCTCGTCTACCGCTATGATATTCCCTCTGACAAAGTTAACCAAGCCCGGGTCGGATCACATCACAATCGACGTTTAAACTCTGAAGACAATAACCAACAGCAGTGGAATCAAGGTTCCAACGATGAAGACGATAATAACAGTTCAAATCAATCCAACGACGATGAACCTCAGCAGTCAAGCCCAAAAAATCGTAATTGGCGCACAAAACGCTCATCATCGAATCCAAACGCACAACATGACAACTACTGGCAGCCAGCTCCTACAATGAACCAGCCACCTGAGAATCCATTCCTTCCTTACTATGTAGGCCACCAAGGACATGCGATTTACCATGACCTCGAAGTAGCAGCAAAACTTAAAACTGTTGCTAATGCCATCAGCGAAGCCATGGAAGATATCAACCGAATCCCCAACAATCATGTCCTGGAATACTACAATATACTAGCTGACCTAGTGGCTACAGCAAGTTTAAAGGACATTGAAAATGCTGCGAACTCACTTCAAAGACATAGGTCTGGAAGTGATGCACAGGAAGGACCATGGCAAGTTCTCCGTGATGCTGTAGCTGTCGCTGGAACTGGGCCAGCTGCACAAGCCCTATCGCAATGGATATCGTCGGGAAAACTAGATGGAGATGAGGCCGTTGCTGTCCTCGTTATTCAACCAAAAGTAATCCAGACCCCAACAAAAGAGATGCTCTCGGCCTATATGGTAAGTAAACCAATCCAGCCCCTTTATCCGCTCAGCTACCATGAAAATCCTAATCTCTTAATTTCAGAACATGATCCAAAGTAAAACAGTGTCCAGGCAACCAGATGTTCACGCTGCTGCATTGATTTCTCTCGCTGAAATTGTTGGACGATCCTACTCCGATCGACGATATGCTCGAAATTATTATCCGGAAGACAGCTATGGATCATTCCGTCAAAATCTTAGCAATATCGTCCATGGACAAGTGATCGAATATCTGGGACAGTGGATGGATAAGGCATTCCAATCCGGAAACGATCGTGACATTCTGGTCAGCATCAGGGCATACGGAAATCTAGGTCACCCATCATATTTGGTGTTATTCAAGAAATATTACGAAAGCCAGGATGACATCCCAGTATATCAGCGAACAGCTCTGGTAGCTGCGTTGGACTATCTTGCTGTCTCACATCCGGAACTAGCCCACCATGTTCTCTACAAGATTTACCAGAATACCGCGGAGCATCCCGATGTTCGTTCAATGGCGGTTTTGCTGTTGATCATGACAAATCCACCTGCGGCTACCCTTCAAAAAATAGCTGCATTCACTCACCAGGATCCCAGCTCTCAGGTACAATCGATCGTTAAATATGCTATTGAGACTATTGCCGACATGACTGGTTCCAACGAGCGAGCTCATAGAGCCCAGTTAGCCAGGAAGTTCCTCAATCCTCAGGCATACGGCAGCGGAACCTCTCGATCCACCATCTACGAGGAAACACTAAAACGGTTGAATTACAATCGCTACAAGCATGTAACCGTTGTAACAAGTCCCAATGGCCCCTTACCAGAGAGAGTCAGTATCCACATCATCAATAAGGTCGCAAGCATGTATAAATCCTTCTTCCAAGCTGATCAAAGCGTATCAAACATTGGGGAATTATTGAAGCGCTTCTATAAGCTACAAGCTCCTGATTTGGATCGCGGAAATACAGCCGAAAAAATCGTGACCAGCCCACACAACCAGAACTTGAACTACGATATGCTTCCAAACATTCCATTACCTCCAGGATGTGAACCTCTCCTGGCGCAATTGCAGAGCATCTTGGACGTACAACAGGTCTCTACTCCAGCCCCCGGTAGGCGAACAACAGGTAATAAAAGGAACCCTTGGATTGCTCCTCAGCCAGTAGAACAGAATCAAAATGAACGTCTGCAAGCGCAAATCCATTACACTTACTTCGGAGGACAGAGGTATCAAGCCTTTGACCAGAAAATGGTTGACAGCTTGCCTAATGTATTGAATGATATGTTGGAGCAGTACAAAAACGGTCGAAGCATTCATTTCACCAAACTCTACAAAGCAGACACAGTTACTATCGCGTTTCCTTTAGTAACAGGATATCCATATGTTTACAGCTGGGACAAACCATCTCTGGTACTCGCTCATGGGGAAGTTAAAGTCCAAACGAACAAACCTATCACAGACGGTGAAACTCCAGCCATCTACGTTCCAGACACCATCAACGTGACAACTCGTATCGATGTCCTTTATAGTAGCGATCATATCACCCAAGCAGGTTTCCTTACTCCATACAATGGCAGACACTATGTTGCCGGACATGTTCGAAAGGAGATGTATCGTCTGCCAATATATTTGGACGTTGATGCTGACTTGGTCTCCAAGAATGTTAGAGGTGCACTGGAGTTGACCAGTCCGTCTACGCTGCTGCACTTAAGTTCAACTCCATACACAAATATAAAGGATGCATTTAGCCTAACTCCCGATACTGTCGAAGGATCAGGTGCCATACCGATCAGTGCTCGCCAAAGTAAGGTAGTCAACCGTTATCTTGGTGTGAATACCACTGGCCTAGTTTTGAACATTCACGGGTACTACCAAACTCCACGCAATATTTACGGTCCTATTCCATTCCTCGTAGGAGGCGTTCCCAAAAGCAATCTGTTGGACGTCTTCACAGATCCCAGTGAGGGACTTGAGCTATATCAAATTGAAGTTTCTTACGACAATACCAAGACGAAAGCTGATGGAGTTATGTTTGGATTTGGCATAAAATCAGGAGTCATTCGCAAACCAGAACAAGGAAGGGTAGGTGTGTCACCATACAGTGTCCTGAAAGAGACCGCAGAGCCAGCACATCCAGGAGTTGCATTCCTTCAACCTATCGATCAGCTCTTTGAATTGATCACTCCAAACATCACTAACGGCTATGCAACAGTCGCGTCTGCATGGGTCGCCCTAATCGGAAATGGACATCAATCGGTCTATGAGGGTGTTGGCTCCTATGCAACCTCCCGGCCAGGCGGGTTTGCCAGTTTCACAGCTGGTTTCCGAAGGAACGAATTGAATTACTACAACGAAAAGCAATACTGCACAGGAGTGGACATTATTGAACGTGGCAACTCAGAGTATGCATCAAGCAGTGTCGATCAAGCCGTGGAGGAGGAACGTGAACTTGGTATTCAATTCCGTCTTACCGTAGGACCTAACTGTGTCCTGGGTGACAAAAATGAGTACAACTCCGAAGTCATAGCTTTGGCTGTTTTGAATCAAACCGCGGATTACGAGCAATATGTCCTGCAAAGCTCAGAAGCACTTCAATGTAAACGTGACTCAAAGCATGGAAACAACCAATCACCGGCTTGCCGAAGTGTTATTAAGGATCTTCGCGTCCCTAATTATATGAACTTCAGACTACATCAGGTGGGAAGCCAGCAATATGTCCAGGATATTCTGGAGGTCCTTGCCTGGCCGCAGAATAATCCTATAATTCGGGATGCGATCCTAAGTGCAAAACGAATTGAGCCTTTAAGTGGAAGCCTGCTACTGTCTCCTGACACCAACTCTTTTGACGGAGTGGTCAACTTTAGAGGGAATGACTACGAAGTGCACGATTTGAGGACTTCTCCATTGCTGAGGAAGGTAGCATTTGGCGAGAAGGTCTACGATGATCTTCCACTGAACGCATTGATTCCTCGAGGATCGGAATGTGTTATTGACAGAAAATCAATGACTACCTTCGACCAGACTGTGATCAACGAATCAATTGGACGCTGTCTCTATATTGCGGCACAAACGGTCGACCAACTGCCTGATTCCGGATACCCATCTAAACCACGCTCGCAGATTCGCAACATTACAGTTATGGTTGCTGACGAAAGTGGTGAAGCCTATAATCGTCAGATCGGCATTCAATTTTATACCGGTGAAAGTGGAAGACCTTCATTGTTGCAGGTCCGTGGACGGGGCGCCGGTATGAGACCACTGGCCACTCTCACGCGTGATGAAGAAACATCCGTGGTGGATCCAATGACACATGTGGAAGTCGTTGCTGATGGAGTTGTCCGTCTTCACGTTTATCCCCAAACTGCTGCTGATGACACAGTGGTAGTAATTGACTTGCATGACGGTAGTATGAGGGTGGTTTTCAACGGTGATTGGCTTGTCATTCAAGCTGATTCTAGCTACCAGAACCGAGTACGTGGACTGTGCGGCCAGAACGATTTGGAACCTTATACAGACAAGCAGTCACCTAACAACTGCATCTTCCGAAACAATAAATATTTCATCAACTCATGGGCCATTCCAGATGATAACGATGTAGACTGCCAAACCGAAGTGCGAGAAAGTCTGGCTCGATCTCGTGAGGATCAATGCGATCCTATTCAGTACGTTCGAAATGAGGTAGTCAACAGGTACGAGGCTTCAGAAGGAGGCAATCAGGATTACGATTTGGCCTCATCCCAGTCTTCTGGACGTTCTCATGCCAGATGTGTACTCCGCAATCAAATTCAACAGGTCCAATCCCATGGGCAAACCTGCTTCAGCAGTGAACCATTGGCCACCTGTCCACAACATTGTAACGCGGGCAGTCGTCAAAGGCGCAAGGTCTCGGTGAAATGTTATAACAACAATGATCCAATGGTTCGTCTGCATAGACAGTCTATTGCCAAGGGTCATACCAAATTGATGTGGGGTAAACATGCTGTTGGTAAAACCCTTGAGTTTGCTGTACCGACAAATTGCCGTAGTGACTGGGGCCAAGCCTAGTGGATTTCATTTTGGAGCCTCCTATGTTCTGAGGCATTTTAGGTTTTACGAGAGCAAATGTGAAAAATATAAAAAAAATATCATGAAGGATGTATATAAGGAGTTACTGTACTAGTTGGTATTTATTATGGATAGATAAATATATGATTTATAAAGCAATAAGTATGTTCGTGTTATCCTTTGGGAAGACAGCGACTAGTCCTTGTTATTCATTTCCAGAAGGTTTCAACGACTTCAACATCTCTTCCACCAGGTTGGAGGGCTCGATGTCCGCCCTTAAGATGCTGTTCAACCTCCTTTTCTGCTGCAGAAATCTGGGACAATGGAACATTACGTGCTCCGGGTCCTCGAGTGTAGCACCGCATTCAGGACAGTTGGGAGACTCGTCCAACTCGAAGCGATGCAAGTACTTCCTATAGCCACCGTGTTCCGTAAGGAATTGTGTCAGGTGGTAATTCAATTCTCCGTGCTTTCGGTTGACCCATTTCTCGATACACGGGATCAATGTATGGGTCCACCTGCCCTTGTCGGAGTTATCCCACCGTTGTTGCTACTTGCCACACAACTCTCTCCTGATGGCTTTTCGGAAATCCGCATTCACCTCGGCTCGATTTGCCTTCCGTTTTTCGTAGAGCCAGTGTGCCTCGCCCGCTAGAAGATCTATAGGGATCATTCCTGCGATGACACACACTACCTCCGTCGACGCCGTCCTAAATGCGCTGTACACCCCTAGTGCAATTGGCCGATATGCCGAGCTTATCTTCCTCCGGTTGACAGCGTGGTTCAACGCTCCCGCCCAGACAGGGGACGCGTATAGTAGGATCGACCTCACCACTCCCGTAATGAGTAGCCTGCGACTACACTTCGGCCCTCCCACGTTAGGCATCATCCTTGCAAGGGATGAGCTGGCATTCGCTGCCTTCTCTCGCGCATAATCCAAGTGTCCCTTGAAACTCAGCTTGGCATCGATCATCACCCCCAGGTATTTGACAACCGATTTTGAGACGACCTCACGATTACCAACCTGTATGGTAACCGTGTTGTTCTTCCTACGGTTGGTAATGAGGACCGCCTCCGTCTTTTCGTCCGCTAGGTCCAGCTTGGCCATTCGTAACCATGACTTGATGGTATGAATGGCTTCATTTGCATAAAGCTCCACGTCCTCGGGATGCTTTGCAATCGCAATTACCGCCAAGTCGTCCGCAAAACCAATGAGCGTTGTCTCCTCCGGCACGGGAAGGCCAAGCACTCCGTCGTACATTATGTTCCACAGCAGCGGTCCCAATACAGAACCTTGGTTCCGCTGGCCAGTATCATTGATCATAGGCTTAGTGATGGTTGAATCATAAGGTCCTCAATTCACCATCTATGCCACCAAGTAATCGCCGCGTCATGATTATATATATATTATTGGCGTACTCCCCCTCGTACACCACGTTGTCGTGGTGGGGGAGCTTGTGTTAGCTTGCTACTACACTAAGGGTGTCCAAAAACCCTGCAGATGGAACCAAAGGATTGTAACTCTCCAAGTGGTAAGAAGTCACCGACTTCGAATCCACTCGCGACTCTGAGAAATCAGGTCGTGACCGGGGCACGGATTTTGGAGGCCTCACCTAATTCGTGTTCCCCACCGAGAAATCTGTGGAAGACAGGCTCTCCATTTCAGTGAAAAACCTACACCCGGTGTCTACGGCGCGGTCAGCCAAATAGGATAGTACAGCATGAGAGGAACTGGAAATCTGACTACAACCGGTCAGTCGGAGACACTGTTGCCTAACTCCTCTAAAATACGGGGGAGGAAGGCTCGACAGAAGGAAACTTTAGCCGCAAAGGAGAAGGGACTACAGGCTTGCCTGTCAGAACCATCTCCTCCGTATATCCCCGGAAAAACGGAAGAAAGGGAAGCTGGTAATGTGGACGTAACTGGTCTTACGCCGGTTTTGTGAAAACAACTCCATGCAGTCCGGACTCCGTGAACCTGGTAGAGCTTCTAGCGGACGACAACGGAAAACACTGCGAAAGATGCCGGAGTTTCTTGGGAATGAGGACATGAACGTTGCTACATCACCAAGTGTGGCGATATCCAGAGAAAAGAAGGTGAGGACAATCTGGTAACCCCCCGTGAGATCCACACTGAACGCAGATTTTTTAGTTAGCGGCGGTTTTCATATTAGATAGCACTTATGGCTACAAACATAAGAGTTAGTCAAATCAACCTGCAGCATGCCAAAGCTTCTTCCTATCTACTGGCGGCAAAGCTGGCAAAGTTGCAGGACTGTCCTTATATATTTCTGATTCAAAAGCTATGGGTTCGTCTGTGGTATTGGATTAGTCGAGGGGACTAGCATCTTCTTCGATGAAAGATCCTCGAGACCGAGGGCCTACGTTCCGATTCCAAACATTTTTAGAGGCAACCATGCTGAGACATTTCTATTCCCAAGACCTTGTTGCGGTCAACTTACAATATCAGGTTGGCGATAGAAGATCAATTGAAAAACTCCAAATCGCACACTTTTAGAGTGCTTTGAAGAGGCTTGTCCTATTTCCCGAGGCCAACGTGGTAAAATGGTTCCATGGTGGAACCGAGAACTGCAGAGACTCAGGAAATCAACTAGACGACCTCTAAATCGTGCTTGTAAAAGCAGCAGAAATTGCCGACCTACGGAGGGAGTGTCATAGGCTCCGCTGTTTGGCACACCGTTTACCCGCCAACGAGAAAGCATGAGCCATAAAGGCACAGTAAAAATCAACAAAAAGGAGACCCCACAGCGCGATAAATAAAAGCAAAGCTCGCAGCTGACAGAATTTGGTCAACGAGGTGAATGAGGTGAATGTCAGAAGTGCCTTCAATTCCGTAAGTTGGACTCATTATACGTTCCAAGCTATCTCTTGCGGATGTTGAGGGATTATCAGAAAGAGGAGAGGGCAAAAGGAGGATAGACCGGCCGGACCTCTGGAACGCTACCTACGATAGTCTGCTGAGAATTGAAATGCAAGAAGAGTCGTGCCTGGTCAGTTATGTAGACGACGTTGCGACACTTGTCGCGGGATGCACTGTTGAACAGGCGCAAAGCAGACTTGGCATATTGTTGCGAGGAGTAAGCGGGTGGACTGCACATGGTTTCAACCTTGCGCTGGAAAAAAAACCGAAGTAGCCATCTTGACCAGAAAGACAACCCCGACCCTGCTTTTCACATCGATCGGGGAGTTGACTATAGAGCCAAAACCAGCGGTTAATGCTGGAATCCCGGCCTTGAGTCGGCTAGTGGCGAAGGTTAGGAGTCCTATAACTACTAGGAGACGTCTCTTTATGGGAGCAACGAAGTCGATTCTGCTCGATGGGGCGGAGGTATGGACTGATGCCCTTGACAAGGAGGTTTATCGTAAGCGACTTGCTCAAGTGTAGAGACGGGGAGTTTTGTTATCGCACTGTCTCAGAACTGGCCGTGATGGTGATCGCAGGAATGATCTCCGTTGCCCTCCTTGCCAAGGATTTAAGATTGGGAAGACGTGATCTCCTGATCTGCAATGGAGTGGTGGACAACGCTGAACACACCTTTTTATCTTGTGAAAGGTGAAACGGCTTTCGTCAGCAGCTTTATGCAGACACAGGGGAGCTCTCTCCAGGCAACATTGTCAGAGAGATGCTGAAGTACGCTGGCAGATGGCAGATTTTCGAGCTCTTCTTACTGCGAAGAAGATTGAGTTGGATAGGTGCATGGACCGAATGGCAAGGAGCTCCCTGAATTAACAACTGCTTTCTCCCTTACCCTCCCGTTGGTGAAAGGAATTCCTTGACTAGAAGACTCCCAAAGCCGGGGAGAGCGGAAAATAAGTTCACTGATAACAGGGAGCGTAATTCCCAAATATTTACCCTCTGTTTCTCGTTTCACCTCCATGTCATGTAACCTTATGGCTTTCAGGTGGCTTTGGATTGATACGCAGTCCCACTAATCACACTGGTAACACTTAATGCAGTTTGGATTCTATCACAGAGAATATCCTCATAGTTGCCCTTGTAGATTAAAACAATGGCCCGCGTAACGCTGGACCTGTATTCCAGTATTTGTTAACACGTCCAGGAGTTCATCCATTACCATACTGCTCATAAGCCACGATAGTACCCCGCCCTGTGGGCTACCTCGAGCAGTATTCGTGACATTGCTTTCCGAGTGCTCCTCCCGGCTTCCAGGGAGACTTCGATAGGCACAAGGAACTCTGAAACACATATGTATTTTAAATTACGTTTAAGAATTATGCAAGTGCTTTCCTGGGCGTTACTGTCCACCCTAAGCCCTAGAAGTCCTAGATCTAGGTCGTCCAATTTCTGGTCTTTACTGGGTAGCAGGTCTACTTCCCTGACAAATCCAGTCCTTTTCGCCTTTATGGCTTTGGAGAGTTCTTCGGGGAACTCGGTATGTTTTTCACCCGGTGGACCAGGTCTTCGATAGTTTTATGTTCCACACGAGTGAGTATTTCCTTGGAAAACATTTTTGGCAGCATTACCATTCGAATGCCCTTGGCCGCAGTAACATAGCTAATGGCGAGCTTGTTGATTTATATCTTCATCCCTAACTTGTTCGGTTTTCTTAACTCTTGGGTTCAGGTTTGGTTTTTTTGGGAGTATTTCCTTCATGCGGGCTAATCTTCGCTCCTCCACGCTTTTTCGGCTCCGATAAAGATGGCTTAGGTCTATCCTGAGCCTTCTTTAGAACCTCTTTTGGTTTCAGGCCTTCCTTCAGGACGCAGGTGCCATTTAGCACACCTATCGACTCAAAGCGTAGTGCAATCCCTTGCAAGCATGCAGTCCTCACAGCTAAGAGGAGTTTTCTCCTAAGCTGCTGACATTGCCCCCCGTATCGTAACCGCAAGGATTGGGGTCGTCGTACAAGATTCATTCACCGGTTTCGATAGCCTTGGTTGCAAATGAAGTTCCTGACCGAGGCTTCTTTGCAGCTATTTGAGCTAAAGAGTTGGGATCGTCAGAAGGTTGCCACTTTCCTTTGCCCTTAGCGCAGATGTCCCAAACGATCCTTTCCCTTCAACATTGGCACAACCTGGGGTTTTTTTTCCGAAGGCGATTTATCCTAAAGCTGTTCGCCCGAAGGCTGCTTGCTGCCCGAAGACAGTTGTATACGCTTTATGTTTCGGATCGTTATCCTGGTAAAGCTGGAACGCCTCTGGCGCAGATTTTCTTTTCAAAATTTTGATGTTGTCTATGGCAGTCATCGTTCCTTCAATAATCTGCAATGCGCCTACCTCTGACGCCGTGAAACAACTCAAAACCATGACACGCCACCATGTTTAATGTTCTCATTAAATTCAGTATTTGATTCTCGCCAGACTTTTACCTTCCCATCGGTACCGAACAAATTGAATTTGGATTCGTCAAAGAAGATAACCGTTCTCCAAAAAGTTTCGTCCTTCGAGATATACTTTTCTGCAAACTGGAGGCGCTTTTTCTTATTCACTGTGGAGATGTACGGTTTATTGCGAGCGGTTTGGGATTTAAAACTGGTACTTTTCAACAGGTTTCTAATTATTTTGAGAATTATCAACTAAATGCTGGACCGGACCAAATGGGGAGCAACTTACTCCCTCTTTCCTGGTCCACGGACTCCTCGCTTAGGGCTTGCACCCAAACTTCACAGAAATGTCAAGCGTCAGACGATTTGCCTATGTCCTGGTAAGAAACCGTAAAGCCGTCATCGCTTGACATTTCTGTGAGGTTTCTAATTGTTTGACCTGAAATTTGTTTACAATACGTGTTCCGGTGAACTCTCAACTAACCTGTGCAGCACTTTCTTTACGGTTACACTGGACTTTTCGAAGCATAACAGCTTTCCCAATTTATTATTTTCCAGCCAAGAAAGTTTTTTCACCGTCAGATCGTAGACATACTCCACGAAGTTTGAATGCTCCTTCTAAAGCTGCAATTTTGTGGTAATTGTAGAACGTAAGCTCGAAAATCATGCTATCCACAGGAAAGCAACGGAAAATTCACAGATTGGAACCATTGGAAGCTCTTTTAATCAAAGCTTGGAAAAAGCACATCTACATTTTCCATATATCTATCGTTATGTACTCAAAACTGAGTTTTCAGGGGTTGAAAACTCTTGGAAAATGTTTGAAGGATTTTCAATGCTATCTTGGTATTCCTTCCAGACAGGGGAGGGGCTTGACTTTACTATAATCATTTTTTTAATTTTTCCTATTTATTGATTATCTGTGATACTACTCGCTATCCGGTCTAGACCTGCCTTCGTAAGGAACTCCGGATAACCTGGTTTTGCACGGAGGTTCACCAAATCGATATCCCTGAAAGCTGTCTGATATCCTAGGATACGGCATTCATTATCCTGTAGGTTGACTAAAATTCATCGGAGGATTCTTCTCTCGAACGCGACTAAGAGGTCCTTTTTTTGCTAAGGACTCAAGTCTAAAAGATTGTTGTCTTGTCCCCTTTTCAAGGTTTTGTGTGATGTCTGTCATACTCGATTTATTCTGAAACGGCTAAGGCTATTGTGAGGAAATTTGGTGAGAACGTGTGGTCTGAAGGGGGGCTCCCAATACATGTGAATGAGGGTCTACATCTTTTTAAGGAATATGACCATATGGGGTATCAAATGAAAGGGCTCGATTAGTACATTTTAAAACTGATCTTATTGGTGATGTTGCTTGAAATAAAGGGAAGCCAGGGCTCAAAATGTGGAACAGGTCTTCTCAGAAACTATTCAACCGATAAATCTGAAAAAAGTCACAATGATGCACCTATTGCAAAACTTAACCTTCAAAATTCATTCTGACTTGTTTATGTATAGGACATGAAAGTCCTGGGAGTGTTTAACGTAAGTACCTGCCATGAAGGCTTAATCCCACGGTCATTCTCGGACACGGATTGATTTTGGGACCACAATCAGAGCCCCGCCATGCAAGCGCAGCGGTCCTGGTTTATACTGAGTGCAGGCTCAGCATTCATACCAGTGGATGCGAGGCCTATCTAACACCTCTGCCGCAACTGAGGAGTACTGCAACCGAGTTGTACAGCGCAACTCCACGCTCGAGCTCCGAGGATAACCATAACCACCATGAAACTCCCATTAGGGGGCAAATAACCGGGCCGAGAACACATACTCCAGGAATTCTCTTGGAGCATATGCTCTCAGAGAAATGAAAATGATTTTTCAGCTTTTCCCCCATTTTCGTCATCATCAAATCACAGGCTATACACCTGCTTTCTGACGCTGATACCCTCAAATCTCAAAATCGCAAATCGGGTTTTTTTTTCATTATTTGGAACGTACTAAACGAGAAATTAACGTCTAAATCCTCGAAAAATGATTTTTCAGCTTTTACCCATTTTCGTCATCAAAAAATCAAAGGCTATACACTTGCTTTTTCACTCTGATACCCTAAAATTTCAAAATCGAAAATTGGGTTTTTTTTTCATTATTTGGAACTTACTAAACGAGAAATTAACGTCTAAATCCTCGAAAAATGATTTTTCAGCTTTTACCCATTTTCGTCATGAAAAAATCAAAGGCTATACACTTGCTTTTTCACTCTGATACCCTAAAATTTCAAAATCGAAAATTGGGTTTTTTTTTCATTATTTGGAACGTACTAAACGAGAAATTAACGTCTAAATCCTCGAAAAATGATTTTTCAGCTTTTACCCATTTTCGTCATGAAAAAATCAAAGGCTATACACTTGCTTTTCACTCTGATACCCTAAAATTTCAAAATCGAAAATTGGGTTTTTTTTTCATTATTTGGAACTTACTAAACGAGAAATTAACGTCTAAATCCTCGAAAAATGATTTTTCAGCTTTTACCCATTTTCGTCATGAAAAAATCAAAGGCTATACACTTGCTTTTTCACTCTGATACCCTAAAATTTCAAAATCGAAAATTGGGTTTTTTTTTCATTATTTGGAACGTACTAAACGAGAAATTAACGTCTAAATCCTCGAAAAATGATTTTTCAGCTTTTACCCATTTTCGTCATGAAAAAATCAAAGGCTATACACTTGCTTTTTCACTCTGATACCCTAAAATTTCAAAATCGAAAATTGGGTTTTTTTTTCATTATTTGGAACGTACCAAACGAGAAATTAACGTCTAAATCCTCGAAAAATGATTTTTCAGCTTTTACCCATTTTCGTCATGAAAAAATCAAAGGCTATACACTTGCTTTTTCACTCTGATACCCTAAAATTTCAAAATCGAAAATTGGGTTTTTTTTTCATTATTTGGAACGTACTAAACGAGAAATTAACGTCTAAATCCTCGAAAAATGATTTTTCAGCTTTTACCCATTTTCGTCATGAAAAAATCAAAGGCTATACACTTGCTTTTTCACTCTGATACCCTAAAATTTCAAAATCGAAAATTGGGTTTTTTTTTCATTATTTGGAACTTACTAAACGAGAAATTAACGTCTAAATCCTCGAAAAATGATTTTTCAGCTTTTACCCATTTTCGTCATGAAAAAATCAAAGGCTATACACTTGCTTTTTCACTCTGATACCCTAAAATTTCAAAATCGAAAATTGGGTTTTTTTTTCATTATTTGGAACGTACTAAACGAGAAATTAACGTCTAAATCCTCGAAAAATGATTTTTCAGCTTTTACCCATTTTCGTCATGAAAAAATCAAAGGCTATACACTTGCTTTTTCACTCTGATACCCTAAAATTTCAAAATCGAAAATTGGGTTTTTTTTTCATTATTTGGAACTTACTAAACGAGAAATTAACGTCTAAATCCTCGAAAAATGATTTTTCAGCTTTTACCCATTTTCGTCATGAAAAAATCAAAGGCTATACACTTGCTTTTTCACTCTGATACCCTAAAATTTCAAAATCGAAAATTGGGTTTTTTTTTCATTATTTGGAACGTACTAAACGAGAAATTAACGTCTAAATCCTCGAAAAATGATTTTTCAGCTTTTACCCATTTTCGTCATCAAAAAATCAAAGGCTATACACTTGCTTTTTCACTCTGATACCCTAAAATTTCAAAATCGAAAATTGGGTTTTTTTTTCATTATTTGGAACGTACTAAACGAGAAATTAACGTCTAAATCCTCGAAAAGTGATTTTTCAGCTTTTACCCATTTTCGTCATCAAAAAATCAAAGGCTATACACTTGCTTTTTCACTCTGATACCCTAAAATTTCAAAATCGAAAATTGGGTTTTTTTTTCATTATTTGGAACGTACTAAACGAGAAATTAACGTCTAAATCCTCGAAAAATGATTTTTCAGCTTTTACCCATTTTCGTCATCAAAAAATCAAAGGCTATACACTTGCTTTTTCACTCTGATAGCCTAAAATTTCAAAATCGAAAATTGGGTTTTTTTTTTCATTATTTGGAACGTACTAAACGAGAAATTAACGTCTAAATCCTCGAAAAATGATTTTTCAGCTTTTACCCATTTTCGTCATCAAAAAATCAAAGGCTATACACTTGCTTTTTCACTCTGATAGCCTAAAATTTCAAAATCGAAAATTGGGTTTTTTTTTCATTATTTGGAACGTACTAAACGAGAAATTAACGTCTAAATCCTCGAAAAATGATTTTTCAGCTTTTACCCATTTTCGTCATGAAAAAATCAAAGGCTATACACTTGCTTTTTCACTCTGATACCCTAAAATTTCAAAATCGAAAATTGGGTTTTTTTTTCATTATTTGGAACGTACTAAACGAGAAATTAACGTCTAAATCCTCGAAAAATGATTTTTCAGCTTTTACCCATTTTCGTCATCAAAAAATCAAAGGCTATACACTTGCTTTTTCACTCTGATACCCTAAAATTTCAAAATCGAAAATTGGGTTTTTTTTTCATTATTTGGAACGTACTAAACGAGAAATTAACGTCTAAATCCTCGAAAAGTGATTTTTCAGCTTTTACCCATTTTCGTCATCAAAAAATCAAAGGCTATACACTTGCTTTTTCACTCTGATACCCTAAAATTTCAAAATCGAAAATTGGGTTTTTTTTTCATTATTTGGAACGTACTAAACGAGAAATTAACGTCTAAATCCTCGAAAAGTGATTTTTCAGCTTTTACCCATTTTCGTCATCAAAAAATCAAAGGCTATACACTTGCTTTTTCACTCTGATACCCTAAAATTTCAAAATCGAAAATTGGGTTTTTTTTTCATTATTTGGAACGTACTAAACGAGAAATTAACGTCTAAATCCTCGAAAAGTGATTTTTCAGCTTTTACCCATTTTCGTCATCAAAAAATCAAAGGCTATACACTTGCTTTTTCACTCTGATACCCTAAAATTTCAAAATCGAAAATTGGGTTTTTTTTTCATTATTTGGAACGTACTAAACGAGAAATTAACGTCTAAATCCTCGAAAAGTGATTTTTCAGCTTTTACCCATTTTCGTCATCAAAAAATCAAAGGCTATACACTTGCTTTTTCACTCTGATACCCTAAAATTTCAAAATCGAAAATTGGGTTTTTTTTTCATTATTTGGAACGTACTAAACGAGAAATTAACGTCTAAATCCTCGAAAAATGATTTTTCAGCTTTTACCCATTTTCGTCATGAAAAAATCAAAGGCTATACACTTGCTTTTCCACTCTGATACCCTAAAATTTCAAAATCGAAAATTGGGTTTTTTTTTCATTATTTGGAACGTACTAAACGAGAAATTAACGTCTAAATCCTCGAAAAATGATTTTTCAGCTTTTACCCATTTTCGTCATCAAAAAATCAAAGGCTATACACTTGCTTTTTCACTCTGATAGCCTAAAATTTCAAAATCGAAAATTGGGTTTTTTTTTTCATTATTTGGAACGTACTAAACGAGAAATTAACGTCTAAATCCTCGAAAAATGATTTTTCAGCTTTTACCCATTTTCGTCATCAAAAAATCAAAGGCTATACACTTGCTTTTTCACTCTGATAGCCTAAAATTTCAAAATCGAAAATTGGGTTTTTTTTTCATTATTTGGAACGTACTAAACGAGAAATTAACGTCTAAATCCTCGAAAAATGATTTTTCAGCTTTTACCCATTTTCGTCATGAAAAAATCAAAGGCTATACACTTGCTTTTTCACTCTGATACCCTAAAATTTCAAAATCGAAAATTGGGTTTTTTTTTCATTATTTGGAACGTACTAAACGAGAAATTAACGTCTAAATCCTCGAAAAGTGATTTTTCAGCTTTTACCCATTTTCGTCATCAAAAAATCAAAGGCTATACACTTGCTTTTTCACTCTGATACCCTAAAATTTCAAAATCGAAAATTGGGTTTTTTTTTTCATTATTTGGAACGTACTAAACGAGAAATTAACGTCTAAATCCTCGAAAAGTGATTTTTCAGCTTTTACCCATTTTCGTCATCAAAAAATCAAAGGCTATACACTTGCTTTTTCACTCTGATACCCTAAAATTTCAAAATCGAAAATTGGGTTTTTTTTTCATTATTTGGAACGTACTAAACGAGAAATTAACGTCTAAATCCTCGAAAAATGATTTTTCAGCTTTTACCCATTTTCGTCATGAAAAAATCAAAGGCTATACACTTGCTTTTCCACTCTGATACCCTAAAATTTCAAAATCGAAAATTGGGTTTTTTTTTCATTATTTGGAACGTACTAAACGAGAAATTAACGTCTAAATCCTCGAAAAATGATTTTTCAGCTTTTACCCATTTTCGTCATCAAAAAATCAAAGGCTATACACTTGCTTTTTCACTCTGATAGCCTAAAATTTCAAAATCGAAAATTGGGTTTTTTTTTTCATTATTTGGAACGTACTAAACGAGAAATTAACGTCTAAATCCTCGAAAAATGATTTTTCAGCTTTTACCCATTTTCGTCATCAAAAAATCAAAGGCTATACACTTGCTTTTTCACTCTGATAGCCTAAAATTTCAAAATCGAAAATTGGGTTTTTTTTTTCATTATTTGGAACGTACTAAACGAGAAATTAACGTCTAAATCCTCGAAAAATGATTTTTCAGCTTTTACCCATTTTCGTCATCAAAAAATCAAAGGCTGTACACTTGCTTTTTCACTCTGATAGCCTAAAATTTCAAAATCGAAAATTGGGTTTTTTTTTTCATTATTTGGAACGTACTAAACGAGAAATTAACGTCTAAATCCTCGAAAAATGATTTTTCAGCTTTTACCCATTTTCGTCATGAAAAAATCAAAGGCTATACACTTGCTTTTCCACTCTGATACCCTAAAATTTCAAAATCGAAAATTGGGTTTTTTTTTCATTATTTGGAACGTACTAAACGAGAAATTAACGTCTAAATCCTCGAAAAATGATTTTTCAGCTTTTACCCATTTTCGTCATGAAAAAATCAAAGGCTATACACTTGCTTTTCCACTCTGATACCCTAAAATTTCAAAATCGAAAATTGGGTTTTTTTTTCATTATTTGGAACGTACTAAACGAGAAATTAACGTCTAAATCCTCGAAAAATGATTTTTCAGCTTTTACCCATTTTCGTCATCAAAAAATCAAAGGCTATACACTTGCTTTTTCACTCTGATAGCCTAAAATTTCAAAATCGAAAATTGGGTTTTTTTTTTCATTATTTGGAACGTACTAAACGAGAAATTAACGTCTAAATCCTCGAAAAATGATTTTTCAGCTTTTACCCATTTTCGTCATCAAAAAATCAAAGGCTATACACTTGCTTTTTCACTCTGATAGCCTAAAATTTCAAAATCGAAAATTGGGTTTTTTTTTCATTATTTGGAACGTACTAAACGAGAAATTAACGTCTAAATCCTCGAAAAATGATTTTTCAGCTTTTACCCATTTTCGTCATGAAAAAATCAAAGGCTATACACTTGCTTTTTCACTCTGATACCCTAAAATTTCAAAATCGAAAATTGGGTTTTTTTTTTCATTATTTGGAACGTACTAAACGAGAAATTAACGTCTAAATCCTCGAAAAGTGATTTTTCAGCTTTTACCCATTTTCGTCATCAAAAAATCAAAGGCTATACACTTGCTTTTTCACTCTGATACCCTAAAATTTCAAAATCGAAAATTGGGTTTTTTTTTCATTATTTGGAACGTACTAAACGAGAAATTAACGTCTAAATCCTCGAAAAATGATTTTTCAGCTTTTACCCATTTTCGTCATGAAAAAATCAAAGGCTATACACTTGCTTTTCCACTCTGATACCCTAAAATTTCAAAATCGAAAATTGGGTTTTTTTTTCATTATTTGGAACGTACTAAACGAGAAATTAACGTCTAAATCCTCGAAAAATGATTTTTCAGCTTTTACCCATTTTCGTCATCAAAAAATCAAAGGCTATACACTTGCTTTTTCACTCTGATAGCCTAAAATTTCAAAATCGAAAATTGGGTTTTTTTTTCATTATTTGGAACGTACTAAACGAGAAATTAACGTCTAAATCCTCGAAAAATGATTTTTCAGCTTTTACCCATTTTCGTCATCAAAAAATCAAAGGCTATACACTTGCTTTTTCACTCTGATAGCCTAAAATTTCAAAATCGAAAATTGGGTTTTTTTTTTCATTATTTGGAACGTACTAAACGAGAAATTAACGTCTAAATCCTCGAAAAATGATTTTTCAGCTTTTACCCATTTTCGTCATCAAAAAATCAAAGGCTATACACTTGCTTTTTCACTCTGATAGCCTAAAATTTCAAAATCGAAAATTGGGTTTTTTTTTTCATTATTTGGAACGTACTAAACGAGAAATTAACGTCTAAATCCTCGAAAAATGATTTTTCAGCTTTTACCCATTTTCGTCATGAAAAAATCAAAGGCTATACACTTGCTTTTTCACTCTGATACCCTAAAATTTCAAAATCGAAAATTGGGTTTTTTTTTCATTATTTGGAACGTACTAAACGAGAAATTAACGTCTAAATCCTCGAAAAATGATTTTTCAGCTTTTACCCATTTTCGTCATCAAAAAATCAAAGGCTATACACTTGCTTTTTCACTCTGATAGCCTAAAATTTCAAAATCGAAAATTGGGTTTTTTTTTCATTATTTGGAACGTACTAAACGAGAAATTAACGTCTAAATCCTCGAAAAGTGATTTTTCAGCTTTTACCCATTTTCGTCATCAAAAAATCAAAGGCTATACACTTGCTTTTTCACTCTGATACCCTAAAATTTCAAAATCGAAAATTGGGTTTTTTTTTCATTATTTGGAACGTACTAAACGAGAAATTAACGTCTAAATCCTCGAAAAGTGATTTTTCAGCTTTTACTCATTTTCGTCATCAAAAAATCAAAGGCTATACACTTGCTTTTTCACTCTGATACCCTAAAATTTCAAAATCGAAAATTGGGTTTTTTTTTCATTATTTGGAACGTACTAAACGAGAAATTAACGTCTAAATCCTCGAAAAATGATTTTTCAGCTTTTACCCATTTTCGTCATCAAAAAATCAAAGGCTATACACTTGCTTTTCCACTCTGATACCCTAAAATTTCAAAATCGAAAATTGGGTTTTTTTTTCATTATTTGGAACGTACTAAACGAGAAATTAACGTCTAAATCCTCGAAAAATGATTTTTCAGCTTTTACCCATTTTCGTCATCAAAAAATCAAAGGCTATACACTTGCTTTTTCACTCTGATAGCCTAAAATTTCAAAATCGAAAATTGGGTTTTTTTTTCATTATTTGGAACGTACTAAACGAGAAATTAACGTCTAAATCCTCGAAAAGTGATTTTTCAGCTTTTACCCATTTTCGTCATCAAAAAATCAAAGGCTATACACTTGCTTTTTCACTCTGATAGCCTAAAATTTCAAAATCGAAAATTGGGTTTTTTTTTCATTATTTGGAACGTACTAAACGAGAAATTAACGTCTAAATCCTCGAAAAGTGATTTTTCAGCTTTTACCCATTTTCGTCATCAAAAAATCAAAGGCTATACACTTGCTTTTTCACTCTGATACCCTAAAATTTCAAAATCGAAAATTGGGTTTTTTTTTCATTATTTGGAACGTACTAAACGAGAAATTAACGTCTAAATCCTCGAAAAAGTGATTTTTCAGCTTTTACCCATTTTCGTCATCAAAAAATCAAAGGCTATACACTTGCTTTTTCACTCTGATACCCTAAAATTTCAAAATCGAAAATTGGGTTTTTTTTTCATTATTTGGAACGTACTAAACGAGAAATTAACGTCTAAATCCTCGAAAAAGTGATTTTTCAGCTTTTACCCATTTTCGTCATCAAAAAATCAAAGGCTATACACTTGCTTTTTCACTCTGATACCCTAAAATTTCAAAATCGAAAATTGGGTTTTTTTTTCATTATTTGGAACGTACTAAACGAGAAATTAACGTCTAAATCCTCGAAAAGTGATTTTTCAGCTTTTACCCATTTTCGTCATCAAAAAATCAAAGGCTATACACTTGCTTTTTCACTCTGATAGCCTAAAATTTCAAAATCGAAAATTGGGTTTTTTTTTCATTATTTGGAACGTACTAAACGAGAAATTAACGTCTAAATCCTCGAAAAGTGATTTTTCAGCTTTTACCCATTTTCGTCATCAAAAAATCAAAGGCTATACACTTGCTTTTTCACTCTGATACCCTAAAATTTCAAAATCGAAAATTGGGTTTTTTTTTCATTATTTGGAACGTACTAAACGAGAAATTAACGTCTAAATCCTCGAAAAATGATTTTTCAGCTTTTACCCATTTTCGTCATGAAAAAATCAAAGGCTATACACTTGCTTTTCCACTCTGATACCCTAAAATTTCAAAATCGAAAATTGGGTTTTTTTTTCATTATTTGGAACGTACTAAACGAGAAATTAACGTCTAAATCCTCGAAAAATGATTTTTCAGCTTTTACCCATTTTCGTCATCAAAAAATCAAAGGCTATACACTTGCTTTTTCACTCTGATACCCTAAAATTTCAAAATCGAAAATTGGGTTTTTTTTTCATTATTTGGAACGTACTAAACGAGAAATTAACGTCTAAATCCTCGAAAAGTGATTTTTCAGCTTTTACCCATTTTCGTCATCAAAAAATCAAAGGCTATACACTTGCTTTTTCACTCTGATACCCTAAAATTTCAAAATCGAAAATTGGGTTTTTTTTTCATTATTTGGAACGTACTAAACGAGAAATTAACGTCTAAATCCTCGAAAAATGATTTTTCAGCTTTTACCCATTTTCGTCATGAAAAAATCAAAGGCTATACACTTGCTTTTCCACTCTGATACCCTAAAATTTCAAAATCGAAAATTGGGTTTTTTTTTCATTATTTGGAACGTACTAAACGAGAAATTAACGTCTAAATCCTCGAAAAATGATTTTTCAGCTTTTACCCATTTTCGTCATCAAAAAATCAAAGGCTATACACTTGCTTTTTCACTCTGATAGCCTAAAATTTCAAAATCGAAAATTGGGTTTTTTTTTTCATTATTTGGAACGTACTAAACGAGAAATTAACGTCTAAATCCTCGAAAAATGATTTTTCAGCTTTTACCCATTTTCGTCATCAAAAAATCAAAGGCTATACACTTGCTTTTTCACTCTGATAGCCTAAAATTTCAAAATCGAAAATTGGGTTTTTTTTTCATTATTTGGAACGTACTAAACGAGAAATTAACGTCTAAATCCTCGAAAAATGATTTTTCAGCTTTTACCCATTTTCGTCATCAAAAAATCAAAGGCTATACACTTGCTTTTTCACTCTGATAGCCTAAAATTTCAAAATCGAAAATTGGGTTTTTTTTTCATTATTTGGAACGTACTAAACGAGAAATTAACGTCTAAATCCTCGAAAAATGATTTTTCAGCTTTTACCCATTTTCGTCATCAAAAAATCAAAGGCTATACACTTGCTTTTTCACTCTGATAGCCTAAAATTTCAAAATCGAAAATTGGGTTTTTTTTTCATTATTTGGAACGTACTAAACGAGAAATTAACGTCTAAATCCTCGAAAAATGATTTTTCAGCTTTTACCCATTTTCGTCATCAAAAAATCAAAGGCTATACACTTGCTTTTTCACTCTGATAGCCTAAAATTTCAAAATCGAAAATTGGGTTTTTTTTTCATTATTTGGAACGTACTAAACGAGAAATTAACGTCTAAATCCTCGAAAAATGATTTTTCAGCTTTTACCCATTTTCGTCATCAAAAAATCAAAGGCTATACACTTGCTTTTTCACTCTGATAGCCCTAAAATTTCAAAATCGAAAATTGGGTTTTTTTTTCATTATTTGGAACGTACTAAACGAGAAATTAACGTCTAAATCCTCGAAAAATGATTTTTCAGCTTTTACCCATTTTCGTCATCAAAAAATCAAAGGCTATACACTTGCTTTTTCACTCTGATAGCCTAAAATTTCAAAATCGAAAATTGGGTTTTTTTTTTCATTATTTGGAACGTACTAAACGAGAAATTAACGTCTAAATCCTCGAAAAATGATTTTTCAGCTTTTACCCATTTTCGTCATCAAAAAATCAAAGGCTATACACTTGCTTTTTCACTCTGATAGCCTAAAATTTCAAAATCGAAAATTGGGTTTTTTTTTCATTATTTGGAACGTACTAAACGAGAAATTAACGTCTAAATCCTCGAAAAATGATTTTTCAGCTTTTACCCATTTTCGTCATCAAAAAATCAAAGGCTATACACTTGCTTTTTCACTCTGATAGCCTAAAATTTCAAAATCGAAAATTGGGTTTTTTTTTCATTATTTGGAACGTACTAAACGAGAAATTAACGTCTAAATCCTCGAAAAATGATTTTTCAGCTTTTACCCATTTTCGTCATCAAAAAATCAAAGGCTATACACTTGCTTTTTCACTCTGATAGCCTAAAATTTCAAAATCGAAAATTGGGTTTTTTTTTCATTATTTGGAACGTACTAAACGAGAAATTAACGTCTAAATCCTCGAAAAATGATTTTTCAGCTTTTACCCATTTTCGTCATCAAAAAATCAAAGGCTATACACTTGCTTTTTCACTCTGATAGCCTAAAATTTCAAAATCGAAAATTGGGTTTTTTTTTCATTATTTGGAACGTACTAAACGAGAAATTAACGTCTAAATCCTCGAAAAATGATTTTTCAGCTTTTACCCATTTTCGTCATCAAAAAATCAAAGGCTATACACTTGCTTTTTCACTCTGATAGCCTAAAATTTCAAAATCGAAAATTGGGTTTTTTTTTCATTATTTGGAACGTACTAAACGAGAAATTAACGTCTAAATCCTCGAAAAATGATTTTTCAGCTTTTACCCATTTTCGTCATCAAAAAATCAAAGGCTATACACTTGCTTTTTCACTCTGATAGCCTAAAATTTCAAAATCGAAAATTGGGTTTTTTTTTCATTATTTGGAACGTACTAAACGAGAAATTAACGTCTAAATCCTCGAAAAATGATTTTTCAGCTTTTACCCATTTTCGTCATCAAAAAATCAAAGGCTATACACTTGCTTTTTCACTCTGATAGCCTAAAATTTCAAAATCGAAAATTGGGTTTTTTTTTCATTATTTGGAACGTACTAAACGAGAAATTAACGTCTAAATCCTCGAAAAATGATTTTTCAGCTTTTACCCATTTTCGTCATCAAAAAATCAAAGGCTATACACTTGCTTTTTCACTCTGATAGCCTAAAATTTCAAAATCGAAAATTGGGTTTTTTTTTCATTATTTGGAACGTACTAAACGAGAAATTAACGTCTAAATCCTCGAAAAATGATTTTTCAGCTTTTACCCATTTTCGTCATCAAAAAATCAAAGGCTATACACTTGCTTTTTCACTCTGATAGCCTAAAATTTCAAAATCGAAAATTGGGTTTTTTTTTCATTATTTGGAACGTACTAAACGAGAAATTAACGTCTAAATCCTCGAAAAATGATTTTTCAGCTTTTACCCATTTTCGTCATCAAAAAATCAAAGGCTATACACTTGCTTTTTCAGTCTGATACCCTAAAATTTCAAAATCGAAAATTGGGTTTTTTTTTCATTATTTGGAACGTACTAAACGAGAAATTAACGTCTAAATCCTCGAAAAATGATTTTTCAGCTTTTACCCATTTTCGTCATCAAAAAATCAAAGGCTATACACTTGCTTTTTCACTCTGATAGCCTAAAATTTCAAAATCGAAAATTGGGTTTTTTTTTCATTATTTGGAACGTACTAAACGAGAAATTAACGTCTAAATCCTCGAAAAATGATTTTTCAGCTTTTACCCATTTTCGTCATGAAAAAATCAAAGGCTATACACTTGCTTTTTCAGTCTGATACCCTAAAATTTCAAAATCGAAAATTGGGTTTTTTTTTCATTATTTGGAACGTACTAAACGAGAAATTAACGTCTAAATCCTCGAAAAATGATTTTTCAGCTTTTACCCATTTTCGTCATCAAAAAATCAAAGGCTATACACTTGCTTTTTCACTCTGATAGCCTAAAATTTCAAAATCGAAAATTGGGTTTTTTTTCATTATTTGGAACGTACTAAACGAGAAATTAACGTCTAAATCCTCGAAAAATGATTTTTCAGCTTTTACCCATTTTCGTCATCAAAAAATCAAAGGCTATACACTTGCTTTTTCACTCTGATAGCCTAAAATTTCAAAATCGAAAATTGGGTTTTTTTTTCATTATTTGGAACGTACTAAACGAGAAATTAACGTCTAAATCCTCGAAAAATGATTTTTCAGCTTTTACCCATTTTCGTCATCAAAAAATCAAAGGCTATACACTTGCTTTTTCACTCTGATAGCCTAAAATTTCAAAATCGAAAATTGGGTTTTTTTTTCATTATTTGGAACGTACTAAACGAGAAATTAACGTCTAAATCCTCGAAAAATGATTTTTCAGCTTTTACCCATTTTCGTCATCAAAAAATCAAAGGCTATACACTTGCTTTTTCACTCTGATAGCCTAAAATTTCAAAATCGAAAATTGGGTTTTTTTTTCATTATTTGGAACGTACTAAACGAGAAATTAACGTCTAAATCCTCGAAAAATGATTTTTCAGCTTTTACCCATTTTCGTCATGAAAAAATCAAAGGCTATACACTTGCTTTTTCAGTCTGATACCCTAAAATTTCAAAATCGAAAATTGGGTTTTTTTTTCATTATTTGGAACGTATTAAACGAGAAATTAACGTCTAAATCCTCGAAAAATGATTTTTCAGCTTTTACCCATTTTCGTCATCAAAAAATCAAAGGCTATACACTTGCTTTTTCACTCTGATAGCCTAAAATTTCAAAATCGAAAATTGGGTTTTTTTTTCATTATTTGGAACGTACTAAACGAGAAATTAACGTCTAAATCCTCGAAAAATGATTTTTCAGCTTTTACCCATTTTCGTCATCAAAAAATCAAAGGCTATACACTTGCTTTTTCACTCTGATAGCCTAAAATTTCAAAATCGAAAATTGGGTTTTTTTTTCATTATTTGGAACGTACTAAACGAGAAATTAACGTCTAAATCCTCGAAAAATGATTTTTCAGCTTTTACCCATTTTCGTCATCAAAAAATCAAAGGCTATACACTTGCTTTTTCACTCTGATAGCCTAAAATTTCAAAATCGAAAATTGGGTTTTTTTTTCATTATTTGGAACGTACTAAACGAGAAATTAACGTCTAAATCCTCGAAAAATGATTTTTCAGCTTTTACCCATTTTCGTCATCAAAAAATCAAAGGCTATACACTTGCTTTTTCACTCTGATAGCCTAAAATTTCAAAATCGAAAATTGGGTTTTTTTTTCATTATTTGGAACGTACTAAACGAGAAATTAACGTCTAAATCCTCGAAAAATGATTTTTCAGCTTTTACCCATTTTCGTCATGAAAAAATCAAAGGCTATACACTTGCTTTTTCAGTCTGATACCCTAAAATTTCAAAATCGAAAATTGGGTTTTTTTTTCATTATTTGGAACGTATTAAACGAGAAATTAACGTCTAAATCCTCGAAAAATGATTTTTCAGCTTTTACCCATTTTCGTCATCAAAAAATCAAAGGCTATACACTTGCTTTTTCACTCTGATAGCCTAAAATTTCAAAATCGAAAATTGGGTTTTTTTTTCATTATTTGGAACGTACTAAACGAGAAATTAACGTCTAAATCCTCGAAAAATGATTTTTCAGCTTTTACCCATTTTCGTCATCAAAAAATCAAAGGCTATACACTTGCTTTTTCACTCTGATAGCCTAAAATTTCAAAATCGAAAATTGGGTTTTTTTTTTCATTATTTGGAACGTACTAAACGAGAAATTAACGTCTAAATCCTCGAAAAATGATTTTTCAGCTTTTACCCATTTTCGTCATGAAAAAATCAAAGGCTATACACTTGCTTTTTCAGTCTGATACCCTAAAATTTCAAAATCGAAAATTGGGTTTTTTTTTCATTATTTGGAACGTACTAAACGAGAAATTAACGTCTAAATCCTCGAAAAATGATTTTTCAGCTTTTACCCATTTTCGTCATCAAAAAATCAAAGGCTATACACTTGCTTTTTCACTCTGATAGCCTAAAATTTCAAAATCGAAAATTGGGTTTTTTTTTCATTATTTGGAACGTACTAAACGAGAAATTAACGTCTAAATCCTCGAAAAATGATTTTTCAGCTTTTACCCATTTTCGTCATCAAAAAATCAAAGGCTATACACTTGCTTTTTCACTCTGATAGCCTAAAATTTCAAAATCGAAAATTGGGTTTTTTTTTCATTATTTGGAACGTACTAAACGAGAAATTAACGTCTAAATCCTCGAAAAATGATTTTTCAGCTTTTACCCATTTTCGTCATCAAAAAATCAAAGGCTATACACTTGCTTTTTCACTCTGATAGCCTAAAATTTCAAAATCGAAAATTGGGTTTTTTTTTCATTATTTGGAACGTACTAAACGAGAAATTAACGTCTAAATCCTCGAAAAATGATTTTTCAGCTTTTACCCATTTTCGTCATCAAAAAATCAAAGGCTATACACTTGCTTTTTCACTCTGATAGCCTAAAATTTCAAAATCGAAAATTGGGTTTTTTTTTCATTATTTGGAACGTACTAAACGAGAAATTAACGTCTAAATCCTCGAAAAATGATTTTTCAGCTTTTACCCATTTTCGTCATCAAAAAATCAAAGGCTATACACTTGCTTTTTCACTCTGATAGCCTAAAATTTCAAAATCGAAAATTGGGTTTTTTTTTCATTATTTGGAACGTACTAAACGAGAAATTAACGTCTAAATCCTCGAAAAATGATTTTTCAGCTTTTACCCATTTTCGTCATCAAAAAATCAAAGGCTATACACTTGCTTTTTCACTCTGATAGCCTAAAATTTCAAAATCGAAAATTGGGTTTTTTTTTTCATTATTTGGAACGTACTAAACGAGAAATTAACGTCTAAATCCTCGAAAAATGATTTTTCAGCTTTTACCCATTTTCGTCATCAAAAAATCAAAGGCTATACACTTGCTTTTTCACTCTGATAGCCTAAAATTTCAAAATCGAAAATTGGGTTTTTTTTTCATTATTTGGAACGTACTAAACGAGAAATTAACGTCTAAATCCTCGAAAAATGATTTTTCAGCTTTTACCCATTTTCGTCATCAAAAAATCAAAGGCTATACACTTGCTTTTTCACTCTGATAGCCTAAAATTTCAAAATCGAAAATTGGGTTTTTTTTTCATTATTTGGAACGTACTAAACGAGAAATTAACGTCTAAATCCTCGAAAAATGATTTTTCAGCTTTTACCCATTTTCGTCATCAAAAAATCAAAGGCTATACACTTGCTTTTCCACTCTGATAGCCTAAAATTTCAAAATCGAAAATTGGGTTTTTTTTTCATTATTTGGAACGTACTAAACGAGAAATTAACGTCTAAATCCTCGAAAAATGATTTTTCAGCTTTTACCCATTTTCGTCATCAAAAAATCAAAGGCTATACACTTGCTTTTCCACTCTGATAGCCTAAAATTTCAAAATCGAAAATTGGGTTTTTTTTTCATTATTTGGAACGTACTAAACGAGAAATTAACGTCTAAATCCTCGAAAAATGATTTTTCAGCTTTTACCCATTTTCGTCATCAAAAAATCAAAGGCTATACACTTGCTTTTCCACTCTGATAGCCTAAAATTTCAAAATCGAAAATTGGGTTTTTTTTTCATTATTTGGAACGTACTAAACGAGAAATTAACGTCTAAATCCTCGAAAAATGATTTTTCAGCTTTTACCCATTTTCGTCATCAAAAAATCAAAGGCTATACACTTGCTTTTCCACTCTGATACCCTAAAATTTCAAAATCGAAAATTGGGTTTTTTTTTTCATTATTTGGAACGTACTAAACGAGAAATTAACGTCTAAATCCTCGAAAAATGATTTTTCAGCTTTTACCCATTTTCGTCATCAAAAAATCAAAGGCTATACACTTGCTTTTCCACTCTGATAGCCTAAAATTTCAAAATCGAAAATTGGGTTTTTTTTTCATTATTTGGAACGTACTAAACGAGAAATTAACGTCTAAATCCTCGAAAAATGATTTTTCAGCTTTTACCCATTTTCGTCATCAAAAAATCAAAGGCTATACACTTGCTTTTCCACTCTGATACCCTAAAATTTCAAAATCGAAAATTGGGTTTTTTTTTCATTATTTGGAACGTACTAAACGAGAAATTAACGTCTAAATCCTCGAAAAATGATTTTTCAGCTTTTACCCATTTTCGTCATCAAAAAATCAAAGGCTATACACTTGCTTTTCCACTCTGATACCCTAAAATTTCAAAATCGAAAATTGGGTTTTTTTTTCATTATTTGGAACGTACTAAACGAGAAATTAACGTCTAAATCCTCGAAAAATGATTTTTCAGCTTTTACCCATTTTCGTCATCAAAAAATCAAAGGCTATACACTTGCTTTTCCACTCTGATACCCTAAAATTTCAAAATCGAAAATTGGGTTTTTTTTTCATTATTTGGAACGTACTAAACGAGAAATTAACGTCTAAATCCTCGAAAAATGATTTTTCAGCTTTTACCCATTTTCGTCATCAAAAAATCAAAGGCTATACACTTGCTTTTCCACTCTGATACCCTAAAATTTCAAAATCGAAAATTGGGTTTTTTTTTCATTATTTGGAACGTACTAAACGAGAAATTAACGTCTAAATCCTCGAAAAATGATTTTTCAGCTTTTACCCATTTTCGTCATCAAAAAATCAAAGGCTATACACTTGCTTTTCCACTCTGATACCCTAAAATTTCAAAATCGAAAATTGGGTTTTTTTTTCATTATTTGGAACGTACTAAACGAGAAATTAACGTCTAAATCCTCGAAAAATGATTTTTCAGCTTTTCCCCATTTTCGTCATCATCAAATCACAGGCTATACACATGCTTTCTGACGCTGATACCCTTAAATCTCAAAATCGCAAATCGGGTCAGCCTGTGAGCATGGGAGCCTAGCCACCCCTGCATTATTCTGGGCAGGATTCTCAGATCTAATTCAGCATTACCATGTTTGTTAAAATCGCTTTGCGAAAGTTCCTTCGAAACACCCTGTCGCCTGTCTAAAAGGTTGATGGTCGTTCCCTCAAGTTGTGGTGGTCAGCTGCTTTTGCTGGGCCAATCGCAGCTTTTCTTATACCTTCTGTTTCAGGAGATCCATCCTCGCATCTCCAGATATGTCGGAAGAAGTATTTTGAGGGGGATTCAATTGGCACAACAAAGAATAGGATTGTTCATGAGTGGCCATGCTCTGTCAGTAGTATGTCTGGTGGCTGATTGAACGGACGATCTCAGTGCGTAGCAGATGTCATGGATCCGGTCTCAGTCACGCTGGAAAGATGGAAGTTCAGAAAGCAGCAATTAAGGATCGATTAACACATTCTGAGTCCATATGTATTCCTTGGAGACTTGGGTTCTTAGGATGAAAAATTTGCGAACTCTTGGCCTCCTCCTCCGACGAATTTTTGGCACCCTACATGAGGACAGCATCGCCTATATAACGGTGAAATTTTTGAGCAATACCATTACCGTCCGCTTTTGGATAAAATCCCGCTCAATAGGTTGCGGTCGGTGGGTCTCCTAATCTGTGTGGATGAGGATGATCCAGCCCGGGAAGTCTATAAAGGCAATGCCTATTGTAGAAAAAGAACACGAGGCAGACCCTGCCTGAGATGGAGCGATGGCGTAGGTCAAGATGCCAGTCAGCTCTTTTAGGGATATCAAATTCGCGGACCTCAGCACAAAATCGGGCTGTCTCGAGTTCCTTACAAAAGCAGGCCTAGACCGGATATCGGTTGTTGTTGTTGATGATGATGATCTTACGCATTGTAGGCAGGCAACCACTTGACCAGAGTTGTGAACAGAGGCACATCCCAGGGTGAGGCCATTTCTCCGGTTCTCTGGTCAATAGTGATGGACGAAATTTTGCGAATGGTGAACAGGAGCGGCGTGAAGGTGGTAGCGTATGTTGACGACTTGATGATATTAGTGTCAGCGATGTTTCGCTCCCTGATGAGTGACATCATGGAAGAAGCGTTGCACTCGGCATAAAACTCGGCATAAACCCAACCCACGAAGACAAGGGTGTCTAAATTTCATCTACCGCGGCTGAATGAACAAAGATTGATTCTTTTCTCCAATGTAAAGTATCTGGGTGGAATCCAGGATCCAAAGCTAAATTGGAGGTTGAGCATAGACCTGAGGGTTAAAAAAGCCTGCCTGGAAGAGAACCTTTGCAAAAAATGGAATCTCTGGCCGATGATGGTGCTCTGGATGTATACAGCTGTGGTGCGTTCAACCATAAGGTACGACTCTATTGTATGGTGACAGGCTTTGAACAAAAAGTACCATAGAACGAAACTTAATAGGATTAAAAGGACCGCGTGCACACGTGCTGCTGGGGCTCTGCAGTCCTGTCGGGCAGAGGCTTTCGATGTAATCCTGCGTCTCTTTCCACCTAGACCGCCACATTAAATACGTTGTAGCGTCCAGCGCCCTCAGACCACGTGGGCCCAGATGCTGGGCAGCGTAGCCTTACGGCCATAGTAACATCCTAGACGAAGTACCTCGGGAAATTTGGCATTCCCCACGGACTATACTACACGCAAACTGAACTTCACGGGCAACTTTTTTTGTGGGTTTTAGACCGACGGCGTGCTGCAAGGCTATGACAAAGTATTCTTTACTGATTGATCAAAGGTGGTCAGTGTGAGGGGGTTTTCTCGAATACACACGGTGTCTCCCAGGTTTCGCAGGGTGTTCCAAGCGGAAGTACTGACGATACGGCGAGCCCATCGATAGTTGGGGCGTGATCCGAGCCCCAAGCGTAACATAGCCATTCTAACCAACTGGAAAGTAGTAATTAAAGCTGTGTACTCAGCGACGACATCATCCAGGTTGGTGGGGTAGGGTATAAACGCACTGAATAGCCTGGGTGGCACGTTCAAGGTTACCCTCTTCTGGGTTCCCCGTCATAGGAATATAGAGGTGAATTGAGCGGGCTCACGGGTTAGCCAGCCGGGGTTCTGCTCTTGGTAGTCCTTCGGCGGGGTACAGTCAGTGTCTTGCTTGCGACTGTTAAGGGCGGAATGCACTCGCACTATTCAGCAGCCGTGGACCTCAGATGGCGAAGGCTTACCACCTGTGTCAAGTCAAGGAGGATTTGACCCACTTACAACAAAACACGTTAATTTCTCATTTAGTACTTACAAAATAATGAAAAGGAACCTGATTTGTGATCCTGAGATCTCAGGGTATCAGCGTCTGAGGGCAAGTGTATAGCCTGTGCTTTGAAGGTCACGAAAATGGGAGGAAAGCTGAAAAATCCCTTTTCGAGGATTTAAACGTTAATTTCCCGCTTAGTACTTACAAAATAGTGAAAAGGAACCTGATTTGTGATTTTGAGGTCTGAGAGTGTCAGCGTCTGAGGGCAAGTGTATAGCCTGTGTTTTGGAGGTCACGAAAATGGGAGAAAAGCTGAAAAATCCCTTTTCGAGGATTTAAACGTTAATGATTTGTGATTTTGAGTTACCAGAGCTCCTGTGCCTGATGGGTGCAAATGCATACAATATTACGAAGGTCGGAATGGGGCACTGGCCTATAGGGGATCATGCCGCCAGGCTCGGCATATCCGGGAGAAGGGGGGGGAACCCTTAGGCACTTCCTTTGCGATTGGCCAGCTCTAGCTAGAGTCAGGTTACGGACGCCTGGGTAAGCCATTTCTTGAGGACCTCAGAGAGGTTTCTAACTGCAAGTTGGGAGAGCTACTTTCCTCCGTGAAAGGTATTTTACCCCGGATGGGTTTTATTTGACTATTGAGTCAAGTCACGTGATAAAATCTCTGTTTTCTGACAGGGAGGTAAAATTTGAGATCCAAGAACCTCGGCCCTCCTTTTGCCGAACTGTTAGCATTCGGGTTAGTTCCAGCAGGTGCCATCCGGTTCGACATTTTATTTCGCGTAGTCGGTGTTCACGATTGGCAAGCTTTTTAGGGTGGTCATGCAACGCCGTACTCTCATCGTAACGCTTCCCCTTCGGCCACATTCGCAAAGTTAATATTATAGACTAGTGGCATTACGGGTGTGTTTGACAATGATCCACACAGCATATTCAGAATGGGTGGGCAACCCTCATCGAGAACTGCTCTGTTGGGCTTCGTTAGGTATTCTTATAAGGCTCCACTGGTTCCTAGTATATATTGCATTCTGAACACGTCTGGAGGAACTTTCGCTATATCATCGTAACCGAGCTTTAGTTTGTCTAGAACTTCAACTACGGCTTTTTCACTAGGGACAGTTCCGGTAAACCCTTTGTACTTTATTCTTCAATCGATTGCTGCACTGCCACTGCTAATTTGAGTCAGCCTAGCGATGTCTTGGCTTAATGAATTGCGACGACTTTCCAAACAAATTTTCCATTATGAATCTCTTCGGTCACTCAAACCAATAACATGAAAACGAATCTTCTGATCGTGCAACTTGACAGTTGTAACTGCATTATAGCACATTAGTGACAATGATTGCAGTAGTGACACATCGGCACATAGTCGAGACGCAATCTCATCATTAATATGAGATGGAATTCTTGAAGTTGCCGGAGATGGTTAGAGTCTGGGAATACTTGGCCTATGTAGAGAATGGATTACACGATTTTTGGAATTCGTCCTGAACCTCAACATAGATCTCAGCCTTACGGTGAAAGAGAGTGCTTAGGGGAATACTGAAACGGATGGTGTTGTTTGCTAACCACCTTGACTTGTTGCTGGGCGGTTGCAGAAGCGAATTCTTGGTGGGTCTTTGATTTGAAGTCCTTTAAATTAAATACACGTTTATATATTCTGTATTCCTCACATTCTATATTTATATATATATATTTCATTTATTATTACTTTTTCTATTCTTTCTTTCTATTTGAAATTTCCTCAAACTTATATCAGTTTTTTTTTTCCAATTAGTTTGTGCATGGTTGAATATGTGTTGATGCGTACGAGTTATTCTTATACTATCTGTGGTTGTTGTTTCCTAGTATTTAAGGTTTTTACTATTTATTTTCACTCATCATTCACATATTTTTTAGGTATAATATATATAGCTGCGTTAGGTTTATTTATATTTCCATTTTGTCTTATTACAAATAATAAATCCTTAAATTTAGTTTATTTAGTTTGGGAAAAGTGCATTTTATCTTTTTTGTTATTTTAATATTAACCTTTCTTTCGCTACTTATTATTCCCAAACATTTTTTTATTTTATTTTAAATATTTACTTGCGATTTGAAACGTATTCCACAATCATTCTCTATCTGAATTCTTGGTTCTAGCGATTTATTTTTGATTTTTTTTTTCTTTTATTTTATTTTATTTTATTTTATTTTATTTTCAAGTCTTGACTTAGAAAAGTTTACTCAATTCTAAACTAGGTATTGGAATAGATTATTATTTTATAAATACAGAAAAATAGTATTATAAATAGTCATTCTACCCCTTTTCATTGACCACTTAATTTTAAATAGTTCTAGAGTAGAATTAATCGACCCCGTTTATACGGGATGGTATTTTGGTTTTTCCTAGAAAATATTGTGCTATTGAAGATTTTCGTCGAATGTAATAATTTACAAATAAATTCAGAGTTCTTCTAACTACTAACTTACTGAAATGTACATATAACATAATATAATCCGGAATCAAATAGAGAAAACAAATAATAAAAAATAACTCGAAAAAAATAACAACAAATATAATAAAATAAATAAAATAAATAAAATAAATAAAATAAAATAAAATAAATAAAAATAAATAATATAAAATAATATAATATAATATAATAAAATAAAAACTCCGCCGAAGCCGGTCCCAAGCCCGGTTGTGAAAGGAGAAGGGATGGATAGCTTCAGTCTGAATGGCTGTACGCCACCGCAGCGTCTCAGGGGGTAGGTGAGGAAAGTGCAGGAACTTTGCAGTCTTGTAGATTACTCACTAAGGAAGCTATCTCAACACCTGGCAGCTAGGGATAAAATGCACCACCAACAATGTGAAGAAGGAGAAATTTAAGGTCCGGTACGGATAACCGGCAGGAGTCGTCTGACTTGGTGACTGGGTCGGGCTCTCGTAATGGACAGCACGGTGTCGAAACCGCTAGTCATGGGGTGGTTCGACGTCTAGGCGCCACGACGACCAGGAGCACAGCTCCGCCTGCTGCAGCTGTTTCGCCACAATCTGTGGCGACCACTTCAGCAGGTTCGCGTAGGAAGCGGATGAAATGGACTGAAGAAATGAACCTCTTCATCATCCGCTCCTACTACGAAATAACGGCGGGGGCGGGTACAACATCTTACCGCCCCTTGTTGCACCAGAGATTCGTCGAGCGTTTCCCGCAATTCGCGCACGTGACTGTGCAGCGAGTCGCAGACCAGTACCGCTTCATCACTCGCAGTGACACAATCCCGGCCACCATCAGGGAACGTGTTCGACTTGAAGTCATCGGGGAAACTGGTGACCGAGAGTCGATGGGGGCAGAGGCGGCGGCATCAACAACACCACGCCGCACTGCAGGCAACAGGTTCAGTACTCGCCGAAGCACTCTTCTCCACCGTCCAGCTGAGGTTTCCGCTGAAGTTCGGGACGAATTCCAAAGAGCGTGTATAGAATTCTCGGATATGGATCCTTTGCATAGACCAGGTATTCCCAGGCTCTATGCATCTCCAGCAACTCCGGGAATTCTATCTCAAATCAATGATGAGATTGCGTCTCGACTGTGTGCTGATATGTCGCTGCTGCAACTACAATCACTTGTGTATTGTGGTGCAGTTGCGGCTATCAGATTGCACGGTCAGAAGATTCGCTTTCGCGTTATTGGTTTGAGTGACAAAAGAGATCCACCATGGAAAATTCGTCTGGAACGTCGGCGGGACTCACTAAGGCAGGACATTGCTAGACTGATTCAGATCAGCACTGGCAATGCCAGCCGACGGGTGAGAAATAAAGAGCAGAGGGTTTACCGGAACTATGCCATCCCCTGTGAGACACCCGTAGTTGAAATTCTGGACACACTAAAACAGAAACTTTCTGTCATATGCAGTCGGTTACAACGGTATGGCGAAAGTCATTCCAGACGTGTCCAGAATGCAACATACGCGAGGAACCAGCGGAGCTTTCTCAGATCTCTCAACGAATCCCAACAGAGCGCCCAGACTATACAGTTCTCGGTGACGGAAGCGAAAGAGTATTGGGGTGGACTTTGGGGGTTACCGAGTGGATCACCGCCGAAGGCACCCGCCATGCCAATACACCTGGCATGAATTTTGCGGATGTTACCGAAGAGGAAGTTCGACGAGCCATAAACATCTCGAAGAACTGGAGGGGCCCAAGTCTGGATCGGGTGCAGAATTTCTGGTATAAGAAATTTACCAGCGTACATAGTCGGTTGGCACGCAGTATAAATGAGGTCATGAGTCGACCGGAGGAATTTCCACCTTTCCTCACTGCGGGGATTACCTACCTTATCCCTAAGAAGGACACGGTGCAGGACCCCGCAGACACAAGACCGATCACTTGCTTACCAACCCTCTACAAATTCATCACGTCCATTATTAGTGGAAGGATCAATGCGCACCTCGAGACCAACAACATTCTGTCCGAGGAGCAGAAGGGCTGCCGAGTTGGGTCAAGGGGTTGCAAAGAGCAACTCATTATCGACTCGGTAGTTGTAGGACAAGCAACTAGAGGCCAAAGAAACCTCTTCAGTTGCTATATCGATTATGCTAAGGCTTTTGATAGCGTTCCGCATTCCTGGCTAATCGACATCCTGCATCTGTATCGCATTGATCCGAAACTAATAAAGTTTTTAGCGACAGTCATGGAAGGGTGGCATACCACCTTATCAGTCCGTACATCTGAGGGTGCTAATACCTCAGAGCCCATCCGTATTCGGAGGGGCATCTTCCAGGGGGATTCATTGAGTCCCCTTTGGCTTTGTGTGACACTGAACCCCCTTTCATGGCTGCTGAATGATGCTAGAGGGCATGGTTTTGCAATAAAATATGGCCTACGTGCTAAGTGTGAACTGACACACTTGATGTACCTAGATGACATCAAGCTGTATGCTGGTACTGACAACCATCTTAGAAGTCTGTTGCGAATAATAGACATGTTCAGCCGTGATATTCGGATGGGGTTTGGATTAGACAAGTGTCGAATCCAAGGTCATCACGAGCCGCATGCCGGACATAGCATTGGTGACCTCCACATCGAAGCTATGACCGAGACAAGTACCTAGGAATTCTGCAAGGAACCCATGCTCGAGTTGGTGATCTGAAGGAAGCTCTGCTGTCCGAATTCCTGCGACGTGTAAAGCTGGTGCTGAAATCGCATCTCTCGGGTAAGAATAAAGTAAGCGCGTTGAATGTATTCGCTATCCCTTCACTGGCTTATGCATTCGGAACATTGCCGTGGACGAAGACCGATCTGGAAAACGTCCAGCGGCGGATACGAACAACTATGTCCAAATTCCGAATGCATCACCCAAAGTTTGCCGTGGAGCGGATGAACCTGCCTCGTGACATCAGAGGTAGGGGCGTGGTTGACGTGGTGGCACAACATCATCGCCAAGTCGACTCGCTGCGCGCTTATTTTTACAGCAAGGAGCAGACGAGCCCCTTGCATGCGGCTGTCTGTAAGGCAGACTGTGGACTGACTCCACTTAACTTGAAGGATCGATCTTTCAATCCTCTGAGTGGGGTGAAGTCGGACCAGGAGCGGATCGATGAATGGAAGTCGAAGGCAATGCACGGTAAACACGTGAATTGTCTTTGGCAGCCATTTGTCGATTTGCATCTGCCGAACAGATGGCTGTGTGCTGGGGAGCTTTTTGCTGAGACGGAGGGGTTCATGTGTACCATTCAGGATGGCGTGGTCGCCACCCGAGCTTATAAAAAGCTCATCATGAAAGAACGGGTGGAGAACGACCAGTGCAGAATGTGTGGTTCGGCGTTAGAGACGTAGGACCATCTCATTTCTGGCAGTACTGTTATGGCACCGGTGCAATACATCACCAGGCATAATGCTGTATGTAAGGTTATCCATCAAAACCTTGCATATAAGCACGGGCTGATCACGGGGACATGTCCGGTTTACCGATATGAGCCGCAAGCAGTACTTGATAGTTCTGCTTACAGCATGTATTGGGACCGGCAAATTCTGACTGATCGCTATACCGCACACAACAAGCCTGACGTACTGCTAGTTGACAAGACGGGTCGCTCCGCGTATATTATTGATGTTGCTATCCCCCATAATAGCAACATTGAACGGAAATACGTGGGAAAGAAAGTGGACTATGACCCATTGGCTCGTGAAATCAAAGAAATTTGGCGTCTCGAGCGGGTGGTTGTAGTTCCCATAATATTGTCAGCTACAGGTATTGTACCTAAATCCCTGACGGCTTCCCTTGATGTCCTGGGACTTTCGCACAGTCTGGTTCAAACCATGCAGAAGTACACCATTCTGCATACGTGCTCGATGTTGCGGGGAGTACTCGACGGATTCTCCCACTGACCTACCACCGGCCACCACCACCAGTGCCCCTTTAGTTTGTAAGTAGGTAGGATCGTCCGAGCCTAAATGCTTGGCACTTAGTGCTAGTATTAGGTAAAATCCGGCATCTGCCGAGATTGTGATAACTCGCAAAATAATAATATATAATTTGGCGTACCAGGTTTATCCTCACCTGAATTGCAAACGCAGAGCTGCATGCGACCAGGCGCGTTTCATGGGTTGCGGATAATGACATGACCCACCGGGTCAGCTACGAACATCGCAAGTTAATCTTGTAAATAAGTAGCCGCGGACAAGCAGAACGTTTCTCTTTGAGCGGCTCTTCGCCCTTGGATGTTTTGGCGGTTATGCCGTTAACCACCAAGGACGGGAGACCTAGGCGTCATATGGTTTGGACGAACCAACTTTACGAATTTACCGTCCGCGCCTACTACCGTGTCACGTTTTTGGAACGGACTCCATCGACTCCCTGACGCGTTCATAACCCGCTTCCCGGAACTAAGTCATGTTCAGGAGCAGAATGTTGTCAATCAATACCGGGTGATAGTGAATAACAACCGAGTTGCCTTACCTACTAGGCAACAAATCTTCCAAGAGGTTTCACTTGAGCTCGGGCTGGAGTCATCAAATTACCGGACTAGTCAAAGGAGTAACACAAGTAAGGCACTTCATGAATCCAGTAGTCAGGAGAAGCTTAGTAACTGGGGATGTCGACCCAATTTAGGCTTTGACCGCATTCCAGGTCGCATTCACAGAGTATGCTGTGGATTCTCCCAGACGCTAGGCCAAAGATCCCAAAACTAAAGTTTACTTCGATAACTACTAACATCATTGCTGCCGTTGACAGAATTTTGGCTGATCGTTTAGCTAGCGAGATTACTGCTACAGAGGTTCACAGCGTGATCTACGTTGCAGCTGCCACGGTTATTCGTCTCCATAACCAACGTCTTGGAGCGAATAACAGAGGTATGCGCAGAAGGACTTTACCGTTCTGGGTGTTTCGGCTCAACACAAGAGTCGAAAAGGTGAGAAAGGAGATTGGTCGTGTCACGCAAGCACTCCTTGGAAATCGATCACCAAGAGTGCACAGATGCAGAGAATCTTGGAAAATGATCGGGGCAAACTACTGTGAGACCACACTATCGCCACTGACCACAGTGTTAATCATAACAGACCCGATCTAGTTCTGCTTCTGAAGGAAGAACGAGCGTGCTTTATAATCGATGTAGCCGTACCGTTGGACCGGAACACTGTTGAAAAACAGCACGAAAAAATCCGGAACTACGGCCCCTTGGCAGACGATATGAAGCAGACTTGGAGACTACAAAAGATCGAAGTAGTCCCAGTAGTAATTTCAGCGACGGGATTAGTCCCGCAGAACTTACATAAAGCGCTGAAAACGCTCGATCTTAGGGCTGGACTATACATGGACATGCAAAAAGCGGTTATCTTTACAACCTGTGCTATAGTCCGAAGAGTCCTGTCCGGTAACAATCTGACCTAATGGGTTTCAGTCTTGATCCGTATTGTCTTCGATATAAGATCCATGTCTCTGTAGTGTAGAACCTCCGCGTCATTGGCTGAAGTGTTTGCGACAATCGGGATGTAGTAATACATTTTCGCAGAGGGAAACGGATTCTGGAAATGGCTGCGAGAACCGGGCTCGTAATTTTAAACACCGGATCCACGCCAACGTTTCGGCGCCCAGGTTGTGAAGGAAGCATTCCTGATATCACTTTTGCGTCGGAATCTCTGGCATCATCGGTGGACGGTTGGTGAGTCCTAGAAGACTTCTCGGCAAGTGATCATCAGTACATTGCGTTCGAAGTGTTTGACGCTACTTGCCGGCGAGCACCAACACGACGTTCCCCCTGCGTGTGGAATGTCGCGATGGTGAACATCGGAAGGTTCGTCGAAGCTATTGGAGCAGGTAGGGCCGCGCGGGGGGGCACTCCGGGGGGTGGTAGTGTCGTAAATTCAGCGATGAATCTGATAACGACGGCATGTGAGGCTTCCATGCCCCGGAGAGGCCCCAGGCGCGACAAGCCTTCTATGTACTGGTGCACGGCGGAAATTGCCGACCTACGGAAGGAGTGTCGTAAGCTCCGCCATTTGGCACAACGTTTGTACGCCAACGAGGAGGCATGTGCCATAAAGGCACAATATAGATCAGCAAAAAGGAGACTCCGTAGCGCTATAAATAAAAGCAAATCTAGCGGCTGGCAAAATCTTGTTAATGAGGTGAATGATGACCCGTGGGGACTTGGCTATAAGCTTGTCACTCGGAAAATCGGGGCTCTGCGGAAGCCCTGCATATTGAGCACCGACCAGATGGACCGCATTGTGCGGGCATTGTTCCCCAGACACCCGCGGAAAGCATCGTGGATTGCCCCCTTTTCACAATGGGAGAACTCGAAGAAGCGGTTCTCACTATGAAAAACAGGAAGGCACCAGGTTCTGATGGCATCCCGGTGGAAGTTTACAAACTGGTGTTCCGCCAACGTCCAGAATTGCTGCTCGAAGCGTTCAACGCGTGCTTGAAGGAGGGCATTTTTCCTTGTCGCTGGAAAGTGGCCAGGCTCGCGTTGATCAGTAAGGGTAAAGGAGACACGGAGCTCCCGTCTGCATATCGACCGCTTTGTATGCTTGACACGGCCGGAAAAGTGCTCGAGAAGCCCATCAGGGGTAGAATCGCTGAAGCGATCCGTGCTGCCGGGGACTTATCCGCAAGGCAGTTCGGGTTTAGAACAGGGAAATCTACAGTGGATGCTGTTATGGAGGTCGTAGATGCGTTTAATCGAGCCGGGGCACACAGCCGCCGATCTCGACGGATAGTGCTCCTCATAACGCTTGATGTCAGAAATGCCTTCAATTCCGTAAGATGGACAGATATGCTAGGCACACTAGAGAACTCCTTTCACGTGCCAAGCTATCTCTTGCGGATATTGATGGATTATCTGAAAGACCGCTCCCTGTTCTATGAGACGCTAGAGGGCCAGAGGAGGATGGAAATCACGTCAGGAGTAGCGCAGGGATCCATCCTAGGGCCGGACCTCTGGAACGCTTCCTACGATAGTCTGCTGAGACTCGATATGCCGGAAGAGTCGTGCCTGGTCGGTTATGCAGACGACGTTGCGGCACTTGTTGCTGGACGCACTGTTGAACAGGCGGAAAGCAGACTTGGCATTTGATGCGACGGGTAAGCGAATGGATGACTGCTCACGGTTTCAACCTTCCGCTGGAAAAAACCGAAGTAGTCATCCTGACCAGAAGGAGAATCCCGACCTTGCGTCCCATATCGATCGGCGAGTTGACTATAGAGTCAAAACCAGCGATTAAATACCTTGGTTTAATGCTCGACTCGAAGATGAGCTTCTTCGAGCAAATCAAAGCAGCCGCGGACAGGGCTGTAGCAGGAGTCGCGGCCTTGAGTCAGCTAATGGCGAATATCGGGGGCCCTATATCAACTAGGAGACGTCTCCTCATGGGAGCAACGCAGTCCGTCCTTCTCTATGGTGCGGAGGTATGGGCTGACGCCCTTGACAAGGAGGTGGAGCGTAAACGCCTCGCTCAAGTGCAGAGGCGGGGAGCTTTGCGAGTGGGAACTTTCTTGGCAAAATGAGCCAAGGGGCAAGTGGACTGCGCGGCTCATCGACAAATTAGACCCATGGTTGAACAGAAAGCACGATGAGATTGATTACTTCCTTACCCAACTTCTAAGTGGGCATGGAGGTTTTCAGTCTTACCTGCACAGGGTTGAGAAGGCGCGATCTCCTGATTGTGTGTTCTGCAATAGAGTAGCGGATGACGCTGAACACACGTTTTTCTCTTGCGAGCAGTGGGACGGCCTCCGGCAGCAGCTTTATGCAAACACAGGGGAGCTCTCTCCAGAAAACATTGTCAGAGAGAGATGCTGAAGAGCGCTGGCAGCTGGAATCGTATTGCGCATTATGTTCGGGCTCTTCTTACTACGAAGAAGATTGAACTCGACCGGCAGAGGGATTGGACGGTAAAGGGTTCCCTGAACTAACAACTCCCGTTGGTGAAAGGAATTCCCTGACTTGAAGGCTCCCAAAGCCGGGAGAGCGGGAGGGCTAGCCCGAAGTAATGTGTCAAACGGTTTCAGGCTAGTTCTCTGATGACAGGGAGGGTCCACCAGCGTGCTGTTGCGGGAGTCCAACAGTCTGTGCGTAAACGCATTCACCTACCCTAATCCAAAAAAAAAACTTACCTACCACCGGCCAGTGCCCCTTTAGTTTTTAAGTAAGTAGGATCGTCCGAGCTTTTGAGGAACACGTGATAGTTTAAACTCCTTGCAGTCAAAATGAATCCTTGATATATAGATTTTATTATTAATAACACGAAACCGAAACCAATCTAAAGTCATACTTGAAAATGATATAACGAAAAAATTGGAAATAAAATATTATCCTGTCATCCATGCCTGAATAACCCCCAATAACTGATTATTTATTGAAATACGTTCCTGAATATTTCATTGATTGTATTTATTTTTTTTTTTTATTTCCATTTAATAAATAAATATATCATATTTTCCAAGGGATAATTAATCGATGTTGTGAATACCATTATGATAATATTAATAAGTTCAGTTTCAAGTTGCAACAACGAATTGCTACCATTGAATCTGTCACCCCACATCACCCTCCACACTGTCATGTTTTCCAGGCTTATATCCCCTCCCCCCCAACTTCAATGGAAGTTTGCAAAGCCATCCTTGGTTGTGAAGCAATTTATAATGGTACTATCAAATTCATCAACATCATCGGCCGCATCATCTCCCATTTTAAATTATGAATGACTGATGAGGGTAGAGAGATAAACGATTCCCGGGGAGAATGGTACGAAAGGTGAGTGCAGAATTTATTGGGACAGAGGGTAATGTGGATGAAAGGTCGTCGCCTTTAGCATGCCATTTGTATGAGAAAACCAATCAGATTGGATTGGCTCCTTGGTGCTTCCTAGCCCAATGGTCCTTCCTCCCCAGTCTCGTCGTAGTCAATTCGGTCCTGTGATTGCCCCACAGGGAAAAAGCCCCCAGGGCCGTCGTCTCCTATTATATTGAAATCGGCTTAAATATGTAATTTATATAGATCACATCAACTATTTGATAAAATTATATTTAAATTGCAATTTTATTATTTAATTTGATTCAGGGAAAATATTTTTCGAATTTGAAACATTTGTATTTTATCAATTTTTATATGGAGCATCCTGAATGGTTTCCAGGAGGATAAACAAGGGGGATTCCCCTATTAAGCAGTGAATCGATGAATCCTCTATCACTTTATTTGTTTTGAACTTTTCATGTATTTTATGGTTTTGTGTCTGTTTCTATTCTCTGACTTTCTGTTGAAGGGTTTGCGAGGGGTGGGTCTAGTGAAAAGGCAAGAAAAAAAAACCCCCGAACACGGAAATCCATATGGATGTGTCCATTTAACGAATGATATCTGTCGGGTATAATGATTTATGCAGGAAGGTTTTGAATTAATCAATTTTAATTATGAATCGCTAAATGAATTTTCGATGGTTAAATTTCAGTTGAAGCGTAAATGGCTGCAAAGGGAATATGCGTTGCTGGTTATATTCAAAGGATGATTGTCCTTGTTTATAAATTCAATTGATGCGGTTGATTGTAGCTATCACCCCTACTCTCGTTTCCGTGGCTCGGAAATAGGCAGTTCTGGTAAAGTTCATTCGGAAGTGAAGTTACGAGTACCTCTCCTATTAATGAACTCAAGCGGAGTAAAGTCGAGCTTCATGGTCTTTCTACATCCCTCAGGGATCGTCAACGAGCAAGTAGTTCTGACCCCTAGCTGGTAGCATACCTGCGTCCTAGGTAGTAGCCTCGAGAAAGCTTCTCGGTGAAGGGCGAACCGCGAATGACCGGTACACGCCGGGACACACTGGGAGTCCCCGGAGCCGTCGACAACTCCCTGTCGACATCGATGGGGTGATGTGAGCCTAGCTCTGCCAAGGTGGTAGTTGTGGCGTGTATCAGGAGCCAGCCCCTTCGGGACCCTGGTTGGGTAGTGTGCATTGAACCGGTTTTAGTAGACCACGTTGCCCCGAGCGAGCGCTGATCCGTCCGTGAATTCCGGGATCAGCTAAGCGTAGGTCAGGCCTCAGGGAACTGGGGTAGGGGTTGAGTCTCCGAGGGTATACCCGTTCCTGACTATTGCCACCCGCTCCCTTGCACACGATGCGCTGGTAAACAACTCAAATGGAGAATAAAAACGAACGAAACGAGGAGATAGTGGAAATGGAGAGTGAGCTGGCTGCGTTTATTCGCAGCACGAAAATGCGCCGTTCGCCCCAGCGCCCAGCGAAGGACGCAACAAGGCCTGAAATACCCGACGAGACATCGGGACGCGCAGCCGGAGAGAAAGACTCGGAAAGTGATGCGGCACTTGCAACACAGATAGGAACCCAGACCATACCGCACAGTGCTGTAATTGGGGAAAGAGGCACAGTGGAAACTGCCGAAACTAATAAAATGGTTTCGAATATAAGCAGAGTGGGAGGAGGACTGTCGATTACTCTGGCGCAAGCGGAACAGGAAAGACTTATTAAAAAATGCACGGCAGTTGTGAAGTACATGCGATCTTCGACGTTCCTCCATAAAAACGTCGGTAAGGGGGTGAAAAACGGGCTAATGGAACTGGGAGAGCTCCTGGACAGGATTTCATACTATAGGCGAACATGGAAAGTAAGAGAAAATCCGCAGGAAGTAGAAACAACCGCGCTTCCCGAGGAGAACACCACGAGCACCAAAGTGATCGCTGACAGCCCATTGCTGAGCGAACTTGGTAAAAAACCAAAGGAGGAAGGGACATCTGAAGGAGACTTCACTCGGGACATCTGAAGGAGACTTCACTCGAGTACTCTCCAGGGTTGAAAAGAAGGGGGCGAAGAGGATCAAAAGACAACAACACGTCACGCCATCAGAAAAACCTCTGCCTAAAACTAAGGCGGACACGAAGGACGGAGTGCCAAAAGAAAAGGTGGGGAGACGAAGAAGAACTAGACCCCCAGCTTTGCTTATTAACCCGACGGAAGGCAAGACTTTTGCGCAAGTCCTCAGCGAAATCCGTTACAAAATCAAACTCGAAGACAACGGAGCGGAGGTGTCTTCCATACGTAAAACGAAGGGTGGCGGAGTCTTAGTCGAACTAGGCCCGAAGACTATAAATAAAGTCACGTTCTGTGTAAAGCAGTCAAGGGGCTTCTATTCGAAAAAGCTTTGGTTTCTAGCCTGGAATCCACGTGTGCTTTAGAAATCCGAAACCTTGACTGTCTCACGAGCTAGAAGAGGCCATCAAACGCGAATGCCCGGAGGTAACCAATGTCCGGATTGGTATCACCTCCGCAAACTCCCGAGGCCAAAAACTCGCTCTGGTGGAAGTTGCCGAGCACTACGCGAGGAAGTTTCTAAACAGCGGGAAAATAAGAATTGGTTGGGTAGTGTGTAGGATACGAATTCGGGCCGCCCCAACCAAATGTTACAGATGTTTGGATTATGGGCACACATCTGCAAACTGTCGGGGACCTGACAGAAGGGCAACATGCCGTAAATCCGGTCAGGCAGGCCATAAAGCGAACAGTTGCAATGAAAAGGAAAGCTGCGTCCTATGCAGGGACCGTGGCGCACACTGCGGAATCGGGGCGGTGTCCAGTTTTCAGAGCAGAACTGGAAAGAGCTTGGATACGGTCAACATGATTCGCATCCTACAAATCAACATGCACCGGAGTGCAACCGCTCACGAGTTGCTAGCGCAGTTCGCCGCGGAGACCAAAGCTGATTTAGTACTCATCAGTGAGCAGTACCGAAACAAGGGCCCAGTTTCATGGCACCCAGACATATCAGGTACCGCTGCCATCTGGGTTTGGGACGGCAACCTCCTGGGGGTTCTTGCCCAAGGCCCTAGGGGATGGCTTTGTCTGGATTCGGTGTTCAGGGATAATGTTTTTTAGTGTCTATCTTACGGCGAATGAGACGATGCCGGACTTTCGTCGGAGGCTTGAGGCTTTGGAGGACGCTATCTTAGGCACGGATGGGCGGATCCTGGTCGGGGGTGACTTCAATGCTAGGGCACTTGAATGGGGCATGCCTCACACAGATTCCAGAGGGAAACGAATTCTGGAAATGGCGGCGAGAACAGGACTGGTAGTTCTAAACACCGGATCTACTCCAACCTTCCGGCACCCGGGCTGCGAAGGAAGCATTCCAGACGTGACCTTCGCGTCGGAATCACTGGTGTCGCTGGCGGACGGGTGGCGAGTTCTGGAAGACTTTTCGGCAAGTGACCGCCAATACGTTGCTTTCGAAGTGGTGGACACAAACTCTCGGTGTGCACCACCCCAGCGATCTTTCTGTGTATGGAACGTCGCGAAAGTGAATACCGGGAAGTTTGTCGAAACTCTGGGAACAGGTGGGGCCACGCTGAAGGGTACTCCTGGGGGCGGTGGCGCCGCGGCTGACACTGTCGTAAATTCAGTTATGAACCTGATAACAACGGTCTGCGGAGCCTCCATGCCCAGGAAGACATCGAGGCGCGGCAAACCTTTCATGTATTGGTGGACAGTGGAAATCGCAGAGCTCCGGAAGGAGTGTCACAGGCTCCGCCGCTTAACACAACGTCTAGGCGACCGGGGGGAGTCATGTACCATAATGATGGAGTACAAATCAGCCAAAACGAGACTCCGCAGCGCAATAAACAAGAACAAAGCTCGCTGCTGGCAAGATCTGATCGACGAGGTGAATGGGAATCCGTGGGGACTCGGTTACAAACTTGTAACCCGAAAAATCGGGGCTCTGCGGAAACCCTGTTCACTTAAGGTCGAGCAGATGGACCGCATTGTGAGGGCACTCTTCCCTGCACACCCCGTATGGGATGGTGACGTCGGCGCGGAGAGCGCAGACGACTGTCCACTTTTCTCTATAAAAGAGTTGGAACAGGCAGTCCTCTCTATGAAAAACAAGAAGGCACCAAGACCCGATGGTATTCCAGCAGAGGTATACAAACTGGTATTCCAACACCGGCTAGACCTACTGCTCGGCGCATTCAACGCTTGCCTGAAAAAGGGCATTTTCCCGGCTCGTTGGAAAGTTGCGAGGCTTGCGCTGATCCCTAAAGGGAAAGGCGATCCCGAATTGCCGTCTTCATACCGCCCACTATGTATGCTTGATACTGCTGGGAAAGTGCTCGAAAAGCTCATCAGAAGTAGACTCGCTGAAGTCGCTGAATAGTCAGTCTGACATATGTGAATACCACATTGGCGAGGAGAATGACATGGTTTGTCAGTGAGCTTTATAATCATAGCGACCACCAGGCAATTTTCCTCCAGATCGAACATGGGCCATGCGGTGATGTGCGTTCTCACGGAGCTGGAAACCAGGAAAAAGTTTCAAGAGGGTGCATTCATAGAGATGCTATTGGGAGACCACAATCCCGGTGGTGCGGCTACAGAAATATAGAACAAATAATGGGACGCATAACGAGAGCAAGCGATGCTGCTATGCCGAGGCGGCGAGTCCTCGCAAAAAGGGGATCAAACTATTGGTGGAATGAAGAGATCAGGGAGTTGGGGGATGCATGTTTTTGAGCTAGAAGGACCTGCCAACTATGTTGAGGAAGAGCGAACTTCGACGAGAAACGGCAAGTATATGTGAGCCTTTGAGGTAAGCTTAAGCAGGTTATACGAACCAGCAAACGAGAATGATTTAAGGAACTTTACGCATAGGCAGACCAGCCCCTGGGGAACAGCGTACAGGGTGGTTATGAAGAAGATGAGAGCGCGAACACCACAACTGACCTGCCCGCATCTTCTGCTCGATATCGTAATGGCGCTCCTCCCCCCTGGATAAAGGGGAGCGCAAACAGCACAAGCAAGCATTGGACGTCTACACCATACCGGCGGTAACTGAGGAGGAACTTCCACAAATTTGCCGGAGAATTGGTGATAGCAAAGCATCCGGTTTGGATGCTGTTCCTCCTCCTGAAACGTGATGTACAGTGGGATTCTTGTCCTTCCCGTGCCAAAGGAGGCCACGATAATCGGTTTCCTAGCTAGCTGTGGTTGTCGTCGCGTCGCCTGAAGGCATTGAAGTGTATGCTAACGAAACCATTAGCGCCATAAAAGCGTGGCTGGATGGAGTTCAGCTTGACTTTGCGGAACAAAAGACGGAGGCGGTCTTGATTACCAATCGTATGAAGAGGAATATGGTTAATATTCGTGTTGGTGGTCCCATCATCATTTCGAAACCGGTTATCAAATACCTGGGGTGATGATTGACTCTAAAACCAATTTCAAGGGACACCTGGACTATGCCTGTGAGACAGCGGCAAATACCAGCGTATCATTAGCGCGGATGATGCCTAACATTGGAGATCCAATGGTGGGATAAGTCGCTGAACTCACACTTTGATTTCCCGTATTGAGGGATGGATACAGCGACGACATGGCGAGATTAATTACTATCTGAAGCAATTCCTGTCAGGGCATGGTAGTTATAGGAAGTATCTGCACCAATTCAGGCTGAACGATTCTCCCTTTTGTCCTGAATGTGGTTGAACATCTAAGGTCCCGGAGCATATTATGTTCCACTGTTTCGGTTTGGTAGTTTCTGAGAATGGCCCCCTTAAAGAAGGGATCACTTTCAACCCCCCGCGCTCCCCACCCTTCCAACGAATGTCAAAACTAAGATCGGCTTTGAAAAGTACTAATCGAGACCTTTAATTTGATACCCCACATGACTATATTTGATGAAAAAAAATTTTACACCCCCCTTAATTCGACGTAAAAGGATATAATTCACTGTATGCGTGAGCGTTCACAGTTCCCACCTTTCTACCAAATTTGGTGTCAATCGCTATAACCGTCTCAGAGAAAAATGCGTGTGACGGACAGACAGACAGACAGAAGGAAGGGTTCGGATTGGATGGGTTGTCTGCCGTTTAAGGGAACAAATTTCACTGAAGAGGTGCTTTAAATGCCTTATGTTTGGGCACTTCGCGAAGGCATGCCCCAGCAGCATTGATCGATCCGATCGATGCAGAAGGTGTGGGGAGAAAGGCCATATTGCCAGAGAGTGCAATAGGGACCCCAAATGCCTATTGTGCAAAGTAAAAGAGGGACAGGATAACCGGCATATTGCCGGAAGTGGTAAATGTCCGGAATTTAGGAAGGCGCTCACTGCAATGAGAAAATGAGGTTTATCCAAATAAACCTCAATCATTGCAGGGTCGCTCAGGATTTACTTGAGCAGGCCACGTTCGAATCTGAGATGGAAATCGCCATCATAAGCGAACCGTATAGACACCGTCACGGTGGCATATGGGTTAAAGATTCGACTGGTGGAGCGGCGATATGGGCTTGCGGTCGACAGGCCATACAATGTACTGCAAGTCAGGCAGGCAGTGGCTTCGTGTGGGCGAAAATAAGTGGTGTATATGTGTACAGCTGCTACGTCCCGCCAAGTTTGACACTGTCTGAATTCGAGCAAATGCTTGATAATCTTGTTCTCGACGCTAGGGGACGTAGTCCAAAGGTGATTGCTGGTGATTTCAATGCTTGGGCCCTAGAGTGGGATAGTAGGGAATCAAATGCTAGGGGGCGCAGTTTATTAGAAGCTTTTGCGCAGATGGACATAGTTTTGGCTAACGAAGGTGCTGTAAACACCTTCCAGAAAGGGGGGTCAGGCTCGGTTGTAGACCTGACCTTTGTCAGCCCTTCGCTGGCGCATGGTATGTCCTGGTGCGTCAGTGAACGCTACACCCACAGCGATCACCAGGCAATCTTCTTTGAGACATGTGTCGAGCCACAGGCCAAAGAGCTACCATGCCCGAAACCGAGAAAGATTTCAGGCTGGTCTGCAAAATCTTTGGATGAGGAGACCTTCATAGAGTTGTGGTTAGATTAGCCTGATAAAGCAGGCACCTCTACAGAAAGAGCGGTCCATCTGGCTCAATGCATTGCCAAAGCATGTGACGCGTCCATGCCTAGAAGGTGTTCATTCCCCAGTAGAAGACCAAACTACTGGTGGAATGATGAACTGACCGGCCTTCAATCAGCCTGCCACCGAGCCAGAAGAGTGGCACAGAGGGCGGTAGGTAGAGTCAGAACAGGGACAAAAATAGCTCGCCTATAAGGCAGCCCGCAAAAACCTCAAGCTCGCCATCCAGCGAAGCAAGAGGGAGTGCTTTAAGGAGCTCTGCTCAGAAGCGAACATAAACCCGTGGGGGGAATGCCTACAGAATCGTAATGGGACGATTCAGAGGCCGTTCATCTCCGCAGATCACGTGCCCCACCCTCTTGCTAAAAATCATCCAGGGGTTATTCCCCCAGCAAGAGGAGAGCACCGACATATTCCAACCACCTTTGAATGTGGCGGCAATTCCGCCAGTCACCAGAGACGAGCTGTTGGATATCTGCAGTAGAATAGGAGACAATAAAGCGCCGGGCCTGGACGGAGTACCGAATAAGGCCCTTGAGCTTGCCGTGAAATCCAGACCGGACATGTTCGCTGAGTTGTTCGAAGCGTGCATGTCCGAGGGGATATTTCCAGTGGCATGGAAGCGGCAGAAGTTGGTACTTCTGCCTAAACCAGGTAAACCTCCAGTTGAAACATCCTCATATCGACCCATATGTCTCCTGGACACGGTGGGGAAAATGCTAGAGCGGGTAATCTATAATAGATTACTCCCGGTTGTTGAGAGCCAAGGCGGCCTTTCGGATCGGCAGTATGGGTGCCGTAAAGCCAGATCAACCATTGATGCCATCAAATTGGTTACTGGCTTGGCCGAAGATGCAATTCACGGAAAGGGTAGTACCAGCAAATATTGCGTGGTAGTAACCCTGGATGTGAAAAATGCATTCAATTCGGCCAATTGGAATCTAATACGGAAATCTTTAGCGAAAGTTGGTATTCCCGCCTATCTCGCTGCTATCGTCGATAGTTATTTAACTGAAAGGAGGCTCTGGTATGACACCGATGACGGACCCCAGGGCTCCGTATTGGGCCCGCTGCTGTGGAACATCATGTACAACGATGTATTTAATCTTCCCCTTCCGGGGGAGGCCACAGTGGTAGGTTACGCTGACGAAATAGCGCTAGTTGTTGTCGCAAAGCATCTCGAAGATGCTGAGTTATACTCAAGTGAGGCAATCGGTGCTGTTAAAAGTTGGCTAAAGAGCTCTGGTCTGACACTTGCGGAGGAAAAAACGGAAGCGGTCCTCATCACCAAGCGCCGGAAGAGAAATTACGCCTGTGTTAGAATCGGGAATCATATCATCACTTCCAAGCCGACCATCAAATACTTGGGAGTCGTGATAGACAGGAAGCTTAGCTATAAGCAACATGTGCGGTATGTTTGCGACAAATCATCCACTGCAAGTATGGCCCTGGCAAGGATGATGCCGAACATTGGAGGGCCACGGCATACCTCTAGGGTGCTTACAGCCAGGGTGGTGACCTCGATCATGCTCTATGCAACCCCAGTTTGGAGGGATGCGTTGTGGTTGTCAGGGAAGGCTACCAAACTGAATTCAGTCTACAGGAAGACAGCCCTGAGGGTATGCTCTGCCTTCAGGACTGTGTCAGATGATGCAGCATTCGTCATCTCTGGAATGATGCCGATTGACATCTTGGCAAATGAGATGGCGAACATATACAATGCAAAGCCAACCTCTTCCTCATCGCGGTTGAAGAAGACTGAAAGGGAGATAACCATAAATAGATGGCAAGAGCGGTGGGAATGCTCGGGAAAGGGCCGGTGGACGCACAGGCTCATTCCTGCCATCAAGGAGTGGTTGGAGAGACGACACGGTGAGATTAATTATAATCTCAGCCAGTTTCTCACGGGGCACGGAGGATATCTCCAATACCTTCACAGGCTTAAATTGCAGACCTCACCCGATTGTCCAAATTGCAATGGAGTCCCAGAGGACCCACAGCATGTATTCTTCCACTGTCCGAGATTTGTGGAAGAAAGGAGGAATCTAGAGGAGACTCTAGGGGAGGTACTGGTACCAGAAAATCTGGTGCCGAAAATGCTAGCACATCAAGAGAATTGGGATGCGGTAAACTCCATGATTGCATCTATCCAAAATAAACTGCGAATAGCAGAGGAGAGGAGAAAAACGCGGTCACGTGCGCCGCGTTTAGAAGAAAGGTGACAAAGCTAGATTGAGCTGACTCCGCCCCGTGATGTAATACCTTATGGTGGTTCCGCGGGACAGGGAGGGAGTCGGGGGTGGCTTTAGTGGGTAAAAATCACACACGCTGGTGTGTCCAGACCAGTGTCTTTTTGAAGATTTCCACCTCCTCAACAAAAAAAAAGAAAAAAAAAGACAGACAGACGGACAGATAGATATCGACTCGATTTAATAAGGTTTTTGGTGAAAAACGTGAACGTATTTGTTCGGTTGGTTACCGGTTACTTGGATAACCTTGTTAGAGCTCAATAAAGATGCACATAAAATTCCATTAGGTTTTATAGTTTCATTGTTATAACAGTTTTAAAATTATATCCCTTCTCACGGGTTTAATACTGGAATAAACCATGAAATTAAACCATGCAATTAACACCTCGAATTATCTAGAAATTGGAGAAAAGTATGAATAGCAGAAACACTAAAATAAAGAGGACTGAAAAATAACTGAAATGGAACCAATTGTTTTAAATAAAAAAGTAACAAAATGTTTTTTTGTTTGCATTTAATATATCTTTTTAATTATTCTCATCATTTTTATTCACGTCTATGCTTTTTTCGATCAATATTTATAATAATATTTAATTAATTAATAATAATAAATGTATAATTCTAATATATGTATATAAAATTTGACTACAAACGTGTTGGCCTTTACCTTTTGTCGTTATTTGAATGTGTATAAACTTAAAGTAACTAAAATAAAAACAATACAAACAAAAATTACATGAAAAAGGAAGTAGAAGTGAGTCTAAAACAAGAGATACCATTTTTAGTTCTGTCGATATATTTATATAAACTTTTAAATATAAATGAATCATCAAAGGTTGAACTTACAAATCAATTAAAATAAAGGAGAGGAGACTTTATATTTTATTTACTATTTTTTAGGGATTCACTATCTTTTTCTTTGTTATACGGCATTCTGTCAGTAGTTTTGTCTTATTAAAATGGCACAAGATTAGTATAAAATTGATATAAAAATCAATTTATACATGACATACATAACCTTCAAGATTGGTGATATTCAGTAATTGAACTATTATTTCTGTTAATTTTATTCGTAAAGAATATGAAATGAATTATATTAATTTTACTTTAAAAATTCAATATAATAATTTTGGCGGTAGTGGAATATTGAAGGGGAGGGGAGGGGAGGAGAGGAGAAGAAGTGAAAAGGAATTGACACTATAGGAAAAAAATTAGAGGTATGGAAAGATGAGAAAAGGAAGGGAAAGATAGAGTCGAGAGAAGAGAAGAGGTTGAGGATAGGAAAGAGAAGGTAAGGAAGGAGAAAGTGTGGAAGGAGGGGATAATTAGGGAGGTGACGAAGTAGAGGAAAAAATGGATTAAAAGAGAAGGACTGAGGAAAGGGAAAATGGCATGGAGAATGAAGAAACAAGGAGAAGAACCAAAAATGCCCTGACACACTCGACACATAATTTTCAACCCCAATCCAAGAGAAACATTTTATCAGGAGAAGGATAAGCCCTTGCTATGAAACTTCCTTAATTTTATATTTTATTGGGAATAATGAAGTAATAAAAATTTATATTATATCGCAAAGTGGCGTTTGAGACTTTGTATGTCTTTCAAAAATTCATATAAGTTCTCCTGCCGATCGTTTGTTGTTGAAAGAACAAAACAATGAGGAGGGTCAACAACTGATTCCCGAAACACGGTATTTGTTTTAATAAGTAAAATTGGACGACTCGTTTTTGCTATTTTCACTTAAAAGACAGACTAACAAATCCCTCCCAAAAGTGGCAAGTTCAAATCGCTCCTCTCCCATTGGTATCCCTCTCCCCATGGCAAACTCCTGCGCACAGTCCCGATTTTTTCGTACGGTATCCTTAGTTCAGGAGAAATCTAGATGTTTTTCTGATGGAATGGAGTTACGGTGCAGGGCTTCGGAAACCCAGTGCCGGCGGTTTTTGGGAGTGAGCAAGCGGGCTCCCGGCCGTCGATATCCAACGACCATAGTGCCTCAGTAGTGGGAACCTTGGCTACTGTGGCATCTAATGTTTCAAGCGTACGGGAGGAACTTGAACTGGCTCCAGTGATGGATCCGTTCAGAAGGAGCTCGATTTTTCACAGATCCCCTCCTACACGGACACAAGCCCCCACGATCGCTACCCCCAGTGGGAAGCGTATAGCGGGAGTCTTCGATGAGGAAGAATCACTGACGCCGATTCACCCGAGCGATGTTTTGGGCAATGATCAGTCTGGAGCTGCCTTTACTGCCCTTGGTAAAAAGATCATGGAGCTGTGTGAGTTTATAAAGGAGGACAGGAACATTCACCAAAATATAAGGGCAAGGCCCAGGATGAACGAGTAGGGAAGTCGCTGATTGGAAAAGTGAACCAGGCAACTCAAGTAACGCCGGTTCAAAACACAATAGGTGAGAAACCGGGGAAGAGGATGCGCGAGAAGCTGAATGACTCAACAGGCCAGCAAACTCCGAAAAGAAAAAAGGACTCAACTCCCAAAAAGGCGGAGTTCATGAAAAGTACGTCTGAAGCTACCAGTAAAAATACTGTAGTGGCTACCTCGAGAAAAGGGATCGAACCTTCAAAGGCGGATGCGGAAGCTTGGAGGAAGGTAGAACCGCGGAAAAGAAATTATCGGAGGAAGATAACACCGGAGGTGATTTTTATTTCCAAACGACGCGAAGGGTCATACGCCGACATTCTCAGGAAAGTGAAGGCAGACCCCGAACTCACCAATTTGGGAGACAACGTCAGCCGTATTAGACGGTCGCAGAAGGGAGATCTTATGTTGGAACTTAAGAATGTAACCGCGGACAAATTCTTAAGCCAAATCGGGAAGACTTTAGGGCAGGAAGCCGACATAAGAGCTAGCAGGCCGGAGATTACTATAATCTGCAAAGATGAAATCACGACGAAGGAGGAGGTTCGCGAAGCGTTGGATAAACAGTTCGATCTTGCCGGACTACAAGAGTCAGTGGTGAAAACGCTAAGGAAAGCCTATGGGAGAACACAAACCGCCATCATCAGCCTATCAGTGGAGAACGCACTCAAACTGTTAGCAGCAGGGAGAATGAGAATAGGCTGGGTTATGTGTCGCCTTAGGGCACAGGTGGCGTTAAAACGGTGCTTTAGATGCCTTGGCTTTGGTCACATTGCGAAATCATGCACTAACACAAATGACAGGTCAAAGCAATGCAGGGGATGCGGAGTGGAAGGCCACATCAGCAAGGACTGCGGAGCTGACCCAAATTGTCTACTGTGCAAAGGAAAGGAGGGTGTGGACCATCGGCACATTGCGGGTAGCAGCAGGTGCCCGGAATACAGGAGAGCCCTTAGCACAAATCGCAGATGAGGTTGATACAAATCAACCTCAACCACTGCGAGGCGGCGCAGGATTTACTCGCGCAAACCATTCGCGAGAAAAACATCGATGTGGCTATACTAAGTGAACCATACCGAGCTCATAAAAGAGTTTTCGCAGAATGCCGGGTGGTATGCTTGGCTGGACAGTGAAAGCTTTCGAGGGAGACACGTTTTCCGCGGTGCTCAAATCCGACATACCCCTGAATGGTACGGCTGGAGAAAAAGCCACCCAGATCACCCGATGGGTGACGGAAGCATGCGATGCTACTATGCCCAGAAGGCGATTGCTCCCCAGTAGGCGACCCAACTACTGGTGGAGCAACGAAATCGCAAGTTTGCGAGCCGCATGTTTTCGGGCAAGGAGGCTTTGCCAGAGGCTCAGGGGAAAACCCGGTGGCGACGGTCCAAGCAATTGTGTGGCCGCCTAAAGGAAGCCATTAGGAGGAGCAAAAGGAACTGCTTCAAACAGCTGTGCGACCATGCCGACATAAACCCTTGGGGCGAGGCTTACAGAGTGGTGATGAAAAGGCTGCGGAAATCACCCCAGGTGACCTGAAACAGATTGTTACCACTCTGTTCCCTCACAACGAAAATAGGGGAAGGCAAATTTTTGTCCAGCTAAATGATGGCATAATACCGCCTGTAACTGTCGAGGAGCTGCGGGAAATATGTGGTAGGTTCGGTGACAACAAGGCCCCAGGTTTGGATGGCATCCCCAACCGAGCTTTGAAACTGGCAGTGAAGACTAGGCCCGACCTTTTCGCCAACACCTTCGAGGCGTGCCTTAAAGAAGGAATATTCCCTGCCCAGTGGAAAAAGCAAAAGTTGGTGTTGCTTCCGAAGCCTGGCAAGCCGCCTGGAAACCGAACGTTTTATCGTCCTATCTGCCTGTTGGATACAATGGGGAAGATGATGGAGGGAGTCATCTACAACAGACTCCTGCCCATCGTCGAAGCCAGCAATGGTTTGTCGGAACGCCAGTTTGGTTTCCGACGCGCCCACTCTACGGTGGATGCAATTGGCATGGTGGTAAACCTGGCAAAACGTGCACTGGCGTTGGATGTGAAAAACGCATTCAACTCGGCCAACTGGAATAGAATTAAACGGGCGTTGGCTGACATAGGTGTCCCCGGATACTTAGCGAATTTGGTGGAAAACTATCTCTCAGAAAGGACTCTCTGGTACGGGACGGATGAGGGTCCCAAAGAGTACATTCTCACAGCCGGGGTACCACAGGGATCGGTACTTGGTCTCCTGTTGTGGAATATCATGTATAATGGGGTGCTTGCTCTTCCCGTCCCAGAGGGGACTACGATTGTCGGCTTTGCTGATGACCTATCTGTGGTTGTTGCAGCAAAACACCCAGAAGATGTGGAGGTTTACGCAACAGAAACAGTGAGAGCGGTAAAGTCCTGGCTAGAAAAGGCCGGTCTGACCTTGGCGGACGCGAAAACGGAAGCGGTCTTAATAACGAAACGCAGGAAAAATAACACTGTAAAAGTTTAGGTCGGTGGACATACGGTCGTATCAAAGCCGGCTATCAAATACCTGGGGGTAATAATTGACACCAAATTGAGTTTTAGGGAGCACCTAGAGTATGCATGCCAAAAGGCAGCCAGTGCCACCACGGCACTTGCAAAAATGTTGCCAAATATTGGTGGGCCGAAACATTGCCGGAGGTTGGTGCTAGCCGGAGTGGTGCGCTCCATCCTGCTCTACTCGTCGCCCGTGTGGGCAGAGGCGCTTGCAAACTCTCAGAGACGGAAGCAGGTGAACTCGGTTTATCGGCGGATGGCTTTGAGGGTTTGCAGTGCTTTTAGAACCACATCAGATGAGGTAGTATTGGTGGTGGCAGGCATGATCCCGGTTGACATTCTGGCCAAAGAAATGAGTGTCCTGTACAATGCAAGACATATGGAGGGGCATGCACAACGTAAAAATGCAGCAAGGTCAGAGTCGCTTGATCTCTGGCAACGAAGATGGGACGAGTCTGCGAAAGGTCGGTGGACGCACAGGCTCATTCCCAACATTAGGGTGTGGCTTGAGCGAAAACATGGGGAGACCAACTACCACATTACCCAGTTCCTCACGGGACACGGTGGTTGCTACAGGCAGTATCTGCACCGCTTTGGGTTGGATGATTTTCCGAACTGTCCCAGATGCGATGGCATACCGGAGGATCCAGAGCATGTGATGTTTCATTGCCCACGATTTGCGATGGAGAGAAGGAGCTTAAACCAGGTGCTGGGCAGGAGCGTGACCCCGGAGAGCTTGGTTATTGTGATGCTGGAGTCCGAGGAGAAGTGGCTTGCGGTTGGCTCCGCAATCATCCAAATGCCGGAGGAGTTGCTGAAGGAACAAAGAAGGAGGAAAGCACGGGGCTGGGGCTGGGGCTGAAGAGACCCGGGGTGGTTTTTAGTGGGTGTGAGTCCCACACGCGCCCGCTGTTGTTCCGCCGTTCGGGCGGCGGAGCTGTGGCGGACGTGTCTTTCTAAGATTTTCCACCTCCGTGTACGCACAAAAAAAAAAGATGTTTTTCTGATATAATTTAGGTTTAGCAAGGAAAAGTCCGAGCTGAAAAATAGAGTACACCAAAAGAACCAAAAGATACAAATTCTGTGACACAATCAAACCAGCGAAGTAATATTAGAAATTTTCTCCTGGTCCTGTTAGTGTAATGAAATTTTAATAAAATTAATTTATATCAGAAGCTGGTTGTAATGAAATAGAGACGATATTTTCGCGATTTATTTTAATCAAAATGTTCGCTTAGCTCAAATACATCGTAATATTGGATTAAAACAACAAAATACTATTCAAATTTACAGAATTGAATTGGCATTGATTCGAAAATAAATCCCAATCATCAAAATTGATGTAGGCCAGCCAAAACGAGTGGTTAGAAAAATTCATTGAGATTGTTTGAAAATTTTAAAGTAATTTGAACGAAATTTTACTATTGATATAATCGGCAACATTTGGAATATTTCAATTGGAATTTTATCTCGAATTAGAGTGGAAATTATAAGAATGTAAAAAAAATTATATACATTTTAATCGTTTTGGTTGATTTTTAGAAATTTAATTTTTCAGTTTGAGATTTAATTCACTTGAAAATGTTAAAATAATTCGACTGCATAACTAGTTTCGATGCGCTCGTTAAATTCTGGAAAATTTGAATTGTAAATTTATTAGAAATTAAAAATGAAAAAGTACTAATTAATTCATTCATTCATTCGCCTCGATGGATTGTTTAGAAACTTTGATTTAGTTTTGGAATTTAACTTATCTGGACCTTTCATGGTGCTGAGTACTTACTTTTGATGCGATCGGTAAATTCCAACAAAAAACAAAAAAATCTTAAATTAATTTTGAATGAGAGTAGATATTATTGAAAAACAAATTATAAAAATTTATTCAGGTTCATTATTTTTCTGAAAACTATCTCTATTTGATATTTTTAGGTAGAAACTATAGAAGTTGTTGACGTAAAATGACACGAGGAGGAGTTTTAACAAAAGACTATGTTCCCTTATCTATTTGGTCTGTATTATGGCATTATTATTAGTAGATGGATCAGCGAGAATCTTGAATGTAACAAGAATCTATCCGAGGAGTGGGATCGAAGGATTTTGTAACATTCGTTTCAGTAGTTCTGGGGTAACAAATAAGAAACAAAAAAACAAAAAAAAAACTTTTGAATTTTACCTTGAACTTTAGAAGAAGAAGATATCATACTTTTTATTATATAATATTGTTTTATTATTATATTTGAAATAAAACTGTTGGTTAAGATGAAAAAAAAAATAGAGTTCACATTTCTGTTTAGGCTTTCAATTTTAGTTTTGTATTTATGTTTTTGTGTATTTTTATGAAGGTGGCAATTCATAAGTTCCTAATTAGAAGGGACTGAAAGGACCAAAAGACAATTCTATTGTTACTAGCAAGTGCCAGATTAACAAGCTGTATCTTTTCTTCTTATGGCATTTTTTTCCTGTGTTACTTTTTTAATTCACTTTCTGGTTCACATCGGGGATGTTTTCCTGAAAGTCCTGAAAACATATATAGTACATAAAATGCCTTTTTTTTAAAATTTTTTATCACTGCTACCCAGTTTTGATGTAAGCTTCTTGAACATTTACAGTCTAATTTGCTCAAATTTTCATGGTGGTGGGGGTCATGTGTATGCCATGTATGTCATGTGCATGGATAGTATTTGAAAATAAAAAGAAATATCGAAATTCTAGTTTCATTTTTTTTTGTTTTGCTTACGATTATTCGAAAGAAGCTTTTTGTTGAAGTTTTGTATAAAGATACTTTGATAGTTATCATAATAGTAATAATTACATGTTTTTTGTTTGCTTAATGGCACCAGATTATTTAAATTTTAACTTAATTTTCACTTATTTTGATGCATATTATATATATATGTATATTGTGTATGTGCTTTATTTTTTCTTTTCTTCAGATCTTTAAATATATATGTATAATTGTTAAATTAAATTTGTGTTGCTTTTGCTATTTATTTTTGTTTATATGTTGACATTTCTTTTCCATTCATCTGCTTTCGAAATTTCGTGTTTAGTTTTGTTTTTTTTTTGTTATTTTACAAATATAAAGGATGTCTACATTATAAATACGCAAATATTTACCGCAGTGAATGACGATGGGATCATGATGTTTGCTCTATCCTTTCAGTTGTTTTCTTGTTCAACAATGAACTGATTCGAATTTTTTTTTTTACCTTTTCACTTTAAGAAAAATAAAAACTATTTTAAAATATGCTTTTATTTACATAGCAAACGAAAAATTAAGTATTATAAAAATTCATTGCGGGCACCCATCCATTTTCGGAAATAAATTACACAAAAAAAATAAACAATCACTTTTTCTTAGTTCTTCATGCTTTTCGAACACTTTCAATATATATATGTATATCAATATATACTGAAATTAGTAAATACATCTATATATATATATATATTCATAAATTTATATATATATATGTGAATTTATATGGCAACCGTAGAATAAAGAATAAATGTTTTGTTGCAAAAGAATTCTTAGAGCAAAATTGTGTTAAATTAAATTAAAATGCTCTCATTATTCCCGTAGGCGCAAAATTAACACCTAACCATTTTACAATTTGAATTTGAATTTTTTTCCTTATAAGTTGTAGTTTTATCAGTTTTATATAAATAGATCCTCTAAAAAATCGAAGATAAAAGACTTATTCAAATATTTTTTTCTTCTCATTTTCATGCTTTTTTTCGCTATTCTTTTTCTTTTTTTTTATTTAAATATTATGTTAACAAGAACTATAACTACAATTTTCCAAAAAATGTTTAATATCGGAATAACCTTACACCCCTCCTTTATATATGACTTATTATCTTAAAAAGAAAGGAGGATTTCATTCGCTCACATAAGTTTCTTTCCATTTCGGATCGATTTGGAGCTTTATAATTTTAATTTATTTTAGTTGTCGGTTCACCTACTCTAATCTTTTATTTATAATTTAGATCTATTTTTACCCTAAAATGTTTTCAGTGTTGCTTCGAAATTGATTTTACATATTTTTCTCTACTATCTCATGGAAGAGCTTAAGCTTCTCCCTTAGCTGTATTTTATACCACCCAGATCATATCATTGTAGTTTTAATAAAAATCAAAAAAAAAGAAAAAAAAAAGATTAAACTTAATAACAATTAAAAAAAAAATAAAAAAAAACAAATCACGCTATTTATAGTTATAATCAAGAGTCCTCCTCTCCATGATCCTGTTTTTTTTTCTGATTTAACAGACGAACGGAGTGGAAGTCTATTTTAAAAAAAAATGGCACAAAAACTATTCACTGTCATTGTCATTCATCAATGTTGAAACCTTTTCAACTAATTCGTTCATTAGTTGCTCTCTCTCTTTTTCTCTCATTTCCAATGCTTGCCCGATGATTTAATTAAATTAAAAAGGATAATTTTCCTTTATTTAAAAAAATATATTATTCATACGCATAAATTGTAAGAATAAACGTTACATCACAAAAGCCTCAGTGCATATTGAATAATTTTCCTTGTGTATGTTTGTATATGTAGGGTGGGGGGTGGGTGTTTTCCATTACAAGTTTCCATTTTTAAATACTTCCCGAAGGTAAACGACCAATAAAAAAAGCATCTATACTCACAGAAACCAGGAAATAGACCCAAATGATTTTCCTACAGTAACTATCCTCCCCATCGGATACTCCACCCCCTTTTTGTTTTTTTTTTGTCCCTCTTACGTTCAACCAGGTGATCACCAAAAATCAACGAGCCCCACAGAAGATGGTCCCAATTGTTGGTGATGGTGATGATGATGATTATGATGTGATCCCCCACTCATATTTACACCTGCTTGGGGATGTGATGGAACTTGTGGAATTTGCATGGAGCCTGATGATGACGATGTTGTTGGTGGTGGTGGTGGTGGTGGCGGCGGTGGAGGTGGCTGAGATGTTCCCTGTAGCGGTGGTAATGGTGGCCACCGCAAAAATTCGGCTCAGTCATCGTCTCGAGAATCGAAACTGGTTGCATTACCTTCCGAAGAGAATCCAGATGGGGATAAGCTATCGGGCGGATAATAGTAGTTTGGGGCACCAATTAGGCTACCATTGGTTGGTGTTTGAGAGCGGATTTGTTGTGATGCTCCCGAAATTGATGCTGATAGAGGATTGCCTGGTCCGGGTCCTTGTAGGCTGCCCGGGATACCGGCACTATTGCCGACACCGCTGTTGCTACCCGATGAAGTTGATGCGGATACCGCCTGTTGGGCAGCTTGTTGAATATCCTGCAAGTACTGAACACTTTCGGCAGTACCTTCTCGACACCATAGTTGACGCATCTCCGCTCGTCTCGTTCGCATGAGCATCTTATATTCTGAAATGCGCATTTTTTTGCCATCCACGATACAAGTCCTTTTCGGACGTGGACGATAGCGATAGTCGGGGTGCTGTTCCATATGCAGCTTTGACAAGCGCGACTGTTCCTCGTAGTAAGGCTGTTTGTCCGCGTTCGACATAGCCTTCCAACGGGCTCCTAAGATTTTCGAGATATTCGAATTGTGCATATCAGGACACGCTTTCAAGATTTTCCGTCGCTCGTCCTTTGCCCACACCATAAACGCGTTCATTGGGCGCTTGATATGGGGCTTACTCGACTCACGCTCTGCACTATTCGAATTATTCGAGTTTCCCCCACCTACACCACTTCCGTTTCCTCCCCCAGCGCCATCTCTACTGATCCTAGTTTGTCGTACCAATCGAACTTTCTCCTCATCGATGGGTGGCTTATTGGGATGATGGACTAAAGGATCTGCCCAAAGTCTACAGGCTGACAAGAAATTAGGATCGTCAAATTGTGGCGGTTGCTTGGGCACCCCGATTCCAAGTGACGTAGGATAGGGTAGAAAACTTCGTGGTAGACCGGGTAGTCCTGGGAGAGAGTTGCATCCATGCTGCTGCTGCTGTTGCTGTTGCTGCTGATGTGAAGCTGCACTTACTACAGGGGCCGTACTGACTCCTCCCATTGATCCAGCCACCGAAGATTGCAGTGCTCCTATGCTAGCACTCATAGCTGCAGACAAATTTATTGTAGGCGGTGAATTTGACTTGGGTGAATTATTTGGTGAGAGTTTTGGCTTAGAAAGGTTCAGCGGAGCATCAGGATCTGACGAGGTGGGTGATGTTGATGCACGATGGTGTTGGTGTGGTGAAGATTGCGTTGAAGGTGGCGGTTGCTGTGGATGATGGAGATGATGGGTTTGCTGTTGTGATGGAATTGATAGCGGTCGTGGTGGCGACGGTGAATGATGAAGTGGTGGGGAGGCGCTACGGCAAGGACCAATTGCCGTTGCAGTAACCGTTGCCGATGATGCAGCATTGTTAAGTAGACCAGCCGCCGCTGCAGCTGCAGCATCCCTGCCACTCAGTACAGCTTGAATGTGAGCGAAATGTTGTTGATTCCATATGGGATCCGGTACTTGATAGGGTGGTCGTAAGAATGGCAGGAATGGCACAAGTGGATTGGGTTTGGCCGAGAATTGTGCGCTAAGTTGATTTTGGATTTCTTGTTGGTGCAAACGTTGTAGATGTTCATGTTGAAGACGTTCGGCAGCAGCATCCAGAGCGGCGGGCGAGTTATCCAACTGATTCTGTCAAGAAAAGAGAGAGAATAGCATTAGAAATTGATTGGCTAAGGAGAGAGGAGGTGTGAGAAAGTTAGAGGAACTAGATTCCAAGATGATTTTTATGGCAACACCTCCGCTCATGATTTAACTTTACTAGGGCGGAATAGTATCATCAGTGTTGGTCTTAGGAATGAGTTGGTTTCATGCTCTAGCCTCCAATATTGTAGTTGTTCGAAATCTTTTGGATATCTTCTTAAATATACTTCTTCCAGAGAAAAGACATTGTTCATTATACTGTCAATACCAACGGATTGAGGAAAAAGATGCAAAAAACGATGATGACAGATGGGAACCGCGAAAGGGAGAACTACGGTTGGTTAAAATCAAGCTCAATCACTATAGAGTCGCCCAAAACTTGCCCTCGAAAATCACTTACGAATCGGATATGGCTATAATGAGTAAAAATAGGTGAATGCATTTACGCACACAGTATTGGACCCCCGATTCGGTAGGTCGTCGGATTACCAACTAAACACCTCCCCATCGTCAGAGAGCTAGCCTGGAACCGTTTGTCACATTACTTCGGGCCAGCCCCCGAACTCTCCCGCCTTGCGGAGCCTTCAAATGAGGGAATTCCTTTCACCAACGGGAGGGGAGAGGAGGAAGGGAACTGTCAGTTCAAGGAACCCCCTGCCATCCGGCTCTTCCACCGGTCGAGTTCTATCTTCTTAGCAACGAGAAGGGCCCGAACGTAATGGGCAACATGATTCCACCTGTCAGCAGTCCTCAGCATCTCTTCGACAATGTTGTCTGGAGAGAGATCCCCTGTGTTTAAATAGAGCTGCTGACGAACCCCATCCCACCTTTCACAAGAAAAAAAAGTGTGGTGGGCATCGTCCACAACTCCATTGCAAAACACACAATGCGGAGAACGCGCCTTTCCAATCTTGTGCAGGTAAGACTGAAAATTTCCATGCCCACTTAAATACTGGGTAAGGAAATAGTCATTCTCACCATGCTTCCGATTCAGCCACGCACCTAAGTTGCCGATAAGCCGCACAGTCCATTTGCCTCTAGTTTCATTTTGCCAAGAGAGCTGCCACTCGTCTAGAGTGTGCTGCCGTTCTTCGCGAGCAACCACCTCCCTTGGCTCATCTCCCTTGCGCTTGTATATGGCCTGACCCTCCCTAGCAGGAAGGGCAACGGGGATAACTCCCGCGATCACCATCACGGCCGGTTCAGAGACTGTGCGGTACGCAGACGCTACCCGTAAAGCTCCCCGTCACTGTACTTGCGCGAGGTGTCTACGATATACCTCCTTATTAAGAGCGCCAGCCCATACCTCTGCGCCGTAGAGCAGGGCAGACTGCGTTGAGCTCATCAGGAGACGTCGCCTACTAGACGTAGGACCCCCAATGTTTGCCATTAGCCTACTTAACGCCGAAACTCCAGCCGCAGCCTTGTTTTCGGCTGCTTGGATTTGCTCAGAAAAGCTCATCTTTGAGTCAAGAGTCAACCCGAGGTACTTTACCGCTGATTTTGACTCGATTATCGACTCGCCGAACGATATGGGACGCAGGGTCGGAATTCTCTTCTTAGTCAGGATGACTACTTCGGTTTTTTGGACGGTTTGCCTCGGGATAATAGAGTACAGAAACTTGAAGTCAATAATGTTTCTACCAAGGAATGATGTTTGTACCACGGACTGATAAATTGAGGTAATGGTGAGGTTATTTGTTACTAAAAAGGAGGGTGTGGTTCTGTTATAGACTTAAATTTCGTTAGTTTTTCGCTAGGTCGCGATATATCCTGGAATGTTAAGGCAAATACGTCCACAGCAATTACCAGGCACACATCTTAGACCTGAAAATCAGGCAAGGAATTCGGGATCTACATGGCTAAGAATGAAGATGTCAGGTTGGTCTAGGAAAGCGGACAAGCAGACATTCATAGAGGCTTGATTTAACCAGGGTAACATGCTAGGCACACCCTCAGAGAGAGCCCATCATATTACGAATTGCGTTGATTTATGCGATTCACCAACGCTGAGGTGTTATACTCTTCTCAGTAGAAGACCCAAGGACTGGTGGAACAGTTGATGGTCTGATTTTTAGGTGTCATCGTTCTAGACGAGCGGTCCAGAGGACCTCGTAGAGGAGAACTGAGTACAAGGTGCAAGAGTATGTTTCCAAAGAAGTTCGCCAAAAATTCAAGCGAAGGAAGAGACAGAACCAAGTACCAGGTCCTTCCACATGAGACCGACAGCTTGGATAAGCCAGTTTAATCCCGCTTGTGAATGGGACAAAGGCTGAAGAAAAAGAAAAAGGAGAACTTTTGGGCTTGGCTGAAAACGCAAATCGAAGGAATAGGAATCGAAGTATACTGGAAGAATGAAGTGCATTCAATTCGACTAATTGGAGGTTAGTAAGTCCTTTATGCAATATTTCATTGGGGTGTCACGATGAAGAGACTAGGAATTATAAGGGGGGGGGGGCTTCAATTGAGTTCGTCCATTGTACACGTCTCTCTACAGTCGTCTCTCTTTTTGGGATCCTCATATATGATGGTTTTGCCTGGTGTGATAAGGTAGAGAAATCAGGGCCCTTCGAAGTTTTTCAAAGAGTGGACGGGTTGATAAGAACGCGGTATTGGCTCTGAACGGATTTAGATAACCAAAGCGCATTTATGCCTTATATCTATATGACGCAGAGTACGACCACTATCAGGACATATCCTTTTCGGGGGCTTAGCCTTGTTTCCCATGATCTTTCTGATACATATCCTCATCACGTGGTGATCTATGAAGAATGCAGGGGATGGAAACCCAGTACAGCATGAAGTGGATCTTTTTCAATTATCATGTCTCGGAAGAAACTGGTAAAGGTCATGAATGCTTTTGCACCGCCTAGTTTCCTGTAAATGGCATTTGTATATGACTTCAGTGACTATTTTTTGGCATTACGCTACGAGTTAATATTATTTCCCATAAAATTACTTCCAACTACGCTTTCGAAAGTCGCCATTCACACCTAGTATTTCTGTTGTGTAATTAATGTATCTATTACTCAACCTATGATGATGATTTAGTTAGGACCTGTTCCCTGTTGGGTGAAATCAAAATATTTTAGGAAACCCATAGACCAGAGTAATAATCGCTATTTTGAAATGAAGCGCTCTAGCGTATTTCACAAGGTTTAGATCCAAAATTAGATTGTGACTCCATTGGTTGGTACCATTATTATTTTACTCAACCGTTTTATTAATTGTAGTATTGCTGCTTTTCTTGGCTGGCAATTATATTGATATTTCGCGTTTTCCTTTAATTATTAGCAACGTTTTTTGGCTTTGGAATCTTCACGATATTACCGACAGTTTACAGGCACTTTAGTTGCCAGAAACTGTTGTTACAAATCGGTGTCATCGTTTTCGATTCATGACAATGCGTTTGAACTCACCCCATGATTTTCTGGGAAGCTTGCACTTTTCTTCCACTTTTCTGCGCCACGTAGTTACAGCAACTTTGTGGCTATCTTGGGATAATGGTTTTCATTGCATGAAATAGCATAAGCAGTTGTCAAATCATCAGACGCTACCTCACCTTTGCTTGGATTGATCTAAGTATATTCATAGTAAAATGTCAGCGAAAGTTGGGCACAAATCAGCCGTCAGCTGTCAAAATAGTCCCCTGAAAAGGGAAGTTTTGGAGTTGATGAAGGAAATTTACTTCAATTTCCCATCACTCAACTTCGCTATTGAGCACAGTAAAGACTAAATAAAACGAACACTATCGGCATGAATTGATTTGCAGTTAGCGATGCGCTAAATATTTCCCTTTATTCTGTACTTCTTTCTCTGTATTGCCTGATTTTGTATAAATTATAAATCCTCCTACAAAAACCATCTTTCATTATCTTATAATACTTAAATGGCGTTTAACCCTCTACTAAATTATTTCTCCTAATAATAATGAAGTTGGGTAAAAACTTTTCCTCATCTTGGATACAAATTTTTGATCTTCGCGCTCAATGTCGTCTCCTAAGAAATTGTCTTAATTTTAGAAAGTGCCTTTTAAAAGGAGAAGAAAGGATTTCAACTGAGTGGGATTTCATTAAAATATTACAACCTCATTATTATTGTCATCATTAAACATGGAGGACAACGAGGAAGTAACGAACGACCCACAACGAACAGGAAATAAGGAAACAAGCCAAGGACTTGAAAGGAAAATGCCTAAATACAACAAAAAAAAAAAAACAGCAGAAATGTTTCAAAGTCTGTTGAGGATTTTCCGTAGAGATTTGAAGTAGCAATCAATTTGCATAATCTCAACCATATGGCATAGAAAATTTATCCTTTTTGGCTAATAGTCCCTTTCTTCTTCATGACCCTTTCATTTGATCTTATTTTTGTTTGTTTTGTGTTTGATGAGGACACTATTTGCAATCGTTATCATTGATGGTAATATCCTAAGTGTTGAAAATGAAACAAAAGGGACGTGAATGCAGGAAAAATTATATAAAGGGACATGGACATATGTATGAGTGAGTATAGGATTTCAATGAGGATTAATAGTGGGTAACTTTTTGAGAAACGGGTTTTGATAAGGTCCTTTCTTTAAGGATAAATGGAGTATTTCCCATTTTTGTTAACGGAAAGTCGCACCGCGTCCTTGAAGAACTATTGTGCCCCTTTTACTGGTTATAGTGTACCTGTTGATCATAGTATCTCAAGCAGGCCTGTAACCGTTAGGAACTTTAGTATGTTCCCCACTTCCAGAAGTTTCAGCTTTGCATCTGGTATTAAGTGTTCTCCCAGATGTATCTGACCTACTTTGCACAAGTGCCGGACACTGTCCCAGGACGTGCATAGAGGTTTCGTCCTCCTCCTCACAGAACCTGCAGGCAGTGTCCGTAGATATCCCTAGTTTCCCTAGGTGATAGTTCAGCCGACAATGACCAGTGAGAATTCCCACTATGATTCGGAGGTTCTTTTTCGTGAGGTTTAAGCAATCCTTTGTACGCATGGGTTCGTATCCCCCAATAAGCACCCTGGACTGCTCCATCCTTGGTAGGCCCACCCAATATAGTTCCCTCAACCGTTTCTCTTCGTTTCTTAGATTCATAGCCATGATACCGTTTCCGATTCCACAGAAGGGTTCTGGCCCGTGTAAAGGCATCCCTGCTCCCTTCTTGGCTAGTTCATCCAACCCAGCATGTTTCCTGGCTTCCTTCATTTGTTTCTAGTTGTCTAGAACTTGTTTATGGTCGGTCTGTCTGTCACACGCATTTTACTCCCAAAGGGTTACACCCATTGTTATAAATTGGTGAAAATGTCGGAACTGTGAACGCCCCTACATGTGATGAATTATATCATTCTACATTGAACTTAAAGGGGGACCCCAAACAGGTAAAAGATAGGTGCACATTTTTTCACCGGCATATAGTCATGTAGGATATCAAATGAAATGTCCCGATTAGTATTTTTCCAAGCGAGTATTAGTTTTGATATTGGATGCAAAGGGGAGAAATCAAAGGGTAAATTACTTTAAGGACCCGTTCACAGAAACTGCTCAACTTAAATTTGAAAAAAATTTACCGTGTTTATCCCAGATTCGTAAAAAATGCAATAATATACTGGAAAGTTTGGTGGAAATCCTACTATTATTGACAATGTTTTAGTAGGTAAAAGTTGCCTCTTTCATGTCAAACTACTATTCTCGATATAGTAAGGTCGAAGGTCGAGCTACATATATATTATAGGAACCATCGTGTAGCCAAAAATTCTTACATAATGCGCGCGTATCTGTCCGCCTGTCGCACTTGATTTACTCGAAAACGGTTGGAGGTATAGTTACTAAATTTAGGGACACTATGCGGTCTATGAGCGGCTTCACGAACAACGAGTAATATCATTTTATATCAGTTTTAAGGGGGGCTCCCTGTATCGGTAAAAGGGGGTGTAAAATATTTGTTCACATATGGGGCATCAAAAGGGTTTAATTAATACGTCTGATATTGAGTGAAATGCAGTCAAAATGTGTGGCTCAAAAAGTGAAACTGGTCTCGTTCCCATGATCTATCCAACCGACCGCTCAAATAAAGTAAATTTATTTAATTCAGGGAACATACAGAAAACAGATTCCTTGTTACATATTGTCCTCAGAGGGAGGAGCAATTAAATAGCTTACCTTACGCTTACGACAGAGCCAAAGGGCTCAAGCTGCAGGGCGTTGTAGGACCAGCCTAGCCTCGGATTGGGGAGCGAAAGTGGACGTCAAGCTCCGCGAAGGGTACTTCAAAAGTTTCTGCACTACCTGTATTATGAGAGACTATATGACAAATTATATCAGAGTTGGCAGCAGAGCAGTCCGTCAGGCAATTACAGAGTTTCAAAGGGTACACATATCAAGGAAGAAGGCGCTGCCTCAGGGAAAGGAGATTGACGGTGCGGAGCCATGGACGGATAGTCAATCCGTGGAAGGTTTTGAAAAAAAGGTACGTGTGAATTTGATTGTACAACTTCAAGAACGCGACAGGCACAGATTTGGAAGGGGGACCAGACTACACAGCAATTTTCAAAAATGCTTCTGATAAGGGAATTGAATAGTGTGAAGGAGGGCTGGATTGAGGTAAAGTCGGATGAGGAACGTATGATAAAACCAGTCATTTTGAAAGCTTGATTGATGATATCTACGAGATGGGAATTGAATTGAAGTTTGTCATAGAATATTACACCCACGTCTTGGAAGGAGGTCAGTAGTAAAAGGGGCTGCCTGCTAAGAAAATAGGAAAACGATGTTGGGGACGGTTTAAGCCAATAGCACATCCAGAGGCATTTGCTGACATTCAGCGTCAGCTTGTTAACCGAACACCAACGGACCAGTGTATCGAGGTTGGACTGCAAGAGAGCACAGTCCGGTGGAGACGAAACGGAGGCAAATATTTGAAGGTGGTCTACGTAAAGCAAGCACGGGCAGATGAGGGTGGAAGCGAGGTCATTGATAAAAAATAGAAAGAGTAGGAGGCCAAGTTTAGAGCCTTGAGAAGGAATTCTGCAGGTGGGGGGGGGGATTGTAGAATATTATCAGGAGAAGGGAAGTGTGTTTTTTACAGTTAAGAAGGAAGAGGTTAAGAAGCCCATCGGGACCAGGTTCGATATCGGAGTCAAGATTACTAAAAAGGGAACTCAACCAAGGAAGGCGTAAGGAGAGGAATGGCCAGAGATTCAAGGCAGTCTGTAGTTAGAAGAGACGTAGAGGATGGAGTCGTCGAGGGAGAAAATACGGAAGAGAACTAAGAGCAGAGAAGGTCGAAGGCTTGTTGTGGGGCGTTGGAAGTGGTGTCACCAAAACTGTTGAAAGAAGGGAGAGATTAGGTGGGGGATTACGGGAATAGTGAATAGGACCAAAACGGTTTCAAGTTACCGCGGGCAAGGCGGTACCTTTTATGCGCTTTTTCAATCAAAGGATTTCACAGTGGAGCAAAGTCGACGTCATTCTTAGAAGCTCGAAAGTTCTTCCCCAGTGCATGTTTCAGACGAATGTTATTAAGAATCTCCGTTGTGAACCAAGTTGGACACAAACGCAAGCAAGCAGGGGAAGAAGGTATATAACAGGAGATGAGCTCGGATAGACACGTTGAATTGCATTATATGTCATCCAAGTTGATAGACGCTAGACGCTGAGTTGAGACGGTCAAAGTTGGCTTCGCGGGAGTTGAATGGGGGAGCTTGGCTTTAAATTCAAGTATAGGGTGGTCAGCGTCAGTTTTGATGTATGAAAACTCCCCCTTAATTTCATTTTAGAATTTGGCACCAGATAATATAAGACATAATTCTGAAAAGTCTGAATCCGAATATTAATAACAAGACGTGTATGACGTCATCGTTATGTCAAGCAAATACATGTGAACGGCGGGAACCATGGGAAAAATTTAGTTTTCCATTTTAAAGTTTTGTGTAAAAGAAAGTCTTATTAAAATAGATTTACTGTCGTACGTGTACGTGCGTCTGTCTGTCTGTCGCACCTATTATGTCAGAAATGGCAACTTCTATTGAGACAGAATTAGGTAGAAAGGTGGGAACTGTAAATCCCCTCTCATGCAGTGAGTAACATAGTTTCAGGTTAAATTTATGGGCGGAGGAGGGAGGGTTTAAATTTTTCTCTTTCACCGAATATAGTCATGTGTGGTATCAAATGAAGGGTCTCGATAAGTACTTTTTAAGGCTGCTATCAGTTCTGCCGGTTGATGGAAAAGGGGAGAGCGCGAGGGCCGGAAATTGATCAGTTCTTTTACGGACCCATTCTCAGAAACTAGCTCGAGGTCTGCAAAGTAGGCCTCCGTGGCGATTCCAAGTTCTGCCCGGCGAGTGACTCTTTAAAGTTTGGAAACAACAAGAAATCGCACGGAGCCAAATCTGGAGAACACGGTGGATGGAGTAGCAGTTCGCAGCCTAATTCGCTCAATTTGGATGTAGCAAAGGCAGAAGTGTGAGCAGGTGCGTTGTAATGGTGAAAGAGCACTTCACTTCTTCGCAAAATGGGGCTTTATCACTGCAATCCGACGTCGAATCGGTTCAATAATTTCGCATAGTAGAGTTCTGTGACCATTTTGCCATTCTACAGGTTGTCGATTCAGGTCAAACCTTTCCGGTCGATAGGACAGTTGCGGACACCCCCGCTTCTACACGCGGTCAAAACAAAATTGCGAATCTGATTCGGCTGGAATTTTGACAGCGGGCGTTTACGAGAATGTACTACATGCCAATGAATTTCTCTTTCGATAGTGGGGCAAACGGGCGGTAAGCCTAAGTACTTATCGGATCGCCCTCGTAGAAACAGTACTAAGCCCTTTCATTTTATACCCATATTCAGTGTAAAACATTATACCCCCCCCCCCTTTCGTAGCCTCCACACTGCAAAGAACTATGTGTCTCGGTATTATCGGTGCCTTAAGCAACTGAATCCAGTTTTCACAATGCCTTCTGATTCTCAGATCCCCATATCTCTGTTTGGTAGAAGATATGACGTTATCTTGAAACGAAGAGAAAACTGCGATGCACCAGGAGCATGCGTGTCAGGATATACCGACGTCTTCTACACTGATGGTTCCAAAAGAAAATGAGTTCAGGGGCAGAAGTCTATCTCAGGAATAAAAACAAGAAGTGGTAAAATATCTAACAATCTTTCAGGCTGAAGTCTATGCAATCGTAAGAGCGGCAAACCTGGGTGATTGACGAGCGGTTCAAGGGCAGGCATATCGCGGTCTATAGTGATAGTCAAACGGCATTGGGGACGTTGAGCAGTCCGTTGGTGACTTAAAAAATCATGGAGGAATGCAGAAAACGTTTGAGCTTTGTTTGTTTGTTTTGTCAATACAGTGGAACTGTTCTGGGTACGCGGTCATTGTGATGTAAAGGGAAATGAAATCTCGAATGCGTTAGCAAAAGAAGGCTCAGTTTTACTCATGTCCAGACCGGAATCAGCAATGAGAGAGCAGTAGCATTGGTTAATGCTGCTATCAAAAACCTTAATGCTGCTAAATACAACAAGCTTCCCCTGTCAAAATCAAACAAACATGGACGCATTACACATCAGATTTGTGGTGCTAATGTGCTCCAATTGTAGCGGGTAGCAACATATCTACCAACGGAAATCCTGCGATACATAAACGAATAAGGAAGAATCGAGTACAATAGACCATTAGAGTCTGAGTGGTCAGATGCTTTGCCTCTCCCCCACCTCATACACACACAATTGCCCTATTGACTCTCTAAGAAAAGGATAAAACAAAAAAAAAATTCTAATTAGATGAAATAACATAAAGAAAAGTCCGTTTGTCCAATCCCGGCTCCACGTTTAAGTTTTCAATTTCAACATAATTAGAATTAGCATGTCATGGAGCCAGTCATTTAAGAGAGTGATGGTGATGAATAGGTTCACTTTCAAATAAGGGTAGCGATTTGTCCTAAACTGATTTTCTCGGATACATGAAACCACTTTGTCCCGTATAAAAAAAAAAGAGACACAAAACAACAACAGGATAAATGGAAATTTTAAAGGGAAAACTGTTTGTTCTTTGCTATTTCCATTCATCCGTCTACTCGTTTACAAATTGACAAACAAACCTCACTTTTTCCACCCTTCTTCCCGTCATTGATAAAAAGTTAAATAAAAATAGGGCGGTGCTCTTTCACAAAGATACGACCGCATAGAGAACAGTAACAACAACAACAAAAGCTTAAAACAACGTTGAAAATCCTCTGAACAAATAAAACTTTTCCAAAGGAAAATCCTTTGATAATATGGTTGTGTGCTACTGTTTTTTTCGTTGTCTGTCTGATTAACAAACACGTTTTGTAGCTCTGTATCTAGATGACAGGATCTAGTGATTCCCTCTTTACAACTTTATATCTATCATGGACTTTTCACCATCCATCTCACCCCCTTTGGCATTCCCACAAATTAAATTCCAGTTTTCATTCGTTAGGAAATAATGCGACATAATAAGGTCCTTCCTCGTTTCCTGTTTTAGTAACGTAACCATCCGTTTTCTTATAAATAAACAAAAATATGTATTTTAGAATTAATGTATTAAAAGTCAGGGGTGAGAGGAGAGATTAGCTTGGACGGATGGTTAGTTGGGGCTGATTTTCGAAAATTGGATAACGCAAACATAACATAGTATGCTGGTCCCAAGCCCAGGTAAAGGAGGAGGGTTTGAAGCAACGTATTCTGTACTATCCTCACTAAAACAAAAATAAAGTGCTGAGATCAGGGAAAGAGATAAATAGAGTATTGTTGGAGATATTCCACTATGCTAAATCCTACCTGATCTCTCTTAGTGACAGGCCCCGCGACAGGTCGACCAAGAAAATGCATAGAATGTCGTTACAAACATGATGATCGCATTGAGTCACAAGCCTCGGAGAAATGCTAGGGCGTCCACCTCAGTCGACGCGGCAAGACGGGCCCCGGTCCTGTCGAGAAATGGGCAAGGGTTCTTGACGCATGGACGGCGTCAGGACGTAAGCAAGTTAGTCCGCACACAACGAACAAAACAAATACGTGTCTGCACGCTAAATGTTGGTACCCTAACTGGAAAGACCGAGGAACTTGCAAGAGCCCTTCGGAAAAGGTGCATTGACATCTGCGCTCTGCACGAAACCCGATGGTCTGGTGCCAAAAGCTGTGACATTGAACGCGAACGCGGTAAAAATGGCTACAAACTTCTCTATTTTGGTAACCCACACACTCAATATGGTGTTGGCATTGCCATCTCAGAGGGTTGCCGTGATGCCATTAAAGAAGTCGAACGATTTGATGATCGGCTGATGAAGCTCACCATTATATCAGCTGATCGCACTATTCACTTCTTCACCGCGTATGCACCACAGGCAGGTCGACCTGATGCCGAGAAAGATGCCTTCTGGGATGAAAAGACTTGTCACGTGCCTGCTGACGATTATATAATCATTGCCGGCGAGCTTAATGGTCATGTGGGCGAAAAGGCAGACGGTAACAGGTGCCATGGGGGAAAGGGGTTCGGAGCACGCAATGAAGGTGGCGAGCGTATAATCGATTTCGCGGACACCCATGACCTTGTACTTATGAATACATGGTTCATCAAACGATTGTCTCATCTTCCCACATTTTATAGTGGAAACAATAAAACGCAAATCGACTATATTCGACTATGAACTGAAGTCGAGGAGGCAATAAAACAAATGAAATCGGGGAAAGCAACAGGACCTGACGACATCGCATCTGAGCTCTGGAAAGCGAAGAGCTGGGACCCAACACTGTGGCTCAGTGAATTCGTTAACCGGGTTATTCAGGAAGGAAGAACACCATCTGACTGGCAAGAAAGTACCGATGTTCCAATATGGAAAAAGAAAGGTAGCCCAGCAGAATGTTCAAATTACCGTCCGATTCGGTTACTTTCCCATACCATGAGGATTTTTGAACGCATTCTTGACAACCGTATTCGCGAAATCGTTGAAATAACCGTGAATCAAGCCGGACTTGTCAAGAACTGCGGAACTACTGACGGAATACACACTGCGCGGTTACTCATGGAGAAACACCGTGAGAAGCATCGCCCTCTTTACATTGCCTTTCTGGATCTAGAGGAAGCGTTTGACCGTGTACCACACGAACTCATCTGGTATGCTTTACGACAACACTTCGTACCAGAAGAACTCGTGCGCTGGGTTCACCGTGCTCTACCATGATCTGAAAAGTAAAGTTCGAAGTATGGCGGGTGTATCAAAACCGCTTCGTGCCTCTGTTGGTGTTCATCAAGGAAGTGCCCTCTCACCACTCCTCTTTGTCCTTATTATGGACACCGTCACACGGGATATCCAACGTCCAGCGCCCTACACACTGCTTTATGCAGATGATGTTTTCCTAGATTTGATAGCAGAAATGATCTCGAGCTCTCAAATCTAAAATTTACCCCAATGTCGTCCGTCCAGTCGCTCTCTATGGTTCTGAGTGTTGGCCGACCATAAAAGACAATGAACGTCATCTTGCGGTAATGGAGACGAAGATGCTACGTTGGACTAGTGGCGTCACACGTTTAGATCACATCCGAAATGAGGATATCCGCGATCGTTATGGGGTTGCACCGATCGTGGAAAAGTTGCGAGAGAGGCGTCTTCGATGGTATGGTCACGCAATTCGTGCAAACGAGAATTCACTTGCCAAGATTGGTCTGAACATCGAAGTCGATGGTAAACGACCAAAAGGCAGACCTAAACAACGGTGGCTTGATACGCTAGATGGGGATTTGAAACCTCGAGATTGCACCCAGATCAGGCATTCGATAGAGCCAAATGGCGAAGCCGATCACGACGAGCCGACCTCGCTTGTGAACGGGACAAAGGCTGAAGCAAAAGAAGAAACACGTAAAAGGACACACTAATCACTTTTGCGTAGAATGGGTATTTGGGGAATCCCCTAATTAAGATGTCCTTCAACAAATAATCCCAACAATATTAAAAACAACAAATTACAAATTGAAATGCCTAAGCAAGGTAAGTAAAAGGACAAATGCACGGTAAAAAAGCATTGCACCCCCTCCCCCCCTCTACCCTTATTGTTCCTTGCAAGAATTTCTGTAACTTTTCCATATCGCACCAATTAGAAGAGTTCAACAATGCATGCAATGCTTTAATGGAGTGCTCCTGGTGCAATTCTGTTGAAATTGGAACATTTCCTTTTTTTGCTATCCTATGCAGTGGTGTTTCCGTAAACGGTAAGGCTCCAAGGACTTGAACACAGTAAACTTGTTAACTTCCTTGCCTTCCTGTTTACCTGATGTACTTGGTATAGCTATTTCCAGGAGTATAATAACAATTTATGCTTGTGTTACATCCTTTGAAGACGAAGAAAAAAAAAAGAAACAAAACAACAACTCTTGGAGGAAGGCTACTGGTTTCCGCAGCAAATCTGCCGGTAGCGAGGGAAGAATTAGAAAAAACGCTACGCTGACAAATAATAATGTAAATTTACACCTTGTTGAATTTAAAAGAGGTCCTTTTTTCGTTTTTCCGTGCACGAGCGAGTTCTCCTTGGTTCCTCATCCTTCTACTTTATTTAGCGTTTCTTTTTTTTTTTTCAACGCTTTCGAAAAAAATCATCTCACCTTTGAGTGCTGTTGTCAGCCGTATACACCCCCACCAGCCTTCCACACCCTCTTACTTGTCCATGATCTCCATTCTATCCACCAAGCATTTTATAAGTGAAGAAATTATTTTCCTTTGAAAGTGCAACAATAACGAGATTTTATTCTGGCTCGTTTGTACATGACACGAGGGGGAGGAATAGCGTGAAAGGGGGCTCATAAAACCCAAGGGGGTCGAAAAAGTTCTCTTGCAATGGGTCATGAATTTGGAAATTGCGATTAAATCTAAATAATTATTGGCTCTTTTATTACTCTTTGGGTAGTTTCTGAAGAGCTTCTGATTAGAAGGATATTCAGGTTTCCTGGAACGTCAAAGATCTTTGTATTAGCTAAGGACAGGCACTCATGGTGGTCAAAGGGTAGTACAGATGCCAGGACGAAACGTAGATTGGTGTCCCCGATGGACACCTTGGAAACGCCTGCTAAACCAACACCAACAATTCAACTGCCAAACCCTGTCTCCACCTCCACGTGGTGACAGCTAGGAGTTCTTTCTTAATGAAGAGCTGCAGACAAAGAAGGATGAAGGAGACTCTCTGGCCTCTAAAAACGGGACATATTGTACCAACTGGTCATCCAGGTTGGGAGATGAGTAGGGCTGACAAAAGACAACACGGAAAACCACTTGATACGAAGCCAGAGAAAAAGTCTCGGACAGGACGAACGAAACGTACGAAAACGTACAAGCGATTTGTACGTTTGCTAAGGTACGCTTCCTGTACAGATCGGATGCTGCTCAACAGCTAGCCAATACCCTGTCCCAATATAGGGCAAAGCCTCATAAACGTTCACGCCCCTACAGAGGAGACTGCAGAGTCGGAGAAGGATACCTTCTACGAGGCAGTAGAACGAACCCTCGAAGCCTGTCCCAGATATGATATCAAAATCATACTTGGGGACTTTAACAGCCAAGTAGGGAAGGAGCCCGTATTCAGGCGATACGTTGGCTCCCATAGCTTACACGAAAAAACAAATGATAACGGACTGCGGACTATTCAATTAGCAGGGTCACACGAAATGGTTGTTGGAAGTACCTGGTTTGCGCGGAAAGCGGTCCACAAACATACGTGGGCCTCTCCAGACGGGACCACTTTCAACCGAATTGACCACGTGTTGATAGAACGCCGCCAACTCTCAGCCTTGATGTATGTGAGAACATATAGGGGGGCCAATATAGACTCGGATCACTATCTCGTTGGCATGGTGCTCCGAGCTCGAATAACAGTACCACCTAGAATCCCCCCTGACAATCAGGTGAGAATTAAAACTGAAATCATTAAAAACGCAGACCTCTGTAGCCCCTAAAGGGGGGGGGGGATGGATGCTGCAATAACCGCAGTAAACAGAGGTCCTGGAGAGCAAGGATGATCTCCATAACTACCTGAAGAACACTGTCATTGATACGGACACAAACATCCTTGGAACGGAAGAATGCTGTGTATCAAGTAATATTGCATTCTCAAAGAGAGACAGCACAAACTCTGTCGAGCGGAGAAGTGACTTCACAGACGGAAAAAGGAGGTCTGGAAGAACCAACAGATTTGTGAACTCGAAAAACCGCACCAGGTGGAAAAGTTTTACCAACAAGTCAACAGGGTGAGGTACACCTCGATGCTCATCTCACCGAGATAAAGAGGGGAATCTGATTCCCGACAGAATGGGCATGTTGGAAAGATGGGTTGATGAACTGCTCAACAGCCAGAATATCGGCGAGTTGGAGGTCCCGCGAACTGAAAACGACGGGTAAATGCTACCACTACCAAGCATGGAAGAAACAGTCCGTGCAATCCGTCGGCTTCAAAACCGTAAGTCGGCGAGGAGGCGACCAACTGCACCAAGTGTTCCATTAACTCGTGCTTGAAGTTTGGGACGGCGAATCAATGCCTGACAACTGTCAACGAGGCATTATCTCTGGAGATATTACACAGTGCAGCAATTATAGAAGTATCACGTTGCTGAGCAGCGTCTTTAATATATTCTCCGCTATATTGCTAGGCCGGATAGCCCCCTAGGCCTCATGCTGGGGTAAATGTGAGAGACACCACTCTCCTACGACGATGAAATCCACGCACGGTTGTAGGCTGCCAACAGAGCCTATTTCAGCTTACAAAATTGTATCGCTCGAAACGTCTTACCATAGGGACAGACCTCTTACCATACCAGACAATGATCTTGGCAGTCCTCATATATTCCTCGGAGACTTAGGTTCTCAGCAAAAAAAATAGCGTACCCTTATCCGCGTTCGAAAAAAAAATCCTCCGATGAATTTTTGGGCCCCTATATGAGCATAGATAGAACTAGTTGGTACCAGTTGTCTCGTTTTTAGTCACGGAGACTCACCTTCATTCTTCTCCGTCTACAGTTTTTCATCAAGAAAGAACTCCCAGTGATCACCACGTGGAGGTGGATACTTTGCACAAGTGCTGGACACTGTCCCAGAACGTGCATAGGGGTTCAGTCAAACTCCGCGCAAAACTCGCAGGCATTGTCCATAGCTTCCCTGGGTAATAGTTTAGTCGGCAGTGGTCAACGAGTCCTCGGTTTCGTATCACCCAATGAGCAACCTGGATTACTCTCTACAGTTCCCTCAATCGTTCCTCTTTATTCTTGAATCACATAGAACCCGTTTCCGATTCCACAAAAGGGTTCTGGTTCGTGTAGAGGTGTCCCGGCTCTTTCTGGATTATTCGCCCGCCGCCTCATCGCTTTCCAACCCAACATGGCCTGGAACCCGGAGTATCCAGACTTATTCGGCGAGCCAAGCGTGTTCAGCCTCTCAAAGCATCATCATATCAGTTTGGAGTTCATGGGGTTGGACCTAAGCGCCTGGGCCGATGGTCAGAATAGCAATGTTTTCCCTTTATAGTTCCTTTGGAAGTTGAAGGAGGTACATCTGTACATGGTGTATATTTTCACCTGGAATATACTAGTGGGCTTACCTATTGGTTCAAGCAACCTTAGAGCAATGATTTGGACGCCGCTCGTCTGCTGTCAGGGATTCGGCAGTGCACCACGCTCTCCAGGTTTCCCTGTTATTCCAACGTGTTTCCAACTTCTTATAGAAGTGAAGCTTCGTTGTGATATTATCTTTTGGCATCAGCAATTGGGAATGTTGCCTAGCAATATTATCACTCTTCCTTCGATTTAGGCGGCTCCTCGGATATTCTGAAGATCGCCTTCCTTGCCTGCATCTCCATGTTTAGATGAAGAGGAGCTAATTGCAGAACAGAGGTCCCTCCTGGGATATCATTGGATATGTCGCCATTACCCCACTGATATACAGGCAAGTCAGTCTTCGAAGTTTGTGTAACTCGCTGGCTGTTGTACTGAATTCAGTTTTTTTCTGACCAGGTTACCGCTCTATAGGTAATCATAGGCCTTACTATCCAAAGTAGTTCCTAAAGACTTGACCTCTGTTTCTCGTTTCGCCTCCATGCCTACATGGCTCTCAGGTAATCAAGCTTACACTTTCTAGTGAACTTTACTATGGTAGCTTTGGCTGGATTGTTACCTTCTTTACCATTTCGAGTACCAACGATGCTAGGCAAATTGGTTTAAAAGATTTAGAATGCTTTTTCAATAGAGATCACTTTTATCCGCCTCCATGCTGCCCTTTATCACTTTTATGAGAGACCCTAAGATGATTTCTAGGCCTCCCTGAAGTAGCGCTGAGAAAATGCCATCCACTTCGAAGGTTCCCATTGCCCACCTTACCCTATTTCCCGAGCTGAGTGAGTTCTCTCTCATTCTCGTTAAATGTCCCATTCTCTTTTCAGATAGAAGATATTGCTCTGTCCTTTGGCTTTAGCCATATATAGCCTGAATACTTCTGTGGTTTGTTCTATCCCTTCACAGAAATGCCTGAAGCTGTTCCATTTTGTTTCCCTGATTGCGTTGTTATACACCAGTCTCTGGTTTATTATGCACGGTTGCAGAGTTTTCGGACCTCTGTTCTCATTCGGTTCGGTCGTTGGCATCGCAACCGAGAAGAAAGGAGGAGGGGTGCTGTTACTTCGATAGATTTTCCACCCGATGGGCAGGTATGTTGTCAATGTATAGTTGATATTGCAGTTTTGTAGTTTCATTACCTTCAGTGTTTGGTCAGCTACCTCGATCGTGAGGAGTCTGCCTTTGCCCTCCACCTTGCTTCTGAAGACTCCATAATCGCGTATAAAAGTCATCAAATTGGGGAGGCACATAAAATCTTTCGGGTCTAGCGCCTTTACCAAGGTACACTTCATCATCTCCAGCATATGTCGTCAGTTTTGCTCTTTTCCAGCCTGGCAATTTTGGGAATTAAGTCAGTCTTCAGTGTCCCCCGCTGCGCAGTCCACCTGGTCGAAAGTGTATGCTAGTGAGAATCCAGACAGCCAGGCAGCTTTTAGGGATATCGAATTGGTGGACTTCGGCGTAAAACCGGGATGTCTGGAGTTCTTGATTAAGGCAGACCTAGACCGGATACCGTACAAGGGTATATTCTTTGATGACTTATCTGTCCTAGCGTCAATGACGACTTTGTTGAAGTTTTCCACCACTGTTTTTGGTTTCAGTTCGCTCCTTATATCACCGCCCTTGCGAAGGTGAGCCCGTGTTGTTGCTCAGGTGCGTTGGATACGAATCCCAATCTCCTGGAATTCCTTATTATTCTTTTCATTTTGGAGTTGCCCCCAACATCTAATGTGATTATTGTGTGATCAGAGATAGAGGGCTCATCTGTTACCCTCCAATTCCCGACCAGCCTTTTCATCAGAGTATCTCCTAGAGTTAGGTCTAATACCTCTTGCCTATTGCTGGTCACAAATGTTGGAGTCTTCTCTTGTGTATAGACATGCCATTCGCTTTTCGCCCAAGGAATATCCAAGTCGCCTGGCTAAACCAAGTATACTCTAATTGTACGACAGCCTTTTGATAACTTGGCCTGGTCTTTGGTCTGGCTTTTCGGAACACCTTCCTTGAGGATTCTATGTCGTTCTATGGCTCCCTAAACAAGTTAAGAAGGGATAAATGAAATGGGGGCTCACTTTTGGCATTAGTAACTGGCAGTTCCAAGTCACTAAGCAGGGGGTCGGCAAAGGTGTCAGGGTTATAGGGAAAAAATCAGGCCCGGAGTATAAAATAATTTTAACCCAGTATCGAAATTTATTCCTACGATCTGGAAGATATTTAGGTAAAAGAAAATGTCGCCTAGTTAGCTTAGTTGAGAGAGTGAGGGATTGGATGCAGTTCAAAAATTAAAAAGGTGTTATCATGAAAATATGCGATCTTTTTCTTTTTCTTTTTCTTCAGCTTTTGTCCCGTTCACAAGCGGGGTCGGCTCGTCGTGATCGGCTTCGCCATTTGGCTCTATCGAATGTCTGATCTGGGTGCAATCTCGAGGCTTTCAAATCCCCATCCAGCGTATCAAGCCACTGTTGCTTAGGTCTGCCTTTTGGACTTCGATGTTCAGACCAATCTTGGCAAGTGAATTCTCGTTTGCAAGAATTACGTGACCATACCATCGAAGACGCCTCTCTCGCAACTTTTCCACGATCGATGCAACCCCATAAAGATCGCAGATATCCTCATTTCGGATGTGATCTAAACGTGTGACGCCACTAGTCCAACGTAGCATCTTCGTCTCCATTACCGCAAGACGCCGTTCATTGTCTTTTATGGTCGGCCAACACTCAGAACTATAGAGAGGGATATTCAGAAATTTTATACCCCGGTGTTATCGATTGAAACTGAATAATATCTTTGAGTTCATACATTCTGAAGAATATCTTTATTGCCATATGCGTTCATCTAGATATACCCACTCCATATTCTCCAACTCCCTGCAGTCATTTGAAAATGTATATCAGCGCCAAGAAACCAGAATTCAAAACTCTTTAAGTTCCATCAACAAATCTACAAATATCCATATAAAAATAAATCAAAGCATATTAAAATGGAAAATCCATTACTTAATATTGTTTTGACAACGATAAAAGGATTATCGTTCATAATCCGAACTAAAGATCATTTTGTCTCCCCATTTCTTATATTCTTGCTTTTCGTTGTTGTTATATGCATCACGCTTTTTAGATATTCCTTCAGTTCGACTTAGATATCTTCAGATAGATGATCCTAATAAATGCACAGATGAAGTAAATACAAAATGTATTTTGAAAAATCGAAATATAAGTCATAAATTCCATTAGAAAAAGCAGATCAAGTAATATCGTAGGCATTTCATCATCATTAGGAGAAGATATCTATTTCTGATTTTGGAAATGCATTGTATTTGGAAATAGTATTTATAAAGAAAACAGTTGTTTTCTGTCCCATGGAGCATGACAAATGATTTATATTTATAAATGTATGGTTTAATATGGATAGTGACAATTCATATCCATCGAAAATTAGAGGGAAGAAACCTTCCTGGTTGTGATTTAAATAATCCTTTTTTTTTTTTTAATTTTAATCTGATTATTATGATTATTACGAATTTTAATATGATTAATATATAAATCACATTATTATATTAAAATAATATAAAATATATTATGAAATAATATATCATTTTTATATAATATAATCTTTTTTTTTTTATGGATGGAGGTGGAAATCTTAGAAAGACATTGCTGCGCTAGGTTGCTAGGTTGCAGCAGTGTGTGGGATTCGCACCCACTCAAACCACCCCCCCCCCCCCCCACACAACACTCTCCTGATAGCTTTTCGGAAATCCGCATTCACCTCGGTCGGATTTGCTTTCCGTTTTTCGTAGAGCCAGTGTGCCTCGCTCGCTAGAAGATCTATAGGGATCATTCCTGCGATGGCACACACTGCCTCCGTCGACGCCGTCCTAAATGCGCTGCACACCCTTAACGCAATTGGCCGGTATGCCGAACTTAACTTCCTCCGGTTGACAGCGTGGTTCAACGCTCCCGCCCAGACAGGGGCCGCGTATAGCAGGGTCGACCTCACCACTCCCGCGATGAGTAACCTGCGACTATACTTCGGCCCTCCCACGTTAGGCATCCTCCTTGCAAGGGATGAACTGGCATTTGCTGCCTTCTCTCGCGCATAATCCAAGTGTCCCTTGAAACTCAGCTTGGCATCGATCATCACTCCCAGGTATTTGACAACCGATTTTGACCTACGGTTGGTAATGAGAGCCGCCTCCGTCTTTTCGTCCGCCAGGTCCAGCTTGGCCATTCGTAACCATGACTTGATGGTGTGAATGGCTTCATTTGCATAAAGCTCCACGTCCTCGGGATGCTTTGCAATTGCAACTACCGCCAGGTCGTCCGCAAAATCAATCAGCGTTGTCTCCTCCGGCACGCGAAGGCCAAGCACTCCGTCGTACATTATGTTCCACAGCAGCGGTCCCAATACCACACCTGCTGTCACAATGTACTCCTTCGGCCCGTCGTCTGTCTCGTACCAGAGAAGTCTGTCCGAAAAGTAACTCTCGATGAGCCGAGCCAAGTAGCTAGGAACACCCAGTTTGGCCAAAGTGCCCTTAATCCAGCCTCAGTTGGCTGAGTTAAAAGCATTTTTGACGTCCAGCGTCACCAGAGCACAGCATTTGCCCATGGCCATTGCATTTCGAGCCAATTCCACGACCTTTGCTATTGCATCGACCGTAGAACGGGCTCGCCGAAACCCATATTGCCACTCCGAAAGACCACCCGCAAGCTCGATGAACGGGAGCAGCCTGTTGTATATTACCCTCTCCAACATCTTCCCCATGGTGTCTAAGAGACAAATAGGGCGATATGAAGAGGGCACGCCGGGTGGTTTCCGGGGCTTCAGTAGCAACACCAGCTTCTGCCTCTTCCACTGGGCGGGAAACATTCCTTCCGCCATGCACGATTCGACTGTGCTTGCGAACCACCTTGGTCTGGCCTTGACCGCCACCTTCAGAGCCTTGTTCGGAATTTCGTCCGATCCCGGAGCTTTACTGTCCCCAATACGTCTGCAGATTTCCCAAAGTTTCTCTTCGGTAACATCAGGGATCGAGAAGACGTCCTGCTGAGCTGCCAGTTGGGGTTCTCTTTCGTCCTGCTCCTGCTGCGGGAAAAGAGTTGTAATTATTTGCAACAAGATCCGTGGGCATGTCACCTGAGGTGATTTCGCCCGCGGATCTTCTTTATTACAACTTGGTAGGCTGTACCCCACGGATTCGTATTAGCCTCCATGCAGAGCTTCTGGTAGCATTCCCGCTTGCTTCTCCGAATGGCCTTCTTAAAGTTGCTTCGCAGATCCCTGTATTCCTCCTCACGCTCCTGGTGCTCCGGCCTTCCCCTTGTCCTGTGGGAAAGTCTCCTCGCTCGGAGGCAAGAGGACCTCAAGGTAGCGATCTCCGTGTTCCACCAGTAGTTTGGCCTCTTGCCATGGTGCAAACGTCGTTGTGGCATCGTAGCGTCGCATGCTTCGGTTACACGCTGAGACAGTTGTGTGACCCTTTCCACCGTTGCTCCATCCGGATCATGGGCTCCCTCCAATGCGGCCAGGAATGTCTCCTCGTCGAAAGCTCCGATAGACCAGCCAACCGTCTTAGCCTTTCCACCTCCAGAGCGTCGTTGACTGCTTCCCCGGTTCCCAATGCGGAGGAAGATGGCCTGGTGGTCACTGTGGGTGTAGTGCTCACTCACTTGCTACGCCATCTCCCTCACCAGTGAAGTGCTAACAAATGTCAGGTCAACAATCGAACCCGACCCTCTTCCTCGAAAGGTGGGCACGCATCCAACGTTGGCCAGCACGATGTCCAGCTCCGCAAATGACTCCAACAGAATTTGACCTCTGGTGTTCGTCGATCGGCTTCCCCACTCCAGGGCCCACGCGTTGAAATCGCCCGCAATGATTTTAGGGCTGCGGTCTCCAGCGTCCAACACCAGACTGTCTAACATCTCCTCATATTGTGGTAAGGTTGCACTAGGAGGAGCGTAGCAGCTGTAAATATGGACACCGTTGACCTTTGCCCTTATAAAACCGGCTGCTGGGGGGGGGGGGGGGGGCATGACTTCCTGAATGGCCTGTCTTCCGCACACCCAGATTGCAGCGTTGCCAGACGCATCCACCGCCCAAGTCGCACCGCCGTGGTTTCTGTACGGCTCGCAAATAACCGCGACATCGACATTCGACTCTCGAATGGTTTGCGAGAGCAGGTCCTGAGCTGCCTCACAGTGATTGAGACTGATTTGTATCAATCTCATTTGCCTGTGCGGTCCAGCTTCCTCCTATATACCGGACATCTGCTGCTTCCCGCAACATGCCGGTCCTCCAGGCCCTCTTTCCCACTACATAGCATACACCGTGGATCTCCTTCCTGCAACTCCTCGACCTATCATGCTGGCTAGTGCATGCCGCGGCAAAATGGCCGAAATCGAGGCATCTGAAGCATCTCTTTAGAGATATTTGCTCCCTGAGCCTGCACACGACCCAACCTACTCTTACTTTGCCCGCGGTAATTAACTTAATAGCTGATTCCGCCGGCAAACTAATAATAGCGGTCTGTGTGCCGCCATATGCCTTCTTCATCCTTTTTACTGCACTCTGGTCTATATCGCTAAGGTTGAACTGTTGCTTTAGCGCAGCACAGATGTCCTCCCGTGAGGTGAGCTCATCTAGGTCCTTACATTCAACCACTATCTCCTGTTTCCGAGCTCTTACCTCAGCTTCCTCTCCTAGTACACTTTCCACCTTCCCGCGGAAGTTATCGGCCGACTTGTCGGCGGATCTACTTAACTCCAGCATCAGATCCCCTGTCTGTGTTCGCCTAATACGGTTCACACTATCCCCGAAATCCTTCAATTCCGGGTGTGACTTCACCTTTCAGAGGATGTCGGCATAGGAATTATTTCCCTTCTTGAAAATAATTATTATTTCCGGGCGGAGCTTCTTTTTGTCCTTTTTCCTCTTGTTGCTCACCTTAGTCCATTGTTCGGGCCTCCGGGCGTTGGTTTCTTCCACTTTTATAGGTGTTGTGGCTGCAATCGTGAGATTAACGACTTTCGCGGGTACTCTCGCCGGCTCTGCCTTCTTTGGTGAAGAGGTTTTTTTCTTCTTCGGGACTTGCTGTGGTCCAGGCTCGCTGGTACCGTCTCTAGCCCGTTTTCCTGTCTTCCCGCCTGCCTTATCATGGGGAGGCGTGACCTGCGTTTCCCTTGTGACCTTGCCAACTGACGCTTGGGAATTCTTTTCTTCGAGTGCCTTGATATAAGGCAATTTAATGCCTCTTATCAAGGCTCGAATATTTTGGTGGATATTCCGCCTCTCCTTGATGAACTCGCACAGTTCATTTATTCGTTCCCCGAGTGTAACGAACGCCATTCCGGTATGTTCACGTTTGCTTTCGCGCCTTGCGCCACAAGGAATGATGTTGATTAAGGGACTATTCGTGTTTCTTTCAGAGTCCCGCGACGAATCTCGACTACCAAAAAGAACCATTGTTCTCGGTGGTGATCTCCTAAGCTTCGAACTCCTCCTAAAAGGATCCGGTGTGGGCCTAATTTCCACTCCACCATTATCTCTTGTAGCATTAGATGCCACAGTAACCAAGTTTCCCACTACTGAGGCACTGCGGTCGTTGGATATCGACGGCCGGGAGCCCGCTTGCTCACTCCCAAAAACCGCCGGCTGTTCGCGCACAGAACTGAAGTGAAGACCTTGTAAATGGTAGGAAGACAAGTAACTGGTCGACATTTTGAAGGATCCTTGGGGATGAGGAAAGTTATTCCCTTGGTGAAAAATGGTGGAACTAAATCAGGATCGGCAATCATCTGGTTAAATTGATTTGCCAATATCCTGTGAGTGCTCTTGAACCGCTTTAGCCAGAAGTTGTGAATCTTGTCAACTCCTGGCGCCTTCCAGTTATCTGCCTTGTCAAGGGCTGCTTCAACGTCGACTTCAGTTACGTCAGGCATGGTCATTTCGGGGAGGGCCTCGCATGAACGCTTAAGGTGCGGGAGCCACGCTGCTTCTAAATTTCAACGGCTGGATTCGCTCCAAACACTTCTCCAGAAGTCTTCTGCCTGATCCAGATCGAGGTTACTTTCCCTATCTGAGTTGGTGAGATTTTTGTAGAATCCCTGTTGGTTCTGGAAGAACAAGGTGTTGTCTGTCCTTCGCTGAAAGCTTTTCCGATACCTACGGATGCGATTGGAGCATACCGCAAGTTTCTGCTTCAGCACCTCGAGGATTTCTTTGTTTGGCACATCATTGGACAGATGGTAGTTTCCAATGATGTTCGCAACGCATCTGTGCACTCTTCGTGATGGATTTCGAAGGAGTGCTTGCATCACACGAGCAATCTCCTTTCTCAACTTTTCGACTTTTTTGTTGAGTCGAAACACCCAGAACGGTAAAGTCCTTCTGCGCATACCTCTGTTATTCGCTCCAAGATGTTGATTATGGAGACGAATAACCGTGGCAGCTGCAACGTAGATCAGGCTGTGAACCTCTGTAGCAGTAATCTCGCTAGCCAAACGATCAGCCAAAATTCTGTCAACGGCAGCAATGATGTTAGTAGTTGCCGAAGTAAACTTCAGTTTTGGGATCTTTGGCCTAGCTGGTGGGAGAATCTCGGCATACTCTGTGAATGCGACCTGGAATGCGGTCAAAGCCTCATTATAAATTGGGTCGACATCCCCAGTTACTAAGCTTCTCCTGACTACTGGATTCATGGAGTGCCTTACAGGTGGAGAACTTGTGTTACTCCTTTGACTAGTCCGGTAATTTGATGACTCCAGTCCGAGCTCAAGTGAAACCTCTTGGAAGATTTGTTGCCTAGTTGGTAAGGCAACTCGGTTGTTGTTCACTATCACCCGGTACTGGTTGATGACGTTCTGATCCGGAACATGACTTAGCTCCGGAAATCGGGTTATGAACGCGTCATGTAGTCGATGTCTGTACCCTAATGGATTCCGTTCCAAATCCGTGACACGGTAATAGGCGCGGACGATAAATTCGTTGAGTTGGTTCGTCCAAACCGTACGCCGTCTAGGTCTCCCGTCCCTGGTGGTTGACGGCATAACCGCCAAAACATCCAAGGGCGAAGAGCCGCTCTGATGTTGTTGAACGACCCTTAACCGTGTTGGGTACTGTCTTCGTGTCCCTGGGGTCCCATAAAAAAAAATTGAATTATTTTCCCCAATTTTGTTCCCACGAGTATTGTTGCAATGCCCCATGGTTACCTCCAAAGGTAGGGAAGGTATTTGGAGGTAGGGAAGGTATTTGGAGACGCCTCTCTCGAAATTTCTTCACAATCGGTGGAACCCCATAACGATCGCGGATATCCTCATTTCGGATGTGATCAAAACGTGTCACGCTACTAGTTCAACGCAACATCTTCGTCTCCATTACCGCAAGACGCCGTTCATTGTCTTTTATAGTCGGCCAACACTCAGAACCGTAGAGAGCGACAGGACGGACGACATTGGGGTAGATTTTAGATTTGAGACGTTCGTTGATACGTCGATCACAAAGAACACCAGTTGTGGAACGCCACTTCATCCAGGTTGCGTTAATGCGTGAAGCAATTTCATAACGGAGTTCTCCATTGGCTGATAGCGTTGACCCAAGCTATTGAAATCGCTCAATTTGGGGCAGATCACTGCCGCTGACAATGATTGTGTCTGTTTCATGGGGATCGACGCTATTGGACGATGCAAAAACGAAGGCATATGGAATATGGAATTGCCTAGCAAGCGTTCCAGAAAACAACCTGATTGGTATGGTTATATGCATCTTTCCAGTACTATTCCAGCATCCGAGGAGATCGTGTTCTTGGAGGTCCTCGCTGGGCCTGAGAGTGAGCATTGGAAGCGCGCCGGGGCCGACGAGTTGCAGTCATTTGAGGATAGCAATTCTTGGGAGCTTGTTGACAACCCAGGAAGTGTAGGTGGGTGCTCAATAAAAAGTTGACAATGGACAATAATGTGCGGTTCCGGGCTACACTAAAGGTTTTTCGAAGAAACCTGGCATTGACAGACAGACAGACAGACAGACAGTTTCTCTCCAGCTGTAAGACACTGGAACTGGATTAACCAAATACGGAGTTACAAACTTGAAAGGTTCTTTTATATAACAAAAAAAAATTTTACTCTTTTTTTTGTTATAAATAATGTGATTTGCACCAAATTTCCCTGATTTTACCTATATAATATTTTATATAGTAGTTTTCATGAAATCAATTAATAGACCTTTGTCACTTACAACTTCCTTTTCTTACCTCCACTTTCAAATATTTTATGAATAATGAATTAAAACCAACTGTATTGTAACATCACAAACATTTTAACACATTCAGTGCCATATGTCGCTAAAAACAAAACAAAATGACAAAAGAAGAAATACTTAACACATTTTGTGTAATATATATTCATATATCAACCATTTTTTGGCTCAACAACACAAGTCATATTCAATTATTATTAGTATCTGAACATATGAATTTTTGAAACTATTTATAGCCAAAGTGTGTGTATGTAAGGATGGATATTTAAAGGATCAAATAGAAAAACCAGAGGAATTATCATCATGTGTAGAGATATATGTACATCGGGAGGCAAGACTTCTTTGTTATTTGTCATGTGTGGTATTCTGTTGGTTGTTGCTTTCTTAATTGTGTGCGATTTACGTTGGCACAAAAAACTCATTTTTCGTTGGAATTTTATTTTGTTTTATATTTGATTTGCTTGATCTTCATTTCACGCGAATAAATAATGGGCAAATCATCTTGACAATTGGAAATGAATTTTTCATAAACATTCAAATGTAAGGGGTTGGGAATCCGTTTAGTAGTTTCCTCATACGAATAGGCGCCCATGCTCGCTTCCAATCCAAAATCTATTCATCACATAAAGCCAAATAGAACAGGATCAAGGATATCTCAGTTGGACAGGTCGGCAAATAGATGAACAGCCGGGTAGGTAGACAGTTAGACAGAAAGACGGTCAAATGATAATATGTGTCTTTGGCTACTTGTTGGGCCACGAAAGTCCTGGGGGTTTAACGTGAGTACCTGCCTTGAAGGCTTAATCCCACGGTCCTCTTCGGACACGGATTGATTTTCGGACTACAATCAGAGCCCCGCCATGCAAGCACAGCGGTCCTGGTTTATACTGAGTGCAGGCTCAGCATTCATACCAGTGGATGCGAGGCCTATCTAACACTTCTGCCGCAATTAAGGGGTACGGTACCCGAGTTGTAAAGCGCAACTCCACGCTTGAACTCCGAGGACAACCACCATGAAACTCCCACTAGGGGGCCAACCGAAAATAACCGGGCCGAGAGCACATCCTCCAGGATTTCTCCTGGAGCATATGCTCTCAGAGGGCCATCCCGGTTCCCATGGTACCAGATAACCTCCGGTGAGACTTCGTGGCAGAGCCACTTCAGATGAGTTCCTTGCAGACTCGGGTCTGATTGCCCTCCTCGAGTACGTGACTTGTTGGGCCAATACGTCAAAATAGCTGCTACCAAACTCTTCCCTCATTTCCTTCTGGAAAATTTTAGCAGCTAGCAGGAGAGGACGAACTGCGACGCCGAAAAATAGCATTTCTTTATCAGATATGGAGTAAACCCAGAAGAAAAAACCAATGCAGTGGAGGGGCCGGTTTAGTAAGCAGGCTCCAGGCTGTCGACATACAGCGACTGTAATGCTTCAATTGTTGTCCCTATAACTGAGTAACCAGTGAGAGCGCGCGAAGAGCGGCCTAAATTCGGAAAACCTTCCCATTGAAGTCTACTTGCTCCTCAAACATCCCCGTAGGCAGGATCTCCCTTCCTATTGAAGTCCATTCCCACCTCAAACATCTCTGTAGGAAGGACTGCCTGTCCCAAGCAGTATAATGAGTCCCAAAAAGGCACTAGCTCAACCAGAAAGGGAAAGAGGGAAAGGAGTTTACCGCACTAGCTATACTCGTCGTTCATCAGATGGAGTTCGTTTGCCTGCATCATATAATCAAAATTAGCTCCGAATTGTTACGAGTATTCTACAATAAAGGTCGCGAGGAACTTGGAATTATCCAGCATAATTGGGAGAAATTTGGATAGCTAGATCAAGATAAACATCTATAAATTGTGGTGGTCAAACTTAGAACTATAAAATCATCGCAGAGTAGACATGGAGGAACTCCAGGGAAATAATTCTAGTAACGGTTCGCCCGGTATTATTGTGGAAGGTGACGAGCCTGATGAACTAACACTGGGCTCGAAAAGTACTAACGGAAACCTTTTATTTGATACCCAACATGACTATATTCGGCGAAAAATAATTTTGCACCCCCCCCCCCCCTTTTGTATGTATGAGCCCCCTTAAAGTCAACGTAGGAAAGTGTAATTTATCGCATATGTGAGTGCTCACAGTTCCTACCTTCTCACCGAATTTCTTGTTATGTGGTAGAACGGTCTCTGAGGAAACTGCGTGTGACAGACAGACAGACAGACGCTAATGTGACGGAAGAACCAACAGGAGAAACCGACACCAGGGAAAAAGAAATAACCCAGCCAATATGCGACAATATAACCAATACCAAAATGGATGAATTCGCCAGGGTGGGTTCGTTATTATTAACGATTCCAGCTGATGAAATACGTCAGCCCAAGGAATAATGTACACCGCGCCATCAAAAATCAGGTGCAGGCCATACGAGCTTTTAATAACAAAGCCCATGAGGAATTGGGCAATCATTGCCTAACACTGCCAAAGGAGACGACAGCTGATAGAGCAACTTAGACATCCCCAGCGACGCTGCTCCACAGAAATGGTCTTGCTGAAACTCGACTTTGGAACATCATTTCAAAATCGAAAAAATCAAAAATTTTGACTGACGGTTTCGTCCAGGGCAGAGGCAACTCATCAGACGTTGCCTCACCTCTGCCAAGGCACGAAACACAAAAGCATGTCAGGGAACCCTTTGACGATTCAACCATACTTCAACAGATGCAATAGAAAGAAAGGAGGGATCCTCCGCAAAAATATCGGTCAATGCTAGGGTAAAAGGAGCCAACAGCTAAAGGTATCCAAACCCAAGTTGGACTTTGGTTAAATCAGGAAAGAAACGAGATGAAGTAGGGAGAATGATTGCGAGACGAAACAGCCAAGAAGTGCTGGTAATTACAGCGAAAGAGGGTATAATATCCTGTGCTGATATTTTATGAAAGGTTAATGGCAGATTCTGCGCTGAAGGAGTTTAGGGACAAATTAGGTGAACACAAAAAGGAGGCTTGCTGTTCGAACTATCGAAAGGAATGACGGCTCACGACGAACTACAGAGGAATATCGAGGCTTCTCTCGGCGAGCAAGCGACCGTCCGCGTAAGTTGACCAATGGTTACGATAGAGTATAAAGATCAATACCAAGGAGGCGCTCAAACACCAATTGAAAAACTAGAGGACATGCAGGAAATGGACATCAAGAGCCTAAGGAGAGCGTATGGTGAAACGTAGAGCATTCACTAGCAAGAGTCGCCCAAGACCGTAACCCCAAAATTATTGCTGGTGACTTCAACGCTTGGGCAATGGAGTGGGAACATGGGGAAACCAATAAAAGGGGAAGAATCATACTCGAGGTTTTCCCCTGCCTAAATGTCATCTGGCCAATACCGGAAGGGTAAACACTTTTAGGTGTGGAGAACTAGGTTCCGTCGTGAATTTTTGGAACTGATTCGCTGCTCAAGCACCTACAATGGCATATTACTATTGATAAGCGACACCGAACAATAAGTTCTCACCGGAAGAAACCAGAAGTAGATTGCTCATCAAGAGCACTAGATGACCACCGAGTTTACTGGAACGGCCATAGAAAAAGCATCGCAGCTGTTCCAATAGATATACCGAGCAAGTGACGTTTTGCATACCAAATCGTGCACACTTTCGGAAGCGTAACCCAAATTACTGGTGGAACACTGAAATGCCAAACAAACGCCAGAAGGCGGAGTAAATGCCGAAGAAACACGACAGAGTATGAACAAACAAAGGACCCTCTAATGAGGCAGACTCTGATCCATGGGAAGCAGCGATATTTTTTTTCAACATCCGGAAACTAACTTCCCAATGATACCAATTAGCACCGAAGATATCCCTCTAGTAACCACAAATGAAGTCCTGGACGCAGTGACCGGGACCGGGACCCCGCAGCCTCCAGTATCAATCGAATCTTCAAGAGAGCGTTGAAGATTGCAATGAGAATGGCACCAAGCATGTAGGCACAGGTAGACAGCTTCAAGCTGCATTTCGTCTGGAAAAATATGGGAGGTTTTAGTCGGTAAGAGTCCGACATGCGTGTCCTAGATTCCCGATGTGTATCCATGATGGACTCCCCCTATAAAAGGAAAACAAAAACAGACAGGCAGACATTGAACGAAGGGAAGGGAGTGTGAAGTTGATAAAACAAAACTTTAAAAAAGCTTCACGAGCAACATTCGGTCCGCATCGGCCACCTATTAGCCGTGATTGAATGCAAGGACCTCGGCCCATGACAAGATCAATACTCGGTAGGAAATAAGAGAGGCATATGACGGAACAAAAATAGCAAAGGTCATTATGCAAGCAAGGCGCGCTCAGTAGAAAAAGATCGTTTTGAAAGGTCAGTGTACAAGCTACGCGATTAAGAGGTCCTTCAAACCTATTGACCTCAGCGACACGGCGAAGAGTCACCCAAACTCTCACGATGGATGGCAGCTATGTCGAAACTGTGGAGTTGAAAAATATCTGGCGAATTAACAATTTCCCAATTTTCTTTTTCTTCAGCCTTTGTCCCGTTCACAAGCGGGGTCGTCGGCTCGCCGTGATCGGGTTCGCCACTTTGTTTTATCAAAAGCTTGTTCTGGATGCAATCGCGAGAGTCAAATCCCCATTCAGCGTATCAAGCCGCCGTTGTTTCGGCCGGCATTTTGGTCGTTTACCATCGACTTAGATGCTCAGACCAATCTTGGTGAGTGAATTCTCGGGCCCTTCCCTTGGAGAAGCCTCTCTTACAATTTTTCCACGATCGATGCAATCCCATATCGATCGCGGATAGCCTCATTTCGGATGTGATCAAAGCATGTTACGCCAGTAGTCCAACGCAACATTTTCGTCTCCATTACCGCAAGGCGTCGTTCATTGTTTTTATGGTCGGTCAACACTCAGAAAAAAAAGTGTCCCAAAAAGCAAAACCTCCAAGAAACTCTAATTGACCTCTCAATAATAAAGTTATATATCATAGTTTTTTTGGTCTATTCCATGTGTCCCTACCAGTTCTTCTAATTCTGGCACTTGTATTACTGTACGGGTGTATTATATACAAAACAAGGGAGAATCGAATCCAAGTATAACAGTCCTGAAAAATCCATTGTAGTAAAAAGGATATATTCGTATATAACATTAATATGACGCTATACCATTCTCCCTATGAAAATTACATTGCGGAGTTGCTTGTATACCACGTTATTGTCTTGCCAGTTGACATTCAGAAAGACGCAAGCAGAAGCACAAAAAAGGAGGTGATTCATAATGGAAATATTCAAGGATTTCTCCTGCCATGCATATTGAACCTTTTGACTGTTAACACAATCGACGTGCTGCAACACTTATAAAATATGCAAAGAGTGTCCTTTCAACTTTGCAATCATTTCAGAGGTACTTGTGGGTTTTGGATAGATAGAAAAGACACTTTTATTATTGCACAAGGAAGAGGATTATAATTTTAATTAAGGCAAGCCTTAGTGGAGCGAAGAATGTGGGAAGTTTATCGTTTGATATTGAAGTTATGAGAATAGAAGAACTGCTTTGGATGGTTGAAGCTAATTTCTCGATAAGAGGGTGGAAAAGAAATGATAGCCCTCCACCTCCCAACTCTTGCATCAACTGCCAAAAATGAGCTTGGGAAATTACTAACCGAGGCCTTCCATTTGATACCCCACATGACTCTTTTCGCTGAAAACAACATGTATCCTACCCACCTCCCCCCCCCTCCCGCCCCCCGTTTCCAGGTATATGCAAGTCACCCTCGCCTCCCCGCTAATGCCAGTGTAGAACGATGTTACTCAACATATTAGATCGGGAGGAGACAGGACTCAGCGGCGCAGGTGCTAAATGGTATCTGCGTTATCTGAAGGAAGGCTTGAAACTGAAACAGGCTCCTAAAAAGGCTCAGGACAGCCATCTTTATTGGAGCCAAGAAAGCGCGGAGCAGCGGAGCCCACATGAGAGAGATGCCCCGAAAAACTTAAACCTGAACCCGAAAGGGGAGAACCCTCAGCGTCCCCAAGTCGTAGGTGAACTATTATCTATGTTAGTGCGGTCAAGGGTATTCGACTGACCATACTACCAAAAACCTTTTTCCGAGCAAATACTGACTCATAAGGACAGGAAACTATTGAAGAACTCGTTGTCAGGCAGATGTGCAAGAAATAGACTGAGAAGCTTGCGTTCCCCGTGATATGCGTCCGACCAGGTCATATGCTGGTGGACTGCGCAACGGAGGAAACTGCCTGAATTGTCAGGCTGGGAAGGAGCAGAACTATCGACATGTGAGGTGACAGAGGTGAAATATTTGGGAATTTCGCTAGACCAAAAATGAGTCAGGAAGACGCAGGGCTCTGATGACTTCCAGGTCCATAGCAGGAAAAAAATGGAGTTGTACCCCGAAGATACTACTTTGGATATACGCTGCACTATGAAGGCCAATGATTGCCTATGGGGTGGTAATCAAATGAGAGTGATTACTTATGGGGTTGTAATCTGGGCAGAAAAAACTAAACTCAGCACACAAGTTAGGTGTGTCCTTTGTGATCGACGTATCAACGAACGTCTCAAATCTAAAATTTACCGCAATGTCGTCCGTCCAGTCGCTCTCTATGGTTCTGAGTGTTGGTCGACCATAAAAGACAATGAACGGCGTCTTGCGGTAATGGAGACCAAGATGCTACGTTGGACTAGTGGCGTCACACGTTTAGATCACATCCGAAATGAGGATATCCGCGATCGTTATGGGGTTGCACCGACCGTGGAAAAGTTGCGAGAGAGGCGTCTTCGATGGTATGGTCACGCAATTCGTGCAAACGAGAATTCACTTGCCAAGATTGGTCTGAACATCGAAGTCGATGGTAAACGACCAAAAGGCAAACCTGAGCAAGGGTGGCTTGATACGCTGGATGGGGATTTGAAAGCCTCGAGATTGCACCCAGATCAGGCATTCGATAGAGCCAAATGACGAAGCCGATCACGACGAGCCGACCCCGTTTGTGAACGGGACAAAGGCTGAAGAAAAAGAAGAAGAAGAAGAAGTTCGGGAGTTAAACAAACTCCAAAGATTGACTTGCTTGTGTATCAGTTTCCAATGTCATCTCTGAAGGTCATTCTGGGATTAACCTCTCTCCATCTGCATATACAGATTCAGGCAAGGAGGGCAATCTTCAGGATGGCCGGGAGTATGAGTGAAGCGGGGAGTTGCCAAAATCGAAGGAAGATTGATGACAACGAGGTTTCACTTCGATAAGAAGTTTGAAACAGGTAGGAGTAACACGGCAAGCTGGGAGAACTTGGGTGTGACAAATGGCTTAAACCAGCAACTGATTACTTAGTACACTGATCCCTCACAGCAGAGGCAATGGGTACGGGGTCATTGGTTCATGGAACTTGGTACTTGTGCCTTCTTTAATCTCGAAAGGAACTACAGGGGGCCGGACATTGCTATTCTGACAATAGTTTTCAAATGAATAAAACAATCGGAATGCCATTGTGATGCGAATGAATGAAGACCAACTAAACGGTTGCACCCTTCATCATCATCATCAACGGCGCAACAACCGGTATCCGGTCTAGGCCTGCCTTAATAAGGAACTCCAGACATCCCGGTTTTACGCCAAGGCCCACCAATTCGATATCCCCAAAAGCTGTCTGGTGTCCTGACCCACGCCATCGCTCCATCTTAGGCAGGGTCTGCCTCGTCTTCTTGCACCCTTCAGACAACAAATATATACAATATTCATAACAAATATATATCATTGTTACATCAAATTATCTAAAAGATACTATAAAAGAGGAGCATAAACACATCATCCATTAAAGAATTGCTTCAACTACCACCATCACCAGAGCCACAAGAATGACAACGAAAGACGACAACATGGTAAATAACCACTTGGAAGGCACAAGTTGATGGACAGTTTAAGATTGGTCTGTCCATCAATTTTTGATTACATCCAAGAGATGCTCAGCTAGAATTCCTCTTTTTTCCCCGATTGACATTCATATGTGGAGGTGCTTTTCCCCTCAACAGATCGTATTAAAGGCAACCAAAGAAATCATCATCAAGATGGAGACTGTTTTCTAGTAATTACCTGTAGAGATTGGAAAATCATATAAAAGGAATGCTAAAACGATTGTCATAAGGGTACCAAGCCTTTGTCCTGTTTAGAAGCGGGGTTGATTCGTCTTGATCAGTTGTGTCATTTCGCCTAATCTGGATTCATTAGCGCGGCTTTGAAATCACTGGTCACGAATGAAACCAAAGGTGCTCCAAGGGACTTTTGGTCGTTTCGCATCAACTTCGTTGTTCAAATTAAACTAGGCGCGAATTACGTGACCATACCATCGGAGATGCCTCTCTCAAAATTTTTCCACGATCGGTTCAACCTCATATCAATCGCGGATATCCTTATTTCGAATCTGATCATGGCCTGTTACGTCACTTAGCCAACGCAACATTTTCGTCTCCATTACCGCGAGGCTCCGTTCATTGTCTTTTATTGTCGGACAATATTCAGAACCATAGAGGGTGACAGTGCGATAAATTTTAGATTTTAAACGTTTGTTGATGCGTCGATCATGTATAGGCCACTGGACGTTGGGCATCCCGTGTCAGGGTTACATACGTCTCCGTGGATTTACATAGGTCCACTTAACACACGGATTGATTTTCTGACCACAATCAGAGTCCTATTGAGACAAGCGCAAGGGTACAGTCTATGCTGAGTGCATGGCTCAGCATTCATACTGGTGGATGCAAGACGAACCTAAATCTCTACTGAACTGTGGAGTATGGCACTCGTGTTGAAAGGCAACACCACGTTTGAGGTCCGAAGATCTCTGTTCGCTTGAACGTAACTATAAACCCCATGAAGCTCCCGCTAGGGGGGCCAACTGCAACAACAAACATGAAGCAGGAATTCTCCTGAAACATGTGATTTCGGGGGCTATTCCGGTTCTCATGATGCCAGTATATCTCTGACAAGATTTCGTGACCTACTGACATTTCAGATCCCCAAGCAGACTCGAGTCTGATTGCCCAAATTCCAATGTGTTACAGTGTCTCCCGGTGCCATCACTATGGAGGTTCTCCTCGGCCAGTTGGTTTTGGTTTGACCGACAGGGTTGCTGCCTCGACTTTCTCACCGCTCCCACTGAGCACCTCCCGAGTGACAGCGTCCATAACAAGAACAAAGAGGAGCGGCAAGAAGGTGATTCCTTGATGAACACCAACAGAGAAACGAAGCCGTTTTGATATACCCGCCACACTTGGAGCTTTATTTTTCGGATCCTGGTAGAAGAATGTAACCAGCGCACAAGCTCCTCTGGCAGTAAGTGTTGCCGCAAAGCATACCCGATGAGTTTATGTCCTGGAGGTACGGTCCATGAAGAATGAACATCCTTAAACTGGTCAGAGGAGCGAAGAACGAAACCAGAGATTCTGTAAGCTCGGCTGAGAATGTCAAAATAATGACAATTAAATGGAAGTTTACTGTCGAAAGTTACGCCAAGATCCTTATAAGAGAAAATAACTGAAAGTGGTTGGCCATCCAAGTAATAAACAGGTGTAGGGACTGGAAATTTCAATGAACAAACTAACGTCAAACATTTACTAACATTAAGTGTTAGCTTATTTTACGAACATCAACGGGACAGCGTGTTGAGATTTGATTGTAGGTGATTGAGTTCTGCAACCAAGTTAACGATAGAAAATAGTTTCAAATACAGCATACAAAAGACAAGGACAAGTAAATAAGGAAGAAGATCATTAATAAACAAGAAAGAAAGAAATGGTCCAAGGATGGAACCCTGCAGGACTCCAGATGAAGGAAAAAAAAGGAGTTGAGACGTTACTGTTGAAGGAAACCCTGCTGATTCTACAACATAAGTAGGACCTTAACCAGGAGAGTATGGCGGGAAACCATACGAACTGAGCTTTATGAGAAGCAGGATATGATCAACGGAGTCGAACGCTTTGGAGAAATCGGCGGAGCAGTCGAAGAGCGCACAGATCTGACTTGAGACCGAGAGGCTTAAATTCAAGTCGCACGAGGGAGTCTTCAATGGGGTAGGTAAGTAGGTATCAGTGGCCGCTCCCAGGATCCCGATTAGCGCTGTGGTGCACCGTTTTGATACCACAAACTCCTAAGACCGGGACCACTGTTATGAGAGCAGGGAAGCAGAGTCTAGTCAGCTCGGACCTTCAGAACCAGCCCGTAGCATTCACGAAGGAAAGTAGCTCTCCCACCTTGCAGCTAGAAATCACTGTGAGGTCCCCCAAAAAATGGTTTAACCAGTGTCCGTAGCCAGACTCTGGCTAGAGTTGGACAATCGCAGAGAAAGTGCATGAGGGTTTCGGTTCATTCTCTGCAACTTCGGCAATGCGAATTGTAGGGTATGCCGAGCCTGACGACATGTTCTCCTATGGGTCAGTGCCCGTGGAGACCGCCGTAATCTTGAACGCATTTGCACGCGTCTGGCACAGAAGCTCTTGTGATCGGGCTATGTTATAAGTGGGCCAAATTCTTCTTGACTTGACACAGGTCGTAAGCCTTCGCCTTCAATAGTTTTTGTTGACGAACGTAGAACTCTAAAGTTGGCAAGATCAACTGCTCTGCTTGTGTGATGATATTCTAAGCGGGACCGGCGTTATTCCACCGTTCATTTTAGTTTGGTTCACTATTAATTTAACGGTGTCCCGAATACTCTTGTCAAGAACGCATTCAAAAATTTGTATGGTATGGACTCAGACCAAAATCAACTGACTTATCCATTCCCAACATGAACGGGTTTTTGGGAAGATCCTTGTTGAGCAGTATTGCACTCTATGCTTGGAGCCGAGTAAACCTTCCGTGTAAAGTCTTCCATAATATTCGCACTTGACTGTGCAGTTTGTTGCACCCGGTAATGGACGCAAGTATGACTGGAAGTCATGGCGAAAACTGATGGACAAGGGCGATATATGCGTTATTTCTTTACTTGACGGAAGCATGCGATGCTACTATGCCCAGAAGGCGATTGCTCCCCAGTAGGTAACCCAACTACTGGTGGAACGAAACGAAATCGCAAGTTTGCGAGCCGCATGTTTTCGGGCAAGGAGGCTTTGCCAGAGGCTCAGGGGAAAACCCGGTGGCGACGGTCGAGAGGAGGCACACAAGTAATTGGGTGGCCGCCTAAAGGGAGCCATTCGGAGGAGCAAAAGGAACTGCTTCAAACAGCTGTGCGACCATGCCGACATAAACCCTTGGGGCGAGGCTTACAGAGTGGTGATGAAAATCACTGCGGAAATCACTCCAGGTGACCTGTCCGCGCCTCCTGAAACGGATTGTTACCACTCTGTTCCCTCACCACGAAAATAGGGCAAGGCAAATTTTTGTCCAGCTAAATGACGGCATAATACCGCCTGTAACTGTGGAGGAGCTATGGGAAATATGTGGTAGGTTCGGTGACAACAAGGCCCTAGGTTTGGATGGCACCCCCAACCGAGCTTTGAAATTCGCAGTGAAGACTAGGCCTAAGGGCGTGCCTAAAAGAAGGAGTATTCCCTGCCCAGTGGAAAAAGCAAAAGTTGGTGTTGCTTCCGAAGCCTGGCAAGCAACCTGGAAACCCAGCGTCGTATCGTCCTATCTGCCTGTTGGATACAATGGGGAAGATGATGGAGAGAGTCATCTACAACAGACTCCTGCCCATCGTCGAAACCAGCAATGGTTTGTCGGAACGCCAGTTTGGTTTCCGACGCGCCCACTCTACGGTGGACGCAATTGGCATGGTGGTAAACCTGGCAAAAGGTGCACTGATTTCTGGCGGCTGCTGTGCCGTGGTGGAACGCCACCATCCAACGGGATGTCAAAAACGCATTCAACTCGGCCAACTGGAATAGAATTAAAGGGACGTTGGCTGACATAGGTGTCCCCGGGTACTTAGCGAATTTTGTGGAAAACTACCTCTCAGAGAGGACTTTCTGGTACGGGACGGATGAGGGCCCCAAAGAGTACATTGTCACAGCCGGGGTACCACAGGGATCGGTACTTGGTCCCCTGTTGTGGAATATCATGTATAATGGGGTGCTTGCTCTTCCCGTCCCAGAGGGGACTACGATTGTCGGCTTTGCTGACGACCTAGCTGTGGTTATTGCAGCAAAACACCCAGAAGATGTGGAGGTTTACGCAACGGAAACAGTGAGAGCGATAAAGTCCTGGCTAGAAAAGGCCGGGCTGACCTTGGCGGACGCGAAAACGGAAGCGGTCTTAATAACGAAACGCAGGAAAATAACACTGTAAAAGTGGAGGTCGGTGGACATACGGTCGTATCAAAGTTGGCTATCAAATACCTGGGGGTAATAATTGATACCAAATTGAGTTTTAGGGAACACCTAGAGTATGCATGCCAAAAGGCAGCCAGTGCCACCACGGCGCTTGCAAAAATGTTGCCAAATATTGATGGACCGAAACATTGCCGGAGGTTGGTGCTACCCGGAGTGGTGCGCTCCATCCTGCTCTACTCGTCGCCTGTGTGGGCAGAGGCACTTGCAAACTATCAGAGACGGAAGCAGGTGAACTCGGTTTGCCGGCGGATGACTTTGAGGGTTTGCAGTGCTTTTGGAATCACATCAGATGAGGCAGTATTGGTGGTGGCAGGCATGATCCCGGTTGACATTCTAGCCAAAGAAATGAGTGTCCTGTACAATGCAAGACATATGGAGGGGTCTGCACAGCGTAAAAATGCGGCAAGGTCAGAGTCGCTTGATCTCTGGCAACGCAGATGGGACGAGTCTACGAAAAGTCGGTGGACGCACAACATTAGGGTGTGGCTTGAGCGAAAACATGGGGAGACCAACTACCACATTACCCAGTTCCTCACGGGACACGGTGGTTGCTACAGGCAGTATCTGTACCGCTTTGGGTTGGATGATTCTCCGAACTGTCCCAGATGCGATGGCATACCGGAGGATCCAGAGCATGTGATGTTTCACTGCCCACGATTTGCGATGGAGAGAAGGAGCTTAAACCAGGTGCTGGGCAGGAGCGCGACCCCGGAGAGCTTGGTTACTGGGATGCTGGAGTCCGAGGAGAAGTGGCTTGCGGTTGGCTCCGCAATCATCCAAATGCAGGAGGAGTTGCTGAAGGAACAAAGAAGGAGGAAAGCCGCAAATAGGAGAAGGATGAGTGCCTAAGAGCAAACCTACCCCGCGAAGTAATACCTCAATGGTGGTCCCGCGGGGCTGGGGCTGGAGAAAAAAAAAATATAAGGACACATCAGTTGTTCTAGTTCAAATACATGTAAAAGGTCTAACCAACCCTTCCCCAAATAAAAGCTGTAAACTTCAGCCAAACCATTTCAATAGATTCTCCACCAATACGACAAAAGTTCCATTGATGCGAAAGATGAAACGAACTAGAACCACGGAATTCATTGGTGGGGAACTACATGTTCCTATTCCTTTTGTACATGTAGAAGGAAGGATATCAGGAATTCAGTATGTTACACTCCCTATCCCTCTCCTTCTCGACACCTCGTTTTCTCGAAGGTTCAAACTCTCTTCTGTGACATGACATCAAAAAAACAACAGAACAAAAATGTAACTATTCAAAAACTAGACAAAGTGTCTGTCCTGATTTTATCCAATGGAATCATTTATTTATACTCGTCCTTCCCAATTCCAATGCATGTTGAACGAACAAAAAAACACGGAATTTAAATATGCTTCCAAAGTAAAACATGAAACCATTGAAGTTGCAATATAACAGATCCTACAAATATTATATAATAGTTTCCTCCGCCATTCAGACTTCAAAAGTTTTCCTTTTTCCCTATCCATATCCCTGACATTATACAGTGGGCGCTTCAGACTCTTGCCCCATTCCCTTTTTAATATCTCCAAAGCTGTGTTCAGTGCTGAATGAGAAGCAAAGAAGAAAAAAAAACAATGATATACACATAATCCTTCAATTTGTACTTGTACATATGTGGAGGAACATCCTTTCTCTACTTTTCGTCCTTTTTTCTTGTCCATTTTCAAAACTGTCAGCAGTAGTAGTTCTACCAGCGAAAAGAGACCAAGTTAGGAGTTCGTTTGTTGGATCCTACTGTCAAACAGATCTGGAAGCGCCAGGGAAGTGGAAAACATCCTTAAAATGAAGTGGACCAAAAGGATACTACAAGGATATAGTCATGTATGACATGTGCTACCGATGTGTCGCCGAATATTTGTGTCAGCCTAAGGCACAACCCTCTTCTGCAGTCAGCCAACTAACGAACACCGAAGAATTACATTTGACAAGACAAAACTCTGGCATTCCTTCCACGCAAAAGTGATATTTCCGTCATTAATATCCTTTAAACTCCATACCTCCGCCATTCTATTCTCTACTTTATAACGTCGCTGACCAACTTTCGCAAAACTGAAAGAAGTGACGACAACAAAGTGAAATGTTGTTTCATCTACAACCAATAACAACGAACAACAGTAAAACAAACATTTCTTCAAGGATACATATAAAAGGAAAAAGCAAGAGGTTGAAACATAAGCACATAAACAAAAGGAAGAATTCCCTCACATTCAACTTGGTCATATCATGATCCTAGCGTAGTTTGGAAAGCTTCCTATAAATTAGAGCGAATAGAAAGTCATACCACAGTATCCCTACACAAAAGGACTTCCTTTCTACACAGAAAACTCGACAAATGATTGCGCCGAGTAGCATCCCTTTTTCATATGAAACAAAAGTCTGAAAAGGATGGTCCCCCCTATCTATTCTGGATTGCCCATATACTCGCATACAATAAGGCCCCACAAACCAATCCCCTCCCTTCTTTCTCTATGGTATTTTTGTATGCAATACAAAAACTCTGAAATCCTCTTCTCTCGTCCTGACTTGATCCTAAAACGAAAGGCACAGCAGCAGCACCAACTACCAATGGAAATATGATAATCAACCAAGCCCAGTAGAGCGCGAGATGAGAAAGAGAGCACCCAACAATATATTGTCTCCACAACGATAGCAATGTTCCCAGCTTTCTGATATGAAAAGATACGCGTATCACATCTGCCGAACCATCGAGGCAACCAAAACGAAGAGCATCTTTCTTACTATTTCATTTGTCCATTGTTCTCAGCCGGTAGTACTAAATAAATGAAATGAGAGAAAAGGAGAGAGGAGAGGAGTAGGACAAAGCGAGAGCAAGATAGAGAACAAGGACCGACTGGATGATTTTACGTCCCTTTAAGCATAATGTTAAAAACACAAGTTGAGATTTCGCCCCCCCCCCCCCCTCCAACTCTCCAGCGAAGGTACGTATGTTTGCGCAGCTCCGTCTCTATTTTTTTCCTTCGTTCTCTCTCCTTTCTCAAATTTCTCGTTCATGTTTCTCCTGTGAACTCTTTGCTCTGTCCTGTGCCATTTTTCTATTTATGCGAAACACAATCTGAGCATGTAGTCCTGTGATTCTTGTTTCCCAAAAAACAAAGCTAACTCAGAGAAGAACTTTGTCTTAAAGCCAATACGCCTACCCCCATTTCTCTCTTGCAGATGCCCCACCCCCCGTCTTCCTGCTCCATCACGAAAAACCATCCTTTCTCACAACAACTCTCCACAGATACTCCATAGAAATGATAAAACAAGGAAACATAATGCAAGCCACGCGTTTTCGTAGACGAATGATTGTAAGGCTTGGAATACGGTCTCTTTCTCTCTCTGTTTCTCTATCTCTCTCATGCTTCCTTTTCGTTTTCTGTTGCAGGTAGGACAAGTGGAAAATGGATAATTTGTGCCTTCGCTTTCTATTAAAACAGACAAAGCGACACACCAAGGATATATGAGTATGTCATATGCAAAAGAAAATTGATTGAAAGAGAGAATCGTTAAGAAAATTCAGAATAGAGAAGAATATGAAGGAGAGAGGAATGCCAAACTTAGTTTAGAGGATGGTTTTTTGTTGAGAAAGACTAAAGCGAGTACAACTATTCCCTTCATTAGAGCGTATGGAGCGTCTATAGGAAACCTGCAAATGTAAAAAAATATGGAGACCAGCAAGCTAGAGAATTTTCTACAGATTAGTATGCAATTCAATGCTGAGAGCACGTTCCTTAGTTGGCAACCTAGTGGAATAGCAAACTACCTACCCTTTATACCTTGGGATTTAACTACCATAGCAATCAGAGGAGGGCAACTGGAAGTTTGCAGTATTATATATTGAAGCAAAGCCAGAAGTAAGCATTAGTCTAGGCTGCTCATAGCTTGGAAGTCTGACAGTTTGGTTTCCGTAAGGCAACCTCACCTGGTTGTAAACAGGAGGATGGGAGAATTGCGTAACTCGACGTAAAATAGAACCTTGTTAAAACTAGTGGAAATCTTCAAAAGACTCTGACCTGGCCCCATGCCTGAGTGTGGATTTATATCCATTAAAACCACCTCCGACTCTCCAGTACCTCGTGGAACCATCACTGGGCGGAGTTAGCTCTCTGCCAAGGTGTCCTTTCTTCTATCTGAGGCGTTCGTTACCGCGGTTCTCTCACTTCTTCCGCTAGATTGCTGCGATTATCCTAATCGTCCTGGCAAGCTACCATTCTCCGGACAAAATTTCCCAATGAGCAGCACTTCACCTAGAGTTTCCTCTAGGTTCCTCCTTTTCTCCACGAACTTTGCACATTGGAAAAATACGGGTGGTGAGGTGAGGAGGTGCCCAATTTAAACCCATACAGGTATTGACGATATCCTTCAAGGCCAGTGAGGAACTGGGTGAGATTATAATTAACTTCCCCATGCTTTCTCTCCAACCACTTCCCGATAGAAGGGATCAACTTGTAAGTCTAACGACCCTTTTCTGACTAGTACCATTGCTGTTGAAATTTGCTTATGGAGCTCTCTTTTTCGGCTTTTTTTTAACCAGCGAACCAGCGTCTGCCAGGATGTCAATCGGAATTATTGCGGAGATGACTAATGTTGCATTATCTGAGACGATCCTGAAGGCAGATCATTCCTTTAGATCGCACTCAGTTTATGTGCATTGCCTAAAACATACAGTTCTCCAACTTGGGACTGTGTACAGAAGGATAGAATTCACCACCCTGGCTATGAGCAGCCCGCATGTATGTCGCGGCCTTCCTACTTTGCCAACATCAACATCGGCGTAACCCACCGACGAAAGGTAAGTACATCATTATCCACGATATTCAACAGTAGTGGGTTCGGCACGGAGCCCTGTGGAACCCCGGAGACAACGTCCTCCTGGGACCCATAATTGGTACCATACCAGACAGTGCACTCTCACAAATAGCTATCAACAATAGTAGCGAGATTGGTAGGAACACCAATCGATGCCAGAGACTTTTGTATAAGGTTCTAATTGACCGAAGTGAATGCATTCCTCACTTCGAGGGTCACCACCACGCAATATTTGCTGACACGGTCCTTTCCGTGAATTGCATTTTCGGGCAAGCCATGGTTGATCTGGCTTTACTGAAGCTATACTGCCGATCTGAAAGGCCTCCTTGACTCTCGAATACCGGGAGTAATCTATTATAAATTACCCGTTCCAATAGGGTCTAAAAGACATATGGGTCTATAGGGTGACTGGAAGTTCACCAGCCTTAGGCAGTAGCACCAACTTCTTCCGATTCCATAATGCAAGAAAGATCACCCAGGACATGCACGCTTCGAAGAAATCCGCAAGCATGTCCGGTCTAGATTTCACGGCAAGCTTGAGCTTGCTATCGCCTATTGGACCGACGGTCTCCATCAGCTCGTCCCTGGTGACTGCCAGAATCGGCGTCATAGTCAAGGGCCGCTGGAAGGTGTTAGAACCCCCCTATTCCTGTGGACATAACTTCGTGATCTGCGTGATCTGCGGAGATGAACGGCCTCTGAATCGCCTATCACGATTTTATAGGCGCTAACAAACGGGTTTATATCCGTCTGCGAACAGAGCTCCTTCAAGCATTCCCTCTTGCGGGTTTCCCTAAAAGCATGCTCCTTTTGTCCTTGATCGATCGTACGTAAAACTGACCAGTTCACTATTCCACCAATAATTGGGTCTTCTAGTAGGGAATGAGCACCCCCCTGGGCATCGATGCGCCACATGCCTTAACGATGCACACTGTGGCATGGAGAGCTCTATTCGTGGAAGTTCCTGCTTTGCTAGGTTGGTTTACCCATATCATGAATGTTTGTTAACCAAGCGTTGTTTTTGCATACCATTCAGGGACTTCCGGGGTGCGAGTCTCCTGCCCTGTGACTTCGTCCTTAGTTCAAAGGTGATTGCCTGGTGGTCGCTGTACGTGAAGTTCTCGCTAACTTGCAAGGATATATTCCGTGCCAGCGCAAGTGTGACAAAAGTCAGATCTACAATTGAACTGGACCCTCTTGTCTGGCAGATGTTTATATCACTTTTGTTGGCCAGAACTAAATCCATTGAGGATGGCATTTTAGAAAGAGTGTGTGAAGTCTGTATCCATCCTCCTCTGCTTCTTTCTTCGGTTTTTCCAACGGAATTTCGCCAATACATTCACAAGTAGAACTGCATCTCTCCTCCATTGCAGAACGAACTGGTGAAAGAGTGAAAAGAGGAAGGCGCATTGGAAGAAGACTTCCCTCAGGTATACTCCAGGGCTCGAAAGGAAAAATTTAAGAGGGGCAAGAGGAAACAACACGTAGCGCTGTTAAAAAACCGCCTGTCTATTGCCAAGAATGGTGGAGGAAAGGTGGGGCTTATTAAGTCGATAGAAGGGAAGACCTTCGCGGAAGTCCTCAGCGAGCTGCGATATAAAACCTAGCTAGGAGACAGTGGAGCATAAGTATCTTTCATTTGGAAAACAAGTGGTGGTTGACTCTTAGTTCAAATTAGCTTCGGCGACAACAAACAAACGCTCTTCTATGAAGAGGTCAGGGAGCAATTGGGAGACGAAGCTCTGGTTTCTAATAAAATGTTGTTTGGGAAAGAGTTGTCCCGAGCCCGCCATCCACTTAAAAGTAGGTCGCGATCCGATCAGGCCAAAACACGAAATTTCTGGTTTCTAGCCTAGAGCCCATGCGCTCCCTGGAAATCCGAGATCTTGGTTGCCTCACAGAAAAGCCCGAAGTATAAGAGGCTATCAAGCGAGGATACCTAGAGATAACCAATGCCCGGATGGGTATCACTTCAGCGGAATCTTGAAGCCAAAAGCTCGCTGGGGAGGCAGTTACCGAGCGATACACGAGGAAACTTTTTAGGGGGCACGAATTTTGGCAGCCTACACCAAGTGTTACAGATGATTAGTTTATGCGTTCTCTACAGGGACGCTGGCATGTTTGGTGAGAGCGTTGAACACTCTGTAAGGTGTTCAGTCCTTAGAGCGGAATTGGAAAAAGCTAGAATGCGGCTAACACATCGTAGAGATCAAAATGCATCGGAGTACAATCGTTCATGAGTTGCCAGAGTGGTCCGCTACGAGCTTGATGTAAACTCGCCGAAGTGGTACGCGCGGCTTCGGACTTATTTTCAGTTAGGTTTTCCAATAGGGAGATCCAAGGTAAGTCCTGTCATTGAAGCCGAGAATGTGGGTCATCAAGGTGGCGCTCCTCGTAACGCTTCATATAATAAATACCTTTAGTTTAAGATAGAAAGGCATCCTAGGCACAGTAGACAATGCATTCCACATGTAGGCTTATCTCTTCCTTCTAAGGTAATCCCTCAAGCTTAGAAACCGCTCTTTGCTGGATAAAACACTAGAGGGCCGGAGGAGGATAGAAATTACATCGGGGTTAGCGCAAAAATTCATCCTAGGACCGGACCTCCAGGAGCGTTTCCTATGATAGGCTACTAAGACTCGATATGCCAGAGGACGCGCGCCAGATAGGTGACTGCTTATGGGTTTACCCTTGCGCTGTAATTGAATCTCAGCAGTCACCCTGACTAAAAAAATTATCCTGACCCTGCGTCCCACATCTATCGGCGAATTGATCATCGAAATGATAATGTCCCTTGCATTGACGCTCGACGCTCAAGGATGAGGTTTTTCGAGCAAATCAAAGCATTAACGGGCAAGGCTCCGATAGGGTTTCGACTTTAAGTCGGGTAATGACAAACATTGGGGGTCTTGCATCTAGCAGGCAACGTCTTCTAGTACAAGTACGGAGATGGGTGGCGTCTGCCTATCGTACTGCTCTGAACAGGCTGTGATGGTGATTGGGGGAGTGATTCCCTTCGGACTCTTTGCTAACGAGCGTAAGGCCATGTACAAGCGCAAGAGAGAAGACTCAAGGGAGATTTTTGCTCGTGAAGAAGGGTGACACACACTAAATGAGTGGCAACTCTCTTGGAAAAGCTCGCCGAGAGACAGATTGACTGCACGAGTTACTGGCAACTTTAGGACGTGGCAGAATCTAAAGGATGGTGAAACTGACACAACCCTCCTATAAAAGATTGGAAAAGTCTACCGTTGGTGAAAGGAATTCCTTCACTTCAAGGTTCCTTAAGCTGCAAGGGCATAGGTATTAGCTCGAAGTAATGTGACAAACGGTACCAGGCTAATCTCTGACGACGGGGAAGTATTTAGTTGTCCGATGATGCACTGCTCTGGGAGCCTAACCCTTCCTACAGAGATCTTAATCCTTACGTTGAGCAAAAAATGCAGACCGACCGCCTATGGTGTTCGTCCTGTGATTTCATTTATAACAACTAGGCTATCCGGGATCACAGGGAGGAATCCAGGCTTGGCCGCTATCCACTCATCGAGCCATTTTTTGAGTTCGTCGTAATTGAAAAAGTGCTGGTCAGTCAGGCCATGCTGCATCGACCGGAACAAATAGTAATGAGAAGGAGCAATGTTTGGAGAGTACGGCGGGTGGGGTAGGACTTCCCATTTCAACGTTTCTAGATATGTTTTAACGGGCTGTGCAACACGTGGACAAGCATTGCCATGTTGCAAAATAACTTTATCATGCCTTTGCTCGTATTGCAGCCGTTTTTTCTTGAGTTCGCGGCTCAAACGCATCATTTGACGTCGGTAGAGTTTGCTCGTGACCATTTTGTTCGGTTTTAGCAGCACATAGTATACCACACCCACCTGGTCCCACCATATACACAGCATGATCTTCTCACCATGAATATTCGCTTTGGCCGGGGTATCTCTACGTTGCCCGACGCTTGGGATTATCGTAATGGAACCACTTTTCATCACCAGTAATTACTTGATGCAGAAAACCCTATCTATCTTGGAGCAGTTGTTTGCACTCGGCATTCGGCGGCATTCGACGGCATTCGACGGCATTCGACGTCTCTTGGCTTCAGTTCATACGGAACCAAATTTTCGACCTTTCGGGGAGCATTCCCATTGCTTTTAAACAGTGGAAAATGGCCTGCTGAGTGACTCCAAGTGTTTTTCCAAGTTCTTCTTGGGTTTGCGATGGATCTTGGTCGAGCAATGCCTCTAATTCTTCATCTTCAAAAATGGTTGGCCGTCCGGCGCGCTCTTCGTCTTCCAAGTCAAAATTGCCACTTTTAAACCGTCCAAATCACCTCTGACATGTTCGCTCAGATAGAGCATGGTCACCATAAACTTCCACCAAAATGCGATGACTTTCGGTTGCTTTTTTCTTCATATTGAAATAATGAAGTAGAACTCCAAGCAAAAACACATTATTTGGTACAAAATTAGCCATTTTCGTTGATGAAACAAGTATTGTTGTTTACACTTCAATTAAATAATTTATACTGACGTTTGTGCCTATTGACAGTAGCTTTCCGATGAATGTTTGGAAATGTGGATCAATGGAATAAAAAACAAGCGACGCCATCTATTGTGAAAACCGACAGAACTTATTTGTAGGCCTTATATAAGGATTCTTTCCGAAACCTGATTTCGTTAAAGTCCTCCCCAGACCTTCAGGGGAATTCAGGCCGGCGGGAATCATCTCCTGACTCTCTCTCTTTCTCTCTATCTCTCTGTTGACGTACCTGCCGTTGCTCTTTAGGGATCCCAAACTGCCTCTGCAGAAAACTCTAAAAATATTTTTACTTCCTAATGGGCAGTGATGGGGGGGGGGGGGAAACCCCAATCGCCTACCAATCGCCAGTATCCAGTGTACTACTTCTGAGGATAAATTAACGATTGTGGTTCGCACATAGTATACTTAGTAAGTCAGGCTATCGAAGCGATCGGAACCCTCATTGTAGGGTTTTGTTGGTGTCTTGTTAGTGGCTTTGTCGGTGTTCTTGCATTGAGTGACGAATGTAGGTGATTGACAGTGATAGGAGATACCCATAAAAGTAGCTCTTTATTGGTTCAATATTAATTTTTTATTTATTAATTTATTTTTTATTATATTTATTATTTATTTATTAAATAAAAAATCCACAATTTACTGTCACTGTTGCTATCGTTTAACTATATTTTCACTATGTATCATGAAGCGTGCACATGTGTGCACAATTTTATTCATAATGTCCAAGATACTAGTATCTTGCATGCAAAGCGTAAGATATTTTTGAAATATATTTGTTGTTGTTATTTTAATTTTCCCTTAACTGTTTGGTTTTGCTTTTCCTTAATTGTTTTTAGCTTTTCGTTTTTTCCTATCCACAATTCGTGGTGTTGTGAATTTTTGCTACAATGATACACTTGGGGGAATAATGCAGAGATTCTATGAATGGAAGGAGGTGGATTGTTGCTGTTGTTCTTTCTTAAAATGAATGAGGAAAATTAACGAGCAGTTTCAGATGAAACATTAATGAAATTCGTGTGCCAAAATAGATGCGACAGATGTTAAAAAAGGAAGAGATTTTATTGTAGTTTTGTTTTGTAACTTTCGAGCTCGTTGTTTAATTGAAAAGATTGAATGATTGTGTTGGAAAATTTTGGGTTTCTTTTTTTAAACTCTTTCAAATTTCAACTCATGGAAAATAAAGTGTTGGAAAATCTTTAAATAATTTAAAAGATATACACAAAGTTTGCTGAAATGGAAACTGTAAAAGTTAGCTCTCTTATTGGTCATACGATTGCGCGTGGATGGTGGTGCTCTGAGGTGGCGGGGAGGAAGATGGGGGCGGCAACCCTGTCGGCTGAACCAAAACCAAGTGGCCCAGGAGAACCTCCACGTGGTGGCACCAGGAAACGCTGTATCGCATTGGTTTGCCGGCCGTGATGCAGTAGGCGAATGCTCCGAGGCCTAGCAAGGGCGATCAGACCCGAGTCTGCACGGGGACTCATCTGAAGTGGCTTCGGTCACGAAACCTTACCAGGGGTATACTGGTACCATGGGAACCGAGGTAGCCCCTGGACTCTTATACTTCAGGAGGATTCCTGTCGTATCTGAGTACAGCTCGGTTGGTTGCGGTTGGCTCCCTTGTGGGAGTTTCATGGTGGCTGTGGTTGTGCTCAAGCGAGAAGAGGCCTTCGGGCCTCGACGTGGTGTTGCGTATCAACACGGGTGCCGTACTCCATAGTTCGGTAGAGATTTAGGTAATTCTTGCATCCACTAGTATGAATGCTAAGCCATGCACTTGGTATAGATTGGTACCGTTGCGCTTGTCTCACCGGGGCTCTGATTGTGGTCACAAAATCAATCCGTGCCTGAAGAGGGCCGTAGGATTAAATCTCAAGACAGGTACCTACGTTAAACACCGAGGACTTCACTGCGCGTGGATGGTAATTAGGATATTGGCAAACTATTGCTGGAGGTGCAGAACAGGGTGGGGGGCCAAGCTGTCCACATCTCGTTTACAATGTGTTAGACTACGGGAGACCTGCTCTATTGTTTTAACTTCTCTCAACTAGTTCGCGAGTATCAGTTCTTGGAATCCCTCAGCCCATGGTTTGTAATAGTCAACAATGTATGGGAGAGCGTAAAATTAATCCTTTATGATGAAATGCCGAAGATCCCCATTGGGATTGAAAATCATGCATTATCTAATAGCCCTGCGGTCTGCATGGGCGATTGGATAGTACTAAGAGAACCAGCTGCAAAGGAATAGTTGTCAACCATACCTACGTGGCATTGCTCTCAGTTACCTGAAATGCTCTTCAGCTTTAGATCCATTGAATTCCTCCACGTTTTCCGGACTCCGCTTTGGACTTCAAACGTGACATTTTGCACCACCGTAAGTGCCCTGATAATATCTATTCGATTCTCCAGAATGCCACGCCTGCGTAGAGCCCGCCAGATGTACTCCCTCTCCACTCGTCAAATGATGATCTAAACTCTGCAAACTGTTGCAGAATGATCCATTAAGGATCGGAAGCGGAAACTAGCCTGCTCTCTGTCGATCAGGCTTTTGAGATGTTCTTTGATGCATTCTAGGATTATTTACCCCTTCAACTGTCACACTAAATCCGCCGTCTGGTCTGTGCATTAGCGTAGTCATCAACGCGTAACCCCGGATCCGTTCCGATAAATAGGTTGACAGTCCCTTAATCCGAACAAAGGTGGGGAGAGAAGATGGGGAATTCGACGCACAAGCCGACTTTTAGCTTACCGGTGAGATTTTGCCTAAACTAGAAGCACCTCAATATTTTCTGAAGTTGGCCGATCACGACGCGTAAGAATGCATATAAGATTCCGGCAGTCTGCATAGTGCATTGGCCTATAGGGTACCATGCCTCCAGACTCGGCATATCCTACAATTCACATTGCTGAAACCGCGAGGAAGAGAGAGAAACCCTCAGGCACTTCTAGCTAGCTAGAGTCGGACTTTAGGTAAAACATTTTTTGAAGGCCTCAGAAAAACCTTTGGCTGCGGGGTGGGAGAACTGCTTTCCTTCGTGAATTCTACGGTCTGGCTCTGAAGATCTGAGTCGGCTGGACTCTGCATCTTTGCTCTTATCACAGCAATGTTGCCTTAGGGGTCTTGAAACCGTGAGTAGTCATCCATCCGCTTACCCGTCGCATCAATATTCCAAGTCTGCTTTGCGCCTGTTCAACAGTGCGTCCGGCAACAAGTGTCGCAACGTCGTCTGCATAACCGACCAGGCGCGACTCTTCGGGCATATCGAGTCTTAGCAGACTATCGTAGAAAGCGTTCCAGAGGTCCGGTCCTAGGATGGATCCATGCGCTACTCCCGACGTGATTTCCATCCTCCTCTGGCCCTGTAGCGTCTCGTAGAACAGGGAGCGGTCTTTCAGATAATCCATCAATATCCGCAAGAGATAGCTTGAAAGGAGTTCTCTAGTGTGCCTAGCATATCTGTCCATCTTACGGAATTGAAGGCATTTCTGACATCAAGCGTTATGAGGAGCATTATCCGTCGAAATCGGCGGCTGTGTGCCCCGGCTCGATTAAACGCATCTACGACCTCCATAACAGCATCCAATATAGATTTCCCTGTTCTAAACCCGAACTGCCTTGCGGATAAGTCCCCGGCAGCACGGATCGCTTCAGCGAGTCTACCCCTGATGAACTTCTCGAGCACTTTTCCGGCCGTGTCAAGCACAGTCCCTTACTGATCAACGCGAGTCTGGCCACTTTCCAGCGAGAAGGAAAAATGCCCTCCTTCAAGCACGCGTTGAACGCTTCGAGCAGCAATTCTGGCCGTTGGCGGAACACCAGTTTGTAAACTTCCGCCTGGATGCCATCAGGACCTAGCGCCTTCCTGTTTTTCATAGCGAGAACTGCTTCTTCGAGTTCTCCCATTGTGAAAAGGGGCAATCCACGACGCTTTCCGCGCTACTTACATCAACCCGTACAGGGTGTTTGGGGAACAATGCCCGCACAATGCGGTTCATCTGGTCGGTGCTCAATATGCAGGGCTTCCGCAGAGCCCCGATTTTCCGAGTGACAAGCTTATAGCCAAGTCCCCACGGGTCATCATTCACCTCATTAACAAGATTTTGCCAGCCGCGAGCTTTGCTTTTATTTATAGCGCTGCGGAGTCTCCTTTTTGCTGATCTATATTGTGCCTTTATGGTACATGCCTTCTCGTTGGCGTATAAACGTTGTGCCAAATGGCGGAGCTTATGACACTCCTTCCGTAGGTTGGCAATTTCCGCCGTCCACCAGTACATAGAAGGCTTGTCGCGCCTGGGGCCTCTCCGGGGCATGGAAGCCTCACACGTCGTCGTTATCAGATTCATCACTGAATTTACGACGGTGTCAGCTGCGACACCACCACCCCCCGAAGTGCCCTCCAGCGCGGCCCTACCTGCTCCAAGAGCTTCGACGAACCTTCCGATGTTCACCCTCGCGACATTCCACACGCAGGGGGAACGTCGTGTTGGTGCTCGCTGGCAAGTAGCGTCAAAACGCAATGTACTGATGATCACTTGCCGAGAAGTCTTCTAGGACTCGCCACCCGTCCACCGATGATGCCAGAGATTCCGACGCAAAAGTGATATCAGGAATGCTTCCTTCACAACCTGGGCGCCGAAACGTTGGCGAGGATCCGGTGTTTAATACTAATCTATATCTACTATCTATAATAGTACTTTACCCTCGAGCATTAGGGAAGGGGAAATCCCCTACAAAATCATGGGTAAACCCTGAAAAAAATTTGAAAACGTTGAAGCATATAAATTACAGGATAAAGATTCAATCAACCACAAAAATATTACCAATGGAAAACTATTTATTTAATTTAAAAAAAAGCACAAAATCCTTTTGTCAATGGCATTTGGGAATGTTCCCCCACCTTCATCCCTTTATTTTACCGCTGAATATTAAAAGAATACGCCCTTTCTGTTTAGAAAATCCTTTGTCAATCAGTCAGACCCACTGAAAATCTTATTAGTCATTGTATTTTATCAGTTAACAAACTCTGGGTACTTTGGAACAAGGGCAAAAAGGCAAAAGATGGCTACATTTCACAAACTCCTTCAAACAACGAGAAACAGAAAAAAAGGACGAAATCGGATACCGTTGAAAGTATGCTCGTAATAAAACCATTCCTTGCCACCCGCAGGATATACATATGTACCAATCATCCCCATTTAGTTTGACTCAGTGTTACTGCCAATGTCCTTAATTTTGCATGTCACTATGACCTAGCATTATCTCCTTTTATTCAGCGCAGGATTTAGATCCTTGTTATCGAATTCGATATGCATTTTAGTGTCGATTAGTGGAATTTGAATTGTCACTCAGAGGGATAAACGTTAAAGGTTGTGAATAGCTGAGGGGTTACTTTTTATCTCAATGATTTTTAAATCAAGATAGAATGAGTACTTATTTATCCGGTAACCTTCAAAAGTTTTCAGCTTCTATTATAATCCTTCCTAGTCTTCTTCTTCTTCGACTAATGTTTGTTTGGTTCTGCCAGGAGAAGTTTGGTGTGTTTAGCAGCATTAAGGCTCAGGTTTTGGATAGTCATCTTTCCCAGGCTTAGGTATGAAGACTACCCCTTCACCTTTTGCCAAGAGGAAGGCACGTAGCCAAAAGCAAGACATCCTGGAAGAATGTTACTTAAAACTCTGCTCTAAGTGCTCTATACCCTCCTTTAGCATCCCTGGATAGATGCCAGCCATGCCAGGTGCTTTGAAGTTTTCAAAGGATAGTAAAGCAGTTCTCACCCCTTTTCATTGGCACCAATTCCCCTTACAACAACTTAATGTTGAAAGGTTTGCAGAAACCGCCAATTTTCTTCCTCTCACTTCTTTCCACCCGGGAGAGCAGGTCTCCCGGGTGGTGTACTTCCAAGAGAGTCTGTTGAGACACTTCGCTGTAATTCGTGAAAGTATCGTCCGGTTTTCTAAGAGAATCCAACTGACTCATCCTTATTAAGGACTCTGCACACCTTCTAATTCCTCACAGTTTTCTCTAAAGGAATCTCGTATCGAACGCTTTACGAGGCTCTTATATTGACGCTGTGGGTTCCGAAAACACGATTTAGAGGTCGCCTAGTTGATTTCCTGAGTCATTGCTGTCCTCCCGTTTTAGCATTCTAAAAGTGAGTGATTCAAAGTTTCCAATTAATCTTCTATCGCCGAAGGAGGTCTTAGTCGACTAGGGAACTCCACTTTGTTGTCAAAAACCTCATTGAACTTTGTCCAATCCGCTTTCTTAGGATTCCATCTTTGTATTACAAACAGTTCACCTGTAATAGGCAGACTTAATTTTAAGTAACGGTGATCTAAGAGTGACTCCTTGCCAGCCTCTAATCAAATCTAACAATTTTGAGGAGCAGATTGTTAGGTCGATTACTTCACTTCTTCTTGGCTCCACCCTAGGTCAGCTGAAGTGGTTAAATCACACAACTTCTCTCCTCTGGAATTGCGTATGGTACTCCCCCAACAAATATGCTGAGCGTTCGCATCACAACCTATTGAGAGCTCGAGGCCACTTGATGTGCATGGTTGCCTCTAACAATTTTACCATCAGAACCAAGGCTCTCGGCCTCGAGGATCTCTCATCGAAGAAGGTCCTCGTTCTCTTGACTGATCCAATACCACAGGTTTTGTTAAAACGAACCCATGGCTCTTGTACCAGAAATTTGTAAGGACAGTCCAGCAACTTTGCCAGCCTTGCCACCAGTAGATAGGAAGAGAACTCTTATGTTTGATGTTTGATGTATGTTGAGAGATAAGTGTAGTCTGCTGCGTTCAATGTGAATCTCGTCGGGGTTTACCAGCTTGTCCACACCTTCCGCCGAAAATTTCACTTTTTGTGTCCGATTCCTCTGGGTGGTGTACCAAGGCCATGTCCTCATTCCCAAGAAAGTTCGCCTTCTTTGGCAGTGCATTCTATTGTCGCCGGCTAGGAACCCTCCAAGGTTCACAGTATCCGGTCTGCATGGTTCTGTTTACACATACCGGGTTAGATTAATTGCGTCCACATCACCAATTTCCCTTCCCTCCGCCTTTCTTGGTAAACGCGGAAGAGAAGCCTGTAGTTCCTTCTTCTTTGTGGCTGAAGTTTTCTTCTACCGACCGTTCCCCTCCCGTTGTTTTTTTTTAAGAATTAGGCAACAGTGTCACCGACTAGCTGGCAGTAGTCACCCTTCCAGTTCCTATCATTAAGGGAATTGCTGTACTACCCTTTCTGGCTGACCGCGCCCTAGACACCGGATGCAGGTTTTTCACTGAAGGGGAGAGCCGGTCTTCCCCATATTTCTCCGTGGGGGAACATGAATCTGTTGAAGCCTCCAAAATCCATGCCTCGGCTACGACCTGATTTCTCAAAATTGCGGGTCGATTCGTTTTGAGCAAAATCTGAATGTTGTTTTTGAGATAGTTGCGTTTAAGCCATATCCCAGGATGGTCCTGGAACTACGTGGCGTTGCTACGCGTGGCGAAGTAGTCTAAGCTTCTCAGACAATCATGGAGTGAATTGAAGCACATTTCTCAAAACAGACAGCGATTAGGTCAACCTGTCTGTGGTGCGTTCGCGGTGAAGAAATGAACAATGTGATCAGCTGGTTTAATAGTAGGCTCCAATAGTTGTTATCAAATTGGTCGACTTTTTTAATGACATCACAGAAACCATCAGAGATGACAATGCCAAGACTGGATTGAGTATACGGGCTACCAAAATAACGAAGTTTATAGCCATCTTTACTGGGTTTTGGCATTCTATATCGCAGCTTTTGGCACCACACCATCGGGTTTTTTTTTTTGCGGATGCAGAGTGCGCCTTTCCTGAAGGGCTCTTGCGGGTTCTTCAGTCTTTCCAGTGAGGGTGTCAATATTTAACGTGCTGTAGTTATTTACTTTGCTCCGACTAATTTACTTACGTCCTAATATCGTCCATGCGTCAAGAACCCTTGCCCACTTATCCGGACCGGGGCCTGTCCTGCCGGGTCAGCTGAGGTGAACGCCCTTGCATTTCTCCGAGGCTTAAGACTCAGCACGATTTGATGCATTCACGTGATCTGCCTGTCGCGGGACCTGTCACCAGAAGGGTTCAGGTTGGATTTTAGCCAAGTGAAATAACTCCAACTCTACTTTATTTATCTCTTTCTCTGATCTCAGGATTTCGGTATGCTGACTTGCTTAATAATGTTTTCAACACACCCGTGAAAATGGAAAATTGTGGAGTGAAGAAGGACTTTCTCTATATTTTCATGCTCCTCCACTAGGTGTTTGCAAGGAAAATTTGGGCCCGGAGAGGAAATCGCACCGACGGTCGCTTTATTAGAGTCTCTTTTTCGAGGTTGCGAAACAACTTTATCCAAAGAATATCGCTTACTTTCCTGTCTCGACCGGCCTAAGGTGTCTATGCGTATCACAGGCCAGCAAGTCATAAAAAAAAGTTGACTGACGATTTCGTCAGCTCATCAGATGCTGCCTCACCTCTGCACTGGGACCAGCGTGACCGTAACTATCGACATGCGGTAATCGCTCCATTTATATATAGTCGCAAATATGACATGAATGCGAACTATATTGAAGTGAAATCCGTTGTAAGTTCAGATCTAAACCAGGTCGAAATGATTTTTTTTTGAATCCCTAACAAAAAATCACTTCGGCCCGCTTTAGGTCTGAACTTATGACGGATTTCACTTCAATATAATTCGCACTCATGTCGTCTGGTGCTACTTTCGATCACGCTGCTCCCAAGGCATAGGTAAGCCACGTCAGATGAGGTCTCTCTGCCGTGGACGAAACCGTGAATCAACTTTTTTTGATAAACTTGGGTGTTTAACCCAAAAAAGAGCAGTCCATTGACCACAAGAGAGGAAGCAAGTTGCTTCTCAAGTGGTCCAGTCCGTCATCAAGTGGATCCTTGTTTTACGAAGGGTAGTCGCTTATGTATCTCTTTGAAATTTTGAAGATGGACGATAGGAGTGAGATTGGGCGCTTTTTATAAGAGGATAATACGGGGACAATACAATTTCTTTCGACATATCCAGAAAGATGCTTTCGGCAAAGCTCGTGTTAAAAATGCTAACAAGGTAAAGAGGAGCGCTGTGTCCTACATTATTTGAGGAAAAAATTTGGAACGCCATCGGGATCACAACCACCAGCAATTTAGTAGAGGAATGGAAGATACACAAATTTGTTAAGAGTTAGGTGAAATCTATGATCGATACCATGACCGTCAGGTTGTGGATAAAATTCGGCTCAATAAATACCGGTGGGCAGGTCACTCAATCCGTAGAGATAAGGATGATCCAGCCCGAAAAGTCTATAAGGGCGTAGGCCAGAATGCCAGGCAGCTTTTAGAGACATCGAATTGGTGCAACTCAGCGCAAAACTGGGATGTCTGGAGTTCCTTATTAAGATAGGTTTGGATCAAATACCGGTTGTTGCGACGTTGATTATGAAACTTGGATATTATTTGCACCCTTGTCGTGCTTTTGCGATTATATGAAGGAGCGTTTTCCACCTGTTGCCACTTTTGGCCATGCTTCTCCAGCAGAGTCTAATGAGTTAGTTGCCTTTACCGTGTATGAAACCGTCAGTCGCCTGGTAATGAGGAAACAGGAGTAGTTCTCTTCACAACTCACCTTATTGAGAGTTCCTTTCAGGCACAGTGGTTTCTTGTAAGGACTTGTCCTGACTGTGGTTATTCTTCATATTTACCAGACAGTATTCAAGTTCGTCGAATAGTTATGCCTCTTTGAACTAGGTGATATTGGTCCAAATATATGGGGTTGCTAGATACCACTGGCGTCCACTGGTATAGCTGTCAAGGGGACTTTTACATCAAGGTAAAATGTTTCTGGTATATACCTCCTGTTGCCAATATTTGACCTTATTATTATTCTGTTAAGGGAAAGTCGCACCGCGTCCTTGAAGAAATATTGTGCCCTTTTTACTGGTTATAGTGTACCTATTGATCATAGTATCTCAAGCTAGGAGCTTTAGTATGTTCTCCACTTCCAGATGTTTCAGCTTTGCATCTGGTATTAAGTGTTCTCCCAGATGTCTCGACCTACTTTGCACAAGTGCCGGACACTGTCCCAGGATGTGTATAGAGGTTTCGTCCTCCTCCTCACAAAACCTGCAGGCAGTGTCCGAAGATATCCCTAGCTTTCCTAGGTGATAGTTCAGCCGACAATGACCAGTGAGAATTCCCACTATGATTCGTAGGTTCTTTTTGGTTTAACCAATTCTTTGTACGCATGGGTTCGTATCCCCCAATAAGCACCCTGGACTGCTCCATCCCTGGTTTTGACCTTTCTAAGCAGTGGAATTGGACCTTCAACTATGAAGCCAAGCCCCTTACTAAAACCTCTTAGAATATACTGACATTTGGACCTCAAGGTAAAAGGTTTTTGGTAGATACCCCCTGTTGCCAATATTTGACCTTCCTAAGCAGTGGAACTGGACTTTTAACTGTGAAGCCAAGAGAGTCTACTTCGCCCCTTACTAAAACCATAGAATGTCACTAACAAATAATGTCCGTGGACATATGTCACTACCGAGGAATATTCCTTTTCTTTTCGTACATATCATTGACGAAACCATCTTAAAGATTGTCCTCTGATCCAGTCGCTGTCTCGCGCCCCACTTTACTTTGTTCTATTCGTAGTTCATATTCAAATCATTTGCCATAGATGTTCGCATCTTTTCAACTGAATTTACTACTACACATTCCTCAAGCCCTCCCCTTTGTGTCCGTGATAAAATAAAATATCTTATTCATCACATTCAACATCACTTAGAATGCTCCCTTGTGTGATATCACCGTGCAAAGCAGAAAGAAAGAAAATGCAAACACCTTTCGCATAGAGAGGCCATCCTTCAGCCTCGTAGCACCCAAGGAGGAATGTAAGATGAAACACAAATTTCAGCTTCTTTTCGGTGAAATACAACGAAAAAAGGACAATATAAAATAACATAGGAAAGTGGTACCACAAGAGGGTATTTTCCATTCATCCTGAAGGATAAAAAAAATGTAAGAGACATCGATTAAAAATTCATTGATCATTCCCAACGTTGTACCCGTGTCGCATTATTCCATTCAACGAGTAGCGAGAGGGTGAGAGATTTCTTTGTGACTAAGTCCTTTTGTGTATCCTTTTTTTCTTGGGACCGAATGCCAAGCCGCAGTTGTTGTGCACGGTACCACAAATCCCTTTTAATAACACGGTTAACCCAATGTCAAAAAGCTGGTTTATCGTCATCGGTAATGTTGTAGGCTTGTTGTAAATACAATTTACAGGCATCGCTCCTCAGGACATTCGCCAGGATTTTCGGCGGTGACATGAGACAAAAAAAAAGTTCTTAAGGAGCAGAGCTCCATTCAAAAGGGTGTTTACAGTCATATGAAAGTAAGTGGAGAATGTCCTTGCTACTCCTAACCTGTGAAGGTGATGACGACGCTCGTGATCCACTCTTAAAATGGAGAAAATCTCGATGGAAAGCTTATCGATGTAATTAGAACACAATTTCAAATCGATTTCGGATTGAATGTCCTTTGGGAATTCCCTCTAATGTTCGATGGGCTGACTGGCTTCATCCTGTCAGCTTCCCATGTCGGCTTGTCATTGTGATTTTCTCAGGAAAGACATGGTAGAAATACAGTGTCCCGAAGCAGTTCCCTACCAAAATTAAGGAATTTTTGGGAAAATATCCTGGTTGGAATCAAAGGACTAGAGATCGATGTGGAATCTCACGCAATGTGGGAATGGTTAGGTCACTTATAAGGAAACTCAATTTGAGTGAAACGAGGTTCGACTAAAGTATTCCTAGATCTTATACTTTTTCGAAGAAATAATAGCTTTCGAAACCTACTGTTATCTAACCAGATTTCCAACCCCCAACATTATGGTAAAGTTAGACAAATAAGCCGATAATGATAGACGGTAACTACCGCAACAAACATTATCGCCATCATCACTTTTCTTTCACTTCTTCCTCTTTTGGTTCGTACTGGGATTACATACTCAGGGATAGGAAGGATAAGGATATTTGTTACACTTCATTCGTTTGTCCCGCTCCTCAAGCGGAAAATCTTCTTTGCGGCGGCCACCGGGGACTAATATCAAATATATGTACATATGGGGGTTGTGGGAGAGAAACGGTTTAAATCAAACAGGAAAAAGGAAAACGAGTAGGAAGACGAGGTTAAGATTCGGGATTCGGTTGCAATTGTCATCAATGTCAATCCTATTTTTTTTAAAAGTTATTCATAGACAATTTTCTTAGCATAAAAAGGAGGTAGAGGACCTGGAGCATATTACAGAGTCTACTAAATTAATGGTGCACCTTCGCTTATCATCCACACCTTCAACAGAAATTCATTCAACCAGGACATCCCCCTCTCAGTTGACAACGACATAATCCTTGTTGCAAAGATAATTATCGGTTTGTTATTCCTTTTATGTCAAAAGGATTTGTGTGTGTTACAACATTCGTTACAATATCTTTTTAAGGTTTTGTGTAAACACAAAGCCTTATTAAAATCGGTTTACTGTCTGTCAGTCTGTCTGTCTGTCCGTCTTTTTTTTTTTTGTTTTTGAGGAGGTGGAAATCTGATACTGGTCTGGACACACCAGCGTGTGGGATTTTTACCCACTAAAACCACCCCCGACTCCCTCCCTGCTCCGCGGAGCCACCATAAGGTATTACATCACGGGGCGGAGTCAGCTCAATCTAGTTCAATCCCATTTCTTCTATACGCGGCGCCAGTGACCGCGCTTTTCTCCTTTCCTCCTTTCCTCAATAAGCGAGAGATTGACTTCGCATGGTATATATTCGCCATCTCATCTGCCAAGATGTCAATCGGCATCATTCCAGAGATGACGAATGCTGCATCATCTGAGACAGTCCTGAAGGCAGAGCATACCTTCAGGGCTGTCCTCCTGTAGACTGAACTCAGTTTGGGAGCGTTCCCTGCCATCCACAACGCTTCCCTCCAAACTGGGGTTGCATAGAGCATGATCGACGTCACTACCCTGGCTATAAGCAACCTAGAGGTATGCCGTGGCCCTCCCACATTCGGCATCATCCTCGCCAGGGCCATACTAGCAGTGGATGATTTATCACAAACATACTGTACGTGTTGCTTATAGCTGATGGTCGGCTTGGAAGTGATGATATGATTCCCGACTCTAACACAGGCGTAATTTTTCTTCCGGCGCTTCGTGATGAGGACCGCTTCTGTTTTTTCCTCCGTAAGCGTCAAACCAGAGCTCTCGAAGCAGCATTTGACAGCACTGATTGCCTCGCTTGAGTATAACTCAGCATCTTCAAGATGCTTTGCGACAACAACCAGTGCTATGTCGTCAGCGTAACCTACCACTGTGGCTTCCTCCGGAAGGGGAAGATTAAGTACATCGTTGTACATGATGTTCCACAGTAGTGGGCCCAATACGGAGCCCTGCGGGACACCCGCGAAAACGACGTACTCTTGCGGTCCGTCATCAGTGTCGTACCAGAGCCTCCTTTCAGTTAAATAACTATCGACAATTGCGGCGAGATAGGCGGGAATACCAACCTTCGCTAGGGATTTCCGAATTAGATTCCAATTAGCCGAATTGAATGCATTTTTCACGTCCAGGGTTACTACCACACAATATTTGCTGGTACTACCCTTTCCGTGGATTGCATCTGCCGCCAAGCCAGTAACCGATTTGATGGCATCAATGGTTGATCTGGCTTTACGGAACCCATACTGCCGATCTGAAAGGCATCTATTATAGATTACCCGCTCCAACATTTTCCCCACCGTGTCCAAAAGACATATGGGTCGGTATGACGATGGTTCACCTGGAGGTTTACCAGGCTTAGGCAGAAGTACCAACTTCTGTCGCTTCCAAGCCGCCGGAAATATTCCTTCGGACATGCACGCTTTGAACAACTCAGCGAACATGTCCGGCCTGGATTTCACGGCAAGCTTAAGGGCCTTATTCGGTACTCCGTCCAGACCCGGCGCTGTATTGTCTCCTATTCTGCCGCAGATCTCCAGGAGCTCGTCTCTGGTGACTGGCGGGATTGCCGTCACATTCAGAGGTGGTTGGAATGTGTCGGTGTTCTCCTCTTGCTGGGGGAATAACCCCTGGATGATTTTCAACAAGAGGGTGGGGTACGTGATCTGCGGAGACAAACGGCCTCTAAATCGTCCTATCACGATTCCATAAGCTCTCCCCCACGGATTTACGTCCGCTTCTGAGCAGAGCTCCTTAAAGCATTTCCTCTTGCTTCGCTGGATGGCGAGCTTGAGGGTTTTTCTGTCTGTCTGTCTGTCCGTCTGTTTGTCTTGCTTTTTTTTTTTCCATCGTTGGAAAGGGGAAAGGTTCAAAATCTACTGCTGGCTCCTGCCATACAGTTATATGAGACTTCTACTCACTAAAACCACCTCCTTCTTCTTCCACTCTCCCCACGGGGCTGGATCAGTTCCTAACTGCGGCGCATTATTGTTCGCTCTCTTTCTTGCTTTCTTCGCAGTTCGCCTTAGCTGTTCATGAATCATTTTCAGCTCAATTACCACTTGATTCCAAGCCTCCGTTGATTCCAACATAAACTCCATTATGTTTCCAGGTGTGGAATGTGTGGAATGATACGGTAGGTCCAACGGCCAGTTTGTGCCTCGTTCCATCTCTTTTGCCATTTTGCGATGGATTCTCGCCGTGCTAGTTGCCGTCGAAGTACAATAGACTCACCGATTGCATACATATTGTCGTAGAGACGCCGACCTTCATCCGCCAAGATGTCTATGGGGATTGTCCCTGCCAGTACATATGCTGCTTCTCCTGATGTCGTTCGATAAGCACTGCATACCTGGAGTGCAGGGATCTAAGACAGACCCCTGTGGTACGCCGCACGTCATTGGGAATAATTTCTCTCCATCGTCCGAGTCGCAATACAACCTTCTTCCAAGAAGAAATGCAACAACGATGCGTACAATGTACCTTGGAACCTTTAGTTTGGTTAGAGCCTCTACGATTTTCGTCCACTTTGCAGTGTTGAATGCATTTTTTACATCGAGTGTCACCACTGCGCAGCATTTGTCATCTTGTATAGCAGCGCGAGCCAGGCCAGTCACCATGCTGATTGCATCGATGATTGATCTACCCTTACGAAACCCGAATTGGTTGTCGGATAGCCCTCCTTCCTTTTCCACAACAGCGAGCAGCCTGTTGTATAATACTCGTTCAAATAGTTTACCAATGGTATTGACCAAACATATCGGTCGATATGAGGAGGGGTCTCCCAATGGTTTACCTGGCTTCGGAATAAGTATCAACTTTTGCAGCTTCCATTGCTCGGGGAATTCTCCTTCTCTAAGGCATGCCGTAAAAACTTTGGTAAACATACCTGGTGCTGACCTGGCTGCCACTTTCAGGGTGCTATTCGAGATTCCATCTGGCCCTTGGGTCTTATTTCCTTGCTGTATCAAAAATTTCCTCTTCTACCACTTCAGGAATTTCGTCGGGGTTTACATGCACTTTAGGCCGATTTGTGTAGTTCACATCCTCTGGGAAGAGAGTGTCCACTATGTTTTGAAGTAATTTTGGACAGGTAATCGGTGGGGAGCGCTTGCCTTTCAGTGATGACATTACAGACCTGTAGGTGCCACCCCATGGATTTTCTCTTCGTGATAGCTACTTGCAATTTTTCCCTCGCATTTTTATATTGCACGTGTAGCTCCTCGAACTCAGGTCGGTTTCTTCTGCGCTGGAAGCGTCTCCTAGCTTTGAGGCACTTTTTCCGGCATTCCTCAATTTCGGAATTCCACCAAAAATTAGGATTTCGTCTTCGGAAAGTGCTACGTCGAGGCATAGCGGCATCGCATGCCCGCTGCAATTTTTCCACGACCTGTGAAACTTTGTTTTGTGCGCTTCCCGATAGCAATGTATCTTCCAGAAGTACCTCCTTAAACATTTCTGCGTTGAATTTCTTAGTTACCCAGTTCATCGTTATTCGTTTTAATGGCTTCATATTATTCCTTTGCGAGGTTTGAAAGATGATAGCCTGATGATCGCTGTGTGTGTACTCCTCGCTGACACGCCATTCCATGTCTAGGATTAGAGTATCACTGACGAAGGTGAGGTCTACCACCGATTGCAATTCTCCCCTCCGGAATGTGCTGGCTCCCCCAGAGTTGGCAAGCACCACGTTCAAGCGCGAGAATGTCTCCAGCAATATTCGTCCTCTTGCGTTGGTTTCTCTGCTACCCCATTCTTCTGCTCATGCCTTGAAGTCGCCGGCTATTACTTTGGGGTTGTAGCGACTTGCATTGAAGGATAGTTTCTCCAACCATGACGTGAATTCCTCTAATGTGAGGCTCGGTGCTGCGTAACAGCTATTGATGTATATCCCTCCAATTTTGGCACGGGTGAACCCGTCTTCTGGATGTTTTTTCGCATCTACTATAGCTTGGTTTCCACAGCTCCATATCGCCGCCTTACTGGTTTTGTCTGCTATCCATACTCCGCTATGCAGATTTTCGTATTGTTCAGATACAATCGCAACGTCGATGTTGTTCTCGAATACGCTTTGGGAAAGTAAGTCTTGGGCCGCTCGACAGTGATTCAGATTGAGTTGCATAAACTTCATTTGGCTTTTTTTATGAACGCCTTTCTGAACCCTGGGCATTTACTGCTTCCTGCAATGTGGGCGCTGTCACTACTTTTTGCTTCCACGTAGAATACGCACTTGGGCATTCCGTTGCAGTCCTTTGCCAAATGGCCTTGTTCTCTGTCTTGGGAGCTAGTGCAAGCTTTCGCTATATGACCAACCTGCCAGCACTTATAGCACTTATGTACTGGACTCTGTTCCCGTAACCGACAGACCACCCATCCAATACGTACTTTGCCCACTGCTATCGCCTTTTTCGCTGCTTCAATAGGAAGACTTATCGACGCTATCTGCGTGTCACCGTACGCTTTTCTAAGTCGTAGCACATTAGACTCGCTCACTGATTGTAATCCCAATTGGGTTTGCAAGGCCTCGCAGATCTCAGATTTTTTGGTGACTTCATTCAAATCCTTGCATTCGATCACCACCGAATCCTTACTCATTTTGACCGCCGCAGCCTCACCTAGTGATGCTTCAATTTTCTTCCGTAGGTTTTCGCCTCCGTTGTCACCAGTTTTAAGTTCGAACAACAGATCGCCTTTCTGTGTTCGTCTTATCCGCGTGACATTTGCACTCAGATCTGTCAAGGAGGCATTTGCTTTAACCTTGCGTAAGATTTCCGCGTACGTCGACTTGCTGGTTTTTGTTATTATCAGCGCGTTCGGCCTGGCTCTTTTTTGCAGCTTCTTCTTAGGTCCTACCTTAGTCCAAGTGTCTTCGGCGCTGTTAGTGGCCTTTTCCGTGTGCTCAGATAATCTTCCGCCGTTCCTAGGTTGCGCCGGCATCTGTTTCTCCTTTTTCCTTTTTGCTGTTCGTTGGGGAGAGAGCACTTCTTCATTTGGATCTCTTTGTCGTTTGTTCCGAATTTCCGAGATATCCTTTTCACTTTGGGAGAGTTCATTGCCAAAGAGGTTTTTGGGAAGAGATGTCTTCTGCGTGGTTTGGGTTGCTACGGCAACCATCGCTTTTTGTTGGCTTATCGGCACTGTTCCGTCTGCCCGTGCTTTCACGTCCTCTTTGGCCTTGAAGTATGCTGCCCTGATAGAACGCACCTGATCTTTAATCGCGTGGTGTACATTATTGCGTTGGTTAACGTACTCCATTAGATTATTAATCATCGATCCCAGCCTCGTAAATGCGTCACCCTCGACTTCAGCAGTAACAACACTGCTGCTACTCTTATGGCCCAACAACGCATGTCTGTCTGTCTGTCTGTCTGTCCGTCATACGCATTTTTCTCAGAGACGGTTATAGCGATTGACACCAAATTTGGTAGAAAGGTGGGAACTGTGAACGCTCACGCATACAGTGAATTACATCCTTTTACGTCGAATTTAAGGGGGGGGGGGTCCCCATACATGCAAAAGGGGGGTGTAAAATTTTTTTCCATCAAATATAGTCATGTGGGGTATCAAATTAAAGGTCTCGATTAGTACTTTTCAAAGCCGATCTTGGTTTTGACATTCGTTGGAAGAGTGGGGAGCGCGGGGGGTTGAAAGTGATCACTTCTTTAAAGGGGCCATTCTCAGAAACTACCAAACTGAAAAATCTGAAAAAAATCAGGAGGCTATATGGTGCCTGGGCTCCGAAATACCTTCCATGCTTCCTGCTGAAAGTTAATAATAGTATATTACTACAATTTTTTGTAATTGGTTAGAAACCCCCCTTAAGTTCATCCTAGTACCATGAAATTTTGCTGTGATATAGCCTATAATACAGAGCATGATCCTATCAAGTTTGGTGGAAATCGCACTATTACTAACAAAGTTATAATACCTCAAATTTGTTGCTTCTTTGAAAATTGAAGACTATGAATATCAATATCACCCGAAAGTGGATACTTTCACATAATATATGGATAAGTACTAAGAAATACACAAAACCCTTCGTACCTGAAGCGTCCAGCTTCCGGTTTCCCGACTTGTTTTTGTCTAAATTTGAGGTCCTATCAAATCTGAATAGATTCCTAACAATATAATGACGACAACGAATTTCATATGATGATATCATCATCATTGTTACACGCTTCTTTTGCCATCCCTTTTATCCTTTTTCATGGAGATACAGATAAGAATCTGCCTCATAAGGTTCATAGATTTTTAACGGACCTTTCATTGCCCATCATCTTTCATACTCAACCGAAAAACCTAATGAAATATGCAACAAAGGGAAAGTAATCAGTGCCGTGATTAGCATTACGATGACACGATGTTACATACCCAACAATAAAAGGACATATCGCAGAATAATTGATACTATGAAAATCATGGTTGCTAATGTAGAGGAGACGATGCTATGTTATTCCCACTGCTTTGTAAGGATGACGGCAATGATGATGATGCAAAACAAGGCGCGTATTTGTACGCACCCTCTCAATACACCCTTCGTCCTTCGCGACATACACCCTTGCATACAGGGCACTTTGAATGAAATTTTCGGGATATTTAACTCTTCCTTTGCCGAATAGAAGACAGAGTTCTGAAATGTTGTTGTCCTTGCAGTTGTTTTCATTATATATACTCACTCGTAGGTTAATTTCTTCTAAGAAAACATTTTACTAATTAAGAAAATGACGTCGAGAAAGCTATGAGCATCTTGAGAAGGGTGTAAGTTTTCCTTACCGAATTTAAGTAGGTTCTATATGGCATGAAATAGCGTAGCTGCTCTATGTTAACAAAAAAGGATGGAGGGCTGACTATGAAATCCGGAGGAGAGCCTTTCTTCTTAGCACCCAACGCATGTTTATGCCTTGTCAGAATCTGTGAATGCTTCCTCATCCAATTGGTATGGATTATGACTGACGATAGACGAGTACACGGGGGGGCTCAGGTATATAAAAATATCCTTACAATTAACGGTCAGAAGTCGTTGCATTATTTTATGAACGAGGAAACAAGAGTTCTCTCTGTGTCAACTACTGCGTTTTAATTGAAATAAGGAAGTAGGAGAACAGCAAATATTGAATTTTGAGATGAAAAAGAGAAGAGGATGCAGCGCTATTTAGTAACATTTTGAACCGAATGCTTTGCTTACTGCCTGGAACAGGAGACTCTCAACTTCCGTACCTCAATAATTTCCTGACTTTCTTCTTATCTCTCCTACCGCTCCTGGAGAGTTTCTTTCCACGGTTACTCATCACGTTCCTCCTCTTCTTCCGCTGGTGTTCCCAAGGGCTCTAAACTTGGGCCCCTACTCTTTCTGTTTTTCATCAATAACCTCGCATTCCAACCCCGATACTCTCGTCCATCGGTGTTTGGTTAACAAACTGACACTGAATGTCAGCAAATGCCACTGGATGTGCTATACGCCTAAACTCTCCCCAACATCCTTTTCCTATTCTCTTAGTGGACAACCTCTTTTGCTACTGACCTCTTTCCAAGACCCAGGTGTAATATTCGATGACAAATTTCGCTTCAGTCTCCTTTTCGTTGATATCATCAATTGAGCTACCAAAATGTCAAGTTTTATCCTACGTTCCTAATCCAAATTTGTCTCAATTCAGCCCAACTTAACACTCTTCAACTCCCTTGTCAGAAACATCCTTGGATATTGCTGTGTAGTCTGATCCCCCTTCTGCATCCGTGACGGTCGCCCTCTCGAAGTTGTACAACGTAAATTCACCCGGATTCTCTTTTTCACAAAGAACCATCTACAGGTTGACTATCCGTCCTAGTTCTACACCCCCAATCCCCCTTTGCTGCAAAAACACTGCATCTTCCTTGATATGTGTACCCTTTTCAAATTCTGCGACTTCCAACTCTGATAATAGTCTGGAGCCTTTTCCAGTGGACGAAATCTTTCCGATCTTGCTTTGCGGAAAGATTTTTCATGACTGTGTGCTTTGATGAGTTTTTTAGTCTAACTCACTTCTTTAAGTTCAAAATGGTCTTTAACGACCGTGTCGTACTTAGTACCAAGTTTGCTATCGAATATAGCATTTCGGAGATGAGTCGTTTCGCTTCTTATGATTAACTTGCGTCTACCTAACCTCAAAGCTTCTAAGTAGAGGCAGTCAGTTGAAAATAGTGGGTCGCTTAAATTGTATTATTATCCCCACTCAATTCTCTCTGTATACAACGCCTTCAGATGTTCCTAACTTCCCGAAGACAAAAAATGAGGCCGTAGAAAGGAAATACGGGCCCAGGGTGAAAATTAAGTGGAAAACCGAACCCAGGATGAAAACGATGTAGGTCTTGGGTAAATATTATGTGGTCCGCCCTTTTGTCTCCTTTTTTCCAATGAAAGGAGAGAGAGGATCCCAATAGCGTGGAACGAATCCCCCCTCTCCACCCCCTTCCGTCAGTCCTGTAGGTATGATAAGAAAGTAATGAGACCTTGGGCCCAAGCCCAGATAAGGGCGGGAGGAGGATCTGAGGCGACGTACTTTAAAATACAGCACAAAAATAAAATACTGAGATCAGGGAGTTACTCTGTCATGCCAAATGCTATCTCCTCTCCCTGGATAACAAGTCTCGAAAGAGGCCTACGTCATTAAAATCGAGAATGATCGTGTCGAGGCCGAAATCAAAGCTTCAAAGAAATCCTAAGGTATTCATCTTAGTTGACGCAGCAGGACGACTCCAGGAAATGGGCAAGGGTTCTTGATGCATCAACAGCGTCAGGACGTCTGGGCAGAGCTAATACGTGTCTGCACTACAATATTGGTACCCTCACTGAGAAGACGGAGAAACTCGCAAGAACTATTCGGGAAAAGCTCATTGATATTTGCTTTCTACAGGAAGCTCGATGGTGTGGTGCCAAAAACTGCAACATAGAAGGCAAACGCGGTCAAAGTGGCTACAAACTCATCTACTTTGGTAGCCTAAATACTCAATATTGTGTTAACATCGCAGGTTTCTGTGATGCCATTGCCAAGTCGAACGATTTGATGACCGACTGATGAAGCTCATCAGTCTGATTACACTGTACACTTTTTTACCGCGTTCGCGCCACAGGGAGGTCGACGTGACGCCGGGAAAGATACCACCTTCCGGCAACTTCTCGGTACAAGGACCTGTAATGTGCTTGCTGATGCCCATATCGTCATTGCAGCCGGTCTTAATGGCCATGTGAGTGAAAAGGCAGACAACAACAGGTATCACGGTCGGAAGAAGGATAAAACAATAACAACAACAAGCCCCTCGCAGATTAAATGGTGGCGATTTCATGAGACAATCGCCATGATCACATCCCCGATCGATATGGGGCTGGTCCAATTATGGAAAAAAAAGATGTCTTCGATAGTATGATTATGTAATTCACGTTGATGAAAACTCACCTGTCAAGATTAGTCTGAACATCGAAGTCGATGAGAAACAACCAAAAAGTCGACCCGCTTCTGAACGGAACAAAGGCTAAGGCCTGTGGGGTACATCCTCCACAAAGAGCCCTCGTTTTTTCTGTGCATATGTAAATCATTTTGAATGGCAGAGAACTGGTGGAAGTTGAGCCTCATACAGGAGGGCCTTCAACTTCAGATGTGGTATCAGTGGCCGCTCCGCGGACTCCAATTAGCGCTGTGGTATGCCGTGTTGTTACCTCAGACCCCTAAGGCAACATTGCTGTGATAAGAGCAAAGATGCAGAGTCCAGCCGACTCAGATCTTCAGAGCCAGACCGTAGAATTCACGAAGGAAAGTAGTTCTCCCACCCCGAAGCTAAAGGTTTCTCTGAGGTCTTCAAAAAATGTTTTACCCTAAAGTCCGAGTCTAGCTAGCTAGAAGTGCCTGAGGGTTTCTCTCTCTTCCTCGCGGTTTCAGCGATGTGAATTGTAGGATATGCCGAGTCTGGAGGCATGGTCCCCTATAGGCCAATGCACTATGCAGACTGCCGGAATCTTATATGCATTCTTACGCGTCGTGATCGGCCAACTTCAGAAAATATTGAGGTGCTTCTAGTTTAGGCAAAATCTCACCGGTAAGCTAAAAGTCGGCGCTGGAAAAAACCGAAGTAGTCATCCTGACCAGAAGGAGAATCCGGACCTTGCGTCCCATATCGATCGGTGAGTTGACTATAGAGTCAAAACCAGCGATTAAATACCTTGGTTTAATGCTCGACTCGAAAATGAGCTTCTTCGAGCAAATCAAAGCAGCCGCGGACAGGGCTGCAGCAAGAGTCGTGGCCTTGAGTCAGCTAATGGCGAATGTCGGCGGCCCTATATCAACTAGGAGACGTCTCCTCATGGGAGCAACGCAGTCCGTCCTTCTCTATGGTACGGCGGTATGGGCTGATGCCCTTGACAAGGAGGTGCATCGTAAACGCCTCGCTCAAGTGCAGAGATGGGGAGCTTTGCGAGTGTCGTCTGCTTATCGCACCATCTCCGAACCGGCTGTGATGGTGATTGCGGGAGTGATCCCCGTTGCCCTCCTTTGAGGAGGAGGAGTGCAAAGCTATCTATCGCCGTAAGGGCGAAAACTTAAGAGAAGTGGTTGCCCGTGAAGAACGTCAACGTACCCTTTCTTGGCAAAATGAGCCAAGGGGCAAGTGGACTGCGCGGCTCATCGACAAATTAGACCCATGGTTGAACAGAAAGCACGGTGAGATTGATTACTTCCTTACCCAACTTCTAAGGGGACATGGAGGTTTTCAGTCTTACCTGCACAGGGTTGGGAAGGCGCGATATCTTGATTGTGTGTTCTGCAATAAAGTGGCGGATGACGCTGAACACACCTTTTTCTCTTGCGAGAGGTGGGACGGCCTCCGCCAGGAGCTTTTTGCAGACACAGGGGAGCTCTCTCTAGACAACATTGTGAGAGAGATGCTGAAGAGCGCTGGCAGCTGGAATCGTATTGCGCATTATGTTCGGGCTCTTCTTACTACGAAGAAGATTGAACTCGACCGGCAGAGGGATCGGACGGTAAGGGGTTCCCTGAACTAACAACAACTCCCTTCTTCCCCACCCCTCCCGTTGGTGAAAGGAATTCCCTGACTTGAAGGCTCCCAAAGCCGGCAGAGCGGGAGAGCTAGCCCGAAGTAATGTGTCAAACGGTTCCAGGCTAGTTCTCTGATGACAGGGAGGTGTTTAATTGGTAGTCCGCCAGGGTGCTGTTGCGGGAGTCCAACAGTCTGTGTGTAAACGCATTCACCTTAAGAACCTCATGCTTATTTGTTTTAATTTTTCTTTTTTCTCCCTTTTTGAATTCACGCTTTGAAGTGAGCGCAACAATGAAGGGTCATCTGTAAAACAAATATTTAAATGATTATTATATTGTCATTATTCATGTTCGTCGATTCAATCAATCTATCAATAAAATTGAATTGAATTGAATCGATAATACGATTACAACACAATTTTACATGAGACTTGATGATGATGATATTATTGTTAGTAATCAAAAAGGCGATATTTGTTGTAAAGAGCGGAAAACAAAGCTCAGACTTTATTGTAAAGTTCTACATTTTCCATACACACTTATGAACTTTGACTGTCTGAGTTGCATAATTATCTACAACAATTAAGCTGCGATGCAATTCTACTTCCCTTGCTAGTGGTTTGTGATCTACTCTTAATGGCAAACATGTAGATTAAGTCGTCGATTGGATTTGTCACGTTGCCCAACAGGGGTAATAGATGGACCAGATAACACACACATTCAATAGAGATAGCGTCAAAGAATGACTGGATAGAATTTAGGATAGATCCTTCGATAATACGACGAAATGGATGTTGCTAAGGGTCATAGGTCGTCTGGGTAATGCGACCCTTTTGCAGGGATTGCTAGGTATGGAAGATCATCTAAGGAACCAGAGGTGAAACCAACCCCAAGCCAAGGTGTGACCAGGGTGCCGAGAGCGAAATGATCACAGGGGCTAAGCTGTGACCGTAAACAGTGTCCTCTAGGAACCAGATGGTTCCCAGTTACAACTAGCCTTGTCTCGGCAAAAAGGAGCTCTACCGAGGGTTAACTCTGAGCTCTTCAATGGAGAATCTGAAACGAGATCTTTTTTGGGCAAGCCGCCTTCGGGCAAAACATCTCCAGGTAAAACGCCTCCGAGTAAACAAAACCCCCCGGGCAAACCGAAGCTGAGGGGGGGGGGGGGTTCAAAACGCAGCAAAGAGCGCTCGACCAGTAACGGCTAAGTCTTCATCTGCATGCCAAGGTAACCGAAGCCGATGGTTGGCTTTTATATGACGACACTAATGCACCCTGGTACGATACCCAGCAGTACCTAGGAGGAAACTTCTTCTTTGCAAGGCATTAGGCTTCGCTTTGAGTCGGAAGATGCAGACTGTAAAATGTTACAGGTAAGCACGAATGACTGGCTCAGGCAGTACCGCTCCTTCGTCAAAGATGTGTTGGAGGGTGCAAGACTAATTCTGAATAGGAGCGTAATGGTGCTGAGATTTTGGCTCAACGTGATGTCCAGAATAACCTCAATACCCCCACCTGGATGCTATTAGGCAGTAAAGCAGGTGAGAGAGCTGAAAGGCCGGGAACTTTCCTTACTATCCACGTTTCTGAGTCGAATATTGAGTAGGTTCGCGAAAAAACAGGCTGCCGGCTCTACTACGGGCTTGGGACGTCACTTTAAAAGGCTCGACTCCTAAAGCCATTGAAGGGGGACCTATAGCTTAAACTTCCGATATGCTGAACTATCCTATGCCAATGGAATAGGTTCCGCTCTTGCATTGCGGTTTGGAAAGATCTCCATGTGATGGTGACATCACAATATCCAAACTGACCATAAAAGATCCAGGAAGTGTTTGGTGCACTGTTTTATTTCCCTTATAATGTAGACGATGATCCCAGTGGAATATTCTTGAGAGCTATCCAATATGGGGTAACAGCGGGATGTGATGCTAACGCCTACCACATATATAGATGAGCGAAAATTGCAACATCAACGTGAGAGGATCGAGAGTATTATAGTATTCGGTAGGAACCGAACTGCAGATAATGAGCCCACTTTCTTCAACGGGTTCAGACGAAAGGCCATCCACATTGCGGTCCTTGCCGGAGAATGAAGGGAATCAAACGATATCACGCTCGTGCATCATCACATTGATGTCGTAATGGGTATGGATTGACCTCCAACCATTCAGAAGACAGACTAGGCGACGTACAAAATAAAATTTATCACCCGGGGTACGACCCCTGGAAGGTGCATCAAATATATCGCTGAAATTAAGAAAGCAGCTCAGACAATCACAATTGGTATGAGAGACGCTTTCGAAGAGAACTGTCCATTCAATAAGCCAAAGAAGGGTAAAACGCCATTTCAGGACCAAACTTGGGAAAACAAAGAAGAACGACAAGAGTGCTCTTCATCCGAGCTCTGAAGTCGCATTAAGCCACTGGCTGGACTCGGTACAAAGAGACTGAGGAAGCTTTAAAGATCATAAGAAGACGAGGCAGACCCTGCCTAAGATGCAACGATGGCGTAGGTCAGGACGCCAGACAGATTTTAGGGATATCGAATTGGTGGACCTCGGTGCAAAACCGGGATGTCTGGAGTTCCTTATTAAGGCAGACCTAGACGCGATACCGGTTGTTGCACCGTTGATGATGATGATGAATGGAGACGCTTTTAAGAAGAGATTAACCCTCCTGGGGGCCACCTCAAAGCTGAAGCGGGTCTTGGTCAAAGAACGTAGCCAGTGGATCGGTTATCTATTTTTTACAGAGCAGGAGGTACAGGAGGAGGTACTTTACCGTAGGCAACATAAATACCAGAAAGACGAATCCACGGAGACAACTTACAGCAAACATTGGGAAGGCGATATTTGAAAAAGAATACTCCTAAGGCGCATTCGTGGACATCGAAGGTATCTCCAATTATACCTCATTCGCGACAATCTGTGACGCGACAAGACAATATGGAGTAGATCCGCTGTCAATCAGTTGGATCCTTCACATGCCGCAATGGAACAAATCCATATACTGGTCCTACAGAAGTCTATTGTGGAAGGATGACTTAGGGGCTGTCCACAGGGAGGGGTTATCTCGCATCTGTTAGGGCTGCTGGCAATGGACACGTTGCTATGACTCCTGGAGGACACAAAGGTCTTCGCACAAACAATCTGGTCGTAATAATTACTGATAAGTTTGACACAGTCCGGCTCAAGTGGATAGAGCGTTGAGCTGTCGAAGCGGAATTTCGCGGTTGGCAGAGGAATTTGTTTTCGTGACTGAATGTCGGATACCAGTTGCCTCAGCTGTGAATGAGTACCTGAGTCAAATAAAGGGAAATAATCTCGAGTTGAAGATTTGTTATTGGTATGACTTGCGGACTTTCACCACAATAGATTCATTGGAGACCAAGATCGAACTTTGCTAATAGCAAGAAGCTGCTGACGCAAATTGCCAAAGTATCACTCGAGCAATGTTTATTACGTCGACCTCGGTACTTGGAGTTATCCAAAATCAACCGCCCCCTTCATTTGGAGGTGAAGCAGAAAGCAGCATCGTTAGGCATATAGGCTTGATTCCACTGGCGCATGGAAAGACGGACAATCATACGCCTGGAGATTCCTTGGCAAACATCAGGCAACTCTGAAACCTTTCGATCAAACTATATGATCGCCTTTAAAAAGACATAATCCCTTGTAATCACTCAGAGAAGAATGGTTGATAAATGGCCACGAGCCCTTTGGGATTAGAGACTTAATAATCTTCACTGACGGATCAGTCGCAGCGATGTTCTTGAGGATGGAAGTGGCTCGATTTCTCAGAAAAATGACGACCATATTGCAGTTGAAGATGTATTAACTTTCACTAGCAGCAGAATAATGTTTGCGATAAACATGGCAGGTGACAGTTGGCTCGCCAAGGGTCTGGCTCCATAAAGCTGGGAACAGAGCCAGTTTTTTTTCATCAGGCTACCCACTGTCAACTTTACTCTGAAGGGTGAAATTGCAAGGATTCACGTAACCGAACCGAGGAATTTTAACTCCTGCCGAAACCCGAAAATCCTTGTGAAAAAACCCGGGACCGCCAAAACGGGATTTTTGGTGTCTTTTGTGAAGTGGGGCATGAACACCCTAATAGGGTTTGTAAAGGGACACTGCTCCTTAAACTACCCACAGTGTTGAGAGACCTCCGGGGATAGTACAATGGACCTAACGGAAAACCTAGGTGCTTGGAGCTGCAGCTCATCCCTACTAAACAAAAATAAGGAATAATTAACTACCCTTGTCAGTCTACATTACCCTGATTGAGAATCCCTCCGTTCGTGCAGCGTAGTCTGTTGGAAACATCTTAAATACCTTAGGAGCAGGTCTAAGCTATTAATATGGTAATAGGGCTTCACTGCCCTCCTTACGGGACACGGTGGCTATAGGAAGTACTTGCATCGCTTCGAGTTGGACGAGTCTCCCAAGTGTCCTGAATGCGGTGCTACACTCGAGGACCCGGAGCACGTTATGTTCCATTGTCCCAGACTTCTGCAGCAGAAAAGGAGGTTGAACAGCATCTTAGGGGCGGGCATCGAGCCCTCCAACCTGGTGGAAGAGATGTTGAAGTCGGAGGAAAACTGTATGGCGGTAAATGAGGCAGTAGCCGTGGTGCAGACAAAACTCCTGGAGTTGGATCGAGCTCGGAAGGCGGATGTTTTTGGGAATAGTCGTGGGATTTTTTGAGGGAATCATTAAGATCCCTTAAGGCTGATCTTAGTGAATATTAAGGGATGTGTTCGAGGTGAAGCTGGATTAAAGAGCACTATCATCATAATGATCACCAGGCAATTTGTATGGAGATCAACTGGAAATCGAGCTCCTAAAAAACCTCTTGCAAAAGATCCATTAGGTTACTTAGATAGTTGACAAAGGTTTACCGACATATAGGTTTTGGAAGTCGATTCAGAACTCTCCAGAACCTTGCAAACTAATTTCAGACCTTTCCAAATTAACTTCAGATTTTTTCGAGTCAATTTCAGAATTTTCCATTCAAATTCAGACTTTTCCAGCCCAAAATCAGTACTTTCCATTTCAAATCCGGTCATGACAGTTTGCCAAAATATTACGCCCACAATTCGACCGTCCTGGAGAAAGCAACATAACTGCTGCTGAAACAATGAAATCACGAGATTGCGGGCCACATCTTTCAGGCCAGGCCATTTGAGTTGTTCACTTATTTATTCGAGAGGGATGTCAAATGGGTATCCAGAAGTTCTAAGAAATCCTTGCTGAAGATAAAGTCATATCTATGTGGTGTCTAGCCAGAAACAAAGGTGAAAGTCAGGCTGGACCAAATGGAGAGCAATTGGTCCCCACTCTTTATGGTCCACGGACTCCCTTTTTTTGGGGTTAACGCTCAAAGTTAAAAAATGAAAAAAGGGATGAAGACAGCTACGGTTTCGTACCAGGGCAGTCCGGTCCGACATTAAACGGATGCGGACTTACGACTCTTGAATCCTTAAAAAGAAATTGTCTAGCTCCGGCCAAGCTTTTGTTCGAACTATGGGCAGATTTACGCTGAATATAATACCAACTCTTGTTGTGTTTTATGGAAAGCCCGTCCCAAATCTACCCGGAAGCGGAAGAGGAAGGCCCGGCAGAAAGGAACTTCGGCCACTAAGGGAGGGGGACTACAGGCTGAATCCTGCCTGTCACAACCTTCTCCTTCATCCTTACCGGGAAGAGCGGAAGAACGGGAAGCTGGTGACGTGGACGCTACTGGTTCAACGCCAGTATGTGGAAATGGATCCAAGCGGTCCGGACACCGTGAGCCTGGAAAGGCCCTAAGCCGACAGCAGAAGACAGCACTGCGAAGGAAGATGAAGCTCCTTGGGAATGAGGACATGGACGTGGCTGTACCACTAGGCGCAATCGGACGCAAGGAAGCGGAATCTCCGATGGAAGGTGGGGATAAACTGGAAACCCCGGTAAGATCCACACTGGATGCACCAGACTTTTCTGTCAGCGGTAATGCGCGCAAGAAGCGTAAGACCAACACATCTGCTGTGGCCAACACTTTATTGTGCTCCGCACCAGGGCTTATATCTACGCATCTCGCGGGGATTAGGACCGGTGTGCCGGGAGGTAATCAAATCAGCGAGAGAGATCTCAATGAAGCTGGTCCCTCCCACAGGAATACGAACACGAAGGCGGGAAGCAATAGAACGTATGCGCAAGCTACGGCCTCTGTTCTGACTGCTGCCGTGGGAGTTTCCTCCAAGGATGCCAAAATGTCAGAGGGACAATTTACCATCCTCCGGGAATATCTGTGGAAAAAAATGATGGAGCCTGGAACGAAGCCACGATTTAACGATCAAGGTTTTCGTGATGGGCTTCTCCATTTGGAGTGCGTTGACGAGGCTGCTCCAGCAGGTAATCCCAACTTTGAGTTCCGGCGGTCGGCCCAAGTTCACTATTGTGAACACTGAGCTACGCAGGACAGAACATGTCGGATGTTGGCTACCGGGCCCTCGAAGGAAGGCAAAGGACATCATCCGCTTGCTGGGTGAACAGAACACGGGCACGGACTTGGGACACTGGAGGGTAAAGTTCATGAATGCCAGGAAGGACCAATCTACAAACGTGGAGGGCTTCAACTTGGTATTCGAACTGGACCAACAGAGTCTGAAGGTGCTCAGGGGAAGTCACCATATGGTGCTCCACTTTTTCCTATATAGACTGAAATTCTGAAGGGACTACAGAGTGAATCCTACCTGCTAGTAACTTCTCCTACACCTTCCAAGGAACAGGCGGAAGGAAGGGAAGCCAGAGACGTGAACGAAACTGACTTGATGCCAGTTCGAGTGATCGAATCTATGCAACCCGGACACCGCAAACCAAGTAAGGTGCAAAGTAGAAAACAGACGAATGCTCTGCGGGATGAGGTGAGATCTTTCGTGGATGAGAACATGGGAATTGCGGTACTTCCAAGTACGGCTTTTCTCAGAGAAATCAATCACAAGCGGATCGAGTCTCTGGCGGTACGGTGTGGGGGAAACCCCGTCATACGCGGACTGCCGCATACGCTTCTAACTGTTTTCCATAAGACAATAGACTAAGTTTATGTCGAAAAACATAAAGATTGTTCAAAACAACCTGCAGCATGCCAAAGCTCCCTCCTACCTGTTGGCAGCGAGAATGACAAAGCTACAGGATTTCCCCTATATCCTTCTGGTGCAAGAACCGTGGGTTCGATTTAACAGAATCTGTGGCATTGGATCAGTAAAGGGGGCTAGGATCTTCTACGACGAAAGATCCATAAGACCGAGAGCTTGCGTCCTGATGTCAAGACGGTTAGAGGCAACTATGCTGAGACAATATTGTTCCCAGAACTTAGCTACGGTCATCAATGGCGAGAGGAAAAACATCATAGTTGCCTCCGCTTATTTACCCTATGATTCTTTGTATCCTCCACCGACGCAAGAACTTAGGGATCTGGTGGCGTATGCAGAATCAAGTGGTCACGAACTCTTAATAGGTTGCGATGCGAATGCTCAACATATTTGTTCGGGCAGTAGCAAATGCAATCCAAGAGGAGAGAAGCTATTTGATTTCATCACTTCAGCTGGTCTTATGACTGCAAACGTGGGGTGCGCCCCTACGTTCGTGGGACCGAGAAGAAGCGAAGTAATTGACCTAACAATCTGTACCCCAAAATTGTTAGAGTTGATTACAGACTGGCGAGTGCTTGTCGAGGTCTCACTGTCAGATCACCGATATCTAGAATTCAATCTGACTATTGCGGGCGAACAGTCTGCAGTATAAAGACGGAACCCTAGCAAAAAGTTCAATGAACTTCTTGGCAATAAAGTACAGTTCCCTAGGCGACTAAGGACTCCTTTGGTGCTGGAAGATGAATTGAAAACTCTGAACTGCACACTTTTAGAGTGCTATGAAGAAGCTTGTCCTATTTCCCGAGGCCAAAGCGGTAAAACGGTTCCTTGGTGGAACCGAGAACTGCAAAAACTCAGGAAATCAACCAGGCGACTTCTAAATCGTGCTTGCGAAAGTAACAAGGATGAAGACTGGTTTGATTTCAGGAACTCACAACGTGAATATAAGAGGCTCGTGAGGTGCTCGAAACGAGACTCCTTTAGAGCGTACTGTGAAGGACTGGAAGGCGAAAGGGAGACGTCAAGGCTGTGCAGAGTCCTTAAAAGGGATGAGTCGGCCAAGTTGGATTCTCTTAGAAAGCCCGACGGTACTTTCACGAGCTCCAGACTGGACTCAATACAGACCCTCCTGGAAGTACACCACCCGGGAGAACGGGTGAGAGAAGTGGTAGGGGGAGAGTTGACGTTTCTTGCAACCCCTTCAACACGCAAGTGTTGCAAGGGAAACTGGTTGTTACCCATGAAAAGGTGAGAGCTGCCATACTGTCCTTTGAACATTTCAAAGCACCTGGCATGGATGGTATCTATCCGGCAATGCTAAAGGAGGGTATGGAGCATTTAGAGCGACCTCTAAGAAATATTTTTCAAGGATGTCTTGCTCTGGGCTACGTGCCTTCTTCTTGGCAATAGGTTAAGGTAGTTTTCATACCGAAACCTGGGAAAGATGACTATTCTAATCCAAAGAACTTCAGACAGATCAGCTTGACTTCATTCTTGCTGAAAGGTTTGGAGAGACTGGTGGAGCGTCACATTCGTGGAAACGTACTTAGGTCACACCCACTTAGTGAAAGCCAACATGCTTACCAACGTGGAAAGTCCTGTGAGTCTGCTCTTCATTCTTTGGTCACGAAGATAGAGGATGCAACTTTGAATGGTGAGTACGCGATGGGGGTGTTCGTGGACATTGAAGGGGCTTTTGACTGTGCGCCTTTTTCAAAAGCTTTGTGATGCCGCCAGAGCGCATGGTGTTGATGATGCTTTAATTAAGTGGATCCATACTATGCTAACGCAAAGATTGCTGTGCGCTGAGGTAAGGGTCGATCGCTACCTGACTACGGAGGCAACGAAGGGCTGCCCTCAAGGAGGTGTGCTTTCGCCGCTTCTGTGGAGTATGCTGATCGACTGATTGCCAATTTGCCAATACACGCTCAAGCTTATGCTGATGACGTGGCTGTACTTGCTGTTGATCGGGATCTTGGAACGGTGTGTAGGAATATACAGCGTGCCGTTGATTTGATAGACAGCTGGTGCCTTAGACATGGTTTGTCAGTTAATCCAAATAAAACCACAATGGTTTTATTCACAAAAAGAAGAAAACTGGATGGACTTTGTCTCCCTGAGATGAGGGATACTATCCTTCAACTCTCCGAAGAATTAAAATATCTGGGGGTCACTCTAGATAAAAAACTTCTTTGTAACAAACTTGTAGAGGTAAAGATGAAACGAGCTCTCACAGCTTATGGGCTATGCAGACGGACCTTTGCCTCGACATGGGGACTCAGGCCTCATGTGGTAATGTGGATATACGTTGCCATCATTAGGGCGATGTTCGTATATGTATCCGTAGTGTGGTGGGTTAAGGTGAGACAAAAAGGTTTTCACCGTAAACTAGACGCACTGCAAAGAACTGTTTGTCTGGGTATCACTGGTGCAATGAGCACGACATCCGCACTACTCAATTTGCAGTCACTGGATATATTTATTCAAAGCACTGCAATGAGAGCAGCTCATAGGCTAATTCGATTAGATCTATAGGAAAACAACGGATGTGGGGGGCACAGAGCATTGGAAGAGTTACTGGGAGGACTGAATCCAGTTCTTACAATGCCTTCCGATTCTCGTGTCCCCATACATCTGTTTGGTAGAAGATAGGTAGTTACCCTGAAGTGTAGAGAGGACTGGGAAGACCCAGAGGAGTGCGGAAGTCTTCTACACCGATGGCTCAAAAACAGAAGAGGGTTCTGGAGCCGGAGTCTACCTCTCGAATAAAAACGAGAAGTGGGCTTTTCCTTCGGGACAATATGCCACGGTTTTTCAAGCCGAAGTTTATGCGATCCTAAGCGTGGCAAACTGGGTGATTGACGAGCGGTTGAAGGGCAGGCGCATCGCAATTTGCAGTGACAGTCAAGCTGCACTGAGGGCATTGAGGAGTCCTTTGATCACCTCGAAAATCGTTCAGGAATGCAGAAACCGTTTGAACTCTATGTCTAGATTCAATACGGTGGAACTACTCTGGGTACCTGGTTACTGTGGCATAGAGGGAAATGAAATCTCGGACGCTTTAGCGAAAGAGGGGTCAATCTCTTCTATCCCGGGACCGGAGCCAGCAATTGGGGTATCAGTAGCATTGGCTAAGTCTGTTTTTAAAAGCTGGGAACAAGCTTCCTATAATGACAGGTGGCTGCTCGACACACCAAACTTTTCCTGCCAGAACCCAACATACGTACCGCAAAGTTTATCCTGTCGAAAAGCAGGAGGACCTGCAGGTGTATTGTGGGCATTCTGACAGGCCATAATTCACTAGCTGGGCATATGTTCAGAATAGGAATTACCGAAGATGATACGTGTCCCTCCTGTAATGAGGAAGCGGAATCCACGAAGCATTTCCTATGTGAATGCCCCGCCTATGGACGCATCAGGCATCAGATCTTTGGTGCCGATGTTCTCCAATTGCGATGGGTAGCATCACATCCACTAATGGAAATCCTGCGATATGCATGCTATGAAAATGAAAAATAATTTTTCCCACATAAACCACCTATCTGTCTATCTATCAAGCTATTTTCATCATCTCGAAAAGAAAAAGATAATCCCTTTTTTTTAATCAAGCCACGTAAATTTTTTCATTTGATTTCGTTTTTTTCTTTCAAGCACAATTCCATCCTTCCCCCCACCCCCTCTCTAGAATATCTCATAATACGATGTGGGAATCTTTCAATCTTTACATGACAAAATAATAATGAAAAATTTGAAATTAAATTACTGAGCCAAGAATAAATGATTATTGTAGAAATGGAGAACACATATTTCATCCCATGAAAAAACTTTCCACGAAAGAGACTGACCAAAATATACATGAATTGTAAAAGTCAGAATAGAAGCCCAAACCACTAAACAATCTAAATGTATTTATTCTCTCATTTTCAACTGGCTGTCCTCCCCCCCCCCCCCCCCCTTTTCCGTGACCATTTGCTATAATTTTTAAATTACTTTGTTTTTTTATTTTACAGGAATTCCCGCCTTTTTGATTGGGGTGGTCACCGTATTATACAAATGGTGTGCCATTTTCTTGTTGCCATTTTCAATAAATTTATTGGCAAAATAAGAATAGGAAGCATCTTAAAAGGGGAGGTAGCATCTATAGCTACACATTATATTCGTGATCGGCTCCGAGAAAAAGAAAAACAAAAAAATCAATCTTTTCTTTTTGTTTAGAAATAAAAGAAAAATCCCAATCGTCCAATTTCTGTTCAAAAACAATCTAAAAAAAAAAACAAAAAAAATTTGGGAAGCTTCATAGAATTTGATGGACTGACATGTGTTATAGAAGTCAAACTGAATTTTTGTGTGGAGATAATTTAGAAGGGGAGAAGGATGGCTATGAATTGGGCCACGCATCGTTAGATTTTTCACACTTTCAATTAAGTGATTCTCAAATCAGATTTCTTCCAGAAAATGGTCGGGGAGTCCGGTGTGAAACCAGAAGAATTGTAATTGAGTTTTGACATTATAGGAACAGAAAATTATGTATTATAAAAAAAAGAAAAAAATCAGAAAAGGTAAAAACATCAAAAGGAAAAAATTTTAATTTATAATAAATAAATCATAAGAAGTGGATTCGACTTAATTTGCTACCTTAAGAAAAGGAAGGCATTCATATTAAAATTATATTTGGTGTTATTATAATAATATAATATAATATAATAATATAAAGCACCAATGGAAGTAGAAATAAAAGAATAAAATCTATCCTTAAACTAATTGATTTTTACTCAAATTTATTAATTTTTTTTTGTCAAACAAAACGCATTGCACTTGGGTTGAACATAAAATATATATGACAATTAATAATACTATATATACTATGTCACCACGTCATATTTTTCAAATTCGATGTGACCTATTAGCGATAGCCTATCTATTCCTAAAAATCATGAAACTTTCATCTAAAAATCGCAAAATCCTTGAAGTTCTTGGCATCTTCCAGCGGAACGTACTTCAAACCAAATTAGCATTTTCTATAATATTCACTAAACATTGTCTTCGAACCATATTCTATTTGTTTTTGTCTATTCTTGAATGCTAATAGGAAAAAATATAGATTGTCGAATACTATTCTAACCCAATGAAATAATGTTTAGAAATTAACATTTTTTTTTTTGTTTGATTTACTAACAATTTGCAGATTTTTTTTATTTTATTAATTTTTTTTTAGGAAAGAAAGTCTAAACAAATAAAATTTTGACTGATATAAGCATGATCAACTCATATTTAACCTAGTATTCTGTACCAGCTCAATGTCCCACTGACTTAATTAACAGTTTGGCGTTTTTTTTTTCATTCTATATAATTATTTTTAAAATGAATTCCTGATAAGAAGACATAATTGCTGATATGAATATTACAATTATAAGTATGTATGGTGGATTAAGTAAACTCTCTTTGGGTATCAATCTGAGATTTCGTTGCAATATTTCAATAGCATTATGAATGGCAATGAATTATGGACACAATTATGGATGGAATTTATTGCAAAGAATCAAAATTGAGTGAGAAATGAGAATGGAAAAGAATGAGGGAGATTCAAGTAGTTTAGATTAGTATAAGCTGGGAATATAATAATATATATGAAAGCAGGGAAGACTTTTCATTGCCAAAAGGCTATCAAAAAGAAGATGCTTTTCTCTTTATTATATAAAATTGTTTTTGGTTGGAATTCGTTTCATTTCCGACACTTTATCAGTATTTTATGTAAGTGCCGCTCTGTAATCGATAATAGAAAATGTTCCAATATTTATAAAAGAATGGACACTGAACTTGTCTGAATAAATGAACTTGAGTTAAATGCAATTTATGATAGAAAAATAGGTTTAAAAGAGAGAGATATTATTATAGAAAATCAGATAAATTTGCAGGTAACAGAAAAAGGTTCTTGGTCCACAATATAAGGAAATTCAATAGAGCGTACAGGGAATTGGCGTGACACGTTTATAAAACAAATGGTCTGCTTCGTTTGCAATAGTGCACCCTGCCTAGGAAATGTTCGATTCAATAGAAGAACATTAAAAACCATTTTTAACACTGTAACAGAATACTACAGATAATACCGCCAAAAAAAGGAATTAGAGAAGAACTCTATGAAGTGACTTTCTATAGAGCTTTCCTCCACGCTCAGGATCGCTTGGTGATGAGCGGCCTTGGGCAAGAAATGACAATAGAAATTTAATATGCCCAAGAATCTTCGCAGGTCCTTTACCTAAAGCTCTTCATCGCTTCAACCTTGTCTAGATCAGGTTGGATACCATCAGCAGTTACCAAGTGGCCGAGAAAGTTTACCAGCTTCTGAAAGAATCCCAATGTTAGGACAAGTCCAGCCTCAAGGAGACGTTGAAAAATATACTCCAAGTGCTCAGATTCTGAAGTGAAAGCGACCAAAACATCATTCATGTAGACGAAACGAAAGTTCAAGTTTCGTAAGACAGAGTGGATGAACCTCTGGAAAGTCTGCGCAACGTTGCAAAAGCCGAAATTTATCCTAGTGAACTCGAAGAGTCTCCGAAATGTGTCCAGATAGTCGTTTTCGGAATGTCTTCGGGATTGACAGGGATTTGGTGGTATGTCTTGGCTAGATCCAAGGTCGCAAAAACTCGGCACTTCGTAAGCACCATTTGCCGTTTGTCTTTAGGACCAATTGAGAAACTACTTTCGGTAGTGATGTTCCTGGACTTTCGGACGAATGCGCGAATGCGGTGGTCGGCAACGTCCTCGAAAATTATAGAAAGAGTGTCCTTTTGGCAGGTGGTTTCTTGACGTATCTAACAAGGTTGTGTCTATCATTATCCTGTTCTGCAAATCCACCAGCAGCACACAGTGACACAAGAATTCTGCGCCTAATATGCGGACGCGGTCCGAGATTCACGCCCACCTGCTTATAGCCATTTTCGTCACCTTCAAAACACAGGCTATACACTTGCCCTCAGACGCTGATACCTTGAGATCTCAAAATCACAAATCAGGTTCCTTTTCATTATTTTGCAAGTACTAAACGAGAAATTCACATTTAAGTCCTCGAAAAGGGATTTTTTAGCTTTTCTCCCATTTTCGTCACCTTCAAAACACAGGCTATACACTTGCCCTCAGACGCTGATACCCTGAGATCTCAAAATCACAAAGCAGGTTCTTTTTCATTATTTTGCAAGTACTAAACGAGAAATTAACATTTAAATCCTCGAAAAGGGATTTTTTAGCTTTTCGCCCATTTTCGTCATCATCAAATGACAGGCTATACACTGCCCTCAGACGATGATACCCTGAGATCTCCAAATCACAAATCAGGTTCCCTTCCATTATTTTGCAAGTACTAAACGAGAAATTAACATTTAAATCCTCGAAAGGGGGTTTTTTAGCTTTTCCCCCATTTTCGTCATCATCAAATGACAGGCTATACACTTGGCCTCAGACGCTGGTACCCTGAGATCTCAAAATCACAAATCAGGTTCCTTTTCATTATTTTGCAAGTACTAAGCGAGAAATTAACATTTAAATCCTCGAAAAGGGATTTTTTAGCTTTTCCCCCATTTTCGTCATTATCAAAACACAGGCTATACACTTGCCCTCGGACGCTGATATCCTGAGATCTCAAAATACCAGAAAGTAACGTCTACTTAGGGCGTGGAAAATTGTAAAGCGGTGTGGTACTCAGCTTCGGGTGGCCGTTGCCGAGACAGTCAATGAGCTTATTTTTTTGTTGCTTTAAACGAGCATCCGGTAATACGTTTAGTCGCTTAAACTCCGTATCTACGATGGTACCAGCATATCGTCGAAGCCAATGAGGGTCCCGGCCTACGATTACCCGAGCGCCCATTTCGGGAAGCATACCTCGAGATCTACCTCCGAACGCAAAGTACCAACCGTCGCTGCAAGCTTTGTGACCACGTCGGCTAGTGTTGTCACCATCGACTTAAGCTCGTCGAGTTCCCGAGTTGTGTTTCGGGAAACTTCCGCGACCACGGGGCGCGTGTGCACTTCGACTACTTTGTCGTCCATGGCAGACAACACCTCCAGCGATTCCAAGTCTACGCAGGCCAAGATGGCGCCGGCGCTCGACGGGAGTTGGTGCAGCCAAAGAGACTTTAGTAGTTGAGAGCCGATTTTATCCCCACCCAGCTGCTTCATTTCTCGAAGCAATTGGCTGGAGGTACGGTCGGCTGGTGTCAGCTCATTCAGCAAGTGATTAAGCTCACTCACTGAAAGGCGCCGAATCGCCGAATTCACCAGCTTCAACCTTCAACAAAAAGGTAAAAATACCGCCTATCATTCTTTGTAAAAATGAAGCGGAAATTCCCGTCATAAATTGAGAGCACTTCGAGCCGTACCCTGACAAACACACTCTTAAAAAAGTGCCAAACATTATGTGGCTAGGAAGAAGAGGAGGTTCTTCTCATGCACTCCTAAGAACCTGAAATTGGTTAATATGGTTATCTGCGGCTTACATAGGTTCCACACAAAAGTTGACATCATGACTGCCATCCCGCAGGCGCGACTGACATCACGGAATACGCGACGAGGCGTTCTTTACAAGAAAATCGTTCGCTCGACCTCTCTTTAGTCACTGTCCAGCCAGGCTTCAATATGATAAAGCTCGCCTCAGTCCAAACCCTTCTGAACACGCTCATTAAATTCGAGCAAGGAGGTGACGCAGTGTAAAAACTGCCAACGTCGGTCAATTGTAGCGAGTGTGGGAAGTGCGTTCACACTTCACACGCGCCAGAAAAATGCCGGGTGTCTTAATTGGGGTTCGTCTGAACATCTGGCTTACTACAGCAAAGGTTCCGCTTTCTTAGAGTTCAAGAAACACGTCAAAAATAGCCAGAATAAGCCCAGGTGTATTTGCACAGGCAATCCCCGGTAGCACTTCAGGAAAAACCCAGCAGATTCCTGCTTAGACATCACCCTCAAATGGTCCTTAAAGAATGTCCCTAGTAAAATAGAGATGGACAATTTTGACTTTAAGACAAAAGAACTTGAAATATTTGAATAGTTCCACTAAAATCCATATGGTTTAGTCAAGCAAGGCCTCAGAAATATGGTCTTAGCTTTAAAATCGAAGTTTTACGAAAATGTCCTGTTGTTAGTTAGTTAGTTTGAGAATTGAAATTTTCAGGATGACTTGGTTGAACTCCCAGAAATTCCTACTTTAAATCGATTAATACGAGGGTTATTTTTTTAAAAAAAAGGTTCCCAACGATGTAACGTTGCCCCGCGTGAGGTTAGACAACATCCCCTTGTTCGCTGGTTCCCTAACCATTAATGCCAACAACAATAGCCCGCCTGCGACGGTCATTATCGGCCTGACAGTTATCAGCGGTGGAGCTCGTCATCGCTGTCAGCCCCAGGTGCGAAATTCGTGCAGTCATCCAATTTTTGCATGCAAAAAAGTTACCTTCCCTCCCTATAGAAATTCATCGCTGGTTAAGTCAAGTGTATGGGGAAACGTGTGTAAGCCAGCATGTCGCAAATGGTGAAGGGAGTTCGCTGACCGTTGCAAGGACATCCACGATGAACAACGGTACGGGAGGCGAAGATTGACCGAATTATGGACGAAGATCGGCGAATGACAATCCGGTAATTGACTGCTGAAACTCCTGACGCTTCTGAAGGTTCAATTGATAGGATTTTGAAAGAAAAGCTCCGCTCCGAGAACACCGAAGACTTCTTTGACTCCATTGTTACGAGGGATGAAATGCAGTGCCATTACGTTACTCCGGAAACAAAACAACGATCTCGCCAATGGAAACACCGAGTCGCCCAAACCAAAGAAGTTTAAGCAGAAACTGTCAGCAGGAACAGTCATGACAGCAGTATTTTGCGACCGTGCCTGCGTGGTGTACTGCTTATCAAGTTTATGCCTAGAGGGCCCACAGTAAACTCGACAAGTTATTGGGAGATTTTAAAAAAGCTCAGACGGGCAATCCAAAATCGTCGCAGGGGAAAACTCACCAAAGGCGTGAGACTCCAGCACAACAATGTACGCCTGCATGTCTCGCAACAAATGAAGGACCTTATCGAGGGATTTGCTGAGAAGTCATTGCCCATCCCCTCCTTACCACGCTGACATTGCACCCAGCGATTTTCATCTGTTTCCAAAGTTGAAGGAGTACCTAAGTGGTGAACGATTCAAGACGGAGGACGAGTTGTGAGACCAAGTTTCCCAAGTTTCTGAAGGGATTGGCGGTGGACTTCTTTGAGGTGGGAATGCAAAAGTGAAAAAAATGCCCAGAAAAAAAATGGCGACTATGTAGAAAAATAGTTTAAAGATCAACGTTCCCAATTTTGTACCTGAAAAAAATGAGGGAACCTTACTGTTGAAACAACCCTCACAATCGAAGATCGGCTAAATGAATTTCTAGAAATTTAGGAGAAGGATACATGCGAGCAGTGGGAAAACCCAAAATCCAAACAAGCGGCCGTGACACCATCCCAAATGCATCAATTCTAATTAACAATTGAAAATCTTTGATAAATTTCGTAGGTCCCTTTCCCAATGCAACCTGTTTACAGTTGTGTGATAAGAAAATCTTTCGTCTATCCAGTTTTCATTTTGAAATAACAAGTAACACCCAAACCTTATATTTAGCGAATAAATATCTGTGAACCTCGAATAGATACTCCGCCTCTACCTGTGTCTACCTGTGTTCTACCTGTGTCAGGTCTACATATATTTCTGTTAAATTTACTCCAAGCGTACAAGATATCTTTCCATTATGTATGTTGAATCTAAAGATACATTTAATGCAGGACGTAATGAGCCACAAGTGATAGGTATAACCCTGCTCACGTAACGCCTTACTTCTACTATGTATCTGTTTTTTTCTACTATTCGCTAGCAACCACAAGAATTCTGGTGAGATATATAACACAACCACCACTGGTGCATCCACAATCATTACTAAATATATTCGCTACCTAGTCACCAAACAACAAAAAAAAAGATACGTGGGAACAATGTTCTTTGGTTCCAAAGCCTGACTTAGCTCTCGCTAACCTACCTGTGTATGCCTGCAAGTAAATCGGCGGAAGGTGGAAGTTCCGAGGCAGAACCAGCAGATAAGCAACAACAACAAAATAGATAGCTCACCGATGAGTGGGTGGTGGCATACCACATTCAGTATCTTGTAGTGCACAAGCATCGATGGTCAGGATCTTTATGGTGGTACGGCCCTAATGCTGACGATGATGATGAATAACAGGAGGATATTATGTTTATTTATGTATCTAATGGTTACTGTTTGTCTGGAGCAGATATTCGAAGAAGATAGTGGATATCTTTTAGGTACCTTCTAGTGATAAGCGTGGATAGTGTTAAGTTTTTGTGGGTAGAAAATAGTTTTGTTTGTGAAGAGTTTTTCCAGCAGAAATCGTAATGGAGACGACGGCCTAGAAAGCCCCAGAGGTCCGATTACTATCGGACCAATCCCAGGAGAGGCTAATCGCCAGTCTGCAACGCAGTCTGGATGAAATTAACAAGCAGCTAGCCGCTGCAAAAATTGAGATAGAGGAGCAGCGGAAGCAGAACGAGGGTCTGACAGCCCTCATCAAAAGCTTGCAGAAGTCAATAGACCTGCAAAACCGGGAGAAGAAAGAAAACGGCAAGCGTTTGCGTATCGAGAGTCCGCAAGTGTCGGACTCTGAAAGTAACTCCTCATCGGAAGAGGAGATGTCCACCGACAACACGGACAACACCGCCACCGAGGAGGAGGAAGATGTGCACTTTCCACCTCTGCCGCCACCGAAACCAGTGCCAACTCTTCCGCCCATTTTTAAAAAAACCAGTAGTGAAGTCACCGGAAAAGTCAAAGCCTTCAGGACAGGAAAGTCCTAAGACTAAAGAAGCCGAAAAGGGTACGGTACCCGTGATTTGAAGGCAGCCATCAAAATGGCCAGCCATTGAGAAAGAGTTGAAAAAAATTAAAATTATCACCCGCACATGATAACATACATATATGCAGGGTGAAGTGGGGTGATATACAACACTGTTGATATCTGGTATGTACTTTGAAATTTAATAGAACCGCATAGTGTCATCTGTTTCTGTTGTCAGTACCTTGTTTCTAAGGGAAAACAAGTTAGAAATATACAACGTAGGGAACACTCCAACATTTGTGACCAGCACCAGACAAGAGGTACTAGATATAACTCTAGGAAATACCCTAATGAACGGGATGGTCAGGAATTGGAGGGTGTCGGATGAACCTTCAATGTCTGATCAAAGGATAATCAGATTCGACATTGAGGGTAACTCCGAAATAAAAAGAATAATAAGGAATCCCAAGAGAACGGATTAGGAATGCTACACAACGCACCTGAGCAACAACATTGTCCACCTTCAAGGGGGCGGTGACATCAGGAGCGAACTGGAATTAGAAACGGTGGTGGAAAACCTCAACACAATCGTCATTGACGCATATGAGGCCAGTTGTCCGGCCAAGACAGTGAAGTCATCAAGGGATGTACCATGGTGGAACAAGAACCTAGCCAGAATGAGAACAGAGGTACGAGAACTCTTTAACCGGGCAAAACAAACCGGGGACTGGCGGAGCTATCATATAAAAATGCACTGACTGCGTATAGCAACGCGATCAGGGAAGCGAAACGTAACAGCTTTAGGGAATTCTGTGAAGGGATTGAACAGATCACAGAAGCAACCAGGCTGCACAAAGCTGTAGCCAAAGACGGCGGAATACCCTCTGTCTGCTTGAAAAAGGAAGATGGGACATTCACCGAGAATGAGGAGGACAGGGTACACCTGCTTCTCAGAACTCATTTCCCGGGGTCCTACCCCTCGGCGGCAGGCGACAATAATCTGCCTGACACCCCAACAATGAATAAAAGGGGAAAGAAAGAGAGCTGGAAACTAGCAAAAGAGGTATGCTCAGAAGCTAGGCTAAGATGGGCAGTGGGAACTTTTAAACCAATGAAATCTCCCGGAGTAGATGGCATTTTCCCAGCACTTATCCAGAGAGGCCTAGGAATTATCTTAGAGTCTCTTCTGAGGGTGGTAAGGGGGAGCATAGCACTAGGTTACATACCAAGGGCATGGAGACGGGCAAAAGTGGTCTTTATTCCGAAGGCGGGTAAAAAGGATCCTTTTCACCCTAAATCTTTCAGACCAATCTGCCTAACATCGTTCGTACTCAAAACGGTGGAGAAGGTCATAGACAATTATATTAGAACTAACGTTCTAAAGCGTAATCCCCTACATCACTGTCACCACGCTTACCGGGCAGGACGGTCAACTGAAACTGCTCTGTATCAGCTGACAGAGGTACTACGGGACGAAGGAGCTATATCGAAGGAGCATTCGACAACACATCACACACAGAGATACAGGATGCCCTGAGCCGCAAAGGAGTGGGAAACACCCTGGCACTCTAGATGGGCAAAATGCTAGAAAGCAGACAAATAGAGGTACAAACAGGTACAATTATCATGAACACCACTCAAGGCTGTCCACAGGGTGGAATACTATCGCCGTTGATGTGGAGTATGGTAGTGGATGAACTCCTGGACGTGTTAACTAATACTGGAATACAAGTCCAGGGCTACGCGGACGACTTTGTTCTAATCTGTAGGGGCAAATATGAAGATACCCTATGTGATAGAATCCAAACTGGATTAAGGGTTACTAGTGCCTGGTGCAGGAAGGTGGGACTGCGGATCAACCCAACCAAAACCACCATAGTACCATTCACTAGGAGGCGTAAGTTGGATCACCTGAAAGCCATAACATTACATGATATTGAGGTGAAACGAGAAACAGAGGTCAAATATTTGGGAATCACGCTAGACCAAAAATTACTCTGGAAGACACATGTCGGAAACACTTGTCGGAAAGCCACGAGGGCTCTGATGATTTGCAGATCTATAGCAGGAAAAAAATGGGGTTGCAGCCCGAAGATACTACTTCGGATATATACTGCAATAGTAAGGCCAATGATTACCTATGGAGCGGTAATCTGGGCAGAAAGAACCCAACTCAGCACACAAGCCAGGGAATTACATAAGCTCCAAAGGCTGGCTTCCGTGTGTATCAGTGGGGCAATGAGGACATGCCCAACGGCATCCCTGGAGGTCCTTCTGGGATTGACCCCTCTCCATCTGCACATACAGATGCAGGCAAGGAGATTAATATTCAGGATGGCCGGTAGTATGACTGAGGTGGGGAGCTGCCTAAATCGAAGGAAGATTGATATCCTTTCTAGGCGGTATCCCGAATTACTGATACCGAGGGACAACATGACAACGAGGTTTCACTTCGATAAGAAGTTTGAAACACGTTGGAGTAACAAGGCAAACTGGGAGAGAGCGGCGGCGACATACGGCCTAAACCAGCAACTGATTACTTGGTACACTGACGGATCCCTCACAGCAGATGGAGCGGGTGCCGGTGTCATTGGTCCAAGGAAAATGTACTTTGAGCCAATGGGCAGGTACACTAGCATATTCCAGGCGGAAATTTACGCCATAGACAAATGTGCCTCCTTTAATCTGCAAAGGAACTACAGGGGACAGAGCATAGCTATTCTCACCGATAGCAGCGATCAAGGCACTTAGGTCCAACCAGGTGAACTCTAAACTGGTATGGGAGTGCCTTGAGAGACTGAATACACTCGGCTCGTCCAACAAGGTCTTGATACTTTGGGTTCCAGGCCATGCGGGGTTGGAAGGCAATGAGGCAGCGGATGAACTAGCCAAGAAGGGAGCAGGGACGCCTCTACACGGGCCAGAACCCTTCTGTGGAATCGGAAACGGTTTCATGGCTATGAATCTCAGAAACGAAGAGAAACGGTTGAGGGAACTATATTGGGCGGGCCTACCAGGGATGGAGCTGTCCAGGATGCTTATTGGGGGATACGAACCCATACGCACAAAGGGTTGCTTAAACCTCACCAAAAAGAACCTCCGAATCATAGTGGGAATTCTCACTGGTCATTGTCGGCTGAACTATCACCTAGGGAAGCTAGAGATATCTACGGACACTGCCTGCAGGTTTTGTGAGGAGGAGGACGAAACCTCTATACACGTCCTGAGACAGTGTCCGGCACTTGTGCAAAGTAGGTCAAGACATCTGGGAGAACACTTAATACCAGATGCAAAGCTGACCTGTGTGGAGTTGCCAAATCACCCATCAGGCGCGTCCCTTCGTGCGGATAAGGGAATGCTCGCCGAATGTGTCATGGGCATGCACATCCATGCATCCGGAGATGTGCGTGTATGGGCATGCTTATACGCAGGCCGGGTAGGTGGGAAGTAAACGCCCACCCGTGGATAAAATTGGCTATGGGAAGGACACCCAGAAATTAAACCAAATATGGAAGAGGAGAAAAGTAGTTTTTTTACGGTGCAAGGCTTCGGAAACCCAGTGCCGGCGGTTTTTGGGAGTGAGCAAGCGGGCTCCCGGCCGTCGATATCCAACGACCGGAGTGCCTCAGTAGTGGGAAACTTGGCTACTGTGGCATCTAATGCTACAAGAGATAATGGTGGAGTGGAAATTAGGTCCACACCGGATCCTTTTAGGAGGAGTTCCAAGCTCGGGAGATCACCATCGAGAACAATGGTTCTTTTTGGTAGTCGAGATTCGTCGCGGGACTTTGAAAGAAATACGGACAGTCCCTTAATCGAGATCATTCCTTGTGGCGCAAGGCGCGAAAGCAAACGGGAACATACCACAATGGCATTCGTTACACTTGGGGAACGAATAAATGAACTGTGCGAGTTCATCAAGGAGAGGCGGAATATCCACCAAAATATTCGAGCCTTGATAAGAGGCATTAAATTGTCTTATATCAAGGCCCTCGAGGAAAAGAATTCCCAAGCGTCAGTCGGCAAGGTCACAAGGGAAATGCAGGTGACGCCTCCCCGTGATAAAGCAGGCGGGAAGACAGGAAAACGGGCTAGAGACGGTACCAGCGAGCCTCTTGGACCACAGCAAGTCCCGAAGAAGAAGAAAGCCCTCTTCACCCAAGAAGGCGGAGCCGGCGAGGGTACCCGCGAAAGTCGGTAATCTCACGATTGCAGCCACAACACCTACAAAAGTGGAAGAAACCAACGCCCGGAAGCCCGAACAATGGACTAAGGTGAGCAACAAGAGAAAAAAGGACAAAAAGAAGCTCCGCCCGGAAATAATAATTATTTCCAAGAAGGGAAATATGTCCCATGCCGACATCCTCCGAAAGGTGAAGTCAAACCCGGAATTGAAGGATTTGGGGGATAGTGTGTGCCGTATCAGGCCAACACAGAGAGGGGATCTGATGCTGGAGTTAAGTAAATCCGCCGACAAGTCGGCTGATAACTTCCGCGGGAAGGTGGAAAGTGTACTAGGAGAGGAAGCTGAGGTAAGAGCTCGGAAACAGGAGATAGTGGTTGAATGCAAGGACCTAGATGAAGTCACCTCACGGGAGGACATCTGTGCTGCGTTAAAGCAGCAGTTCAACCTTGGCGATATAGACCAGAGTGCCATAAAAAGGATGAAGAAGGCATATGGTGGCACACAGACCGCTATTATTAGTTTGCCGGCGGAATCAGCTATTAAGTTAATTACCGCGGGCAAGGTAAGAGTAGGTTGGGTCGTGTGCAGGCTCAGGGAGCAAATATCTCTAAAGAGATGCTTCAGATGCCTCGATTTAGGCCATTTTGCGGCGGCATGCACTAGCCAGCATGATAGGTCGAGGAGTTGCAGGAAGTGTGGGGAAGAGGGCCACCTCATCAAAGATTGCACCGGAGATCCACGGTGTACGTTATGTAGTGGGAAAGAGGGCGTGGACGGCCGGCATATTGCGGGAAGCAGCAGATGTCCGGTATATAGGAGGGAGCTGAACCGCACAGGCAAATGAGATTGATACAAATCAATCTCAATCATTGTGAGGCAGCTCAGGACCTGCTCTCGCAAACCATTCGAGAGTCGAATGTCGATGTCGCGGTTATTTGCGAGCCGTACAGAAACTACGGCGGTGCGACTTGGGCGATGGATGCGTCTGGCAACGCCGCAATCTGGGCGTGCGGAAGACAGGCCATTCAGGAAGTCATGCCCCCCCCCCGGCAGCCGGTTTTATAAAGACGAAGGTCAACGGTGTCCATATTTACAGCTGCTACGCTCCTCCTAGTGCAACCTTAGCGCAATATGAGGAGATGTTAGACAGTATGGTGTTGGACGCTAGAGACCGCAGCCCTAAAATCATTGCGGGCGATTTCAACGCGTGGGCCCTGGAGTGGGGAAGCCGATCGACGAACACCAGAGGTCAAATTCTGTTGGAGTCATTTGCGGAGCTGGACATCGTGCTGGCCAACGTTGGATGCGTGCCCACCTTTCGAGGAAGAGGGTCGGGCTCGATTGTTGACCTGACATTTGTTAGCACTTCACTGGTGAAGGAGATGGCTTGGCAAGTGAGTGAGCACTACACCCACAGTGACCACCAGACCATCTTCCTCCGCATTGGGAACCGGGGAAGCAGTCAACGACGCTCTGGAGGTGGAAAGGCTAAGGCGGTTGGCTGGTCTATCGGAGCTTTCGACGAGGAGACATTCCTGGCCGCATTGGAGGGAGCCCATGATCCGGATGGAACAGCGGTGGAAAGGGTCACACAGCTGTCTCAGCGTGTAACCGAAGCATGCGACGCTACGATGCCACGACGACTTTTGCACCACGGCAAGAGGGCAAACTACTGGTGGAACACGGAGATCGCTGCCTTGAGATCCTCTTGTCTCCGAGCAAGGAGACTTTCCCACAGGACAAGGGGAAGGCCGGAGCACCAGGAGCGTGAGGAGGAATACAGGGATCTGCGAAGCAACCTTAAGAAGGCCATTCGGAGAAGCAAGCGGGAATGCTACCAGAAGCTCTGCATGGAGGCTAATACGAATCCGTGGGGTACAGCCTACCAAGTTGTAATGAAGAAGATCCGCGGGCGAAAATCACCTCAGGTGACATGCCCACGGCTCTTGTTGCAAATAATTACAACTCCTTTCCCGCAGCAGGAGCAGGACGAAAGAGAACCCCAACTGGCAGCTCAGCAGGACGTCTTCTCGATCCCTGATCTTACCGAAGAGGAACTTTGGGAAATCTGCAGACGTATTGGGGACAGCAAGGCTCCGGGATTGGACGGAATTCCGAACAAGGCTCTGAAGGTGGCGGTCAAGGCCAGACCAAGGTGGTTCGCAAGCACATTCGAATCGTGCATGGCGGAAGGAGTGTTTCCCGTCCAGTGGAAGAGGCAGAAGCTGGTGTTGCTACCGAAGCCCCGGAAACCACCCGGCGTGCCCTCTTCATATCGCCCTATTTGTCTCTTAGACACCATGGGGAAGATGTTGGATAGGGTGATATACAACAGGCTACTCCCGTTCATCGAGCTTGCGGGTGGTCTTTCAGAGCGGCGATATGGATTTCGGCGAGCCCGTTCTACGGTCGATGCAGTAGCAAAGGTCGTGGAATTGGCTCGAAATGCAATGGGGATCGGCAAATGCTGTGCTCTGGTGACGCTGGACGTCAAAAATGCTTTTAACTCAGCCAACTGAGGCTGGATTAAGGGCGCTTTGGCCAAACTGGGTGTTCCTAGCTACTTGGCTCGGCTCATCGAGAGTTACTTTTCGGACAGACTTCTCTGGTACGAGACGGACGACGGGCCGAAGGAGTACATTGTGACAGCAGGTGTGCCTCAAGGTTCTGTATTGGGACCGCTGCTGTGGAACATAATGTACGACGGAGTGCTTAGCCTTCACGTGCCGGAGGAGACAACGCTGATTGGTTTTGCGGACGACCTGGCGGTAGTTGCAATTGCAAAGCATCCCGAGGACGTGGAGCTTTATGCAAATGAAGCCATTCATACCATCAAGTCATGGTTACGAATGGTCAAGCTGGACCTGGCGGACGAAAAGACGGAGGCGGTCCTCATTACCAACCGTAGGAAGAACAACACGGTTACCATCCAGGTTGGTAATCGTGAGGTCGTCTCAAAATCGGTTGTCAAATACCTGGGGGTGATGATCGATGCCAAGCTGAGTTTCAAGGGACACTTGGATTATGCGCGAGAGAAGGCAGCAAGTGCCAGCTCATCCCTTGCAAGGATGACGCCTAACGTGGGAGGGCCGAAGTGCAGTCGCAGGCTACTCATCGCGGGAGTGGTGAGGTCGATCCTGCTATACGCGGCCCCTGTCTGGGCGGGAGCGTTGAACCACGCTGTCAACCGGAGGAAGATATGTTCGGCATACCGGCCAATTGCGCTAAGGGTGTGTAGCGCATTTAGGACGGCGTCGACGGAGGCAGTGTGTGTTATCGCAGGAATGATCCCTATAGATCTTCTAGCGAGCGAAGCACACTGGCTCTACGAAAAACGGAAGGCAAATCCAGCCGAGGTGAATGCGGATTTCCGAAAAGCCATCAGGAGAGAGTTGTGTGGCAAGTGGCAACAACGACGGGATAACTCCGACAAGGGCCGGTGGACCCATATATTGATCCCGTGTATCGAGAAATGGGTCAACCGAAAGCACGGAGAATTGAATTACCACCTGACACAGTTCCTTACGGGACACGGTGGCTATAGGAAGTACTTGCATCGCTTCGAGTTGGACGAGTCTCCCAACTGTCCTGAATGCGGTGCTACACCCGAGGACCCGGAGCACGTTATGTTCCATTGTCGCAGATTTCTGCAGCAGAAACAGTTTGAAGGTTGAACAGCATCTTAGGGGCGGACATCGAGCCTTCCAACCTGGTGGAAGAGATGTTGAAGTCGGAGGAAAACTGGATGGCGGTAAATGAGGCGGCGCGACGGAGACGTGACATGGACGAGCTGGTATAGCGAACCAGAGCCTCCCCCGCGAAGTAATACTTCAGGGTGGTTCCGCGGGGAGGGGCGGAAGAGTGGGGGTGGTTTTAGTGGGTGTGAATCTCACACACTGCTGCAACCTGGCGCAGCAGCGTCTTTCTAAGATTTCCACCTCCATCGAAAAAAAAAAAAAAAAGATGCAAAGCTGAAACGTCTGGAAGTGGGGAACATACCAAAGTTCCTAACGGTTACAGGTCTGCTTGAGATACCATGATCAATAGGTACACTATAACCAGTAAAAAGGGCATAATAGTTCTTCAAGGACGCGGTGCGACTTTCCCTTAACAGAATAATAAAAATAATTCATATCATGCTGCATCCACCGGGGTATCAGGTTCCATTTCACCCAGGGACTCATCAGCAAAACCGTGAAATTTCAGAAATTATTGAGCTCCTGCTAACCTACTGCCAGAGAAGCAACATGCCATTAATTTCGGTCTATTTCACTGACTTTCTTTTTATTTCCGTTTGATGATAATCTCTTCGCCTTTTTTTCGTATTTTTGCCTGATCAACCCCCATCCCTGTATCTAAATCCTTGGACAACCTCTTAAACATGATAAGACTTTCAAATTCCCCCAACTCCACCGTCCTCTGAACAATATGATAGAGGACATTCTGCCGCACCAGTATGTAATAACCTACCACATACGGACTCCTTCTCCTCTTGTTGTTGTGTCCCTTCTTCTATCTGTTCTTGTTGTACGCTGGATGTACAAAAGGATATTTGAATAGAAAATTGTGTAAGAACAATATGTCATTAGAATCTCTTTTATATCAACAAGGATTTATTTATGAGTTGTTCCTCTATATTCAATGGCAAATAGTAAACAAAGGAGAGCAAAAGCAAGAGGACACGCGAATAGAAAACACAACAAGGACATCATCACAAGGACTAAAGATTTAGTTTGATGGAAGGACAACAACAAAAGGATCTAGTGGTATGAGATGAAATACTGAGTACAGTGAGCACAGTTGAATCGGCACCGTCTTAATAATACAAAGAGGACGACAACAGGACACATAACTATGAATGGAAACCTTTCATATCTGAATAATATGTAATGTCCCCATGTAGTTAGTAATAGGGCTTTCATTTTTTGAATTGTTATTGTTGCCTGGGCTTTTCCTAAGCTCAATAAAAAGGAAGAAGCGGAAAATAGGTTATAATGAATAGTATTGTTGCAACTAAAATAGCGAATAATGGGAGCCAGATGAAAGGGAACCCCCGGAATAGGCAAATCTAGAGACATTTCCGTCATAGAGACAGAGAGAGCCGAGGAGAGGATGTGGGGATGAAATAAGTTTTTGTGAAAACAAAAAGGATACGAATAAATATAGCAATGATGATGTTGATGATGATAATATACCGATGAATGGAGGGTTGAAAACGGTCATTTGATTTATTGAAATGAGAAGATGCATTTACTTAGATGAAAGATTGAAGGTGGGGGGGTATAAGGATGCCTCCAAGAAAGATACAGTTGAACGGCATTTTATTACAGCACTTTATTTCGTAGATTTCAATTTTCAGGGCAGAGTCAACTCCTCAGATGCAACTTCACCCTTCCCTTGGGAGTAGTGTGACAACAAGGAGTCGGTTGTTACTGGCTCGCTTTTTATTTAATACCATTTTTAGCTTGGTGTCTTGTGGTAGCTTGTGGTCAAAGGGTAGTATAGGTCCCAGGGCGAAACGTGGATTGGTACCCACGATGGAGCATAAAATCTGGGAAATGCCTGCTGAACCAACACCAACAGCTCTACTACCAAACCCTATCTCCACCTCAACGTGGTGAGCGCTGGGAGCTCTTTCTTAACGAACTGGTCCTCCAGGTTGGGGGTTGGTCAGGGCTGACAACCCTACACGGAAAACGACTTGTTACGAAGCCACAACAGGAGCCTCAGACAGGACGGATTTTAAAACGACGGACCCGGCGACGACAACGGAATAACGATTTGCGCATTTTCTCATGGAACGTGCGCTCCCTGTACAGAAATGAAGCTGATGAGCAGCTCGCCGATACCCTGTCCCAATATAGGGCTGATATAACAGCGTTGCAAGAGATGCGATGGATAGGGACCGGTTTCCTGGAGAAGAGCCACTACACCATATATTATAGCGGTCATCCAGTAAACCATGTGCTCGGAGTAGATTTCTTAGTCAGCCAAAAAATGAAACCTGCTGTCATCGGCTTTGAAAACATAAGCGAACGGCTATCCACTCTGCGCTTGCGAGGCAAGTTTAGAAATATAAGCCTCATAAACGTTCACGCCCCTACAGAGGAGACTGCAGAGTCGGAGAAGGATACCTTCTACGGGGCAGTTGAACGAACCCTCGAAGCCTGTCAAAGATATGATATCAAAATCATACTTGGAGATTTTTACAGCCAAGTAGAGAAGGAGCCAGTATTCAGGCAATACGTCGGCTCCGATAGCTTACACGAAAATGCAAATGATAACGGACTGCGGATTATTCAATTAGCAGGGTCACACGAAATGGTTGTTGGAAGTACCTGGTTTGCGTGGAAAGCGGTCCACAAACATACGTGGGCCTCTCCAGACGGGACCACTTTCAACCAAATTGACCACGTGTTGATCGAACGCCGCCACCTCTCTGCCTTGATGAATGTCAGAACATATAGGGGAGCCAATATAGACTCGGATCACTATCTCGTTGGCATGGTGCTCCGAGGTCGAATAACAATACCACCTAGAATCCCCTCTGACAATCAGGTGAGAGTGAACACTGAAGCCATCCACAACACAACCCTCCGCGACACCTATAAGAGGGAAATGGGTGCCGCAATAACCGTAGTCAACAGAGGACCTGGCGGCCAAAAAAAATTTGTGAAGTTTATGGGCTCAATACTGTAAAGATTCGCACAGCACAGCGTTGGTTCGATCAATTTCGTTCTGGTGTAGTGGATGTCGAAGATACACCCCGTACTGGCAGGCCAATCGTCGTAGAAACCGATGAAATCGTGGAAATGATCCAAGTAGACCGGCATGTGAGCATTCGCTCGATTGGTCGATTTGCAGAAGATTGGATTCCAAAAAAAGCTGGATGTTTGGGTGCCATACGAGTTGACGGAAAAAAATCTCTTGGACGGAATCAACGCCTGCGATGCTCTGCTGAAACGGAACGAATTCGACCCATTTTTGAAGCGGCTGGTGACCGGTAATGAAAACTGGATCACGTAAGAAAATCTCAAGTGAAAAAGATCGTGGTCGAAGCGCGGCAAGCCGGTCAAACCATCGCCAAGCCCGGATTGACGGCCAGGAAGGTTTTGCTGCGTGTTTGGTGGGATTGGAAGGGAGTCATCCACTATGAGCTGACCAACTATGGCCAGACTCTCAATTCAGTCCTCTACTGTGAGCAACTCGACCGTTTGAAGCAGGCAATTGATCAGAAGCGGCCAGTCAATAGGAATGGTGTTCTATTCCACGCTCGGCCTCACACATCTTTGATGACCCGCCAGAAGCTACGGGAGCTCGGATAGGATGTCCTACCGTATAGTCCGGACCTGGCACCAAGTGATTACCATCTCTTCCGGACCATGCAAAACGCTCTCGGTGCTACTAAGTTGGCCTCAAAAGAGGCTTGCGAAAACTGTCTGTCTGAGTTTTTTGCAAATAAGGAGGGGGGGGGGGGGGGGGGTTGACAAGGGGGTCTAATAGAGTTGCCTTCTAAATGGCAACACGTTTGCGAACGAAACGGCGCATATTTGACTTAAATCGGATAATTCTAAGTATGTTAAATAAAGCGTTAAAATTCGATCACAAATACGACATTACTTTTTCCCCAACCCAATATATGTAATGTATAATAATCAAATTATTTATAAAGTAGAATAAAAACAAGGAATAATGTAAACAAGCCAATAATAAATTGGTTTAACAAAGTTTTTGGCGTCAGTCATGGAAGGGTGGCATACCACCTTATCAGTGCGTTCAACTCAGGGTACCAACAAATCAGAGCCTATCCAATATACGAAGCGACATCTACCAAGGGAATTCGTTGAGTATCCTTTAGATTTGCATGGCACTGAACCCCTTTTCATGGCTACTGAATGATGCTAGAGGGCATGGTTCCGCGATAAAGTATGGCCTACGTACTAAGTGCGGATTCACACACTTGATGTATTTAAAAATAAGAAAAATTGCAAACTCGCGTTCGAGAGAAGAATCCTCCGAAGAATTTTTGGCCCCCTACATGAGGATGGACGATGCCGTAGCCTACACAATGACGAAATCTATGAGCGATACCATGGCCGTCCGGTTGTGGATAAAATCCGGCTCAATAGGTTACGGTGGGCGGGTCACTTAATCCGTATGGATGAGGATGATCCCACCCGGAAAGTCTATAAGGGCAATATCTATGGTAGAAAAAGAAGGCGAGGCAGACCCTGCCTAAGATGGAGCGATGGCGTAGGTCAGGACGCCAGACAGCTTTTAGGGATATCGAATTAGTGGACCTCGGCGCAAAACCGGGATGTCTGGAGTTCCTTATTAAGGCAGGCCTAGACCGGATACCGGTTGTTGCGCCGTGGATGATGATGATGATGATGAAGATTGAAGGTGGGGGTATAAGGATGCCTCCAAGAAAGATACAGTTGAACGGCATTTTATTACAGCACTTTATTTCGTAGATTTCAATTTTCAGGGCAGAGTCAACTCCTCAGATGCAACTTCACCCTTCCCTTAAGAGTAGTGTGACCACAAGGAGTCGTAGAGTTGCAGATCCGTGACATCACAAGATGACCAAGGAGGTGATCTTAGTACAGCGGGATAATTTCGCCAGTCTGAACAGACTGAGCCGAAATCATTTGAAGGACAGCAAGGAGAGGCATTCCCTTGGCTATTTCCAAGCCAGAACACAACGTCTGGAGGAACTGTGGCAGGCATGCCAGGAACGACATGGAGCAGTCCTGGATGACCTTTCAGGAGATTCCAGTAAACAGAAGTCCTACTTGGAATCATCGCTAATATGAATAGCATCGGGGTCAACACTTAGCATTAGGACTTATTGGTCATTTTCGAAACAACTCAGAAATTGGACCAACAATCTCGACGATTATGGGAGGCATCACTTGGTGCTAACGCAGAGTTACCCACCTTGAAATCGTTTTTGGAGTTCCTGACGAGTCGGTTCAGGACACTCGAGGCGTTGAACATTCCTCGGAAAACTTCTAAGATTGACTCACTGACGACTACAACGACAAAGGCATGCAGCATTTCCACCAAGGACCACTACGTGAATCAGTGCGATAAGTTCAGAGAGATGAACGAGCAACAACGGAAAAATGAAGTAAGGAAACAAAACTTGTCCTTTAACTGCTTGAGGAAGGGACATGGCGTCAACCAATGCCCCTCGAGTAGCAGGTGCCGGACATCTTCGAAGAAGCACTATTCGTGAAATCACAAGCATTTCAAAAAAATTGACAGTCGATGCTAAACCATTCATCCCGACTACCCAAGCGTTGTTGGCTGGGGATGAAACGCAGGATCAAACAGTACTACTCGGAACCGCTCGAGTTGATGTACAGAGTGTTTCGGGCGAATTTGTGACTTTGAGAGCTTTACTAGATTCTGGGTCGTAAAGGAGTTTCATCACGGAATCAGCGGTTCAATTGCTTGGTCTACGAAGGCGTTTCTCAAAGATACATATATGCGGAGTCGGAGCAGGTACAGCAGACTTCACAACCAACGTGTCCACTTGCTTCATTCGTCAACTGAAACCCCCGGTCAAGCTACCAGCGGGACTATCAGTCAAAAAATTAGCTGATCCCCAATACGGAACTCCAGGGCGAATCGACATTCTGCTTGGAGCAGACACCTACAACGAGATCGTGTTAGCAGGGTTCAAAAGGGGATCTCCTTCTGCAGTGAATACCAGATTTGGCTGGATTTTACTCGGTCCGACTTCTGCTCGAAACAATCAAGAGGGCATATTGACATTTATCGCTACTGAAAACAGCACGGATAGGCTGGTCAAGAGGTTTTGGGAAATCAACGAGATACGGAGCGAACAGCCGGTAACAAGGGACGAGCAGGCAGCTGTGGAAAGGTATCAGCAGACCACTAGGAGGGACCAGTCTGGCAGATACATTGTTCGGCTCCCGTTTAAGCAAAATGCGGATCCCGGAAAAACCCGTGTGCAACTCGCAGCAAAGGGCGTATAGTCGCTTCTCGCAATTGGAAAAACGATTGAGCAACGACGATGACTTAAGGATCCAAAATGTAGCATTCATGGAGGAATACCTTGAGCTAGGTCACATGGTGGAAGTGCCAGTCGCAGGTAAGTTTACAAAACAGACATATTACTTGCCTCACCATACCGTACGCAAGGATGACAGTACCACCACAAAGCAATCAAGGAAGCGCAGACCTTATCAAAGTACTACAAAAGGGAGGGGCAGCAAATCACGATAGTCTGTTGGAGTCAATTCCTGTTTCCGATAGAGAAGCGAACCCACCATTAAGCATCGACGAGGAAGATCACATCAAGACGCTAGGACTACGATGTCATCCAGCAAGGGATTGCTTCTTCTTCAAGGTTACCTTAGAGGAGATCACAGGTACTGTGCTCACGAAACGACAATTGCTTTCTGAGGTACCAAAATTATTCGATCCAATGGGATGGTTGCAGCCGTGTATTGTCGATGCAGCAGCAGTGGTTGCAACACAGAATCTGGGATGAACCAATCACAGAAGAACTTGATGCGAAATGGCGAAACTTCCGTTCACAGTTGCCGGTTCTCCAGGAAATTACTATTCCAAGGTGGCTACACTGTGGTGATACTGTAACTATTCAAGTCCATGGATTTTGTGACGCCTCAGAAGCAGCATATGCGGCAGTCATCTATGTACGCATTGAGGAACGTGACGGTTCCACAACTGTTCAACTCATAACGTCGAAGTCCAAAGTCGCACCGTTAAAGGTCCAATCGATTCCACGGTTGCAGAAGGAGAGGTATTTGTCACACTTTGATAAGTGACAACGGCACCAACTTTGAAGGGGCTGATAAACTGTTGCGTGAGAAGGCACGAAAGATGATTGAGGAAGGACCAGCTGCAAACAACATCAACTGGAAGTTTATTCCACCGGGAAGTCCTCACTTTCGAGGGATCTGGGAGGCAGCAGTCAAAAGTATGAAGCGCCAATCGATCAAAACCATCGGTGCGCACTTGTTAAACGTGGAAGAAATGTTCACGCTGCTAGCACAGATCGAAGCATGTATGAACTCGAGGCCCTTGACACCATTGAGCACTGATCCACATGACCTTACCGCTTTGACTCCTGGACACTTCTTGACGGGGGAACATCTGTTTGAACTGCCGAATGGAAATACAGAAGACAATGTGACAAAAAAGTGGCAACTAGTACAAAGGCTCAAACAACAGTTCTGGCATCGATGGAGTTTGGAGTATTTGACACAGTTGCAGCAACGAGCAAATCGAAAAATAAACGTGGATGATCTAGTCCTCATTAAATGCGAGAATCAACCGTCTGGCCGATGGCCTCTAGGAAGAATTGTGGCAGTTCATCCTAGAAATGATGGACTAACTAGAGTAGTCACGCTGAAGACCGAAAATAACATAATCAAACGACCTATTACGAAGATTTGTCCTTTGCCAAACAACGGGGAACGTACAGTAAAGCCAACGATAGCTGACATTGGTATCCACCCAAATCGGCAGAAAAGGAAACAAGAATCCCGGTCCGGGTTTGTGTCACAGGGGCAAAAAGCAACTATACCATCAAGCACCCTGAACCAGGGATATATGTCGAGCATTTGGGTCAGGTCCGACTAATAAAGGGACGATTCTGGGTGGACGTCAATATCTTTAGTGAGGAGATCATGTCTGACCTAGAGCACACTCGACAGATATATCAGAATATGTCCAATATCTGCAAAGAAGGTCTACGATTACACCCAGACATACGGCGAAATCGACCGGAATATATGGCCTTGGTCCCTTGTCTGAAGTTTCACAGTATACACTGGATGTTGAGCCGAAGATAGGAAACTCCCTAAATGTATATTTGGAGTTGGTCCTCAGGCTCTGAAAAACTGTGTCGTTCTCCTGCGACTCGGTGATTGCCGAAAAATTCGACGATGGCGGACAACTTGACCTCTTCAACACGTGACAAATCGTTAGCAACTACGTTATCTTGAATGTGGCAAGCGACCTGGCTGATAAAGCTGAAGTGCCGAAGTTGGCCCGGGGGACGCTTTGTCGGGCTTTTGTTTCAAAGCAAGCAAGTAAGTGGCTTATAGTCCGTGAACACTGTGAACAGCCTGTCTCCAAGAAAATACCGGAGCGAGGTACGCGGATGATAACTCACGATCATAGGTCCTAGGCTAGGGGGGGAATGCCAGAAGTGTAGCATTCATCAGCTGTTGCTTGGTGGTTTCAAACGCCTGGACAGCCTCTGAGAACCACACAATTAGGTGGACTCTTTGGTCTTCGGCCCAGCCAAGCAGACGTGAAGGTTCGTCTTGTGGTGGGCGACCTTGGGCGAGAAATGACAACAGAAGTTTAACATGCCCAAGACCCTTCTCAGATCCTTAACAGTTTTTAGAAGCGGAAAGCACGAAATCGCTTATATCTTGATTGGGTCTGGTTGGATGCTTTCAGAGGTAATCAGATGGCCTGGAAATCTCAACTGCGATTGTAGGAATTTGCATTTCTTAATGTTAAGTTCTAGACTGGTCTCAAGGAGACGTTGAAAAATGCACTCGAGGTACACTAAATGCTCGGCTCCAAACGAAGATGCGACCAGAAAATCGTCCAAATAAACGAAACAGAAGTGGAGATTTCGCAGCACAGAGTGGAAGAATCTCTGAAAGGTTTGCGCCACGTTGTACAGTCCGAAAGTCTTCACAGTGAACTCGGAGAGTCCGAATGGTGTGCATATTGCCATTTTCGGGATGTCTTCGAGAGCTACAGGGATTTGATGCCTTGATTAACTCCAAGATCGAGAAAATACGACAGTTAGGGATAGAGTGTCGTGGATGAGTAGGATGGGGTAGCGGTCTGGTATTGTCTGAGCTTTTAGGCGGCTGTAGTTGCCACAAGGTCTCTTGGGTTCATCATTGCGTTAGGTACCATGTGAAATGTCGAAGACCAGTAACTGTCTGAAGGTCTGCAAATACTCTGTTTAAAAAGATCTTCGAACTCTTCCACGTAACTGCGAGCTCCTGCGTGGTGGTAATGGACGCACCTTAGAAAAAAGACGGTAGGGTAGATGTGCTGCTGGTAGTGATCTTGCGGTATTTTTGAAGAAGTGCTTGAACACTTTCTTCGGCAACGTCTTCTAAAACGATGTAAAGACTGCCAGGTGAGCATGATGAGATTTATCCTGACGACCTAAGGGAAATTGTGGGGTTAATGAGGGACCTGTTCTGTAGATCCACTAAGATAGAAATACTGATGTCCGCGGTATTGAAGTGGCAGGCAAACGTCTCTAAACTTAAGTCCACCTGCCTGTAGCCATACATGCGAATCGACGAAGAATTTGCTGCCGCGTGTTGGGATGCAGGAAGAACCGAGATTTCAGCGCCTGTATCGGCTAGATAGTTGCGCCGGTTCAAGGGGTCGTAGACTGTGAGGCGACCTAGTGCTGCATTTCAGATAGCAGTCGCCAGAATCCCCGGTCAGCCTGGTTTTTGTTGGTGAAAAAATGCTAGGGCTGGCACATTTCTTGGTCTTTCCGGCAGACCTACGATGGTACCAGAATACCCCGGAAGCTACTGAAGGTCCCGACGATATACTATCCCGTCGGCCATTCCGGAAGGCGGATTTAGACCTTGATCTAGTTCTACTTCCCGAACGCAAAGCACTGACGGTCCCTGTCGACTTAAAGACGGTAGCTGTTAATGCTGCAATAATCTGCTGCAACTGAGCCATCTGGCTTGAGGTCTCGCGAGATACCTCGCCAACCATGGGTCACATGAGGAGCTCATGAATACAGACGGATAGCCAGACAGAATAATCTACATCAGATTATATCCGATTGCCGAAAAGGAAGGTGGTCTCTCTAAGAATCAGAGTGAAAAGATCAACAACCGATGTGGTTAACGTAGCGGGTAACATAGCTAAAGCTGCTCTCGAATGGGACAAATACTGTTCAGTAACAATATTTGACGTGAAGACTGCCTTCAACTCCGCTTGATGGAGCAAAAGACTAAAGGCCCAAATTAAATTCGGAGGGCCGAAATACCTGGTGGAAATTATTCTCGACTTTTATTTGATAGGCTCCTCTCCAACGATTCAGATAAAGGAGTTAAATTATACCAAATCACATGCGGAATCCCACAAGGGTCCGTTCTAGGACCACACTTGAAACAGTTTACAACATTAAGTGTTGGCTGGAGAATGTAGACTAATCGCTCCCAGAACATAAGACGGAAGTAGTACTTATCATCAAGAGAGAACTTCTATGAAGATCAAAGTTGAGACACAGATAATACATTCCCAGACTTCGCTCAAGTTTTTAGATATAATGATCAACCAGAGGCTAAGGTCCAAATGCATGTGGAGAGTGCAGCAACTAGGGCATATAATACCCGAACACTGCTAGCGATATAGGTGGCCCAAGGCCGAGCCGTTGCCTCCTTGTTTCAAGGGTGGTCAGCTCGAACCCACTGTATGCAGCCCCAATGCCGACGAAGCGGTCTGCGTGATAGCAAGGATGATCTCAATTGTAATTTTTGGGGAGAGAAGGACAATGCTGTTATGATCGAGCGTATTTCATCGGAGAATCCTCTACCCGTCGGCGCCAGTCCGCGTGGAGTGAAACTATCACCTGGTAGCAGGAGAGGTGGACCGAGTCAGAGAAAGGCCGATGGACACATAGAATCATATGGGGGATGAAACGAGCGACCCTAGGGCCAAGTAGATTTCGACGGAACGCAAGTTTTGAGCAGATATATCGAGCATACTTCTATCGATTTGGGCATGATGACTTGCCACTTTGTCCAATGTGCCTGGACGTCGCAGAAGATGGAGAACACATGTTATTCCAATGCCCGAGGTTCGCAGTTAAAGGAGCCAAATTAGGGAGCACTTCACTCCGGAAAACATATTCAATCATATGTTGGAATCGATAGAGACATGAACTGCAGTTAGAAAAGTGATCGAAGCTATCCACTGGTAGCTTAGACAGGACGAAGTTAGCCGGAAGAAGGAAGGAGCGGGGAGCGCGAACACGAGTGCAGGATAAATTCGGATCCAGCTCCGCGGCGTAATACCATACGATAGTCCTGTGGGGAGACCGGTGGTTTTAGTAGGTAAGAGTTCCATATAACCGTTTGGCAGGAGCCTACGGTAGGTTTTGAAGCTTCCCAACAAAACAGACGGACAGACAGACAGATAGACAGTAAATCCCATTCCACACGCTTATTAGTTCCCCACAAAACACCCTGTTTCAGTCCAAAATCAAATAAATAAAATAATTCATCCAACACAACTAACAATAATACCAATAAATAGGACCCTCTCAGCTTTTCCGTTTCGTCAAAGTATCCTTTTTTTGGCTTTTGAATTGTATTCTAGCAAATTTCATCATTTTCATTCCGGGCGGTCGTCCTTCCCATCTGGCTTTCTACCACATGAAGTCGCTTTTGTCACCAGCAAGAACAATGAAAGGTTAAGTGCCAGGACTTTCGGGCATCCGAAAGTATAGTTGCACATTTGTAGCACTTTAAAATTTGAACAATACGAACAAGGAATGGACTCACCACACTCAATACAACCCCAGTGAGGGAGTAACCTGCACAGCAGCAACGAGCAAAAGGATGCTATACGCTCAAGGAAAACAGGAATTCCTAAGGGATGTTAATGTATATGGTATACTTTGACTACCCTTGAAAATACAAACATTTTCGGTAGGGGATTTCTGAAAAGGGTAGGGTTGTTTTTAATCCTTGATCAGATCAACTGAGATGTTCATGGTGATGTCGATTTCAGATAGTTCCCTTGGTGTTATCGCGAGATAGACGTAAATACCCTTTTGCTGGATTTTAGAAGGAAAGGGTTAGGCATGGCGGTGCGATGTATTCCTTTTCTTAAATCATGCATATATGTTGGATTCCTTTTTACACGCCACGAGAGTGGGACCGAAAAATGTTTAGTAGGGAGAAGAAATTTTATTGGAAAATTGTTTATTAATAGAGTTCCATTGTTTTCGCGTAGGCAGGGTTGATTATGTGATCTTGGATAGGGATGAATTTTCAAGGACAGTATGCCTCAGCTGATTTGATGATAAATTATTACACATTTCGGTCGGTCAATCATATAATTCAGACATTCTTCAGATAAGGGTATTTTGGTTCAAGATTTGGAAAAGCGGCGGGGGGGGGGGGGGTGGAAGTGAGAAGGACGCTTCTGACAGGTGTAAGATGATACTCCTTGGTTAGGTGAGAGCCACAAGCAGAATTGGAGGGGGGGGGGGAGAACTCGAGCCTCCTGAAAAGAATTGCGGAACTAGAGCAAGAGAAGGCCTTCATCGCCCCAACAATTTCGAAGGGAGGGCACCAATGGGGAATATAGCTGAAAAGCGGCAACAACAGCAACGACAACGTCACCCAGGTAATCAGGAACAACAGCACGAACAGCGTCATTTAGAAGAGCAGCATCACCAAGAAGGTAACGAGATGTGGCTGGAAGTAATCATCCGGAAAGAAGAAGGCGATCCCTTCAATTTTGAGCAGCGCAGAAAGAAGAGATTAGTGCTAGTAGTGTAAGTACCGCTCTGGCAAACCCACGAGCTCAATTCTCATCCCAAGCAACCCGCTCCAAGGAAACTAAGATTCCCTCCTGAACTGGGTACAAAATTAAGATATCACAATTTTTGAAAGCTCTCAAGAGCAGATGGGTTGAAAGCAACCCTAAAAAATACGAGGGTTAACAGCACCCTCATATTCGCTGAGAATATCGAAAATCATGCGGCGAAATTCGTTCTCATAAGAGATAAAGGGCTACACGCAACAATCAGTACCTCACCGGTCTTGAGCATTCAGTCCTTAGTCGTTAAGGAGACAGACCCAGTGAACACAATACGGGGGCTCAACGAGGAGCATCCGCATTTACAGCTAAAAAGGGTGCAAATTAAGTCACACGTGTGGACAAGCTTCGGCACAACTAGAACCCGGCACTCCCGGTGAAGTCACAATCGGGACTGTTCGTGGGAACTTTCGAGTCTTCCCAAGAGCTCAGTGAAGTATTCAAGGTACTTCACTTGAGAAAGTCAAGCCTATTCAAGAGTGCAGTGCTACAATTGCCAAAACTTCGGGCACATCGCCCTCAACTCTTCGATTGTGCACAGCAGGGTAAAAAAGAATGGAAAAACAACGAGAACCAAGCAAATGCAAAGATGTCACAAAGCTTATCTAGGTCTGGCGTATTGTACGGTCAAGCAGCTAGGAATAATCTTCCAGACATTGCAGCACCTCAAGCTCCGCAAGGGAATAAATTGGCCTTCAAAAACTTGGTCGAAACTCTTGCTTTCGGCCAGACCAATGAGCAGCGACAATTCAACACCTTATGAACTTATGGAAGTTAAATATTGTTACCTTTAACTCCGCGTCCCTGATCTCACACGCCCAACATGCCACTGTCCAAGAGTTGATCGACCCTCTGGAAGCAGACATATTCTGCGTTTCGGAGACTCACGCTAATCATAGACATAATGTCAACTTCACCGAATATGACACTATCCGGCGTGACAACAATACGAGCGCTGCCCTTCTACTCAAAAAAAGGTTACCAGGTTAGACCATCCTATGGTGGTCCCACCAAGACCCACTAGTCAGTCCATCTTGGACTTTTTCCTGCTGTAAAACTTTGTCAGGCATGTCTGACCACTTTCCAGTTTCGCAACCGAAGAAGCGAGCTAATACGAGCTAATCAGATCCTTCACCCACACTGATTGGGACCAATTCAAATTGGACTTAGCAGCAAAGTTAAACTTGAAGAAACTAGCTACAGATCGTCGCCTGTCGTACCAAGAAATCGACAAAGGTATAATTTTGGCTACAGACGCCATCAATATTGCTAGACGCAGAAATATCAGGCTAATCAAAGTCGATGAGTTTAGATATAAAAAAACCCCCCACGACATCATGCTATACATGAAGGTTAGACAGATTTGACGGAGGAACGTCAAGCGCAACTTGCATAGCTATAGAAATAAAGTCAATGCTGAAAATAAAGCATTGTTTTCCCGGATTAACTGCCTGAGTGCAGTGATCTGGCGGATGATGACGCAATTCCGCAATAAAGAATTTACCCGTAAACTAGCAGATATAAAACCCGGGCAAGATATGTTTCAACATAGGCTAACAGAGAAACATAAAAGCAAGCGATGGCGGCTTTACGGTTTCTTACCAGGGTAGAGGCAAATCGTCAGACGCTGCCTCACCTCTGCCCTGGGAGCAGCGTGACCGTAGCGGTTCACAGATGTTGAGTGCTCCTTTATAAAATTCGTAGAACACGACATGCCTACGAAATATATTGAGCGCTACGGTCACGCTGCTCCCAGGGCAGAGGTGAGGCAGCGTCTGACGATTTGCCTGTGCCCTGGTAAGAAATCGTAAAGCCGCCATCGCTTGCTTTTTTGAAAAGTTTGGGTGCAAGCCCTAAGCGAGGGGTCCGTGGACCAGGAAAGAGGGAGAAAGTTGCTCCCCAATTTGGTCCGGTCCAGCATTAAGTTGATGCGGACTTAGGACCCCATCATTCTCAAAACGAAGAGAAAAATAAGTTCCGCAACAGCGAACCAATCTGAGGAAACTTCAAAAAGGCGCACGTCCTTGCCAAGTCATTTGAGCCTCAACTTAATGCCCCTCCGTCTCCAAATAACTCGGCCATAACCCCGATTATTGGGACAGCTATCGCTCACTTCGTCTCCAGGCACAAACAAACATTGGAACTTTTCCGCAATGAACTCCTCGATAAAATCAACGGATTCGCAACATTTCCTGAGTTTATCGCAACACATTGCCTTGACCTCAACCTCAAAATGTAAAAAGTCAGCCGGACCAGAGGAAATTGTTTTTTGTTGAGGATGCTGGGAGTCCTGGGAGTCCGCATCCACTTGTTGACGGACTGCATAAAGAATGGCTACTTTCCCATCACCTGGAAAGTAGTGAAAGCTATTGCGATCCGACCAGGGATGGAGTAATCCAGGGTCCTTATTGGGGGATACGAACCCATGCGTACAAAGGATTGCTTAAACCTCACCAAAAAGAACCTCCGAATCATAGTGGGAATTCTCACTGGTCATTGTCGGCTAAACTATCACCTAGGGAAGCTAGGGATATCTACGGACACTGCCTGCAGGTTCTGTGAGGAGGAGGACGAAACCTCTATGCACGTCCTGGGACAGTGTCCGGCACATGTGCAAAGTAGGTCGATACATCTGGGAGAACACTTAATACCAGATGCAAAGCTGAAACTTCTGGAAGTGGGGAGCATACTAAAGTTCCTAACGGTTACAGGCCTGCTTGAGATACTATGATCGACAGGTACACTATAACCAGTAAAAGGGGCACAATAGTTCTTCCAGGACGCGGTGCGACTTTCCCTTAACAGAATAATAATATTGCGATCCGGAAAAAAACGGCTCTAGTGAGCCTAACAACTTTAGACCCGCGTCATTATTGTCCAATCTAGGCAAACTTTTTGAGAGAGCATGGGCTATCAGGCTCGTCCAATGTTACAATCTCAAAGAGCTTAGGCCCAACCACCAGTTCGGGTTCCGTACCGAACTTGAAACACAACATACACTTAGCTACCTTCACGACACTGTCGTAGAAAGACTTAACGTTCATAATAAAACGACCGTAGTATCCGTATTAGACGTAGAAAAGTCCTTTGACTCCCGTATTAATCTAAAAGCTAATAGATCATGAGTTCCTAATTCCGATAATTAGAGTTGCACTAAGATAGGTAGCCCTTCGTCAGCAAGGAGAATTAATTCGCCAATGTTTTGCCGGTAAAATCGGGAATACCGCTCTATTTCAAGTCCTACCTTGTACAACGTCTTCACGGATGACATCCTAACCTCCGAGAGCAGCACAGACTTTATTCAATATGGCAATAATACCCTTATTTTTTTTTTCAAACTTCCACCCCAACAGGGCAGCCAAAGCGGTTGAGAAATATTTGAAAGATCTCTCCAAATATTACCTGAAATTAGGCATCAAAATTAATAAGGCCAAAACGCAGTTCAACACGTTTCGGAGGTAAATCTAGATACCCCTAGGTCCTAGGAAACGCTTAAAAATAAAGCAGATCCTAATCCATAAAATAATTAAGCTTCATGGAACTCTTTAAGTTCAAACCACACCTTGACCTTGCTATCGGTAAGGCACCCGATGCGTTTAGTAGGATCTATTTTCTTGTTCGAAAGAAAGTAGGCCTCAAGACCCTGATCAGATCTGTTATGGAGCGCCCACGTTGATCACTTGCTTCGCCCAAAACCAATTCAAATGCGAGACATTCGTACACCGGATTTTAAGATATTGCACTGGTCTTTCCTACAATTGGAAAACCAAGAAGGTCGGGAGAAACACCGAAGTTTATCGGCGAGCCAAATTAAGACCTCCTTCAGGGCTTCTTGACAAACCTAAGTTGCTTTTCAATTATTTTACATATTACATGGTTGAGGTAGTCGATTCCACTCTTCTTCTTTTTCTTTAGCCTTTGTCCCGTTCACAAGCGGAGTCGACTCGCCTTGATCGGTGCCGCCATTTTGTTCAATCAAGTCCCCATCCAACGTATGAAGCCACTGTAGTTTCGGCCGGGTTTTTGGTCGCTTACCATCAACTTCAATGTTCAAACCAATCTTGGCAACTGTGAGTTACGTGAACACACCATCGAAGATTCTTCTCCTGGAATTTTTTCCAGGATCGATGCAACGCCATATCGAGGTAGTGGATCCTATTGTAGGGGTTACCATATGGTAAACTCTATGTGGAGCATAGTGCGTTCATCACACCTCTACCCGCCATTGTAGATAGTGGATTCTAAACAACTTGCCCATATTTGAAAATTACTATGTCAAATGAGAAAACGAAAGTTCATCGGCGCAAATTGTATAAAAAAGACTATTTCAGATATAATTATCTGATGTGATCTAAAGCTACGTCAAGAAAAAAGATATAAAATTCAGCAAACATGCCGAGACAAAGTCAACACTAAGTAACTATTGGTGTGGGGAAAATTGTTTATTGAAATCAAATTGAGATCAAATCTGTTCTAAAATTTTCTGTTTAGATACGACGAATTTCAATTCGTCAACGAGCCACTCTCAATATAGTTACAGAAAGGAAATAATATATTTATCTACGCACGGAAAAGTACATGCATAGATACATCTATTTTTCTGCAGATCAATCGTATCTGAATGACTTCATTTCAGTTTAATACGAACTAAACTGGCTCCTTTATGAATTGTGTGAATAAGAAAGTCATTGATGATGATGATGATGAGATGATGACCGATATTGTATCTAATAATTAAATTCTCTATGTGTGTGCGCCTTTGATCTCTGCTTAAAGATTACCTTAACAGATACTGCAGATACTGAATTCACTGTTTATTGATTTTAGAACGTTTTTGTTTCTGCTAAAAAGATATTGAGATGTGGAAATCTGAATGGGGCCATAAGGAGATGGTTTTGTGCTATAAAAGATATTCACGCGATAAGGTATTGGCAATTGAATGATTTTGCGTAGAAAATTAGTATTCTTAGAATTTGGAAGATTAATGGGCCCATTGTACTATCCCCGTAAGTTGCCTATTCAATGGCTTCCCGCCTACGGTGTTCGCAGGCTTTAGCGAATCTGAGAACATTCTCAAGAGGCAGAGAGTGTGCAGATTCTTCATTGAAGAAAACCTTGCCAAGGTGTCTTCGTCTGAGATCTGAGGATGTCGGGCAGCTGCATAAACAGTGCAGGGCTGTCTCCTCCTCCTCCTCACATTGGCTGCACACAGCCGAAACCACTACCCCAATCTTTTCCATATGGTAGTTTAAGGGGCAGTGTCCCGTCAAAAGCCCTACTAGGGTTTTCATGTCCCACTTCTTAAGGGACAACAAAAATGCCGCTCTAGTGGCCCTAGGCTCCTTCACAAGGATTTTCGCTTGCCGGCAAGAGTTCAAATTTCTCCACTCGGTTGTGTGAATCCTTGCAATTTCACCCTTCAGAGTAGACTTGACAGTAGATGGTCGGATTCCAAGAGCTGGTTCTGGCCCCACCATTGTGGATCCAGATCCTCGGCGAGCTAGTCTGTCAGCCTCCTCATTACCGGCGATGTTAGAGTGCCCCGGCACCCACATCAGGAATGTTTCGTTCAGTCGGCCAAGTTTCAGCAGCACCTGATGACAGCTCCACACCAACTGGCTTGATATGTTGTTGCCATTTAGTGCTGATAATGCCGCCCGACTGTCGGAACAGATTCGAATGGTGCGACCCCTCCATTTTTGTCGCAGACATTCTTCTGCTGCCAATGAAATGGCATATATCTCCGCCTGGAATATGGTCGTCATTTTTCCGAGGGGTCGGGCCAGTTCTATAATCGGATTCTCCGAGAACACACCTGCACCCGATCCATCGTCCGTGACTGACTCGTCGGTGAAGATTATTAGGTCTGTAATCTGAAAAGGGTCATGGCCACTTGTCGACCATTCTTCTCTTTGGGTGATTACGACAGTGTATGTCTTTTCAAAGACGAATCTGGAAACCATATTATCGGTCGGCATCAGGGCTACCGGATGTTTTTCAAGGAATTTCCAGATTGGCCGCCTTTCCACGCCCTAATGGTGTCGAGCCTATATGCGTCGTTGGCTGCTTTCCGTTTCACCTTCAAGTGAATGGGGGGTAAATTTAGGATAGCTTCAAGTGCCGCAGTCGGCATTGCTCCAGTAATACTTAGGCAACCAAGTCTCTGAATCTGCGTTAGCAGCTTCCTGCTGTTAGCAAAGTTCAGTCTTGGCCACCAGACGATGCATGCATACATCAAAATGGGTTTTATTATGGATGTATACATCCAGTATATCCGTTTAGGTGAAAGTCCCCAGGTCTTACCTATCGCATTCCTACAGCACCAGAGCAATCTTCAGGATTTCTGATATTGTTCCTGGATATGATGCTTCCACGTTAACTTGGAGTCGAAATGAACTCCTAAGTACTTGACTGTTTGTGCCAGCTGGATTTCCGCCCCTGCTAAGGTGGGTAGCGTATAGCTGCCCCACCTGACGTTCCTAGTGAACATAACTAGTCCAGTCTTCCTAGCGTTCACCGTGAGTCCATTGCGGAGGCACCAGCTGTGGATTACATGCAGAGTTGCATTCAAGCGGTCAAATACTGTGTCCGGTAATTATTACTGCTTGCGCGAAGACTTTTTGTCCTCCAGGAGCCACAGCAGGGTATCCATCACTAAGAGCCATAACAGTGGAGAGAGAACCCCTCCCTGTGGGCAGCCCCTGAGACATCCTGCTTCGATAGACTTCTGGCCGACCGATATGTGGATTTTACTCCACTCCAGCATGTGAAGAATCCAACTGGTTAGCAGCGGTTCGATTCCATGCTGTCCCGCCGCATCACAAATTGCCGCAAATGAGGCATAATTGAAGGCACCTTCGATGTCCATGAATGCGCCTAAAGCGTATTCTTTATCGGACATCGCCTTTTCAATTTTTGCCGTAAGTTCATGGAGTGCTGTCTCCGTGGATTTGCTTTTCTGGTAGGCGTGTTGGCCATTTAGGAATGTGTGTATCCCTTATGAACCGATCTACTAATCTTTCTAGTCCTTTTAGCAGAAAGGACGTTAGGCTGATAGGTCGAAAGCTTTTTGTGTCTGTGTAGGTGGGTTTTCCTGGTTTGGGAATGAACAACACCTTCACAACCCGCCATTTAATTGGAATATAAGCGTATGCTAGGCATGCACGATATATATTCCGAATGTGTAGACCCAGGGCATCCATTCCTTCTATTACTAGCGCAGGGATGATGCCATTCGGACCTGCAGACTTGTATCTATGGAACGAGTTAAATGTCCATTTCACTCGCTCCAGTGATACTATCCGTCCGTGTACTAATTGCTGACAAGATCCAGTAACTATCCTGGGCCTTACTGAAGGAATTTTGGCTGTTCAAGGGGTAGATACTGTTGAAGGTTGTACATGTGCTACGGTGACCTCACTGAGAGTAAACTTCTTACCCTGGCATGGACCATCTTGTCTTGTACCTGAATTTTGAAAGCGAGGTACGTAATAGGTTTCGTGATGTTTAATCTCTTTAGGAGATCCTGATACTCTCTCTCTCTCGAATCGATGGGTCATATCCCCAACTGTGAAGGTCCACTTTATAGAACATTCAAGCCTCGGTAGCAATGTTGCTTTCTTCAAACAATTTAAATTTAGAATGCTTTGCACTATTTTGTGCGAAAGATCGAGGAATAGCAGAAATATTCAGTCCCCGTGCCAGCAGGACCGGAAGAGAGACTTCAGGACTACCTCACTAACTTGACCCCAAGTTGCTGAAAAAAGTCAAAGGACGCTATGTACTTTGATTTTTCAAAGGTATCTTGATAGACTCTTACATTCCCTACGCTAAATAGGTCCTAGCCAGGCTTGCCTTACTTAGACAACCTACGGTTTCGTCCAGGGCAGAGGTAACTCATCAGAGGTGGGCTCAAATGTTTGTTTTTAGGTAGGGTCGTGTTCCCGCCGTCCACTTGAAGGCGGACCTCCATCTAGCCTAAAACACAGGGATTTCTGGACCAAAAGCAGTCGGAGAAATTTGCTCCCTAATTAATCCAGGACCTTTAATTTTGGAACAATTTTTGTATCGCATCTGAATTTTGCCGTCTAAGTTTACACAAAATGTCAATTCAATATTTTTGACGGCGCTGATTTTTCTAGGTCTATTTTTTGAATCGGACAATCATCGTTGGGTAAAGAACTCAGATACACTAGTGGCATCGTCTTAGAAGCACTTCGCACCCTTCTAAACGTCCCACGGAGTGGGAAGCGGCATGCACTCTTCCAAAAGTCCCACGGAATGGGATGTGGTTTCACTGTTCCTCCAGTTGTCAAACGAATTTCAACACATGGAAAAACTATCTTTAGGAATCCTTTCCAATCCATAAGCCGATATCATAACACAAACGCAATTAACTGGCAGTATCTTCAGCCTTTAAATTGGAATTGCCCTGCGATTTGGGGCTTAAGAAGACACTCAAAGTCTTCCTTGTCGTAAGAGGCGACTGAAAGGGATAGAAATCTGTGAGCTAGCAACCTGCAACGTCGACAATGCCTCGGATAGGGACTGACCTCACGAAAATGACCTGCGGCTATCGAAAACGAATTATGATGGATTTCTTAAATGTGCATACGCTCCTTGGCAACAGTAGCGAGGGTCCTCAGAATGCTTGCTTCCTCCAACTTGAGCGGGAATCCCAGCGATATAAAGTGGGCATTTTGGTTATTAGCGATGAAAGATGGTGGGACTCTGGAGAGTACTCCTCTCCCTCTTGCCACCCCAATGGCAATGTGTTTTCGTACTTTGGAAAGTTAAGTGGTGGCAGACGCAAATCCGGTGTCGAGTTGCTTCTGGCAGTTACCACAAGGCGCGCTATCTTGACGGGGGGGGGGGGGGGGGGGGTTGGTTTCTACCAGACTCTTGTCACCCCAATGGCAATGTGTTTTCGTACTTTGGAAAGTTAAGTGGTGGCAGACGCAAATCCGGTGTCGAGTTGCTTCTGGTAGCTACCACAAGGGGCGTTCTCTTGACGTGAGGGTCGGTTTCTACCAGTCTTCTAACTGCAAGATTCCGGCATAAGTTAAGGAGCATCACAATTATACATTGCTACGCACCAACGGAGAATTCTGATGTAGTTGAGGAGGACGCTTTCTACGAACAATTATGTCCAGTGCAGGGTAGGTTTTCTAAACGTGGCATTTTGATCGTGACGGGTGATCTTAATGCGGAAGGTGGGATCTGACAATACCTTGCTCAGGCATGTGATAGGGAAGCTCGGTTTTGGCGACCGTAACGGTAACGGTGTGAGGTTCATGGATTGACTGACGTCATATGAGAAATCAGATTGACTTTGCGATCAGCAGTAGATTTTGGAGTTTTCTTCTGGATGGGCGTAACAAGAGAGGTACTGACATAGGTCTCGAAAGGAATCGCAATCTGATGGTCGCTTCCGTGCTGGCCCCGCCACTTCTCGTCGGGTAGCGGAGCTGCACTTGTACGACCCACATGTCTCTCGACACTGGGGATGCCATCTTGCTGATCGGGCGGTGGACCTACTGAGTAACGTGCCTGAGAATATCGATCAGTATTGGACCTCCATAAAAAAATTTTTTTTTTCTCAGGTGCTGCACAGGTTGTCGGCCACGTCCCGAAGTGGCGTCATAAGATCTGGCTGATTGCGGAATCGTGGAAGCGGATCAATGAACGGAGGGGGTTGAAGACTCTACTGACCGCTTCAAATGATGATGAACGTGACACGCTCGAAATTTGATTCCGAGCGATATCCCAGGAAGTTCAGCGTAGTGTAGGGACAAGCGAGAATTGGCTATTGCGCTGGTGGGGGAAGTGGAAGATGCCGCAGATCGCAATAATTTTAGAGCTGGATACCGCATTTTGAAAGAGCTTGGATGTGGTCCCAAATTTTTCGATGGTCCTTTGAAGGACCTCAACGATCGATTTCTCATCTACGATGATAGCCAACTGAAGAGGTGGAAAGAACACTTAACCATGGTTCTTAACCGTATTATATCCGGTGAGGTCCCTCCTCTTGTGGATGAAATGGCTAGTCATCGTACTTTGCGGTTATGGACCTAACTTGCCTTAACTGACATCTGTGTTAAATTTTGGCGCGTGTTTTTAGTCAATAACAAAATAAGATTTTTATCTTTTTACAATGAGGGAAAAAAGTCAAAAAAGGAGTTACAAATTTGGCTCAACTCAATCGATTTTGAAGGACCAATTAGATCACAGGCGCGTCTCAATTCGTTTGGCCTTTAACAGTAATGCACCTTCGCACACAGCATTGGTTCTGCGTGACTTTTTCATTAACGCATATCATACCGCAATCCTATTCGCCAGATTTTTGCCTGTTCCCCAAACTGAAATTGCCATTTCGTAGCCATCGTTTTGACTCGATTGAGGAGATTCAAACCGATTTATCGTTGCATTTGCAGTTACTGCAGATCTGCTGCTTCCACTCGTATGGAAATCTTGGGAATCCGAAAGCTTTTCCAGAAAGTGGAAGAAAGTGACGATCGTTAGGATTCCAAAAAGGAGCACACGTTTTGAATATGACATCGCAAAAATAACAGCTAAAATAACCATGGATCGCATCTAAGAACATCTCGATGGTTTCCGCTCCGGATCCTCCGCGATTGAGCACATTAAGAGCCTACGGAACATTTTCGAAGAAATTAACAGCTGCTATCAGAGCGACATTTGATGGCGCAGAATGTCACATGCTGCACCGAGGGAAAATCTCGGAGGATTTTGAGGTTAAAAACGGAGTCTGCAAGGGTTGTATTCTGTCACTAATTTTTTTTCTTCTTGTTATCTGTGACGTTCTTCATACTGCCTTGTTCAGAGGACGTGGAGGAATTCAGTGGACGATGACATCTATCTTACCGGGTCATGGATCTTGGCCAAATGGCTCTGGATTTGGAGGAAGAGACAAGTAGAGTTGGACTAAAGATAAACACCACAACAAAGGCAAGGTTCTCAGTCTGATGGGCCATCGAAAGCGTCGATCAATTTGTATATCTAGGAAGTGTGGTTTCTGCCGACGGCGGCACCAAAGTAGATAAAAGAATGTTGACTGATGGTTTCGTCCAGACGCTGCTTCGCCCGGCCCTCATCAACTGACTCAGGACTCCCAGCATCCTCAACAAAAAAAAACCCAAACTAGATGTTGTCCGACGCATTAACAACTCTACATCCGCTTTTGGGTCCTGTCTAAAATCTGGAAATTCAATTACCTCAGCATGAACATCAATTTGAGACTGTTCTATGCTAGTGTTATTTCTGTGTTCCCATATGGGAGTAGCACATGGAAGGTGAACTTCACTGGGTCTGGGTCGAATCATTGGAGTACGCTGGCCTGGCACAATCTTAAACGAAGAACTTGGTCCGTGCACGGGCTAGACACTTGTATGTGATGTGATAGGAAAATGGAAGTGGTAGTGGATAGGTCATATATAAAGGAGGGGGGACAATTGCATTGCGGCTGTATCATGCAGTAGAATTCACTTTTCCAAGATGAACAATGAGTGGGTCGCCCCAAGGGCACTTGGCGCAGAACAGTAGAGGTCGAGTGCGAGCGTCTCGGAAAATCGTAGTTCGCGTTAATGAGAATTGACTGTGGGTGGTCTGAATATCGAAGTCGATGGTAAGTCATCAGAAGGTCGGCCGGAATAACGGTGGATGGGAATTTGAAAGCCTCGCGATTGCATTCAGGTCAGGCTTTTAATCGAGCAAAGTGGCGCAACCGATCACGACAAGCTGACCCCGCTTGTGAACGGAACAAGAAGAAGGAATATGCATGAGCAGGTACTATATAAGATAAAGGAAGGTCCAATTTGGGTAGTTTACGAGATTTATTTGTCAGATATATTTCAAAGTTAAAATTTGAATAATTATTGTGTTTTTTTTTTCATTTAAATTAAATAAATCGATGGACTAAAGCAGGGAAACTCTTGCATTGATATTCGTGCAAGAATACAATGATGACACAGACAATTCAAATCTGTTCAAATCTCCCGCTTCTCATCTCATCTCATCTCTGCGTCAGCGCTGACTGTGTAAATTTACAGCGGTTCTCTATCAAGATCACCGCATGACGTTTATTAGATCATATCTTTCACGTGCAATTCGCTGTTTACTGTTTTCTCGTTTTCGTTTTCATTTTCTTTCTTCTCATCCTGCTTTGTGCGGGCAATAAAACCGCAACCGCGAGTTTGGTTGAATGTCGAAAGAAGTCCGATCCCAGTATTTTCAAAGAATGCATTTTTCGAACATTGTATTTGAAGCGTTTCTCGAACAAAATCATGATGTCATGAGATTTAAACCCTACATTTTACACATATTCCTTCCCCATCCTTGTATCCAAGAAATTGAAATTCAACAGCGAACAATCTAATTATTATTAAGAAATTTCATCGTCACAAAATCTCCTTCGAAATCATAAATGAAAGTATTCAGTTCAAAATGGATAGAATATGAAATACAATTCATAGAATTTTCCGCCCTTTTACTTCATTTCCTCTTCTACTATAGCGTATCAAGATGTTTCCCAAAACGAGGGAGACTCCGTTGTTGCTGCTTCTGTGCTTTAATGTTGTAATTTTGTAACGAAAATAAATAAAATAAATTTATAACTGATTTGTCATGGAAAAATGAAAAATATTCAAGGAAATCCGATTCAAATCAAATTTCAGGATAGATAAAGGACCCGATTATGGTGAAGTTTGTAGCTTTGGTATAGTAGCTGCACTTCTCCTGATTCTTTGTTTATTACTCTTTTTATTCTCGGGCAATTCAATTTGTGTAGCTCGAAACGAAAATCAGGTGGGGAGACACAAAAAAAAGGAAAAGGACGAGTGAATCAACAGTTTCAGGATATTTTTGAGATGTAGTTTCTAGGGCCAAGTCAGGTGAGTTATTGCAACGGAAACTTTAAGTGAGATGAAGTGAAGTGAAGTGATGAGTGAAGAAAACGTATTTGAAAATAAAAAAGTGTCCCCCCCCCCTCTTACTTTTGAACTTCACCGTACACTACTACCATATCGTCCTAATTTATATTCCTTTTAACCCAAAGTTCAGTCAAATTTTTCAAAAATTTTCCATCTACTTTCATTGCGACTTTAATGTCTACTACAAAACCCTAAAGTTCCTTCGAACGCAATCAAAAGTAAATTAAATCAAATTGGAAACACACGGAGTATATACTCCTTTTTTTGTTCTATTTGACTATTCCATTGAACCCTTTTTACCCCCGTATACAAACGCCAACGAAAGAACCTTCACCCGATTTTCATGATACCATTACACAAGGGGATTACCCTTGTTGTAATTTTCTCAAGGGTGAATGGTTGACGACAACGCCAAGCGGTTGCAAATTTAAAGATTATTATGGATTTGTATTTATTGTTCCGTTATGTTGTATAATAATTTTTGAGCAGGTGTTGAATTGTGGAAAATTAGTTGAACAATTATCATTTCCGGATGACATGAATTTACATTTAATTGGATTTCAAATAGCTTAGGGTAAGTTGTTAAAGGAAAAGGTAGGATTGGGGGAGATATTAAGGGTTAAAGAAGTTTATGATTACCTATCATTTATGGATTTAGGAATGTTTTGGAACTTTCAATTTTGTTCAGATATTTCTGGAAGTTTATTGCTTCCAGGCGGAAGTACTACCGATATTGGAAGTCTGTCGATGGCTGGAGCGAGATTCGAGCCCCAAGCGTATCATAGCCATTCTGTCCTTGTACTCAGGCTGGTGGGGCAGTCCAGAGACGCGCTCTGAACCCTCTGGGAAGCACGCTTAAGGTCACTCTCCTCTGGGTTCCCGGGCATAGGAACATAGAGGGGTGTGAGCGGGCTGACGGATTGGCCAGGCAAGGCTCTGCTCTTGGCAGTCCTTCGGCGAATACAGTCGGTGTTCCGCTGGCACCTGTCGGGGGCGGAGTCTACTCGCACTACCAAGCAGCCGCGGGCCTGAGATGGCGAAGGCTTACAAGCTGTGCCAAGTCCAGGAGAATTTGGCCCGCTTATAACATAGACCGATCACGTGCCAGACGGGTGCAAATGCAATCAATATTACGGCGGTCTGCACGGGGCACTGGCCCCTAGGGGACCATGCCGCTAGGCTCGGTATACCCTACAATTCGCATTGCCGAAGCTGCGGAAACCCTCATGCACTTTCTCTGCGATTGCCCAGCTCTGGCTAGAGTCAGGCTACGGACACTGGATAAACCATTCTTTGGGGACCTCAGAGAGATTTTTAGCTGCAGGGTGGGAGAGCTGCTTTCTTTCATGAATGCTACGGGCTGGTTCTGAAGATCCGAGTCGTCTGGCCTTAGGAGTTTGTGGCATCAAAATGGCGCACCAAAGCGCTAATTGGGCTCCTCGTAACGACCACCATGGTATAAGCAATGAAAATGGCTACTCGTTTCCTCTAAAATTTTCTTAGTATTGTTGGAACCGGTTTTCTTTGCGACATTTAAGGCGAGAAATTAGATTTAAGTCTGATTTTTTTATTTCATCTTATTTTTTAAGCCATAGGTAGGGAAGTTACTGTAATTCCCCGAGTCGACCATCGCTCTCAAAAGGCGTAGCGACCGAGAAGATGAATTATTCCACGTACAGAAATCACCTTCCTACACAAACCTTCGAAACGAAAAACGTCTCGCATCCTAATTCAAGAAAACTTCAATATTCGGTTGTGATAAAATATAGGTTTAAATTTGATAAAACTCGACACCCAGCGACTGGCAAAGCAGCTCCCGAAGCTACCCACGCGATTAAGCCACCGAACGTCTTTAGTGATGCAATATGCATTCATCATCATCATCAACAGCGCAGCAACCGGTATCCGGTCTACGCCTGCCTTAATAAGGAACTCCAGACATCCCCCGAGGTCCACCAATTCGATATCCCTAAAAGCTGTCTGGCGTCCTGACCGACGCCATCGCCCCATCTCAGGCAGGGTCTGCCTCGTCTTCTTTTTCCATCATAGATATTGCCCTATGCATGCATTCAAGCAAGGTACAAATTGCGGCCTTCTACAAGCCAGATCCATCATTTTGGCTTGACCAGGTGGAGGCCGCATTTGACAGACATGGATTACCATCGGACGAAACCAAATTCAAGTACATCGTGCAACACGCGGAGCCTGAGATACTTCCATATGTTATTTCGATAGCGTGAAATCCCCCAAAATCCGACAAATACGAAAACAGTCAAGGGGCATATACGGCCTGCTTTCGACGAATCGCAGGAGACAAAGCTCTGACGGGTGCTACGGGGACGAAGCCTCGAAGGCAGAAAACTGTCTCACTGCCTCCAGCCTCTTAAAAATTTGGGCGGGACTTAAGTTATGGATGCCATTCTACGAACATTGCTGCTCGAGCTACTTCTGGAGCGAATTCGAGTAGTCCTCGGAATTTCTACCGGAAGCTCGTTAAAATGGTTTTGGTAAAACCGTCAAAAATTGACGACCATCCTGCTAGCAACCACAGCCTGCTATGCAGCAGGAAGATTTAAATTGTGGTTGCGAATTCAAGGGGCCAAAGGCGACGAATCACAAAAGGTCCACCTACTTATACGTGATAGGAAATCGGGTCTGTCTTTTATCGTTGGTATGGGGGCCGAACCTTTGGTTTTCCTGCGCAATTTTGCTGGACGACATACAGCACCGGCGAAGCTCAATCTTTACGCAATTAATAACTCCACTATCAGCACGTACGGCGAAAAATTCCTCACCCTAGACTTCGCACTCCAGTTAAAGGATAACTGGACCTTCATAAGTGCCGATGTTGCGCAACCAATTGTAGGGGCGGATTTTCTGCAACAATTTGGTGAACCAAACGACTAATCTATCGCGAGCTGGTAGGCTTGTAGACGTTTCAATGTAATCAGTTACCACAGGTTGCCATACGGCACTAGAAGATATTCTTAACGAATATAAGGACATTAGAACAGTAACCGGTATTAAAGAAGTGGCGCAAAACAACGTCTTCTATCATATCCTTATATAAGGACAAACGGTCGCTCAGCACAAAAAAAAAGCTCTCGCCAGAGAAGCTACGCGAGGCTGAAGAAGAATTCAATTTCATGCTCCAGCAGGAGATTTGTCAGCCCCTCTAGCAGTCAGTGGACCAGACCGCTAATTTTGGTCCCTAAAAGGGATGGACAGTGGAGACCCTAGGGCGACTGCAATTGTCCCAGATAAATACTTTATCGCACTCCTACAACGCGTATAATCAGATACCAGTTGCGCCGAAAGACGTACCGAAAACCACCGCCATAACCCCATTCGGCCTTCAGGGTTACATCTTACACAGTGTAGGCTTTTGACACTGATTTGATGATGATATTTAAGGAGGATCGGATTAAGGATTAGTCCGGTATTTGGTTTACCAAATCGACGAGCACGGTTCCAGACCAATGCCCAGACGAGTTCAAGCACTGGCAAGCGTTAGTAAACTTACAACTGTCGCAACTTTACTATGACATCCGATTGAAGGAGCGATCCTCTCTATCCATCGGACACGGCTATGGGTGCAGCTCTTGAGCAACTCTACAACGACACCTGGAAGCTTCTTGGTTTCTTCTCGAAGCGGTTTACAAGAACTCAAAAAAGGTACGCCACGTACGATCGTGAGCTTCAGGCGATTTACAGTGGCACTAAGTTTTCCCAACATAATGGTCGAGGGACGACCACTCATTGTAAAAACCGACCATAAGTCAACCCCTTTCGCTTTTGGGCAAAAAGTTGAGAAAGCCTCGCCTGGGCAACTTCGACAATTAGATTACATAGGTCAGTTTACGTTAACGCAAAAGAGAGGAAATTCCTATGTCCTTACGATAATCGACCGGTTTACACGATCGCCGGAGGCCGTCCCACTGAAGGGTATCACAGCTGACGCTATTGCTGATGTATTCTTCACAACTTGGATTTCGAGGTTCGGATCATCTACAGTTCTGAGATCCGATCAAGGGTCGCAATTCGAATCGATAGGTTTTAAATCTTTATCGCACTTGGTTGGGTGTGAAAAGATTCGAACGACTGCATACCAGCCCTCTACTAATGGTATGGTTCGCAAATGTGCCACAACAACGCAGAGGGGGTTGACGCATCACCTACAGTTTTGTTAGGACTCCACACGAGCGTGAAAAAGGACATCGATGCAACCGCAGTGGAACCTGTTTACGATACCATACCCCAACGACCTGGAGAATTTTTAAAAACGACGAAAAAGCAAGACATAAAGGCAATAACATCCCCTGTTAATAATTTAGAAGGGAAGTGAAGAATAGGGGCCACACACTTTGCGGCTTCGTCCCCCAAGGACCGCCAATTAAAACATAAATCCAGTGGGGTATATAAAGTGACATGTCGAGATTGTGAGTAGTCCTACAAAGGACAAACTAAAAGACTGGTTTTGGTACGCTGGGGAGAGCACGAGAGAGAAGCGGAAACCCCCAGAAGAAGGAATAAGAAGGCAAGACAAGAACAACCCTGAAATCAATGATAGCACGGCAGATGATTGAAGAGAGACATATCATCATAAGGGACAACGCACAAGTAATCAAGGAATGCGGGAACAGGAGGAAGTTGGACGCGCAGGACAGCTTGGCGATCCTACAGGAACCGGAAGAACCAGAACAGATTGAACCACGACACGGGCAACGTGCAATCGAAGCTTCTGAGAGAAGTAACACCGGGAAACATCAGCGTCTCCATGACCTCTTATTAAGTAATCTGGTAGCAATTATATCAGGGGTTATACCAGATGTCGAGTTGTTCGTTAATGTTAGGAACGAAGGGGCAGTATTGGTGCGAGAGTCAACGAGATTGAAACCAGGTCCACGTGCTCTTAATAGCAGCAAATTGACAGACAGAAAAAAGCTAACACCAGGAAACTATAATACCGAAAGCGCCAGACCAGCACAATGGAAGGCCGAGGTTTCTCGTTGGTACCATAGACGTAGGTTGACTGATAGATATCAATGAATGGATTCCTGAGTTAAATCAGCACATTACCGCATAACATGTCGTTGCGCTCTGGAAACCGTGGAAGCTGTAATAAAATATGACTCTGCGTAAATTAGCCTGGAGTGTCCGGTTCGACGAGGAAAAGTTCCTAGGATCTAACAGGGAGGCTGCATCGCCAGATCTGACCAAGAGTCGGCCCGTTTTTGAAAAACAGCTGTGGTAATCTCGAAGAACATTGGACCCTGCGGAGCCGGCGATCATCATCACTGACTAAGGAATGCAGTTTGAATTCACTCTTTTCTCGGAGTCAGGCAAACCCCTGGGCTTCGCCACCGGACAACTGTCTACCACCTTCAGTCCAACAGGATGCTCGATAGATGGCACAAAATACTAGAAGCCATTATGATGGCGAAAGGCGGTCCTTACTAGTTATAAATCCTGCCTCTCATCCAACTTGGCCTACGAACAGTCAGTCACGAGGAGTTTGTTTCAAGCCCCTCGGAACCTGAGACTCCCCAGCAACCCAGTTCTGCGTCTGCTCAGAGACGTCGTGAGCCGGATAAAATCACCTTCAATCGTGCCCAAGGATGTTGAGTCGTGCACGCACGTCTTAGTAAGGACCGACCCCTCCCTGAAGCCGTTCCAGCCACCATACAACGTACCTCACAAAGTCATTCAGCGAGGTCCGTTCCACTTTACCCTCTACTTCGGGGGCGTGCCCAAGAAGGTCATTGATAAAAAACAGGAAGAGTAGGGGGCCAAGTGTAGAGCCTTGGGGAACACCAGAGGAAGGAGAGAAGGAACCAGATGAGTGACCATGAAAAGAAACTTTGCAGGAACGGTATGAGAGATAGGAGGAAAGCCAGAAGATGACTGAGGGAGGGAAGTCTAGCGAAAAAAGTTTAGATAGGAGAATGTTATGGTCAACGGTGTCAAATTTAAGCGTTTAGCAACAAAGTTGGTAAAGACCAAAAGATTTGAAGCCGTTGATCTATGTTTCACGAAACCATGCTCCTCTTTGACAATGAGGTGACCGAATTGCGCGGTCAACCAGTCGTTGACGTATCTTTCTAGGATTTTGGAGCAAGAGGAGAGAAGAGAAATGGGGCGGTAGTTCACAGCAAGGGAAGGGTCTCCGCTCTTGAGGATAGGAATGATAATACTTAATATATGTACCCAGTTGAAAAACGCTAAAGATGAGTTCAGACCGTCAAAATTGGCTTTGCGGAAGTTGGACTTAGTGGGTTTACGCTTGGTTTTGGGTTTTGAACGAGGGAGCTCCGCTTCAAATTCAACCGCGGGATGGTGAGCGTCAGTTTTTATATACGGGGATGTGCTAGGAAATAAAGAGAGGTGGCGCTCGGGCAAGAGATCGAGAGTGCGACCCAAGGAGTTTTTGGTGGTATTGAAATTCAGGGCAGAGCAAGTATACATAAAGGAAGAAAGTGGAAGGGAAGAATGGGGGAGGTTGTTGGAAGGAATAGGAAGGCTAGGATGATTAGGCCAGTTGAGCATGGGGAGGTTGAAATCACCACAAAGGAAGAAAGGGAGGGAAGGGAATTTGACGGTAAGGAGTTCAGACAAACAGGGCTAGCACAGGTGACATATACACAAGAAACAATGAACGGGAGGAAGTTGGGCGGGGAGACACGAAGGGGAACACAATCAAAACGAAAGCCAGAGGAGAAGTAGACGAGTTCAGCGGGGAATGAATCTTTTATAGTAATTAGGACTCCACCGCCAGTGGACTTACGAGAAGCATCCCGGTCCCTGTCACAGCGGAAAGTAGAATAATATGGCATCGTCTAGCCAGATTTCGGAGATACAGATGGCATGGTGTTGCCGAGTCAGCGTGGATAAATTGAAGGCCCCTAGCTTGGTTCTTAAACCCCTGACGTTCTGATAAAACAGACGGACAGTGAACATAGATCCAGTTATATAGCTCGGCGAGTCAGGCAGGTTGCCCTGAAATTTACCCGCGAATTGGGGCGCTTATATGCCTTGATGAATACACCTTCAGGCCAGAAAGAAGGGTTGCCGAGGACATCAACTTCGTGTGGATAAGTAACCGTGAAAGATGCAATCACCCGGTCGGTGTTGTCGTCTTTTGTGAGTTTAATGCAGGACAGAGGAGAGAGTAAATCAACTTTGCTTGGGGCCACTGGTATGGATGGATGAAGTGCCAGGATATATGGCGGTAGCGGGAAGCAGAGCTTCGTTGGCGACAGGAACGATGTCAGAAAGTGGGGCGGCTGTGTTCCGATTCGAAACTTGCTGAGGAGGCTGCGGATATTGTCCCATCGTAGGCGTGATGGAGCGAGAAATGAAAGGGTGCACATGGCTGTAAACAGTTGGAGATTGTAAGGAGTCCCAAAAGATATGTCGAACTTTGGAAGGTCTAATGAAAAGGAGAGTCAGGAAAAGGGCATAATCCCTCGGCCCAAGGAGTCATAGTTTCTGTCCCCACGACCCTGTAAATATGGTGCGAAAATACAGACTGAAAAGCCATTATATCAATGGTGACATGGGTCGGCCATTGGCTTCCCACTATCTCCTTTTTTGTAGATCTCATTGTGAGCCAAAGTGTTACCTTTCTATACCAATTATTATGAATGGACTCCTGTGGCCTATTGTCCATTCCTATGTAACTAAAGAGTGAAAATCATCAGCGGCAGGAGTACAAAAAAAAGATACAGAGCTGAATATCTTTCTTTTTCCAAGCATTCTCTTCAGTTTGAGTGTATATTATACTTTCAACAAAGATGTATTCATGTCCTTCTATCTGCATAAGTACAAAAAAAGGATATATATATATAGAAAGAGGCAAAAAAAATTAATATGAAACAAAACAAATGTAAACACAACAAAATCAGAAAATTATTCCTCCTCGGCTTTGATTCTGTTTATATCATTTTTAAAAAGGATATTTTTTGTAGGTGGGTATGTAAGTTTGTTGCAGAAATGTTTTGTGCTATCCGCTCCCAGGAAGGACCTCACGTTGGCAGGAAAAAAACAGACAAATAAAAGTAGATATAATAAAAATAAAACAGGTGAAAGGAAGAGGAAGGGAAAGCGAAGACTCGTTGCTGTTGAATAAAAAGGAAAAATGAAAAATAAAGGAGGAAACAGAGAGAAAAGTTGGAAATACGATTGGTGGCGGTGGTGATGATGATGATGATGGACCATTTATTGTTTGCGAAATGTATATTTTATCATTGGTATTTCCAATACTACTACTGAAAATCAGAAAAGGAAAATGAAGAGTGGGTGATTGAATAGGAATTGTATTTCAATTTGCTGTTATATAAGGGGCCAGGACACCAGCGTCGTAGGGTTAAAATCCTGATTCGGAATAAAAACTGTGCAGTTCCTCCCTTAAAATGTCCAATCAATCGGATTTGATTAAAATTTGCAAAAAGATAGGCGTAGAATAAAAGGATATTCAAAATAGCGCCCAACGTGGGTCAAGTTTCTCTACTCAGGTATATTTTTCGTCCCCGAAGACAAGTGGAGAGAAAAAGAAAGGATAGGAGAGTGGTAAAGGGAAAAAGTGATTGACTATGGAAATTTGAGCCAATCGCATAAAAGGGTACCCTTAAGTATTGACGGACAAGTTAAAGCCACTGGGTTGACAAATACATTACCAAAATCTTAGTCAATTTGGGCGCTCCCGAATAACTAGTGGACGATGGACCTAAGACATAAAGACCAACTTACGGGATTCCACAAGGATCACTTCTCGGTCCTTTCCTGTGGATTATAATTTACAATGGAATTTTCAAGTCGCAACTGCCTAAAAGGGTGATAATCATTGGCTTTGCAGACGACATTGGAGTGACTATCGTGGTACAAGACATTGAGGAGATCGGGGTCCTTACAAACGAGGCAATTTTTGAAATAAGATCTTGGCTAGCAGAACCCCACCCCCACCCAACGAAGGAAGCAAAACTTCGAAAAGATCACCATTGAACTCATCATACCTTCGCAACCAACGCTTGAATACCTAGGAGTCATGGTTGACGAAAGGCTAAAATTTAAGCCTTAAAATGGATCAAACGAAGGCACGGTCAAGTTAACTACGATCTGACTCAATTCCTAAGTCGACACGGAGGGTATTATGCATACCTTTTTTGCCCGACAATCGAGATGATTTCAGAGGATAAGGATGTTCGCCGCACAGAGGGCGGAGGCGGGAATTGACGCCGAGGTGCGGTTGTCATCCGGGAATATCGTACATGATATGTTAGCCTCGGAGAAAATTTGGAGGGCGGTGGAAAAATTAATGAAGGTGATCCACAATCTGGTGAGGAAGGAGAAGTAGCAAATTACGACATGAGCCGTTGTTCGTAATTGGTCCTGCCCTGCGATGTAACACCGATGCTGTCTTGCGGGGATAAGCGAAGGAGAAAGAGGTCTAACGAGCCTCAACATGAGCAAGTCCGTCTAGTACGTACCCCGAATGAGAATATTCAGCGACTTAAATAGGGGGTCAGAAGCAAGGGCATGTATTTTACCAACTAGGTGATGCGATAACGCAGTTTGTTTGAGTAATTTACAAGTATGGAGAGAGTCTGTAACAAAGCCACATTGATGAGCTGAAGAACGGCAAAAAGTTCAGCAGCCAAGACTGTACTTACTTTCAAACAACACGTGAGACATGTATCCCTTCACCACCAACTATAATGGAGACGGACCCATCCTTCATGAATGCGGCGTCCGACGCAAAGGCCAGAAAACCCCTTGATTTGAGACCCTCCACAGCCCCAACACACGCAGCTATCACATGGGCTCTGCCGGCGTCAACCAAGTTACACGACACCTGAAGCCTGTTAGAGGTTATGGGAATAACGTTGGGAATTACAGTAATGAACAAGCTTTGGAGGGACTTATAGATCGAGGAGAGACCATTGTCAGCATCTGGGTTTTGCACCACCAATTGATAGGTTTAAGGATTCCTTTCCTTTAATTTAGGAAGTGCTTTGGCTGCCATAATAGACCCTCTGAAACGGAGTGGTTGGCCAAAGCAGAGAAGCACTCTACAGCCCTAAAATACACAGCCGCCATATAGGCTCTATCGGCGCCACTCAAACCATACGGTAGGATAACCTGAAGTTTCTTAGAGGTTGTGGGAATAACGTTGGGAATTATAGTATCGAACAGGCTTATCGATCGAGGACAGACCATTGTCAGCATTCCTTTTCTTTGATTTAAAAAGTTCTTTGGCCAGAAGAGGCTTTCTGAAACGGAGTGGTAGGTCTTTGGGCAAAGCAAAGACCTGGTGTAAGGGAGTGGTTCTGATCAGCTCAAAGCATCTTCTCAAGAGACAAGGAGATATTGAGTTGAGTTTGCTTTCAAAGTACTTTGGAGGGTTCATAGTGTTAATGGCGGCATATTCTATGATGGACCTTATCCCCTAGATCTATAGAGATTAATAGCCTTTTGGCGTGGGAAGTCCCAAGAAAAATCGACCAAAAAATTAAGCAATCGACCAACCTGGAGGGTTTTAGTAATAATAGAGTTCAAATGGTCTCTTGCAGAGTACGTCCTCGTTCTCTTTACCAAAAAAGGTGATGGACTTAACATGGGTGAGGGTATGGTCATAAATTTTAATGAGCAGAGGTGTTACTCTGTTTCTTTTGATGAAGATAGATTTGGATTTGGTTAGATCAATCGGTAGATCCAATTAATGGGATTCAGCGACGAACACATTCATCTGCATTTGGAAATATTTGGAGGTCGAAATTCAATCATCTCTAGTGGAAGATTTCAATGCCATCAGGGCAGGGATGCTGTATAAATGTTAAATAGCATTGGACTTACAATGCATCTTTGGCGAATGCCATTGCCTACATGAACACAGTCTAGCCCTAGCTGGAAGCGCCGATTGAACATTATCCTTGACACCTATAAAACAATTCCAACAGGAAAAAGGAAATTTGACATTATGTCACTCAGGGTCGTCAGGTCAACCTTCTCATAGGCGTTCTTCATATCCAGGATCACAGAATTGCTTTTAGTGATCGTTGATGCAGGCGGATCTGGATTTACCTGTATAATAGGCCTGTAAACTGGTACGATTTTGTACTCATCAAAGAATTTGTTGATTCGAAACTTGATCACTGAATGAAGCAGTTTGGCAAATACGTTAACGAGAGCAATTGGGGAGTAACTAGTCAAAACTTCAGCGTCCTTAAGGATTTTGGGGATGGATATCACTCGAACAATAGACCAGTCCTCAGGCGGACTTAATTTACACCAGGTGAGGTCCAGACCCTGCAGCAAAGCAGATGAAAGTTTCTGAACCCAACCAGCGTATAGTCACATAAGTAAGTAATATTGTCAGGCCCAGGGGCGGAGACATGATTGTGCCTAAGCAAGGCGGTAGTTAGCTCTTTTTTATAGAAGTTCTGAGAAACTATAGGGTATCTAAGGACAGCTGGAAGAGAAGGGGATGGGGGTCAATCCTACCTAACCAGAAATTCAGGATACTCAGATAATTTTCTCTTGGGTCCCAGCGCGGGGTTTTGTCACTAAGGTACTTTCGAAATCCCTTGTTAATTACTCCGCCCCCAGATGAAACCTAGACGTTTCAGCGACTGAACTCGGAACTGCGTTCTCCATCATATGGCGAAGCGAATGCGACGTTGGTTTGGGGCGCAAACGGGCTTCAGCTTGGATAGGAAGACAGCCTTTTTATGTCTCCCGATCTCAAGCTGAAATAAATTCTCTCCCCGCTCGAGAACACGGTACGGGCCTTCGTATGGAGGCTGCAGCGGCTTCCGGACAGCATTCGTCTTGACCAGGACGTGCGTGCACGTGTCCAGCTCCTTGGGCGCGCAGGCAGGTACGGAGGAGTATCGTGTGGGAGGTTGGGCTGTAATGCGACGAAGGTTGTCTTTCAGTAGGCGCAGCAATCCCGAATCTGTGAGACCCGATCTCTTGTCGAAGACCGGATCACTTGGGAATCTTGGGTTCTCCCCGTATACTAGCTCCGCGGGGCTGTTCGTAGGCCGAGTAGGATGAGAGGCAAGGCCTGAGTCCAGGACGGATCATCGCGAGCCATAATGGCAGCTTTCAGCGTCCGGTGCCAACTTTCTAGCATCCTATTGGATTGCGGGTGGTATGCCGTAGTTCGTTGGCTTTTGAATCCCAGCAGTTTGCCTAACTCCGAGAAAAGGGTGGACTTAAATTGCATTCCCTGGTCAATGATCATCACTGCAGGGACGCCAAAGCGAGGGATCCACTCTCGACAGAGGGCTTCGGCACAAGATTGGACCGTAATGTCCTTCAGAGGTATTGCCTCAGGCCACCGCGTGCGAGTCTCGCAAAGGCCTACGATGTCGAGGTGTATGGTGTGGAACCGCTTGGTGGTGCGGGGAAATAATCCCACTTCTTTCCTTACATGCCTGGTGACCTTGCACTTTTGGCATGCGGTGCACTCTCTGGCCCAGGAGTTGATGTCCTTCTCGGTGACTAACCAATTTGACGTCCTGATGCCTGGATCCACTACGTCGTGAACCGTGTGGAACACTTCCTTACGGAAGATGGTCGGAATGTATGGCCGGGGTCCCTTTTCCGAGTATTCGCAGCAGAGGGAGAGAGATTCGAGCCAAAGATGGGCAACTCCCGAAATTTGTATTTGGGGTTGGATTTGGCGATAGCCGGGAAGTAGAGTGAGGCGGGGATGTTAACCTCGGAGACACGTGACAAAGCGTCAGCAACTATGTTGTCCTTGCCGGACACGTGCTGTATGTTGGACGTGAACTGGCTAAAGTTGACGAGGGGACGCTTTGTTCGGCTTTTGTTTCAAAGCGTATGTGGGAGGCTTATGGTCCGTGAACATTGTGAACGGTCTGCCTTCTAGGGAGAAGCGGAAGTACTTAATGCTCAATTACGCGGCGAACAGTTCCCGATCGTAGGTGCTGGAGTTCCATTGAGCGGGGTTTAACTGTCTGGAGAAAAAGGTCAACGGCTGCCAGACTTGATTCATCTTTTGGTGAAGACAAAAACGGCTAGGGGTGCATCTTGCCAAGGAAATGCCAAGAGTGTACCATCAGCCAGTTGCTGTCGGGATTTATCAAACGCGCGGGCAGCCTCTTCAGACCACACAATCTCTCGTGTGTCCTTTGTTTTGGGGCCAGACAAGTACGCATTCAAAACGAACTGGTGTTGGGCGGCTTTGGGCAAGAAATGACGATAGTAGTTTAGCATGCCCAAGAATCTCCGCAAATCCTTCGGTTTCGGTTTTCGCTTGCACCTTGTCTGGGCCGGGTTGTATTCTGTCAAGTGGCCGAGGAATCTCACCTGTGTCTGGAGGAACTTTAATTTCTCAATGTTTAGGACTAAACTGGCCTCAAGGAGACGTTGAAAAATACATTCGAGATGGGCTAAGTGCTCAGACTCTGAGGAAGAAGCGACCAAAACATGATCCAAATATACGAAACAGAAGTCGAGGTTTCGCAGGACCGAGTGGATGAATCTTTGAAAGGTTCGTGGAAAGTCATCGGTGTGAAGTCGAAGAGTCTTTGTGTTTGGAATGTCTTCTGGAGCTACAGGGATTTGGTGATAGGCCTTGGTTAAATCCAAGGTCGAAAAGATGCGGCAGTTTTCGAGATGATGCGCAAGGTCGTGAATGAGCGGAATAGGATATCGGTCTGGAACAGTCTGTGCATTTAGAGGGGCTTAGGGACCATATGGAGTGGGGAGAACCAACAACTGTCCGGAGATCTGCAGATACCCTGTTGCATATGTTGTTCAAACTCTTTCCGTGCAATAGCCAGCTTCTGGGGTGGTAGGGGACGCATCGAGAAGATAGGGGATTTCTAAAAAGACGTGACAGATAAGTCAGTCCAAATTTCACGACATCGCTACATACAAATGGTTGTGACATGTAAAAAGATGATGGTCTGAAAATGTTCTGCATGTCTCCAAATGATAATGATGATGGTAATTTATGGTTAGATAACATAACAATAAACACACGGAGGGACACAAGTGCAAACATTAATACGAATATAAAAACGAACATCATATGCATGTATGACAAATAAGACGAAGGAAAACAATAAAAATAAAACAGAAATCTCAACTCTGCAACTCTTTTAAGAAATGGAGCCTAGTTGGGGATATATCTACACAAAAAGATACTTTTCCTCTGCATTTTGTAGAAAATCTTTTTTTCTTTGTTCGTTCCCAGCATGTTCATTTGGTATTTTATTGTTACGTAGGTAATTTTGTATGAACAAGTTACAAGTCTTCCAGTTGTGAATTAGAGTGTTTTAAAAGGAAGTGACGAGCCGAACAGAGAATGGTTGGGGTTGGGTGACATGGGCTCATCACATACAATATAAATGACATTTTTAATTAGGAGGAGCATAGCAGAAGATTTTATGTTATTCATAGCATAGCATAGGGTCCCGATATTTTTTTCACTTAATTCATTCTGTTTGGATTTTTCCGGAGATGTAACATCATAAATCCCAGGTTAATCCATAGTTTGTCGTGTTATTGTTTTGGTGTTATTCAACAAAAATAAGATTTAAGACTGCGGAGGATGGATAAGAAAATCGGGGGGTGGAGCAGTTGGAAGGGATTGACGGAAGCAAAAATGTCTAAATGTTAGGTGGGAATAGTGGACTGTACGTAGATTGGCTTGGAGGCAAGGAAAATACTAGTATAAACTTAAAAACTTAGTTTATTAACAGCTACGGAAAAATGCTTTAGGCCGGTGGTATGGCGGAGAGAGAAAGAAGAAGAAAAAAAGTGACTTTTGCTTCGGAGAGCTGGCATGGCCTTCCGGCGATCATCGCGCCACAAGGAAGCGCGAATCTGGTTCAAATTCAAATATGCACAAACACTAAATAAACTCAACAGAATGGGGGAATGCCATGTTTTGCCTGTTTCTTCAAAACAGGAAGACCAATTTTATATTCATGTATCTTAAGATGTATCTTGGAGTTCATTTTTTATGACCACATGGGATGCCCTTTTTCATGTTTCCTGGTTGTAAATTTAATTCAAAGACAATAACTTTTTGTTTTTTTTTTTGGATGTTCAACATCACAAATCATTCAAAATAGTCATGTCTCCCTGGTTCCTTTTAAAATTTTGAAAATTTCCATTTCTAATGCAGACATTTCTGGCCGTTTTTATTGTTTTCAAAACTAACATTCCGACATGATCTAGCTTGAAATGTGAGAATAGAATGGGAACAGATTAGAATGAATTTAAGATTTGAGTGGAATATTCGTTGAGCAAGTATTTACATCGTGTTCTCAACTTGTTTGTCTGTCTGTTTAGTGGAATTTCAGCGTAACAAGACAATATTAATTGTATTGTTTTGTGTGTGAAGTGTTCTATGTTTTTAGTGCTTTTGTTGTTTGTTAGACGGGACACATTGTGAACAATATAATGAATTTCGTCTCATTATACGATCAAATGAATGCGTTAATTAGTTTGGTGTTAAATAGATGCATCGTTCTAGTGAGAATGGATCTTGTGTTGTAACATGACATGTAATTTGTTTTATGGGTGACGAATTTAGAATAGGAACTGATGGGCAACAATAGATGGCTGTATTGTGTTATGATGTCTATGTAAATCGACATGGATGAGTCAATGCTTCATACATATGGGATCGACCGTAAGTATGACGCGATGTTACTGGAGGTCAAAGGGTAGTATAGGTCCCAGGGCGAAACGTAGAGTGGTACCCACGATGGAGCATAAAACCTGGGAAATGCCTGCTGAACCAGCACCAAGAGCTCTCCTACCAAACCCTATCTTCACCTCTTGACTGCCTCACAGAAAAGGCCGAAGTAGAGGAGGCGCTAAATCGTGAATGTCCAGAGGTGACCAATGCCCAGGTAGGTATCACCTCTGTAAATGCTCGAGGCCAAAAGCTCGCCGTGGTGGAAGTCCCCGAGCAATATGCGTGGAAACTCCTTAGCAGGGGGAGAATCAAAATGGAATGGGTAGTATGCAAGGTGCGAATGCAGTCCCCACCAAGTGCTACAGGTGTCTGGACTATAGGCACACGTCAGCAGCTTGCAAGGGTCCTGACAGGAGGTCAGCATGCCAAAAATGCGGCCAAGTGGGTCATCAAGCGAAGACCTGCAAAGAAAGCGAGAATTGCGAGTCTGGTGAAAGCGTCGCACACACTCCGGGGGGTCGGGATGGTGTCCGATCTTCAGGGCGTAATTGGAGAGGGCTATGGTGCGAACGGCATGATCCGCATTTTGCAAATTAACATGCACCGGAGTGCATCCGCTCACCAGTTGCTAGCACAGTTCACTGCAAAAGTAAATGCTGATCTAGTGCCGATTAGCGAGCAATACCGAAACAAGGACACGTCCTCATGGCATCTCGACTTATCGGGCACCGCTGCCATCTGGGTTCGGGACAACGTTCGACTTTGTGTTCTTGCCGAAGGCCGGGGAACGGGTTTGTCTGGATCTGGTGTTTAAGGACAATGTTTTTTAGCGTTTACCTGACGCCGAATGGGACGATGCCGGACTTTCGGCGCCGGCTTCATGCTCTAGAGGACGCCATTTCGAGCAGGGAGGGACGAATCCTGGTTGGCGGTAATTTTAATGCCAGGGCTCTTGAATGAGGCATGCCTCAGTCAGACTCGATAGAGCAACGGATTCTGGAAATGGCGGCGAGAACCGGGCTCGTAGTTTTAAACATCGGATCCACGCCAACCTTTCGGCGCCCAGGTTGTGAAGGAAGCATTCCTGATATCACTTTTGCGTCGGAATCTCTGGCATCATGGGTGGACGGGTGGCGAGTCCTCGAAGATTTCTCGGCAAGTGATCATCAGTACATTGCGTTCGAAGTGTTTGACGCTATTTGCCGGCGAGCACCAACACGACGCTTCCCCTGCGTGTGGAATGTCGCAAGGGTGAGCATCGGGAAGTTCGTCGAAGCTCTTGGAGCAGGTAAGGCCGCGCTGGGGGGCAATCTGGGGGGTGGTAGTGTCGCAGCTGACACCGTCGCAAATCCAGTGATGAACCTGATAACGACGGCGTGGGAGGCTTCCATACCCCAGAGAGGCCCCAGGCGCGACCTTCTATGTACTGGTGGACGGCAGAAGTTCCCGACCTACGAAGGGAGTGTCATAAGCTTCGCAGTTTGGCACAACGTTTACACGCCAACGAGGAGGCATGTGTCACAAAGGCACAATATAGATTAGCAAAAAGGAGATTCCGCAACGCATAAATAAAAGCAAAGCTCGCGGCTGGCAGAATCTTGTTAACGAGGTGAATCAGGACCCGTGGGGACTTGGCTATAAGCTTGTCACCCGGAAAATTGGGGCTCTGCGGAAGTCCTGCATACTGAACACCGACCAGATGGACCGCACTGCGCCGGCATTATTCCCTAGACACCCTGTACGGGTTGGTGTAAATAGAGCGGAAAGCGTCGTGGATTGCCCCCATTTCCACAATGAGATAGCTCGAAGAAGCGGTTCTCACTATGAAAAAGAGGAAGGCGCCAGGTCCTAATGGCATCCCACCAGAAGTTTACAAATTGGTGTTCCGTCAACGGCCAGAATTGGTGCTTGAAGAGTTCAACGCCTGCTTGAAGGAGGGCATTTTTCCCTTGTCGCTGGAAAGTGGCCAGACTCGCGTTGATCGGTAAGGGTAAAGGAGACCCGGAACTCCCGTCTGCATACCGCCCGATGTGTATGCTTGACACGACCGGAAAAGTGCTCGAGGAGCTCATCAGGGGTAGATTGCCGGGGACTTATCCGCAAGGCAGTTCGGGTTTAGAACAGGGAAATCTACAGTGGATACTGTTCTGGAGGTCGTAAATGCGGGTAATCGTGCCGAGGCACACAGCCGCCGATCCCGACGGATAGTGCTTCTCATAAGGCTTGATGTCAGAAATGCCTTCAATTCCGTAAGATGGACAGACATGCTAGGCACACTAGAGAACTCCTTCGTTTAATGCTGGACTCGAGATGAGCTTCTTCGAGCAAATCAAAGCAGCTGCGGACAGGACTGCAGTTGAAGTCGCAGCCTTGAGTCGGCTAATGGCGAATGTCGGGGGCCCTATATCAACTAGGAGACGTCTTCTCATGGGAGCAACGAAGTGCGTTCTTCTCTATGGTGCGGAGGTAATGGCTGATGCCCTTGACAAGGAGGTGCATCATAAACGAAGCGCTCAAGTGCAGAGGCGGGGAGCTTTGCGAGTGGCGTCTGCTTATCGCACCGTCTGCGAACCGGCGGTGATGATCATCGCGGGAGTGATCCCCGTTGCCCTCCTTGCCAAGGAGCGCAGAGCTATCTTCCGCCGTCAGGGCGAAAACTTAAGAGAGGTGGTTGCCCGTGAAGAACGTCAACGCACCCTTACCGAGTGGCAACTTTCTTGGCCAAGGGGCAGGTAGACTGCGCGGCTCATTGACAAATTAGACCCGTGGTTGAACAGAACGCATGCGGTAAAAAACAATCGTGGAAGACAGGAAACTGCAACAGCGTTTATTTTATTGGGGGAACGCATAAATCAAGTCTGTGAGTTCATTAACGATAGGCGGAATATCCACCAAAATATCAGGGCTCTAATACGTGGCATTAAGTTGTTCTATATTAGGGCGGTGGAGAAGAAAAACGCCCAAGTGTCGTGGGGCAAAATCATGTGTGAGACGCAGGGGACGCTTTCTCAACATAAGGAATCAGTGAATCCTCGGTGTCCAACAAACGGCCAAAAAAAAAAACGCCCCTTTGCCGAAGAAAGCTGCGCCGGAGATAGTTTCGGACAGTTCTTTGGTTACAGCTCGAAGATCCGAAGAATGGACAAACGCGGCAAAAACCGGCAGGAGAAAAAGAAGATTCGTCCGGAAAAAAATCAATGAATCACATCCAAGAAAGGAGATGTATCCTACGCCGATATTCTTCGGAAAATCAAAGCCGCTCCGGAATTAACAAACTTGGGCGGCAGTGTGAATCGTATCAGGAGTCCGCAAAAGGGGGACCTGATGCTGGAGCTAAACAACTCTAGCGAGAAGACAGTGGTTAGTTTTCGCTGTCAAAAAGGTGCTAGGTGAGCAAGCAGACGTGAAAGCTCGAAGGCAACAGATAGTAATCGAATACAAAGACCCAGACGAGGTCACATTACGAGAGGATATCTGTGCTGCGCTAAGGGAACAATTCAACCTTAGCGAAATAGAAGAAAGATCCATCGAAAGGATGAAGAAAGAGGAGGAGGTATACAGACCGCTATTATTAGCTTGTTGAATATGTTGGATCGTGTGCCGACCTAGGGAGCAAGTATCTCTTGACAGATGCTTCAGATGCCTCGAGTTCGGTCACTTTGCAGCAGCATGTACTAGTGAGCATGACAGGCCGAGAAGGTGCAGGAAGTATGGAGAAGAGGGCCACCTTATCAAAGACTGCCTGGGAGATCCACGATGCATGTTGTGCAAAGGGAGAAACGGAGTAGAAGAGTAGATGCTAGGAAGCACAGCCGGCGATTTCAACGCGTGAGCCTTAGATCGAATAACAAACACGAGGGACCAAATCTTGCTTGAAACCTTCGCGCAGCTGGACATCGTACTAGCCAATGTTGAATGCCTGCCCACTATCCAAGGCAGAGGGCTAGGCTCAATCGTCGATCTAACCTACCTCAGTACCTCGTTGGGAAGAATGATGGTCTGGTGGGTAAGTGAACACTACACCCACAGTGACCACCTCTCACGACATCAGGAACGGAGGGGGCGACAGTCGAGTGAGCAACATAAGGGGAAAAACCAGGATTATTTGGGTGGTCCATTGGAGCTTTTGAGGAAGAGACATTCCTGGTGGTTTTAGAAGGAGGTTACGTCCCAAAGTGAGCCAATTACGTCAGACAGATACGAACCCGTGGGGCGCTGTTTACAAGGTTGTAATGAACAAAATTCGGGGATAAAAATCACCCCAAGTCACGTGCCCGCGACTCTTGTTCAAAATAATCGCAATTCTTTTTCCACAACAGGAGGAAAGTGAACCTCAACCAACGGTTCAAGAGGACGGCTTTACAATCTCAGAGGGTTACCGAGGAAGAGCTACGGGAGATGTGTGGACGAATTGGGGATAATAAAGTTCTGGGATTGGATAAAATTCCGAGGAAAGTTGGTAGCTAAAGTTAGGCGTGCATGGTTCATATGTGCGTTTGAATCGTGCATGGTGGAAGCAGTGTGCCCGGCGCAGTGGACAAGGCAGAAGTTGGTTCTGCACCCTCTTCATACCGGCCTATCTGTCTTTTAGACACTATGGGGAAGATGCTGGAGAGGCTGATATACAGCAGGCTGCTTCCGTTCGTCGAGCTAGCGGGTGGTCTATCGGAGCAGCAGTACGGGTTTTGTAAAGCGCGGTGCACAGTCAATGCTATTGAAACGGTCGTAGACCTGGCCCGGGAGGTATTGGCCGCTGGTACGTGCTGCGCGGTGGTGACGCTGGATGTCAGAAATACCTTTAACTCAACCAACTGGGGCTGGATTAAGGGCTAAACCGGGTGTTCCTGGTTACTTAGCTCGGATAATCGAGAGTTTCCTATCGGAGAGACTTCTTTGGTACGCCGGGCTGGAGGAATATATTGTAATAGCAGGTGTACTGGGGCTCCTGCTGTCGAACATAATGTACGACGGAGTGCTCGGCCTTCGCGTCCCACAGGAGGTTTTGCAGACGACTTAGCAGTGGTAGTACTTGGGAAACACCACCAGGACGTGGAACTGCATGCAAGTGAAACCATTCACGCCATCAAAGCATGGCTCCAAACGATGAAATTGGGTCTGGCAGAAGATAGGACGGAGAAGGAGGCAAAACAACACTGTCAAAATCTAGGTTGGCAATCACAAGGTCGTTTCAAAATCAGTCATTAGATACCTGGGGGTAATGATCGATGCCAGGTTGAGCTTTAAGGGGCACTTGAACTATGCACACGAAAAGACAGAAAATGCTAGCTTATCTCTAGCAAGGGTGGTGCCTAATATTGTAGGTCCAAAATCTAGTCACCGGCTGCTTATCGCAAGGGTGGTATAATCCATCCAAACATGGGTTGACTATGGGTTTTTTTTTAATTTCTGCAGTGGCTTAACATTCTAAGAATGATATCACCAGTTTTCCAGGTAAAGTAGAGTGGATGTACCAGAAAGGTGTAGAAAGAGTTCGAAGCCAAGATAACAGTGGAATGAACGAAGCTAATGCGAATAGACCAGGTTCATAATATTCCCTCTCGCGGCAATTTTACTGCCTAATTGTTGCTTCACAAGGTTCATGAGGATCCCCACAGACCCTTTGGTTGCTTTCATCTATACGGTCATGTGCACAGAAACGTTGAAGTAGGACTTACTCATGCCGAGTTGATACATCTGCATTTCAGATTTAGTTGTCCTTAGTAAGTGTCCTTAGCAAGTAACCTTCGATTCCTTGAATTGCTTCCTTGTCTTTTTCCAAGGGTGTTGTACAAATATTGTGAGAGGGGAATCCTTCCTGTTTTGAATGCTTGTTGCAAGAGTGGCCCCCGGACGTTTACCTTACCCTCGAAGTCTTTCAAAGCGTCCCCAGATCTTCAGTCTGATCTTTTTCTTTCTTTTTTCTTTTGTCGTGAAAAATGGCAATGTCAATTTTCCCTTTCGCTTCGACCTGGGTAGCGATATCGCTGAATAGGTTGGGGCCATATATAGACTCTGCCTTCTGCGAGAAAAGTATCTCATTCTTATATGTATCTAATGTGCACCCGCTATCGAGGCGCTATCACTGCGCGTTGTTCTCGCCAAAAGGATAATTTCGTCCACCACACTTTTTCAAGAGGTGTCCCTTCCTCTTTTTCCTTCAGCTTTCGGATTTTCGAGTGCCTAAGAGAGTTTTTTACCAACTTGTGGCTCTTGAAGAAACATCTTATTTTGTGCATATTTTTGTCAGGTAATCTGGGGTTTGCGGAAGTAGCGGTTTGGAATCCTTGCCGCATAAATTGCAAGGTTTATTTCTCTGATTATACTTTGATATATTCTTCTCCTTAGAGGTAAGAATGTCGCGTGATTTTGGCAAATAGCATTCCCGGATCTACGACTATCTGGTCTTGAAAATGACAGGGGATGGGCCACGGCCCTGCCGAGAACCGAGCAAGAGTTCTTGACACAAATTAGTCCGAGCAGAACAATCGACTGTATGCACGTTAAATAGTTGTATTCTCGCTGAAAAAACGGATGAACTCGTGGAAGGATTTTAGGGGAATCTCATTGAGATTTGCGCTCTGCAAGATACTGGAGGTAGTAGTGCCAAAAGTTGCGATACAGAACACAAACGCGGTAAAAATATCAACTTTTATGAACTTTTCTATTTTGGTAGCCCACCTAGACACATAGTTGGCATTGCGTTTGATCCATTTCTTTATCGTAGGAAGGTCGACCTAATGGCTTCCAGAAACCCGGACTTGCTGACGACTATGTCGTCATTGCGGGTGATCTTAATGGCCAGCAAAAGATTTCATGGGGGAAAGGGGTGAGGATGACAAGTGCACAACCGATTTTGCGTTCCACAACTACAGGTTCTTGTGATTGATTCATCAACGAACGTCTCAAATCTAAAAATTTGGTAATGTCTGTCCCTCTCCCTCGTTTCTGGATGCTGACCGACTATAAAAGACAATGAGAGAGGTGTTTTCAATGCTATGGGCAGGTGATTCATGCCAAGATTGGTCTAGACATTGAATTCGATGGGAAACAGATAAAAGGCTTGTCGAAGTAATGACGGCTTGATACGCTGAATAGTGATCTCCAACCAGATCAGGCCTTTGACCAAACAAAATGGCGGAACTGATCAAGACGATACAACCCCGCTTCTGAACGTACAAAGGGCGAAGAAGAAGATTAGATACTCAGTTACTTTCGAAATCAGTTTAAAACGAATAGGGGGTAAGCCTTTTCATTAATTCATTCATGATATCCTCCGAACTCCGCCATGCTATTAACATAGTATGCTGGTCCCAAGCCCAGGTAAAGGAGGAGGGTTTGAGGCAACGTACTCTGTACTATCCTCAGTAAAACAAAAATCAAATGCTGAGATCAGGGAAAGAGATAAATAGAGTATAGTTGGCGTTACTCTACTATGCTAAATCCTACCTGATCTCTCTTGGTGACAGGGTCCGCGACAGGTCGACCAAGAAAATGCATAGAATGTCGTTACAAACATGATGATCGGATTGAGTCACAAGCCTCGGAGAAATGCTAGGGCGTCCACCTCAGTCGACGCGGCAGGACGGGCCCCGATCCTGTCGAGAAATGGGCAAGGGTTCTTGACGCATGGACGGCGTCAGGACGTAAGCAAGTTAGTCCGCACACAACGAACAAAACAAATACGTGTCTGCACGCTAAATTTTGGTACCCTGAGTTGAAAGACGGAGGAACTCGCAAGAGCCCTTCGAAAAAGGTGCATTGATATCTGCGCTCGGTAAAAATGGCTACAAACTTCTCTATTTTGGTAACCCACACACTCAATATGGTGTTGGCATTGCCATCTCAGAGGGTTTCCGTGATGCCATTAAAGAAGTCGAACGATTTGATGATCGGCTGATGAAGCTCACCATTATATCAGCTGATCGCACTATTCACTTCTTCACCGCGTATGAACCACAGACAGGTCGACCTGATGCCGAGAAAAATGCCTTCTGGCAACTTCTCGATGAAAAGACTTTTCACGTGCCTGCTGACGATTATATAATCACTGCCGGCGAGAATACTTCGAGCAGATTTCAACTCAAGAATTTGCTCATCCTCCACTTCCACAATCATTGCCGACATTTGGAGCAGTTCCACCAGTCCGCGCAACTGAAGTCGAGGAGGCAATAAAACAAATGAAATCGGGGAAAGAAACAGGACCTGACGACATTGCATCTGAGCTCTGGAAAGCGACGAGCTGGGACCCAACATTGTGGCTCAGGGAATTCTTTAGCCGGGTTATCCAGGAAAGAAGAACACCATCTGACTGGCAAGAAAGTACCACTGTTCCAATATGGAAAGAGAAAGGTAGCCCAGCAGAATGTTCAAATTACCGTCCGATCCGGTTACTTTCCCATACCATGAAGATTTTTGAACGCATTCTTGACAACCGTATTCGCGAAATCGTTGAAATAACCGTGAATCAAGCCGGATTTGTCAAGAACTGCGGAACTACTGACGCAATACACGCTGCGCGGTTACTCATGGTGAAACATCGTGAGAAGCATCGCCCTCTTTACATTGCCTTTCTGGATCTAGAAAAAGCGTTTGACCGTGTACCACACGAACTCATCTGGTATGCTTTACGACAACACTTCGTGCCAGAAGAACTCGTGCGCTGGGTTCACCGTGCTCTACCACGATCCGAAAAGTAAAGTTCGAAGTATGGCGGGTGTATCAAAACCGCTTCGTGTCTCTGTTGGAGTTCATCAAGGAAGTGCCCTCTCACCACTCCTCTTTGTCCTTGTTATGGACACTGTCACAGGGGATATCCAACGTCCAGCGCCCTACACACTGCTTTATGCAGATGATGTTTTCCGAGCATCTGATAGCAAAAATGATCTCGAGCAACTTGTTCAAAAATGGAATGATCGCCTCATGCAACACGGTCTCAGATTGAATTTAAACAACACTGAATTTTTGACGACCGGTCCCCATGAAACAGGCACAATCACTGTCAGCGGCAGTGATCTGACCAGAACTGAGCGATTTAAATACCTCGGGTTAACCCTATCAGCCAATGGAGAACTGCGTCATGAAATTGTTTCACGCATTAACGCAACCTGGATGAAGTGGTGTTCCACAACTGGTGTTCTTTGTGATCCACGTATCAATGAACGTCTCAAATCTAAAATTTACCGCAATGTCGTCCGTCCAGTCGCTCTCTATGGTTCTGAGTGTTGGCCGACCATAAAAGACAATGAACGGCGTCTTGCGGTAATGGAGACGAAGATGCTGCGTTGGACTAGTGGCGTCACACGTTTAGATCACATCCGAAATGAGGATATCCGCGATCGTTATGGGGTTGCACCGATCGTGGAAAAGTTGCGAGAGAGGCATCTTCGATGGTATGGTCACGCAATTCGTGCAAACGAGGATTCACTTGCCAAGATTGGTCTGAACATCGAGGTCGATGGTAAACGACCAAAAGGCAGACCTAAACAACGGTGGCTTGATACGCTGGATGGGGATTTGAAAGCCTCGAGATTGCACCCAGACCAGGCATTCGATAGAGCCAAATGGCGAAGCCGATCAAGACGAGCCGACCCCGCTTGTGAACGGGACAAAGGCTGAAGAAAAAGAAGATTCAGGATATCTTCCTACCCTCGTTAAATTCTCAAAGGCGCTTTTTCTGACCTGCCTCACATCTTACCAGGGCACTTGCCAATTACAGAGGGACAAAACGTACTTGAAGGATTCAATTCTCAGACGCCCCTTCATAGAAATCCTTTTTTATGTCTCCGGTTATTATTTTATGGTTGTATCACTAACTCTACACGGATTTATCGCTCTCTTTGGCTCTCACACTCGAAATTAAATTGAATGAGATGATAACGTATTCAATGTGTATAATTGCTTTTCTATCGCACCTTTCCTTTCTTTATATGAATTCATACGAATGCAGACAAAAACAAATGTGACTGATGAATACCATGCTCTGTAGAAAAAATTGGAACATATCGTCATCAACGCCATGGTTATCATTTATTGCAAGAAAAATGAAAAAAAAAGGAAAATCGGAAGACATAAGCGACTTAAAAGTGGAATGGAAAAATGAATCAAATCCATAAATAAAAAGAGAGAATAAAAGAGAAATGCCATTCACAGGATGTAGTCATTCTTTGGAGTCCTTCCTTGTAGCATTGAAAATCCGAGGGGGTTGAATCAAGAGTTGAAAATAGGAAACAAATCAAAAAGGAAAAATAGCACCGAATAAAACCATACAAAAGATAGAAGAATAATGACATATCAGGAGGTGTAAGGATGTGAATGAAATTCACACTTTTTTCTACTACGAAGAATCATTGGATTGACGAAGGACTACATAAAATATATACTATTGAATCAAATCATTGAATAAATGATTGTATAATCAATTGAAAGGTAAAACAGGACAAGTGGAAACATATTTGAAAGCATGAAGAATCGGCTTGGAATCAAGTGACTCTATAAGGGGAGATTTCAACGATAGAATGAATCCTTGAAATCAAATCAAACATAATAACGAGATAAGGCACACATTTCAGTGCACCCTTTTGAGTTATGTCAGTAGCAAGTGGAGACTAAGAGGAAAGAATCATTTATTTGAACTCAGGTCTATTTGCATTTATTTTACATTATCCAGGTATGAGGGAGATAAGATAATTAATGTAACTAACTTCGAGAAATAAGATTTTTTATTACAGATCATGGATCAGGTATTATAGATTCCCTAAGAACGCTTTTTGTTTCCATGAAGTGTCAAAAGATTGAATAAATAATAATAATATGCAAAAATAACATAAATTCATATAACTCGCATCTAAAAATGATAAAAAAAAAGATTATCGAAATAAATAAATAAAACTCCACCGTAGTCGATCACCAACCCCCCGTTTATGAAAGAGGCGGGATGGATAGCTTCAGTCTGAATGGCCATACGTCACCGCAGTGTCATAAGGGGTAGGTGACGAAACTACGGATTACTCACTGAGGAAGCTATCACCACACCTAGCAGTTAAGTATAAAGTCCAAATCCATTCAATTCGGAGAAGGAAAAATTAAGGAGGTTCAGTACGGGATAATCGGCGGGGACTGTCTGACTTGGTGGCTGGGTCGGCCTCCTATAATGGACGCTAATTTTGGAGCGATTCGACGTCTAGGCACCACGATGACCAGGACCAAGACTCTGTCTGCTGTTTCGACCACTTTTCACCAGGTTCGCATAGGCAGCGAATGAAGTCAACTGAGAATACGGACCTCTTTACCATCCGCTCCTGTTACAACATTCGTCAACAACAACCCTAGTTGCATCAGAGATTCGTCGAGGGTTTTCTGCAATACGCGCATGAGACTGTGCATACCAGTACCGCTTTATTACTTGCAGTGATATAATCCCGGAGGTTATCGCGGAAACTGACAACCAACAGTCAATGGGAACGCATCAGTTTCAGTACTCGCCGAACCATTGTTTTTCACCGTCCGGTTGAAGTTTCCACCGAGGTTCGGGACGACTTCCGACCTCAACGTAGTTTTGGACAACAAGTTGCCCTTTGACCTGCATTATGACTGAGTGCTATCCACGGCTAGTAAGGAACTCGGTTTCATTAAGTGGCGCGAAAAGGTATTCAAAATTATTTGGGTCACCAAATTTTTCTATATCACGCTCGTGTGGCCCCTGCGATACAGGAGGAGTCAGAGCAGAGAATATCCTGCTCAATGTCGATCGAGATCTTCTTTCGAATCTTACAGAATATTCCGTTTTCTCAGTCGGTCGGAAAGATCTTGCATTCCAAAGTATATCAGATATGCAGAGACTGTAGGGACAGTAATGCCGGAGAGGCTCAAACGTCCAGTGGTTTTGAACTACTTCAGCGAATTGATAACCCTTATGGTTTTACCTATATGTGTAGAGCAGTCTTTATCTGCAAGCAAGCGGTAGACGGTTGAACAGCGAATCGCTCCTTCTTCTTTTTCCGCTGCGTCAGGTTCACTTCCATGTTTCCTCAGTCAGGCAGAGTCTATGGCGCTCCTTCGGAACATGCCCACCAACTTGATTTGAGTCCAACTCCTGGAGATGAGGCATCGGCAAATTAATTTCAATACCACATGAAGAACGCTGGTACGGTCACAACCATATTTGGCCCCAGTCGCACAAGGAACTGGAATGCCTGGTTGGGCGATGAATGTTAGCTAGCAACGGAACGGAAGAATGCTGTATACCGGGTAGTGCAGCAACCTTAAAGAATACGAACATATGCAGAAACTTATCACGAACTCCATAGAAAAGACAGAGAAGGAAGCCGAGAGGTCTATGAATTTGAGAAGCATATGGAATACCACACCTGGTGTCTAAGTTTTACCAACAGGTCAGCAGGATAACGTCATATACACCTTGAAACTCATCGTGCCGAGACAAAATCGAGATCTGATTTCCAACTGCATGGCATATTGCAGCGATGGATTGAGTATTTGGATGCATTACTCAACAATCAGAATACTGGCGAGTTGGAGTTCCCACCAACTGAAAGCAATGGAGAAATGAGGTTAAAACTAAGCATGGAGGAAATGATCTGTGAATCGGGAGTCGATGGCGTTGTATTTCTCAGAGTCTTATTCAAAACGAGAACCGTCCCAAAAATGTATGATCCCTTGTAGGAGAAGGAGAAGGCTTCCGTAGCCTATATAGCGATCAAATTTATGAGCAATGCTGCGACCGTTTGATTTTGGTCACCTGGTCCATATGGGCGTGAAAAGCAGAAGCTAGATGACCTAGACCTGGGACTTCCAGGGCTCAGGGTGGACAGCGATGTGCAGAAAAGCGCCATGTCGGAGGAAGAGGGCGAGACTCGAACAGTGGAAGGAGTGCTATATGAGTGCGTCTCGATTGTATGCTGATATGTCACTCCTGCAGCTACAATCACTTGTTTGCGGTTGCGATGGTATGACGAGAGTTCTTCCAAATGTGGCCAGAATTCAACATACACGAAGAATCAGCCAAGTTTTTTTTTCTCAAATCACTTGTGGCGCGGCAGCATTCGAAGCCTGGAGACTTTACACTTCTGGCATGCGATGCACTTTCTGGCCCAGAAATTGACATCCTTATTCACAGAGGACCAGAAGTATTTCTCGGTGACTAGCCGATTTGTTGTCCTGATGCCTGGATGCGCTAAGTCGTGAACTGCGTGGAACACTTCCTTGCGAAAGGTGGCCGGAATGTATGGCCGAGGTCCCTTTTCCGAGTCCTCCTTCAACAGGGTATCTGCAGGCCCTCAAACAGCTGTTGGTCTTCCCCACTGCATATGGTCCCTAAGCCAAACGGAGAATGGCGCCCATGTGGGGATTACAGAAGGCTAAATGCACAGACTGTTCCTGACCGATATCCAATTCCACTCATCCACGACTTTGCGCATCACCTCGCGAATTGTCGCATCTTTTCGACCTTGGACTTAACCAAGGCTTATCACCAAATCCCTATAGCTCCTGAAGACATTCCAAAGACGGCAATATGTACACCCTTTGGACTCTTCGAGTTCACCCGAATGACTTTCGGATTGTGCAATGCGGCGCAAACCTTTCAAAGGTTCATTCACTCAATCCTGCGAAACCTCGACTTCTGTTTCGTATATTTGGATGATGTTTCGGTCGCTTCTTCCACTGAGTCTGAGCACTTAGCCCATCTCGAGTGCATTTTCCAACGTCCCCTTCAGGCCGGTTTAGTCCTAAATGCAAATTTCTCCAAAAGCAGGTGAGATTCCTCGGCCATTTCATTTCCCCTGAAGGAATACAGCCCGACCCAGACAAAGTGCAAGCGATAACAAGCTTCCCGCGTCCAAAGACAGTGAGGGAGTTGAGGAGGTTCTTGGGCATGCTAAACTTCTACCGTCGTTTCCTGCCCAAGGCCGCCTATCACCAGTCCATTTTGAACGCGTACTTGTCTGGCCCCAAAACTAAGGACACACGAGAGATCGTGTGGTCTGAAGAGGCCATCCGCGCGTTTGACAAATCCCGTCAACAATTGGCCGACGCTACACTTTTGGCATTCCCTCTGCAAGATGCACCGCTAGCCGTTTTTGTTGATGCCTCTGACATCGCAGTAGGTGCTGCCCTTCACCAAAAGATGGATCAAGTTTGGCAGCCGTTGAGCTTCTTCTCGAAGCAATTGAATTCCGCTCAACGGAACTACAGTACCTACGATCGTGAACTGCTCGCCGCGTACTTGAGCATCAAATACTTCCGTTTCTCCCTAGAAGGCAGGCCGTTCACAGTGTTCACGGACCATAAGTCTCTCACGTATGCTTTGAAACAGAAGCCCGACAAAGGGTCCCCTCGTCAGCTTCGACATCTGAGCTTTATAAGCCAGTTTACGTCAGACATCCAGCACGTGTCCGGCAAGGACAACATAGTTGCTGACGCTTTGTCTCGTGTCTCCGAGGTTAATATCCCCGCTTCACTCAATTTCTCGGCTATTACCAAGGCGCAGGAGGATGACGCAGCACTGCACACTCAACGAATCTCAATAGAGCGTTCGGACAGTATAGTTTTCGGCAACGTAAGCAAACAAGGATTTGGGGTGGAATTTGGATGGTACCCAACCAACATGGTGAACATGCTGAATGGATTACGACTGCAGACGAGCGTTTAAAGTTTTTCAAAAGATTCTGCCACTTTCTGGCCATTTTTTCGCCTCTCAGATCCCCCGACCTACATACCGTTTGAAAGGTCTAACTCTCCTCTATACAAGTGATCACGAATTAAGCTCCTTTTCAAGTTATTGAAGGGTCGCTGGTCTGAATCGGGTACAGAATTTCTGGTATGAAAAGTTTACCCGCATGTAAAATAAATCAGGGCATTAGTCGGCCTGAGGTACTTCCACCCTTCCTCACTGCGGGGACTAACTAATCCCACACTTACTTGCTTACCAATCTCTCTACAAATTCATTACGTCCGTTATTAGTGGAAGGGTCAATGCACACCTCGAGACCACAACACTCTGTACATGGAGCGAAATGGCTGCCGAGTTGGATCAAGGGGTTGTCAGGAGCAACTCACTATCCACTCAGCAGTTGTAGGACTGCTAAACATGAGCTTGCTAAATTTATTACACCAAAGTTTTTGATAGCGACCCGGCTAAACGGTGTTCAATGTCTGAATTGAATTGACCCCAAATTACTAAAGTTTTTAGAGGCAGACATCTACAAGTACTTAGGGACTTTGCAAGGAACCCATGCTCGAGTTGGTGATCTGAAGGATGCTCTGGTGTTCGGGTTCCTGCGGCGTGTGAGCTTGGGCCGACATTGCATCCCTTGGTGCAGAATAAAACATATTCGTTATCCCTTCACTGGCATATGCATTCATAACATTGCCGTGGCCGAAGACCGATCTGGAAAGCGTCCAGTGGTGGATACGGACTATTATGTCCAAATACCGAAAACATCATCCGAATTCTGCCGTGGAGCGGATGAACCTGGAGGAGGCAGGGGCGTGGTTAACGTGGCGTCACAACATATCCGCCAAGTCGCTTATTTTTACACCAAAGAGCAGGCGAATCCTTCGCATGCGGCAGATAGTGGGTTGACAATACTTAACTTGAAGAATTGATCTTCCAACCCTTTGAGAGGGGAGAAGTTATGTCAGCGTAATCGATGAATGGAAGTCGAAAGCAACATTGGTTTTCCAGGTCTGGTTCACAATTGCGAATTTTCCAAAGAATTTACAAACTGATTTCAGACTTTTCCAAAGCAATTTCAAAATTTTCCATTTCAAATTAAGAGTTTTCCATTTCAAAATCAAAACTTCAGAAATCGTTCGCCCAGTTAGCGCAGTTTTCATACAGTTTTCGATTTCGATGTTGCGAGAAGTTCAGTACGACTCAAGACTGAAGTCCACTAGGCCAGACTGTTACCGGACAGGAGGGGTCTTCGGGCCATAGGTTCCAATGATGACTGCTTCTTGCATTCCCATGTATTTTGGGGGACGAATCTCGTTGCTGAAATTACCACTGGGACTACCTCGATCTTTTGTAGTCTTCTGCTTCATATTGTCCGGCAAGGGGTGGTAGTTCCGGATTTTTCTTGCAGTTTTCAACAGTGTTTCGGTCCAACGGTATGACTGCATCGATTAGCAAGCACGCTCGTTCATTGCTGAGAAGCAGAACTAGATCAGGTCTATTGTGGTTAGCACTGAGGATGGTGGCAATAGTGGGACACACCAGTTTGACCCGATTATTTGCCAAGATTTTCGGCGGAGTATACTTATAATAAGGATAGTAGGTTGCCACTAAGTTATACTTCAAGGCAAGGTTTTGATGAGGAATCATGCAAACGAAGTTATGACAACTGGTGTACTCTGAATTGCTACTACAACTGGACTGTCAATAACTGGCAACAGGCAACCAGGAAAAGCTCAATTAGTAGGAACACTATTCATAGGTTACTTCCTTATTTTTTTCAAGTACTAGCGCTTTTTTTAGCTTTGATCTGGATCCTATTTATGGTGAATCTCCACTCGTTTGAATACTGTCAATTATTGCCGGCAAGTCAAAGTCCCCAAAGGGCCTTCGAAAAGCTCCCTGGAAAAAGTTTGCTGTGTTTTGAAACGGGTGAATGGAATCCTGATTGGGGAAATTATATAGTTCGTGTATTGTTGGGGAGTGCCGTCCTCACATGATCCTCGGGGAGGATGATCAAACGCGAATTAGTAAGGGGCTCCTTTTGAGTGACTTTTTTACAAGGCCCACCGGAGGTTGTCTGGTCCTGGGAAACTGGGATGGCCCTCCGGTAGCAAATATTTCACGAGAATTCTTTCAGGCGACCAATTTATTTGCTGGTTGACCTCCTGCACTTACTATAAATCGGTAAGGCGATGCCGCTCACCCTGGGGTTCTGCTGGCGGCAATGGGGCCATTCATGTCCGCAGAAAGTTTATACCTACGTGACAGATGCTCACGTTGTGGTCCTTCTCTTATCTTATTCTAGGTGATATTGTTGGGTTAGGGTTTAGGTGCATAGTTAGGGATTTAGTTGCTGTCGTAGACCTCGAGACCTCGAACCATTATGTACAATGTCATACTGAATCTAAGCCTTCTACAGGAAACAACAATCGAAGGGTGCGTGGATAACATAGGAGTGGCAATACTTGCAGATAATCTGGGGGCCCAGCTATTTGCTAATGATGTCAAACGTATAATAACGTCGAAAACTAGCAGAGCAGAAACCGAATCTATGCTAATAAGCAGCTGCTGAGGTCACTGTAGTCGATCAACTAATCCAATCTAGTCGCCTGAAATTTAAGGCCCATGTTAAGCATGCGTGTGTAAGGAGGCTTTAATTGTTAGCTCATTGGTTGCATGTAGTAGAACTATTGCAGCATTCCTTCAGAATCGAGAGAGTCCTGGGTCCGGATCCAGCTAATGATGGATAATGGACCGGAACGACTGCTTTCCACTTTTTTCATTTACTGTCTCCGCATGTTGGATAAAACCCTCTACATAAAAGCAAGTGGCCAAATTGCGATCACGCCGCTCCTAGAGCAGAGGTGCTCTGGTTTGGACGAATCCGTCAATCGATATTTTAGAATTAGTGGAAAATCGGAAAGAATGTACTCAGTCTATCAAGCAAACGCACTTCTGGTGATTCGAGCCTTCAAGCGATGTCGGAAGAAACAGAGGCACAGTGAGTTGGCAGCCAACAGAGCCTATTTCAGCTTACAAAAATTGGTTCGCTCGAAACATCTCACCATAGGGACAAAGCTCTTGCTGTACAAGACTATGATCCTGCCAGTCCTTATATATTCCTCGGAGACCTGGGTTCTCAGCAAGAAAAATTGAGAACTTCTGGCCGCATTGGAGAGAAGAATTCTCCGAAGAATTTTTGGCCATCCTCATTTGGGGGTGGACGATTCCGTAGCCTACTGCCTTCTGTGTTCCTTTAGATAGCATTGTCTGATTTTAAAATTGGAGTTCGAGCATTTCTGTTGCGCTGCAAAACTGCATTCCGGGTCTCCCACCTTAGATGATTTACTGGACGTTAATATTCACCAGAAAGCGTTTTTTGGTGTATGCACACATAGCCTACTGAAAAAAACTTTGGAAACAGTAGTAACCAATAGAGAGGCAAAAATCGACCGGTGCGATGACCAAATTGCTTGAGCGTCAGTCTCTCAATATTGTTGCTTCATGTTGGGTTCGTCTTTGTGCTCTCCCGGCGTCCAGTGTCAAGTACAATGATAATGAAACTCAAGCGCAGTTCCGCTCAAAATTAAACGGTGTTGGGGAGGGGGGGAGGGGGATAACACTACAAATGCGTATAGAATGCGTTTTACTCCACAAAGGAGTGAACAAGAGACATACGAAAACCCAGCCCAGATTATCATTGACCTATCTGTCAAAGATGAAAAATCTAGTCCCAGAGTATGTTTGGATAATCCAAGATTGACACTAGCCTAGCTTCAGAGAGAAACGGGAAGTTTATTCTCCGGCAGAACAAGTAGCCAATTTATAAGTTGTTCCAGCTGTCAAGCGGCTTTAGACAGGAACATCGTGTCAAACCAGTTGACATCAAGTTGTTATTAGTTGCTGCATAAACTCAGATGGTTGAATGGAATCATTGATATACAGGTACCAGGGTAATCAGAGAATTAGTAGAAATGGAGAGGTTGATAGCTTAACTTGGTAAGGTTTAGGTCTTACAACTTTGCAATCTGACGCAAAGGATCTTCTAAACTTTGGGTTCGCAAACATTAATGCAAATAAATGAAAATCTTTGCCTGCTGGAATAGGTCCATGTGGACAAATGAAAGGGTGGGATTCCCTTTTAGGGTATAAGGATTGTGTAAGCTACAAGCTCGGAAATTAAGGGGGGGGGGTGGACGAAACAAGATAAGGTAGAACCCTCGATAAGTTTCGCACATTGCGAAGTCATGCACTAACCCAAATGACAGGTCAAAGCAATGCAGGAGATGCGGAGTGGAAGGCCATATCAGCAAGGACTGCGGAGCTGACCCAAATTGTCTACTGTGCAAAGGAAAGGAGGGTGTGGACCATCGGCACATTGCGGGCAGCAGCAGCAGGTGCCCGGAATACAGGAGAGCCCTTAGCACAAATCGCAGATGAGGTTGATACAAATCAACCTCAATCACTGCGAGGCGGCGCAGGATCTACTCGCGCAAACCATCCGGGAGAAAAACATCGATGTGGCCATATTAAGTGAACCATACCGAAACCGTGGTGGTAGCGTTTGGGTCAAAGACCAAACGGGCTCGAGCTCGAAAAAGAGTTTTCGCAGAATGTCGGGTGGTATGCTTGGCTGGACAGTGAAAGCTTTCGACGGGGACACGTTTTCCGCGGTGCTCAAATCCGACAAATCCCTGAATGGTACGGCTGGAGAGAAAGCCACCCAGATCACTCGATGGGTGACGGAAACATGGGGAAACCAACTACCACATTACCCAGTTCCTCACGGTTTGGGTTGGATGATTCTCCGAACTGTCCCAGATGCGATGGCATACCGGAGGATCCAGAGCATGTGATGTTTCACTGCCCACGATTTGCGATGGAGAGAAGGAGCTTAAACCAGGTGCTGGGCAGGAGCTCGATCTATTAGAGTGAGGTGCTTCACGATTGCACTATCATATAGGTGAGTTTAACAAACACCACTGTATTGGTCACCAAATAAATTTGAAAAAAAAGCTTTTATATCCCAATTGAAAAAACATCTACAAGTGCTTCGAGAATACTGAACTGAACAACGCCTCCTTTTGTAACGAGAGATGACTATATAAAACCAACTCCCTTAAATGATTAATCACTCATTTCCAGACCTGCAGACTCGATGAAGTGTTTCGATAAGAAAAAAATGAAAAAATCAATATTCGCGAAAACGACATGCCAAAAATTTTCTCATTTCCGGAAACACTTTGACAAACAATCGGAAGTAATAATGGTACCCAAAAAAAATGTCATACATCGCACCCCATTCTGCTTTGAAGGGAAGCTACCAACAAGATACGTCATAGGGGCAATATGAAATCATATTAGTGTGTTATGTGGTGGGGTGGCGTTTGGAATAGAAGACTGAAAATATCCTAGATACACCGTATTATATATTTATATATAAAAACAAAGCAACATCTCTTCGAAATTTTTCTAGATATTCCACCACATAGTAGCTGTCAGTCAGTTGTCTATGGTATCACCCTGCCATGGAAATTGCTTATTGCATAGGCTTTCCAGTTTACCTGGTCGTCCTTTCATCCTATCCCTCGTCCCTTCGCCCATTCAGATAAAATTTTATTTTCCACTAGTGATTTTCATCCCTAGCTTCCTCGGTAACATCATATAGAGAATACAGGAAGGGGGTTTTGTTTCATTCCCTATTTTTTTTTATATTTTATTTTGACAATTCGATTGGTTGGAGAATTAAAAAGCAAAGACTGCAAAAAGGACTACGAATAATTGTATTATTTTGGGCAATTGTAAAGATTAAGAGAGGAAAATTCGGGGGGGTGGGGGTTGGAGATATGGTTGACATTCATTTTAGGAAGGGGCTTTTCCGCTGCTATTTCTAATGGAATCAAAGCATAAAAATTACAGTAACATCGTTTCAGCTTTCGTATGTCTCCTACACTATACTCCTCACTGAGCTTCCATGACAAAACCGGGGAAAACTTCAAAAGGACGAATATAATTTATTAAAACCTACCTCATTTGTGCTGAGAATGCTTTCTCTGGTTGAGCCGAACTCTATTCATTACATTTGTACCTCCCTTCGTTACTGGTCTTCCTTATATCACTTTTAAGGACATTCATTTTATTCTTTCATACTTCCACGGACAAACAACCCAACAACTCACCGAATTTAATGCACCCCCTCATACGGTTGTCTTATACGTCATGTTGGAGGCTCTTATCTTGGTCCTTTTTTCATTCTTATTTAATTTCAACCTTATTTCACTATGCAGATTCGATTATCAAAAAAATGGACATTTTGTAAACACGTAAAATACAACAGAGAAAGAAAAATACGGTGCCAGGATGAAAGCAATGTAGTCAAGGTGGATATACAAAAAACAGGGAGCCGAAAAAACTATAGAGACAATTTGGGGGCGAAAAAGGCCGGTATAGTGCCAAGCACAACATTCGCTTTTGGGGATGTATCCAAAAAACAGTGAAAATTTGTTTTATTTGTTGTTTTTCCGAGAATGTATTTCCTTTTTCCAAAAACCCTGTCAAACCTAACAACAGGACTCGCGAACTGTTGTCGGTAGTAATAGGGGCTCTACCTTCGCTAAATCAGAATTAGGTCTAGGTATATTGGAGTTAGAGGTGCTGGGAGACAGAAAAAGGAGAGCCCTTTGGTCATTGTAAACATGTCATCTCCCCCACCCCTCTGCTCTCTCTCCCGCTCCCCTGTCTCTCCCTCCTCCTCTTCTCTCTATAAAAACAACCCCCGGAATTATATGTTTGACGACTTTGCAGCGTTTGTTTGCCATCTCATCAAATGTAATAGGTGGACAAAAATGGAATCAAATAAAATCAACAACGGACGAAATAGGAGAGGACGAACAAATGATCAAAGAGTAAAATTAATGAAAAGCAGGGTTTTACTATATTTTCATGGAAAGTATGGACTTGCTGGAAGCATGAGACAGAAACAATGAAATCGAATCAATTAATTTGGTTTATGTATTTCGAAAGTTGAACGCAAATTGACAGAATCAATGAAACTCTTTTGGTGGAAGGACTCATTATCTGGATTCCTAACCAGCCTGAGGAGTCGGGCAAGGTTTTTGGAGATGTGATGCATATCATCCCCGTTTGTTGCGAATCTGGGAAGCACAATAAATAAAGAGGTACAGAATGATACAGAAGCGAAACGGAACAGCTTTAGGGAATCCTGTCAAGGGATCACAGAAGCAACCAGGCTGTACAAGGCTGTAGCCAAAGACGGGGGAATATCCTCTGTCTGCTTGAAAAAGGAAGATGGGACATTCACCGAGAATGAGGAGGACAGGGTACACCTGCTTCTCAGAACTCATTTCCCGGGTCCTACTCCTCGGCGACAGGCGACAACCAATCTGCCTGACACCCCAACAACGAATAAAAGGGGAAGGCAAGAGAGCTGGAAACTAGCAAAAGAGGTATGCTCAGAAGCTAGGCTAAGATGGATCTGAAATCTGCCGGAGGAGATGGCATTTTCCCAGCACTTATCCAGAGAGGCCTAGGAATTATCTAAGAGTCTCTTCTGAGGGTGGTAAGGGGGAGCATAGCACTGGGTTACATACCAAGGGCATGGAGACGGGCAAAAGTGGTCTTTATTCCGAAAGCGGGTAAAAAGAATCCTTTTCACCCTAAATCTTCCAGACCAATCTGCCCAACATCATTCCTACTCAAAACGGTAGAGAAGGTCATAGACAACTATATTAGGACTAACGTTCTAAAGCGTAATCCCCTACATCACTGTCAACACGCTTACCGGGCAGGACGATCAACTGAAACTGCTCTGTATCAGCTGACAGAGGTACTACGGGACGCCATAGAAACAAAAGAAATTGGACTGAAGCAGCATTCGACAACACATCGCACACAGAGCTACAGGATGCCCTGAGCCGCAAAGGAGTGGGAAGCACCCTGGCACTCTGGATGGGCAAAATGCAAGAAAGCAGACAAATAGGGGTACAAACAGGTACAAATTCTATTATCATGAACACCACTCAAGGCTGTTCACAGGGTGGACGAAGGCATGCACTAGCGGCATCGATCGGTCCGATCGATGTCGAAGATGTGGGGAAAAAGGACATATTGCCAAGGAGTGCAATAGAGACCCCAAATGCATTTTGTGCGAAGAAAAGGAAGGAAGGGATAACCGGCATATTGCCGGAAGCGGGAAATGCCCAGAATTTAGGAAGGCGTTAACTGCAGTGAAAAAATGAGGTTAATACAAATAAACCTTAATCATTGCAGGGTCGCACAAGATTTGCTTGCGCAGACCACTTACGAATCCGCAATGGAGATTGCTATCATTAGTGAAGCGTACAGAAATCTTGACGGTGTTGTATGGGCCACAGATTCGACTGGTGGAGCGGCGATATGGGCGTGCGGTCGTCAAGCCATACAATATAGCATGGGCCAGGCGGCTAGAGGCTTGTTGTGGGCAAAAATAAGCGGTATATTCATATATAGCTGTTACACCCCACCGAGCCTCACACTGCCCGAGTTTGAAGAACTTTTAGACGATCTTGTCCACGATGCAAAGGGACGGAGTCCAAAGGTGATAGCCGGTGACTTTAATGCGTGGGCTATCGAGTGGGGCAGCAAAGAGACTAACGCAAGGGGGCGGTGCTTATTAGAAACATTCGTCCAGTTGGATGTGGTTCTGGCCAACGAAGGCGATATAAACACTTATCGGAAAGGGGAAACTGGGTCAATTGTAGATCTGACTTTTATCAGCCCTGCGTTAGCACGTGACATGTCCTGGCAAGTTAGTGAGGACTTCACGTACAGCGACCACCAGGCAATCACCTTTGAACTAAGGATGGAGCCACAAGACAGGAGACCCGCACCCCGGAAGCCGAAATCCAGAGGAACACCAGGATGGTCTACCAAAGCGATGGATGAGCAGACATTCATGGAGGTGTGGCTATACTTGCCTAGCAAAGCAGGCACCTCCACGGATAGAGCTCTCCATGTCACACAGAGCATCTCTAAACCATGTGACGCGTCGATGCCTAGGAGGTGTTCATTCCCCGCTAGAAGACCCAATTATTGGTGGAATAGTGAACTTGCCAATCTTCGATCGATTTGCCAGAGAGCCAGACGAACGGCTCAGAGGGCAATAGGTAGGATCGATCAGGGGCAAAAGGAGCATGCCTATAGGGAAGCTCGCAAGAACCTCAAGCTCGCCATCCAGCGGAGTAAGAGGGAATGTTTTAAGGGGCTCTGTTCGGAAGCGGACATAAATCCGTGGGGTAGCGCCTATAAAATCGTGACAGAACGATTCAGAGGCCGATCGTCTCCGCAGATCACGTGCCCTTTGCTCTTGTTGAAAATAATCCAGGGGTTATTTCCCCAGCAAGAGGGGGGTGCTGACACCTTCCAGCGCCCCCTGAATGTGACGCCGATTCCACCAGTCACCAGGGACGAGCTGCTAGAGGTCTGCAGTCGAATAGGCGACAGTAAAGCGCCGGATCTTGACGGCATATCGAATAAGGCTCTCAAACTTGCCGTCAAAAGTAGACCGGATATGTTCGCGGAGCTGTTTGAAACGTGCATGTCGGAGGGTATTTTTCCTGCACCATGGAAGCGGCAGAAGCTGGTACTGTTGCCTAAGGCTGGCAAACCTCCAGGTGAACCGTCCTTCTATAGACCCATATGTCTTCTAGACACTATGGGGAAAATGTTGGAGCGGGCCATTTATAATAGATTACTTCCAGTCGTTGAGAGCCAACGGGGGCCTTTCAGATACGCAGTATGGGTTCCGGAAAGCCAGATCAACCATCGATGCCATCAAAATGCTTACTGACTTGGCCGAAAATGCAATTCACGGAAGGGGTTGTACCAGCAAATATTGCGTGGTGGTGACCCTAGATGTGAGGAATGCATTTAACTCGGCCAATTGGAACCTTATACGAAAGTCTCTGGCGACGATTGGTGTTCCCACCTACCTCGCCGCTATTATCGATAGCTACTTGAAAGAGCGGACAGTCTGGTATGATACCGATGACGGATCCAAAGAGTACGTTGTCTCCGCGGGTGTCCCCCAGGGCTCTGAACTGGGCCCACTACTGTACTGAACATCATGTATAATGATGCGCTCAACCTTCCGGTTCCGGAGGAGGCTACGGTGGTGGGTTACGCCGATGATATAGCACTGGTTGTGGTTGCAAAGCATCTCGAGGATGCTGAGTTGTACTCAAGCGAAGCAATCAGTGTTATTAAGGCTTGGTTAGAGAGTGCTGGACTGGCATTCGCGGAGGAAAAGACGGAAGCGGTCCTCATCACTAAGCGCCGCAAAAGAAATTACGCCTGCATTAGAATCGGGAATCGTATCATCACTTCCAAGCCGGCCATCAAATACTTGGGGGTGATGATAGACGGAGGACTTAATTTTAAGCAGCACATAGAGCATACTTGTAAACGAGCATCCACCACGAGTATTTCTCTGGCAAGGATGATGCCGAACGTAGGAGGCCCGCGGCATACTTGCAGGCTGCTCATAGCCAGGGTGGTGAGCTCTATCATGCTGTATGCAGTCGCAGTTTGGGGAAAAGCACTGCAGGTTTTAGGCAATACACATAAACTGAGTGCGGTCTACAGAAGAACATCCCTAAGGGTGTGTTCTGCCTTCAGGACCGTCTCAGACGATGCAGCGTTCGTCATCTCGGGAATGATGCCGATTGACATCCTGCCAACCGAAATGATGAACATTTATAACACCAGGTCCATCTCTTCCTTATCTCAGGTGAAGAAAGCCGAAAGGGAGAGATCCATAAGCAGGTGGCAACAGCGATGGGACCAGTCAGAAAAGGGTCGTTGGACTTACAGGTTGATCCCTTCCATTGGGGAGTGGCTGGAGAGAAAGCATGGGGAGATCAATTATAATCTCACCCAGTTTCTCACCGGCCATGGAGGATACCGTCAATACCTGTACAGGTTTAAATTGGACACCTCGCCTAATTGTCCAAACTGCGGGGTCCCAGAGGACCCGGCGCACGTTTTCTTCCAGTGTCCTAGGTTCGTGGAAGAAAGGAGGAACCTGGAGGAAACTCTAGGTGAAGTGCTATCACCGGAAAATTTTGTCCGAAGAATGGTAGCCTGTCAAGAAGACTGGGATGCGATCAATTCCATGATCGCTGTAATCCAGGAAAAACTGCGAAAAACAGAAGAAGTGACGCGGTTACGAACCCCGCGGGTAGACGGAAGGAGACCTAGCTAAAGTAAGCTAACTCCGCCCCGTGATGTAATACCTAAAGGTGGTCCCACGGGGAAGGGGGGGAGTCGGGGGTGGTTTTAGTGGGTAAAAATCCCACAATCTGGCGTGCCCAGGCCAGAGTCTTTTGAAGATTTCCAGCTCCTCAAAAAAAAAAAAAAAAAAAAAAAGGGGTGGAGTACTATCGCCGCTGATGTGGAGTATGGTAGTGGATGAACTCCTGGACGTGTTAACTAATACTGGAATACAAGTCCAGGGCTACGCGGACGACATTGTTCTAATCTGTAGGGGCAAATATGAAGATACCCTATGTGATAGAATCCAAACTGGATTAAGGGTTACTAGTGCCTGGTGCAAGAAGGTGGGACTGCGTATCAACCCAACCAAAACCACCATAGTACCATTCACTAGGAGGCGTAAGCTGGATCACCTGAAAGACATAACATTACATGATATGGAGGTGAAACGAGAAACAGAGGTCAAATATTTGGGAATCACGCTAGACCAAAAATTACTCTGGAAGACACATGTCGAAAAACCACGAGGGCTCTGATGACTTGCAGATCCATAGCAGGAAAAAAATGGGGTTGCAGCCCGAAGATACTACTTTGGATATATACCGCAATAGTAAGGCCAATGATTACCTATGGAGCGGTAATCTGGGCAGAAAGAACCCAACTCAGCACACAAGCCAGGGAATTACATAAGCTTCAAAGGCTGGCTTGCGTGTGTATCAGTGGGGCAATGAGGACATGCCCGACGGCATCCCTGGAGGTCCTTCTGGGATTAACCCCTCTCCATCTGCGCATACAGATGGAGGCAAGGAGATCAATATTCAGGATGGCGGGGGGGGGGAAGGCGGGGAGCTGCCTAAATCGAAGGAAGATTGATATCCTTTCTAGGCGGTATACCGAATTACTGATACCGAGGGACAACATGACAACGAGGTTTCACTTCGATAAGAAGTTTGAAACACGTTGGAGTAACGAGGCAAACTGGGAGAGCGTGGCTGCGACATACGGCTTAAACCAGCAACTGATTACTTGGTACACTGACGGATCCCTCACAGCAGAGGGAGCGGGTGCCGGTGTCATTGGTCCAAGGAAAATGTACTTTGAGCCAATGGGCAGGTACACTAGCATATTCCAGGCGGAAATTTTGGCTCGGCTCATCGAGAGTTACTTTTCGGACAGACTTCTCTGGTACGAGACGGACGACGGGCCGAAGGAGCACATTGTGACAGCAGGTGTGCCTCAAGGTTCTGTATTGGGACCACTGCTGTGGAACATAATGTACGACGGAGTGCTTGGCCTTCGCGTGCCGGAGGAGACAACGCTCATTGGTTTTGCGGACGTGGAGCTTAATGCAAATGAAGCCATTCATACCATCAAGTCATGGTTACGAATGGCCAAGCTGGACCTGACGGAAGAAAAGACGGAGGCGGTCCTCATTACCAACCGTAGGAAGAACAACACGGTTGCCATCCAGGTTGGTAATCGTGAGGTCGTCTCAAAATCGGTTGTCAAATACCTGGGGGTTGATGATCGATGCCAAGCTGAGTTTCAAGGGACACTTGGATTATGCGCGAGAGAAGGCAGCAAATGCCAGCTCATCGCTTGCAAGGATGATGCCTAACGTGGGAGGGCCGAAGTATAGTCGCAGGTTACTCATCGCGGGAGTGGTGAGGTCGATCCTGCTATACGCGACCCCTGTCTGGGCGAGAGCGTTGAACCACGCTGTCAACCGAAGGAAGATATGTTCGGCATACCGGCCAATTGCGCTAAGGGTGTGTAGCGCATTTAGGACGGCGTCGACGGAGGCAGTGTGTGTTATCGCAGGAATGATTCCCATAGATCTTCTAGCGAGCGAGGCACACTGGCTCTACGAAAAACGGAAGGCAAATCGAGCCGAGGTGAATGCGGATTTCCGAAAAGCCATCAGGAGAGAGTTGTGTGGCAAGTGGCAACAACGGTGGGATAACTCCGACAAGGGCAGGTGGACCCATGCATTGATTCCTTGTATCGAGAAATGGGTCAACCGAAAGCACGGAGAACTGAATTACCACCTGACACAATTCCTTACGGGACACGGTGGCTATAGGAAGTACTTGCACCGCTTCGAGTTGGACGAGTCTCCCAACTGTCCTGAATGCGGTGCTACACTCGAGGACCCGGAGCACGTTATGTTCCATTGTCCCAGATTTCTGCAGCAGAAAAGGAGGTTGAACAGCATGTTAGGGGCGGACATCGAGCCCTCTAACCTGGTGGAAGAGATGTCGAAGTCGGAGGAAATCTGGATGGCGGTAAATGAGGCAGTAGCCGTGGTGCAGACAAAACTCCTGGAGTTGGATCGAGCTCGGAAGGCGGCACGACGGAGACGTGACATGGACGAGCTGGTATAGCAAACCAGAGACTCCCCCGCGAAGTAATACTTCACGGTGGTCCCGCGGGGAGCGGCGGAAGAGTGGGGGTGGTTGTAGATTTCCACGTCCATCCATAAAAAGAGAAAAAAAGGGAGACTATCTGTGGAAGCCTACGGGTAAGACTACTTCCAGTCGAATAAGGAACATTTCATGAGGGTTTTGGAATCAATAAGCAATTTTGCTCCAGTCCCTGCGGAGTCTATACCTGAATTTAGGGCAAATACTCAGATTAGAATACAAATGGAAGATACGAATTGCCATTGGAGAACTGCCAGGATACTGATGTGGTGAATCTAAGGTCCCAGGTAGCCCTACATATAAATAGCGAGAACGAGAGGATGAAGTAGGGTCTGTGAAATCGAAGGAGCAGAATTTGTAGGAGGATCTTGGTATGGATAGTGGTTGCAGCTATACTGGGCACTCAGCCTGGAACGCTACCAGAAGCAGATGGATAGTGTCCTGGAGCTACGAGTTCTTCAGTCCGAAGTACAACGTCAGATCAACTGACAGGAGTTAGCTAAGTTCGACGTCCGAAAGCAAAGCGAATGGAGATGCAAGAGGGTCATGAAAGGAGTCGTTCTCTACTCCCATTACAAGGGGATCATACACCATTATCACCCTCAACTTTGTTTAAAGAAAAAATTCCACTCCTTGTTCCCATTTTTTGTATATGTTGGACTTTAGCAGTTTTTTTTTGTGTTACGGATGACATGAAAAGAACACTCAGAGCATTTTTCCATCAACTGAACATCCTTTGGTGATGATTTTCTTTTCTACACATATGTATACGTACCGGACATAGGTGCATTACCCAATGTTGAATAAAGGTTGAAGGATATTCTAGAAAAAATAAAAGCAGAATTGAAAGAACTAAAGTCTGGAATAGATGCAAGCAAAAGCTGCTTTTTGGGCTGAACTCTTTGATCCCGAAAATGTTGCCGAGGTTATTTCTTTCATTTTCCAACCAGGAAGTGTACATGTTTCGTAAAAATTTCCAAATTGGAAGCAAGCAATAGTAGCATCAATGCCTGGAGTCACTTCACTTCATACGTATAATGGGTCAGTTCTTTCTTTTGCCCGACGACGACATTCACTGCCCTCCCTCAATTTGATTTCCTTGCGTTCCTGAATAAAATGTTCATAGAATCAGTTGAGAGAAAGTAGACCAAAGCCCTTCCACTCATCCCTCCGTCTGCATCCATATGCTTTTCCGATTTTCTTTTATGCCGAAAGTGCATTAGCATTTTTTTCCGTTAAATCAGGTTGGAAGGGTTGGAGCTTGAGGTACGGCCAAGTGGGTTCAATTTATTGGGTGGACGATGGTCAACAGCAATAGGCAACGGCACTCCAATGCTAAATAAGGGAGTATAAGGTTCCGAAAAATACACTGGATGTGTAGTGTACTCTGAATGGCGCCCATTGAAGAGAAGGACCTTCAGATCTAGAGAAATATTTTTCCTCGATTCTTGTTTGTTTGCCTGGCTCAAATGCATGCACATAACAATTTTCAAGAGTTGCTCATTTTGTTTGAAGTTTTTTTTTAGTTCTTTGTCATTCCACAAAGGGGAAAAGTAGAAATGAAAGCATAGGCACGGGGGGCGGGGGCAGAAATGAAAATGTTGAACTACAGGGTAATGGAGCTACTGGACTGGAGACAGATGAAAACGGGGGACATGAACTAGGTCCTGAAATTTCGGTCTTTTTCTCCGTGGATTTGCGCCAGCATACAAAAATCTCTAAACAGAAAATTCATGTTTTGAGTTTGCCATTATATTCTAGTCTCCGTTGTCTCGTCCTGTTTGGGATTTTTTCTCCGCCAGTTTGCATTTTATTTCAATCCAATCCCTAACTTGAAAGCCTTTTTTGACCCAGAGCATACTCTCTTCGAATGCACTCGAAAATAAAATGCGGAAAATTTCCTTTTTACATCTAATACACTTTTTCATTTTAGTTTTTTGTTCTTTTTCCAGGACCGTCTTTTGTTGTACGGCCATTGCTTACTTTTGGAGCTACAAGAGAGATGAGTGGGATGGTGGAATTCTCTGCCATTTTTATGAATAAAGGATTTATTCCGAAAGATTATAGAAATATGAAAAACTGACCAGACGAAAAGACGTGAAATGGAATATGGACGTAGAATCATAGTTTCTACAATACCGTGGAAAGGGATTCGTCGTTAAGGTGATTGATTTGTCGGGATCCATTTTAGAAAAAACTAACAAAATTTTCGTTGCAAAAAAGTGTCTGTTATCTACCAAACCCCGCGGAGGTAGAACGATAAATTTCTAAACTAAAGCCACCGGGTCCCTTAGCATCGCAGCTACAGAGAAACATATTCTCCTTAAAGACCTTCGTAGCTCAACCGGGTAGCTCAGTGATAATTCAATGAGCACTCTTTTTATCACAAGCGACACCACCGAGCCTACCAAAATACGGCTCAATAGGTTACGGTGGGCGGGTCACTTAATCCGTATGGATGAAGATGATCCCGCCCGGAAAGTCTATAAGGGCAATATCTATGGTAGAAAAAGAAGACGAAGCAGACCCTGCCTAAGATGGAGTGATGGCGTGGGTCAGGACGCCAGACAGCTTTTAGGGATATCGAATTGGTGGACCTCCGCGCAAAACCGGGATGTCTGGAGTTCCTTATTAAGGCAGGCCTAGACCGGATACCGGTTGTTGCGCCGTTGATGATGATGACACCACCAAGCGACTCTCTCTCCTAATACGGCATTCAAATGAATATATGTCAGGTCTCTTGTAGACTTTAGTCGTTTTCCATGTAACGTGTTCATCACTCTGGATCTTACTGGCGTGGACAGCAGACGCTTCGTTTTTCAGACTCAAAGACAGGGGACTGCCACCAGCCTCACCGTGACTATCAGCTCCCACCTTTTAGGAACAGAGATTTGTATCGCCGCCAGACTTTCGCCGCACAATGTTTCGACCAATTTTCAAAAGCTTTCTAAAAATGTTCTTTCTAAAAGTGGCTTTAAGTGCCGCAAAACCACCAACGATGCCCAGCCTATTAACAAAGTTTCCGAGGATAAAATGGGGCCGACGATACACATGCCATCCGATGACAATGACTTCGAAAAACAGCAAGAAATACCTACGAATGCCAGCGATCCTTTCCACTTCGTCAGTCGGCGAAAAAAGCCCAAAAATCAAGTGGTGAGTGCAAAAAGTATAAGTGCTCCGAAAGTGCCAAGTGTCAGTGCCTTCCCTGTCAGTTCCTTAAAGCCTAAAAAGAGAAAATTTCTCCAATTGCAGCATATAATATAAGTGTCCCGCAGCTACTGGGGGCAAGGGCTTAAAGGCGACCGTAAAAAACACCCTCATTTTTGCGTAGTCCACAGGGGACCATGCCAAAAATGTTTCGTTCATTAAAGAGCAAGGGCTTGGTATCACCACAAGAATCCCTCCATCCTTTAGAACTCAGTCCATAGATTATCCGCGGTCTCCACAGGGAAACTGACCTTAAAGATATTATAGCCGAACTCACTGCAGAGTACCCACTTCTAAAAGTTCGCTCGGCTGCCAATTTTGTGACCAAACAAGATAAGTCCCTGTACAGGGAGAATTCCCCGCTCCCTATCAAATCTCGATCTGGTCTCTTTATAGCCAACTTTGAGCCCTCTCAAGAGCTAAGTACAGTTTTCAAGGTGAAGTACATCCTTCAACGAAAGATGACCTTCGAAAAGGTCAAACCAGTGGAGAAAGTGCAATGTTACAACTGCTAAAACTTCGGGCATGTCGCCCAATATACCTCGATGATGCACAGATGCGTTAAATGCGCAAAATACCATCCGCGTGGGGAATGCTCAAGATCCATGACGGAAGTTCCGCACTGTTGCAACTGCGGCCCTACAAGCTATCGGACGGAAGGCTACCAAAACCCGGGAGGCTCAACTTTCACAGGGTTTTATCAACCCAGGCGTGTCCAACCAAAAAAATCAAGGAGGGTTTCCGAGGATTTGTTGAATTTCTCGGTTTTCCGCCGATCTTTCCCCAACGAACAGCGTCAATTTGCTGCGATTAAGCTTAGCCTTAACTCATGGAATTACGTATTTTCACATTCAACTCCGCGTCCCTGATCTCATATGCCCAACGTGACACCGTCCAATTGTCAACCGACACTCTGAAGGCAAACTTCTACTGCATTTCGGAGGCTCAACCTTAAAAGCAGGCATAACGTAAACTTCACGAGATATAACATAGTTCGGAACGATAATAATTCAGGCTATGTTTTTGAGGAAATCACCATCGAGAACCTGCAAACTGCTTCCGCTGCGGCGGCAATAGTTAAAACTACTGATGGAAGATGGATCCTGGTAGTCTCCGTTTACATCAAATGTTATTCTCAAATTGAGGAACTGGGGCATGACTTGGAATTTTTGGGCAATCTCCAGTTAAAATCACAATACCTTCTTCTCGGGGGCGATTTCAATAAAAGCTGGATCCACGGCCCTTTTTCGTTCACCAATATTAAGATAGTTTTGCCAGATACACTGACAAGATCGAGTAGTCCGCAGTCCGATGGTATGTTAGAGCGTTGGCACCGGACCCTGAAGGCGGCTCTAATGGTCCACGATCATCCGTCGTGGTTTCGGTCCTTGCCTTTCGTCCTCCTTGGCCTTCGCATAGCCTAGCGAGAGGAGTTCGCGGCCAGCCCAGCGGAAATGGTTTACGGGGTGAACCTACGCCTCCCCGTCGACCCTGCACTGGACATCAGATGACTCGGGAATGCTGCGTCTGTTTAGGGACGCAGTTTCGAAGATGCAGTCAACTTCGCCGCCGCGACACGCAAAATCGGTGGTCAACACCCCCAGGGATCTTGAGACGTGTGATCAGGTCCTCATTAGAGTCGATGCCCCTCGAAAACCGCTCCAACCGCCACACGAGGACCCCTTTAGAATATGTAACATAACTTCCTTAACGGTTGCAAATTCTATCACGTCATAGGGTTTATGTAGAGCTTTTAGCTATAACGCGGTTACCCCGAAACCACTTTCCCCGACTTCACAAACTTACTTCCTCGTAGTAATCTTAGCAACGTCCTATCGCCTAGCCCTTTGTTACGATGAGAACCCGGCGTTGCATCACCTTGGCACCAACATGATCACCGTGGTTGGCAACCAACCATATTCCCCGAATAGGTTTGTCAGTCGTGAGCACCGACTGCGCGAGATAATATATAGAACCGGACTCTACGCACTGGAGCTAACCCAAATGCAAGTAATTCGACGAGATGAGGGCCGGGGTTTTTGGTTCAGAAATATTATCTCCCTGTCAGGATACAGAGACTTCACTCACGTGCCCAGACTCAATAGTAGAAAAAAACTAATCCCATCCAGGGTAAAGTACTCTAATAGAGACGTGGAATCTCGAGGCGGGTTGATACCATCGACATTTTTTTCCCTAAACTGCCCAAAGCCCTAGTAAGGGAGGGGATAAAATCACAATAAAAACTAACGCGCGCAGGATGGGTGGGGAAGGACTATCCCACAACTAACTAATGCGGAGGAACTCGCTGAAGGACCCTGTTTTGAGCTGTAAGCTCGAACTTTCAAGAGGAGGTCGAGCTGGTGTGACAAAATCCACCTAAGTTTGTTTAGGCATCAGAGTATTCGCAAGTGAAGGAAGCTTTGAGCCTGAGGCTATCAAGCCCGATGGGTGGAAACCTCAAAAGATAGCGGGAATGCCACTTTTCGGGCCCCACATTGGGCGCCAAACCTTTGATGTATGCAAGAACTCTGACCCCACTTTGGGCGCCATTTCTGTTATGTATGCAAGAACTGTGGCCCAACATTGGACGCCAACTTTGTTCTCAACCCCTAACACCTTATGCTTTGTAGAAGATTCCTATTTACTGTGGTTTGTTTTTATCTGCGGCGTAGAGCTGAAGAAGGCTACAGTGGCCATTTGGATGGGGACTATAATGAAGGCAGAGCTAGGCCAAAATCCTGTAAAGTGGCGATAACTGACGTTAAAAATTCCTCTCAGCAATATCTGAGGGATTATTACGATCATCTCCGACCCTACGAGACGTGGACCCTCCCCCGGCTTAGGTGATTCCCAATCTTAAAAGTTATTATATGTGATTTATGATTTGGAAGATGATGAAAGATGAATATGTATCTTATTTTACTTTTTTGTAAATGACTTTCTTATTTGGAATTTTGATTGAATAGATATCATGAAAACTCCGCCATGCTATTAACATAGTATGCTGGTCCCAAGTCCAGGTAAAGGAGGAGGGTTTGAGGCAATGCACTCTGTACTATCCTCAGGAAAACAAAAATAAAATGCTGAGATCAGGGAAAGAGATAAATAGGGTATAGTTGGAGTTACTCTACTATGCTAAATCCTACCTGATCTCTCTTGGTGACAGGCCCCGCGACAGGTCGACCAAGAAAATGCATACAATGTCGTTGATCGATGAGGTGAATGGGGATCCGTGGGGACTCGGTTACAAACTTGTAACCCGAAAAATCGGGGCTCTGCAGAAACCCTGTTCACTTAAGGCCGAGCAGATGGACCCCATTGTGAGGGCACTCTTCCCTGTATACCCCGTATGGGATGGTGACGTCGGCGCGGAGAGCGCAGAGGACTGTCCACTTTTCTCTGTAAAAGAGTTGGGACAGGCAGTTCTCTCTATGAAAAACAAGAAGGCGCCAGGACCCGATGGTATTCCAGCAGAGGTGTACAAACTGGTATTCCAACACCGGCCAGACCTACTGCTCGGCGCATTCAACGCTTGCCTGAAAGAGGGCATTTTCCCTGCTCGTTGGAAAGTTGCGAGACTAGCGCTGATCCATAAAGGGAAAGGCGATCCCGAATTGCCGTCTTCATACCTCCCACTATGTATGCTTGACACTGCTGGGAAAGTGCTTGAAAAGCTCATCACAAGTAGACTCGCTGAAGCGATACGCGCTGCCGGAGATTTATCTCCCCGGTAGTTTGGTTTTAGGGCAGGGAGATCGACAATTGATGCTGTCATGCAGGTCGTGGACGCCGTTCGACGAGCAGAGGCACATAGCCACCGAACTCGACGGGTGGTGCTCCTCGTAACGCTTGACGTCAGAAACGCCTTCAATTTCGTAAGATGGAAAGATATTCTAGGCACACTAGACAATACCTTCAACGTGCCGAACTATCTCTTACGGATTTTGAGGGACTATCTGAGGAACCGCTCCCTGCTCTATGAAACACTAGAGGGTCACGTCGAGGGTAGCACAGGGATCCATCCTAGGGCCAGACCTCTGAAACGCTACCTATGACAGTCTGCTTAAACTCGACAAGCCAGAAGAGTCGCGCCTGGTCGGCTACGCAGATGATGTCGCAGCGCTTGTTGCTGGACGCACTGTCGAACAGGCGCAAAGCAGACTCGGCATATTGATGCGACGGGTAAGCGGATGGATGACTACTCATGGTTTCAACCTTGCACTGGAAAAAACCGAAGTAGTCATCCTGACTAAAAAGAAAATTCCGACCCTGCGTCCCATATTGTTCGGCGAGTCGATAATCGAGTCAAAATCAGCGGTAAAGTACCTCGGGTTGACTCTTGATTCAAAGATGAGCCTTTTTGAGCAAATCCAAGCAGCAGTGAACAAGGCTGCGGCTGGAGTTTCAGCGTTAAGTAGGCTAATGGCAAACATTGGGGGGTCCTACGTCTAGTAGGCGACGTCTCCTGATGAGCTCAACGCAGTCTGCCCTGCTCTACGGCGCAGAGGTATGGGCTGGCGCTCTTAACAAGGAGGTATATCGTAGACGCCTCGCGCAAGTACAGTGACGGGGAGCTTTACGGGTGGCGTCTGCGTACCGCACAGTCTCTGAACCGGCCGTGATGGTGATCGCGGGAGTTATCCCCGTTGCCCTTGTTGCTAGGGAGCGTCAGGCCATTTACAAGCGCAAGGGAGATGAGCCAAGGGAGGTGGTTGCTCTTGAAGAACGGCAACACACTCTAGACCAGTGGCAGCTCTCTTGGCAAAATGAAACTAGAGGCAGATGGACTGCGCGGCTCATCGGCAACTTAGGTGCGTGGCTGAATCGGAAGCATGGTGAGACTGACTATTTCCTTACCCAATTTTTAAGTGGGCATGGAAGTTTTCAGTCTTACCTGCACAAGATTGGAAAGGCGCGTTCTCCGGATTGTGTGTTTTGCAATGGAGTTGTGGACGATGCCCACCACACTTTTTTTTTCTTGTGGAAGGTGGGATGGGGTTCGTCAGCAGCTCTATTTAAACACAGGGGATCACTCTCCAGAAAACATTGTGGAAGAGATGCTGAGGACTGCTGACAGCTGGAACCGTGTTGCCCATTACGTTCGGGCCTTTCTCGTTGCTAAGAAGATAGAACTCGACCGGTGGAGGAGCCGGATGGCAGGGGGCTCCTACAAATGGTCAGACTAACCCTGGTCGAGAAGCTGATATTTCCCTAGCATTGTTGCAATGGGTTCCAGAAGTCATTCTTCATAGATTCTCTCCTAAAAGTACCTAGGGGTAATGTAGCCTTAGGATATATGTATGTTGTTTTGAAGGAGTTAGAATAAAAAGATAATTTTCCCTGTATATCTTTTAGACCAATTTGCCTAACATTCTTTGCGGTGAAAACAGAAGGTCCTGGACAATTACATTATTTGCGTCAGCTTAGATTGGATGAGCCTCTAGATCGTCGTCAATACACCATTATTTCAAAATGGGAAGATGGGAAGATGCTGAAGGAGCTGGCGAGATACTTTTTGGAGGAGGCAAAAAAAAAATTGATCCCCGCCTGTATCGAAATGAATGGTGACTGTTTTGAAAAGTAACTTACATATTGTCGGTCTAATTTACAAAATATATTTTTTATATGATTATGAAAGAAACGAGCGATTACCTTAGAAAAACCTTCCACACCCCCCAGGAGGTGAATACAGAACCTAGGTAATGGAAAACATTAACCTAACCAGGTCGGACCCAGAACACCAAAAGACAGCTACACAAATATGAATTCCGGGTCACCTCGCCCAGCAGACGATACCTACTTAGGATCCAGTTTCAATCAGTCAAGGACAAAAAAGAGCGTACCAAACAATGCGGTATTTATGAGATTTCCTGCCCAGACTGCGAAAAGATTTACGTAGGGCAAACAAAAATGTTAGTCCACACCAGGGTGAATACTACATGTAGCCTGGAGGAAGGGGCATTTAAAAGGAGTACATCAGTCCCGAGAACGCCTGTTCAAAAAACACGGAAAGATGCCCCACAAACTTGTCATTCATAAGCCCATAATGGGGTGATTATACCTGTTCGGAACATGTCGCAAGACTTAGTGTTTGATCCATTTAGGAGAAGCTCGACGATCCTGTGATTTCCTCTGAAATCAACGTTGATGAAGGAAGGAAATCAGGCAAGGTTCCAGAAGGCTAATAAATACGGAAGTGCCAAGTGGGAAAACCAAGCAGAGGAGCAATGTTAGAATACGGACGAATCATCGTTTGCCATACTCGGAAGAAAAATAATAGAGTTGTCCGAATTCGTAAAGAAGAAACACAATCTGTACGCTAAATGTTGGTACCCTAACTGGAAAGACGGAGGAACTCACAAGAGCCCTTCGGAAAAGGTGCATTGATATCTGCGCTCTGCAAGAAACCCGATGGTTTGGTGTCAAAAGCTACGACATTCAACGCGAACGCGGTAAAAATGGCTACAAACTTCTCTATTTTGGTAACCCACACACTCAATATGGTGTTGGCATTGCCATCTCAGAGGGTTTCCGTGATGACATTAAAGAAGTCGAACGATTTGATGATCGGCTGATGAAGCTCACCATTATATCAGCTGATCGCACTATTCACTTCTTCACCGCGTATGCACCACAGACAGGTCGACCTGATGCCGAGAAAGATGCCTTCTGGCAACTTCTCGATGAAAAGACTTGTCACGTGCCCGCTAACGATTACATAATCATTGCCGGCGACCTTAATGGTCATGTGGGTGAAAAGGCAGACGGTAACAGGTGCCATGGGGGAAAGGGGTTCGGAGCGCGCAATGAAAGTGGCGAGCGTATAATCGATTTTGCGGACACCCATGACCTTATGAATACATGGTTCATCAAACGATTGTCTCATCTTCCCACATTTTATAGTGGGAACAATAAAACGCAAATCGACTATATTCTCATAAGACGCCAACATTTTACTACTGTCACTGATTGCAAAGTCGTTCCCTATGAGACCATCGTACCTCAACATCGGCCGTTGATTGCCGTCCTGCGAATTAAGCCACCGATAAAACAGCGTGAGGAACGCACTGGCCCGCCGCGCATTAAATAGTGGCGATTTGGTGAGAAGAAAGAAGAAACGGTCTCACTCATACGATTGCCAACCATTGCGAATGTGGAAGAATCATGGAACCAAATGAAAGACACGATCCACAAAGCGGCCTCTGCAACCCTCGGGGTCACCAAGCCGGGTAAGCGGTACATCAACCGAGATACTTGGCTTTGGAATGATGATGTTGAAATGAAGGTCCGTCAAGGAAGTCGACGTATCAACGAACGTCTCAAATCTAAAATTTACCGTAATGTCGTCCAGTCGCTCTCTATGGTTCTGAGTGTTGGCCGACCATAAAAGACAATGCACGGCGCCTTGCGGTAATGAAGACGAAGATGCTACGTTAGACTAGTGGCGTGACACGTTTAGATCACATCCGAAATGAGGATATCCGCGATCGTTATGGGGTTGCACCGATCGTGGAAAAGTTGCGAGAGAGGTATCTTCGATGGTATGGTCACGCAATTCGTGCAAACGAGAATTCACTTGCCAAGATTGGTCTGAACATCGAAGTCGATGGTAAACGACCAAAAGGCAGACCTAAGCAACGGTGGCTTGATACGCTGGATGGGGATTTGAAAGCCTCGAGATTGCACCCAGATAAGGCATTCGATAGAGCCAAATAGCGAAGCCGATCACGACGAGCCGACCCCGCTTGTGAACGGGACAAAGGCTGAAGAAAAAGAAGAAGATATCATTGGAATCCATGTCTTTAAGAAGCCAATCAATGTCCATTCAATCGAAATAACAAAAATATGAAAACGAATACTCATTGCACGCTGCATTATATGTCTTTCAATGCATTTCCACCATAAAATGCAAGAATCCTCAGTGAAAATGAGACGATGATGATGATGATGATGATTCAATGGGTGGTGCACCACCACCGTCATGGCTATGCGGCACTAAACAATAAGAATTTGCAAAAACCATACCGACATGTTAAAGAGATAAAGAATGTGAAAAGTTATTCAGTGAAGCGGAGCGAAGAGACGAAAGACGCGTGCGTAAATGCGTCTCCTTGGTGTCCTCGAAAGTATGAATGAAAGATGCAAAACGACAGAACTCTTAATGAAAATGCCATTCTGCACACCCTCCACGATCATCATCTTGATCCCATAAACCTCACAAACAAATATGGGCGGGGTGGGGGTTGGGGAGAATTACAAAGATCACATAATACCTTAGCCCTACATAGACGTACGTAGTAGTCAGCCAGAACACTTACGATCTGTATCTATGCCCGCTTTATACATATCCAGATATATCTAAGAATGTAGGGAAAATCTTTGATGTTACAACGCGAACTGGCATACGTGCCGCATGTTGGACGGCATGGAGAAACAGCATTTTAGGAATAATACAATAAAAAGATACGAGAGGAACACAAGAAGGGATGAAGAGGGGACGGCTTTTCCTTTAGTGTGGCTCATGGAATAATCAGAGAAAAGATATAATTAGAAGAATTAACTTTTAGTAGGAATAAACAAGTCACTGTAGCGATAATAAGAAGTAAAAGGACAGCATCGTTATTACAGATTCAAGGGTTTTGTAGTGGTCGCAGCTCCCCAGCTTTCCATCCCTCTAAGCGGTGATCGGGAAAAAACAATGACACTTTGTCAAAAAGGTCGCATCATCCTCATTCCTTTGAAAATGTATTTCTCGTAAATTGCAAGAAAAGGAACATCCAGAATAGTAATAAGAAAAGATAGTTGGCAATGTGTTCTCTTTAATGTCCCTCCACTTCAAAACTAGTGAAGTTCATTGTAAGGGGCGGGGGGGGGGGTGTAAGGGGTAAATGGGACTGAACAAGACAAGTGAAGAGTGCGACAAAAAGAACTATTTCAAAAGTAATTTCAGCAAAATTACGAAGGATGTTATGTGTTCAGCCTTTATTACACATCACTATGATAACTCTGAAGATCACAGAGAGCTGCTGGTGGAGCTAGGGGAATTTTTCCGCGGGAAGGGAGCCAGGAAGGACGGTAGAGAGGGTGACGATCCAGATGCGAATGAATGATGATGCACTTGAGATGTTGGGGCTTTTGTGAATGGCTCTTTTCGCAATCCTCTACTGGTTGTGTTGTGTTTTTCCTCGGTCATGTGTAGTTATAAAAATATCATCGGATCGTTTTGGGTCTCCCAACTTCTTGGGATGATTCCTTGTTTTGTTTGGGTAGTACGTAAAGTTCTCGATGTCTTGTTGTTTTTGTAGCTTCTGTATTCGTAGATATGCACATGCATATATTGTATCAATTGCAATGCGTGTGTGATATGCATTTCCGCCCGCGATATTTTAACTTTAGAAGTCACTTTCCATTGCTTTCTTTTGTCAAACCGAGGCAAGATCAGGACAGACGACTAGCCCGTTGTCATTATTTTAGAGGTATCTTGGCGGTTGTTCTTATATCATTTTCAGAAAGGCTTAGAATAAAATAAGGAAAAACTGTTTGGAATTTCTGCTATTTTTTGGGGCCTGTTTAGTGGTGCAGTCCAGAGCGGATTCTGAGGTTCAAACTCAGACAATGGAGACATAACGATAAGGAGGAGGGAAAGACATTCGGTTCAATTCGTCATTTATAGAATGCATTTTTTCAGGTTCACTTCCTGTTTGTCTGTCTGTCAGACACACTTGTCACCCCCGCATATACATCATGCGGGTTGAATTTAAAGAGGAGGAGGGGAATCGCCATAAACGTAAAAGATGGGTCCAAAGTTTATTTCACCGAATATGGTCATGCGGGGTATCAAACGAAAGATCTCGATTGGTACAAAGTAGATATTAGTTTTGACATCTGCTGTCAGTTTTGACATCTGCTGCATCATGGAAGGAACGTTGCGAAAGGTGTGCTTGTGGACCACAGGATGCGGACTCAACCATAACGCAACTGATGCTATTCACCACCAAGACAAGGATACCTGAATTCCATCTACCACGGTTGAATGAACAAAGATTTATTCTTTCCTCTAATGTAAAGTATCTGGGTGTAATCCTGGATCCTAAGCTAAATTGGAGGTTGGACATAGAACTGAGGGTTAAGAAGGCCTGTATAGCCTTCTATTCCTGCAAGAGAACCTTTGAAAAGAAATGGGATCTCCGCCCGAGGATAGTTCTCTGGATGTACACCGACACTGTAGTGCGTCCGATCCTAACGTACGGCTCTATTGTATGGTGGCAGGCTTTGAAGAAAAAATACAGTAGAACAAAGCTTAATAGGACTCAAAGAACTGCGTGTGTGGGTACTACTGGGGCTCTGCAGTCCTGCCCAGCAGATGCTCTCGAAGTACTCCTGCATCTCCTCCCCCTAGACCTCCACATTAAATATGTTGCAGCGTGCAGTGCCGTCAGACTAGGTGAGTCCGGATGCTGGGCAGCGAAGTCCTACGGCCACAGCAACATCCTAGATGAAATACCTCGAAATACCTCTACGGACTATGCCACACGCAAACTGAACTTCACGAGAAACTTTGCTGTGAAACTTCCAACCAGGGCAAAGTGGAAAACCGGCGGCGTGTTGCAAGACTATGACACGGTATTCTTTACGGACGGATCAAAGATGGCCTATGGATTCGGCGCGGGGTTTTTATGGTCTCCCAGGTTTTGCCAGTGTATTCCAGGCGGAAGTACTGGCGATATTGGAAGTCTGTTGATGGCTGGTGTGTGATTCGAGCCCCAAGCGTAACATAGCCATTCTGACCGACGGCCAAGCGGCCATCAAGGCCTTGTACTCAACGACGACATCTTCCCGGCTGGTGGGGCAGTGCAGAGACGCGCTCAACTATCTGGGCGGCACGCTCAAAGTCACTCTCCTCTGGGTTACCGGGCATCGGAACATAGAGGAGAATGAGCAGGCTGACGGATTGGTCAGGCAAGGCTCTGTTCTTGGCAGTCCCTCGGCGAATACAGTCGGTGTTCCGCTTGCGGCTGTCGGGGGCGGAGTCTACCCGCACTACCTAGCAACCGCGGCTTTGAGATGGCGAAGGCTTACAACCTGTGCCAAGTGAAGGAGAATTTGGCCCGCTTATAACATAGCCCGAACATGAGAGCTCCTGTGCCAGACGCGTGCAAATGCATTCAAGATTGCGGTGGTCTGGACGAGGTACTGGCCCATAGGGGACCATATCGCTAGCCTCGGCATACCCTACAACTCGCATTGCCGAAGCTGTGAAGAAGGAAGGGAAGCTTTCATCCACTTTCTCTGCGATTGCCCAGCTCTGGCTAGAGTCAGGCTGCGTACACTAGGTAAACCGAAAAAATCAAAAATTTGACTGACGGTTTCGTCCAGGGCAGAGGCAACTCATCAGACGCTGCCTCACCTCTGCCCTGGGAGCTGCGTGACCGAAAGTGCCAACAGGTGGAAAGGCGCTCCCTTTTATCATCGCAAAAACACGACAAGGTTGCGAGTTATATTGGACTTAAAACGCCAGTCGTTGTAGTCTAAGCTAGACTAAAGCTAGGTTGTTGTTTAGGATCCGCGGGATCCTAAGTCCCCATCCACTTGATGGTAGACCGGACTAAATGAGGAGCAACTTACTCCCTCGTTTTTTAGTCCATGGATCCCTAGTTTGGAGTCAAATTTTTGATTTTTTCGATTCTTAATGCTTGGGGTGCTACGCTCCAAACTAGGGATCCATGGACTAAAAAACGAGGGAGTAAGTTGCTCCTCATTTAGTCCGGTCCACCATCAAGTGGATGGGGACTTAGGATCCCGCAGATCCTAAACAACAAACTAGGTAAACCATTCTTTGGGGACCTCAGAGAGATTTCTAGCTGAAGGGTGGGGGAGCTACTTTCCTTCGTGAATGCTACGGGCTGCCTCTGAAGATCCGAGCCGACTGGACTCTGCCTCTCTGCTCCCATAACAACAATCACGGTCTTAAGAGTTTGTGGCATCAAAACGGCGCACCAAAGCGCCAATTGGGCTCTTCGGAGCGGCCATTGATACCTACCTACCTACCCGACATCTGCTGCAAAGGGTCCGAAGAGGGTCAATTACTTGAAGGACCCGTTCTCAGAAACCCACCTGGAAAATTTGGAAAAAAATTATGGCGGTCAGTGCGCATGATATCTACACCTCAAAACACCCCCTCCTCCCTTGCGATATCTGCTCAAATAAGGTGAATAATAGTACATGATAACATTCCTAACAATTTACTGCGGATCCCCCGGAAGTTCATCCTAGACCCGCAAAATTTTGCAGTAAGACAGGATGTAATAGAAAGCATCATTCTGGAAAGTTTAGTGGAAAACCTACTACTGTTAACAAGATTATAGTAAGTCTAATTTGCTCCTTTTGCGTCAGATTACTGCTCCCCATGAAATAAAACGACAGTACCGCATCAAATTGGATCGATGAACGTGTTAGCAAACACTGCTGACAAAATCAACGAGGTGCACGCACGTCCTGTGATTAATGAAGTGTCGCGGGAAGCCACGGACCAAATCGTTGAGCTACAGCAGCCGGTGCCACCCCTCGCGGCTACCACCTTCAACACTAGCGGTAACAGTTGCAGCTTTGCGTTCGAGTGATCGGTTAGTTGGGCGCCGGGGTCTTCAACGAGTCCTGCAATTCGCTGATACCACCGTATCTTTGCCAACAAAGCAAAGAGATGTGACAGGCCGTATCTGTTCACGGCTTCAAAAAACTAAACTCGTTGGGAGCTCCGGCAGTGGCTACCCAGAACACAGCTCCACGCCGCTTAACAATTTTGGATCCTTTGAGTAAGTGCTATTACCTGATCGGCAAAAGCGTGCACGTCTCAGTTCTCCCGGTATTGCGGAATCACAAACTGATTCCGCATCAACTCAAACTAGCGGCGGCTAATTCTTCAACCACATATACTTACGGTTACAGGCAAGTGGACGCAAGTCTGGGACTTCAACGAACGCTCTCGTCGCGTTACGTAGTAGCGGACATCAGTAGTCCCATTTTAGACGCAGACTTTCTAAGCCACAATGGGTTACTAGTGGATCTGCAAAATAGGTCTCTTATAGATCTCGTAACTTCGTTCAGGTCTTCAGGTCAAATTTGCCACCTGCTCTATTGTCAGTCTTCCGAACATTTTTGAAGAGGTAGCCGACCCTCGCATTCGTGTGCTTCTTCAGCAATACAGCAGCATAACTACCGAAAGTAGTCTCTCGCAGTCAGCTAAACATGATGTCCACTACCGGCTCTCCTATTTTCTCGAAGGTGCGTCCATTGCCACCCCAGAAACTCACTGTTGCTAAGAAAGAATTTGAGATACTTTTAAAGTAGGGTATTTGCAGACCATTAGATAACTGCTGGTCTTCTCCATTACACATGGTTTCAAAGTCCAACGGCGGTTCGAGACCATGTGGCGATTACAGACGTCTGAATGCTCAGACCATTCCAGACCGCTATCCTATACCACTCATCCACGACTTTGTGCATAACCTCGCTAACTGCTGTTTTTTCATGACTTTGGACTTAGCCAAGACGTACCATAAAATCCCTGTAGCTCCAGAAGATATTCCAAAAACGGCTATATGCACACCCTTCGGACTCTTCGAGTTCACATAGATACCTTTTGGCCTGTGCAATGCGGCGCAAACTTTTCAAAGGTTCATCTACTCTATCCTGAGAAACCTTAACTTTTGTTTAGTGTTCTTGGATGATGTTTGGTCACCCTCTTCTTCCGAGTCTGAGCATTTCGAATACATTTTTCAACGTCTCCTAGACGCCGGTCTTGTACTTAACGTTGAAAAGTGCAAATATCTTCAACAGCAGGAATTTAAGCCACGTGATTTCCCCTGAGGGAATCCAACCGGATTCAGACAAGGTTCCGACCATCATAGACTTCTCACAACCAAATACGGTTAAGGATCTGCGAAGGTTTTTGGGCATGTTAAACCTCTGTCGTCGTTTCTTACCCAAACACACAACATAAAGCGATCCTCAAGAGCTAGATAAAGCGTCCCCTCGCCAACTCCGGCACCTAAGCTTCATAAGTCAGTTTACTTCGGACATCCAACATGTGTTCGTCAAGGTTAATGTAGTTGCAGATGTTCTGTCACGCGTTTCAGAGGATCAAATCTCTGCCACGGTCGATTTTTCGGCAATCGTTGAGGTATAGAAGGATAACGCATTACTACAGAGTCTCAGCGACAACTCCAAATACAAATTTCGAGAGTTTCCCATTTTCGGCTCAATTTTCCAAATAGTTTGCGATGCTTCTGAGAAGGGACCTAGGCCATATATTCTTGCGCATCCAGGCATTCGGACAACGAATCGGTTTTTCACTAGCAGATATTTCTGGTCATGTTAACTCTTGGGCCAAACAGTGCATCGTTTGTCAGAAGTGTAAAGTTACCAAGCACGTACAGAAAGAGGTACGCCCATTTCCTCGGTCTACAAAGCATTTTCACAACATCCACATCGACATTGCGAGATTCGGCCCCACATGGCTTCAAAAATTGGCTCACAGTCATTGATAGGTTCACGAGGTGGCCTGAAGCAATACCTCTGCCCAACATTTCCGCACAGTCGTGCATCGAAGCCCTTTGTCGTGAATGGATCCCACGTTTTGGAGTTGGGCAAACTCCTGGAGTTCAAACGCCATCGGACGACTGTGTACCACTCGCAATCCAATGGGATGCTGGAACGCTGCCATAGGATACTGGCTGCTATAATAGCATACGATGGCTTCTCGTGGTCGCAAGTCCTGCCTTTCGTTTTACTTGGCCTACGTACAGCCCACCGCGAGGGATTTGCCGATAGTTCCGCTGAGTTGGTATACGGGGAGAATTTGAGACTTCCCGAAGATCTTGCGTTCGATAGGTTTTTGTGTTTGCTTCCGCACATCCTGGCAAGATTTAAATCATCTACGCCATCCCATCATTCTTCGAGGAGGGCTGACACCCCCGGAGACCTGGATGTCTGCACACACGTCTGGGTTCGCGTGGATGTTTCTCGGTAGCGCTTGCAGCCACCAGATGAGGGTCCATATGAAGTGGTGAACAGAGGGAGCACTTCTTCAGCTTTGACGTCGGCGGCAGGCCCAAGTACGTCTCTGTCTGTCTAGGTTAAAGCCTCTTGTCTCTGAACCAGAGGTTTCGGGGGAAGGGGCGCGAAATCCACAACCTACAAATTTTCATTTAATCTGTTAGACCAAAAAATTGTTCACCTTTTTCGATTAAAAGATAAACTACGCAAGGAAGTCAAGTATAGCTCAATACTTGAAAGTACTCGCGAAAAACATTATAAAAGTGTTAGGCCACTAATTAGGAGAGAGAATGATCTCCCCAGAACTGCTTCCAAAAAGAAGATTAGGTGGTTTGACGTGAAAACACCTACTTCTCGGTGAAAGGGTGAACTGTCACCATTATAACTATTCAAATGCGCTTTTGCCGCAAACTCGCAAGATGATTTTGTATGATCGGTCATTTCTCAGGATCATTTTGACATATACAACCTCAGATAGAAATTCTATTTTTCTGTTGTTTTCAACGGATAAATAATAATAATCGTTTGCGGAACAATCCACATTGGATAAGGACCTTGAAGTGTGTTAGAGCATTTTAATGAGAGTAAATTAGAGATCTGTCAAAACTCATTCTCACCCATAATCGCATTGATTCGTTTGAATACTTGACATTTCGAGTTGATCTTTCGAACATCACTTCGCGGAAACAAATTTCGAATTCGACACTTTCTATGACATCTGTTTGACATTTCCTATGTTGAATCTGTTTAGCGGAAGTTTAATGCAACTGATTTGACGCAGGTACTCATTCACAGCTGAGTCGACTGGTATCCGACATCCAGACACGATAACAAATCCCTCTGCCACCTGTGAGATTTGAACCATGACCTTCCGCTACGACAGTCCAGTGCTCTTAAATAACACTTATTTTCTCTAGAAAACCATCCCTTACTGGAGTATCATTAACGACTTTTAGGTATTTTTTGACAGAATCATATACGTAATAGCTTGGCCGCAGGAGACGAAGGGAATCATTTATTCATTTTTACTGAAGGGCGATAGATTTTGCCTTTTTGATTTTTCAAACTTCGTTTTTCACAACCTAATTTTCGCCCCCTTCCTTGCAAATACTGTAATGTATGGTTTTTTTTTACGCTGTCGTCACGTCAGAAAGCGAATGAATGTATTGAGAATGGATGGTGGAAAACCAACGATCCGAAATGTTCCTTGTGTCGTGATGAGATGTGACTTGAAAAAATAATAAATGAAATGGTAGAAATCGTAATGTAAAAAGAAGAGTCGAAAAAAAAAACATAAAACCATCGATCCTTGCTTGTCGCATTCTAATACAGGACGTTGAAGGGAATAAATGTATAATAGATGTTGTGGAACGATGAAAAATTATAGGGCTAAGTAGGGAAATATACATATGTACACCTTTTCCATTTTCTCTGTTTTACTGATGTAGGTTTTTGTTGATGGCAGGATAATGGGAAGGTGAATAGTCAATAAAAAATGATAAAGAAGGCTGCGGAGTTGCATGGGCATACTCTTTCCGCCCCAGACAGGAGGCAGGTTATGGGACCGGGTGCAGCGCTTTCTTTGGAGTTGAAATGGACCCTTAGCTATTTAGTTGTTGAAATCTTTTAGTGTGTAGTGATGGGGTTGAAAAGACTGGAAGAAGGAAGGACTCTTCCTCCAAAATGTCATCTATCTACATAATCAAAGTTTGGGAGACTTGGCCGACCGAGTTGGATTACCTGCCAGGATCACTGTACTCTGCCTTACTTAGAATTTCATTGGGGTCCAATTGTTTGGGCAAAATCTTTCCCTCGTAAATTGGTACCACTGTGTCACTGTCAGATTTTCGACACACTAGGTTTGAACTCCCACAATTGATGACGGCCGGAATTTTGTATCCCGCCTTCTCGAGAGTATCTTTCTTGGCAGCAACATCTCTCTCGCTGTTGTCGATCGCCAGCGTTGGTGGTCAGTAGTTGTTTTCTGTTTCTGTCGGATCATGCCTTCGGACGATTAGGATTTCGTCGGAGATCAAGGACCTCTCACGGTGGGCGAAGATGGCAGATAGAGTCCTCGAAGCACGAGATTTTCATTGACCCGGCGCCGATATTTCGATGGTTCCCTGTAAGGGTAATACCCGCCACCCGAAGCCGAAGGGTTGAGAATTAGCACCTTCCGGCAAGAGTTGCTGTCGGTCAAGCTAGGTTTCCAGCAGAGCCTGCCTTTGAAGTTTTGTGTGGCTGATGTGTCCCGATTAATTATAGGTGCCGATTTTATTCGCTATTTTGGCCTAGTGATAGTCAATCCATCAGCGGACGAGTCAGCAAAGGGGTTACGTGTGGCTAGTGACGCGCCAGTAGTCACTACGGTCGGTGGATAGACACGATACCACCAAATCCTGAGGCAATTTCCGCAGTGACCTGCGTTAGTCCCAGGGGTTCAACCCCACGGCCATTGGTAGGACATCACATCATAACAACCGGCTCACTAGTAACGGGAAAAGCTCGTCGGCTCACTCCCGAAAAATTGACCGCACCCGGCCGTCGAACAGTCCGTAGTCGAGCCCGCTGCACCCTGTTTCCAAAAAAGATGGTTTCTGGCGGCCCTACGCCGTCGTCGTCTTAATGCGATCACACGACTCCGCCGATATCCCATGAAACACATCGAAGACGTTTTGGCAGGACTAGTGGGTAAATGCATTTTTAGCAAAATAGACCTGTTAAGGTGGTGTTCACCAAAATTTCATTGCGGAGAACGACATACCTAAAACAGGGGTCATCACCCCGTTCGGTTTGCATGAATTTTAAGTGATGACGTTTGGGCTTCGAAACGCCGCCCAGTCTTTCAAACGTTTCATGGACGACATAATAAGAGGACTTGATTTTTGCGTTTCGTACGTCGACGACATTTTGGTTTCATCAGTAAGCCGGGAGCAGCACAAGCAACACTACGCATACCTTTCAAACGACTCAACAGACATGGCATTGTGAGCAATGCCTCGAAGTGCATATGTGACGTCCGCGAAATAGAATTTCTTGGCCATAACATTAATCACCGGCGAGTTAAAGCGTTGCATAACTTTCCTCGACCGGTCACGCTCAAGGAGCTCCAAAGGTTTCTAAGGGCATATGGTCCAGGAGAATTCCTGGAGGATGTGTTCTTGGCCCGATTATGTGCGGTTGGCCCCTTAGTGGGAGATTCATGGTGGTTACGGTTATGCCTACATCGCGGGCAGAGCTCTTCGGAGCTCAAGCCTGGAGTTGCGCTGTACAACTCGGGTGCCGTACGCCTTAGTTGCGGTAGAGGTGTTAGATAGGCCTCGCATCCACTGGTATGAATGCTGAGCCTGCACTCAGTATAAACCAGTACCGCTGTGCTAATCATGGCAGGGCTCTGATTGTGGTCCCAAAATCAATCCGGGTCGGAAGAGGACCGTGGGATTACGCCTACACGGCAGGTACTCACGTTAAACCCCCAGGATGGGGATGCACTGATCGTGGAAAAACTGGGAGTGAGGCGTCTTCGATGGTATGGTCACGTAATTCGAGTCAACGAAAATTCATTTGCCTTAATTGGTTTGAACATCGAAGTCGATGGTAAACGACCAAAATCCGAAACAACAGTGGCTTGATACGCTGGATGGGGATTTAAAAGCCTCGCGATTGCATCTAGATCAGGCATTTGCTAGAGCGAAATGACGAAAGCAATCACGACGAGGAGCCGACCCCGCTTGTGAACGGGACGACTGAAGAAAAAGAAGTTGAATAGGAAGTGCAGCCTAGATCTGAACTTCGCGCACCGTTCCAAAATGATCCACAGGTTGGTGATGTGGTAAATGCAGGAGGATCCGGAGCGGAAACCAGCCTGCTCTCCGTCGATCAAGTTGTGCGTTCCAGAATTATTCTAGAGATTATCTTTGCAAGAGCAGATGCCCCTCCGATTGTCACATTCAAAACAGGTGCCTGTCTCTGGAATTTTAACGATCAATCCCTTCTTTTAATCTCTAGGAAAGGTCTCGGATTCCTTAGATTTCCGTACGATTGGAAGCAGACCAGACTATCAGACCTGTAGTAACTGCAAGATTACTTACTTTTGTTGCCTAAACAACAAGAACGCTAACGGATATGCGGAATATCTTCATTTAATTCTCAGAACTTCTCCCTATCAACATTTGATGAACAAAGAATAAAGAGTTAATAGAGTATGGTGGAAGTCCCCGAGCAATATGCGAGGAAACTCCTTAGCAGCGGGAGAATCAAAATTGGATAGGTAGTATGCAGGGTACGAATGCAGATAGTCCCCACCAAGTGCTACAGGTGTCTGGACTATGGACACACGTCAGCAGCTTGCAAGGGTCCGGACAGGAGGACCAGGCCAAGTGGGTCATCAAGCGAAGACCTGCACGGAAAGCGAGAGTTGCGTTCTCTGCAGGGATCGTGGCGCGTCTGGTGAAAGCGTCGCACGGACTGCGAGCTCGGGACGGTGTCCGATCTTCAGGACGGAATTGGAGAGGGCTATGGTGCGAACGGCATGATCCGCATTTTGCAAATTAACATGCACCGGAGTGCAACCGCTCACCAGTTGCCAGCACAGTTCGCTTCGGCAGTAAATGCTGATCTAGTACTGATTAGCGAGCAATACCGAAACAAGGACCCGTCCTCATGGTATCTCGACTTATCGGGCACCACTGCCATCTGGGTTCGGGACGACGTTCGACTTTGTGTTTTTGCCGAAGGCCGGGGGGACGGATTTGTCTGGATCCGCATTTTTTAGCGTTTACCTGACGTCGAATGAGTCGATTCCGGACTTCCGGCGCGAGTTTGATGCTCTGGAGGACGCCGTTTCGAGCACGGAGGGACGAATCCTCGTTGGCGGTGATTTTAATGCCAGTGCTGTTGAATGGGGCATGCCTCAATCAGACTCCAGAGGGAAACGGATTCTGGAAATGGCGGCGGAAACACCGGATCCACGCCAACGTTTCGGCGCCCAGGTTGTGAAGGAAGCATTCCTGACATCACTTTTGCGTCGGAATCTCTGGCATCATCGGTGGACGGGTGGCGAGTCCTAGAAGACTTCTCGACAAGTGATCATCATTACATTGCGTTCGAAGTGTTTGACGCTACTTGCCGGCGAGCACCAACACGACGTTCCCCCTGCGTGTGGAATATCGCGAGGGTGAACATCGGAAAGTTCGTCGAAGCTCTTGGAGCAGGTAGGGCTCCGCTGGGGGGCACTCCGGGGGGTGGTAGTGTCGCAGCTGACACCGTCGTAGATTCAGTGATGAATCTGATAACGACGGCGAGTGAGGCTTCCATGCCCCGGAGAGGCCCCAGGCGCGACAAGCCTTCTATGTACTGGTGGACAGCAGAAATTGCCGACCTACGAAAGGAGTGTCATAAGCTCCGCCGTTTGGCACAACGTTTGTACGCCAACGAGGAGGCATGTGCCATAAAGGCACAATATAGATCAGCAAAAAGGAGACTCCGTAGCGCTATAAATAAAAGCAAAGCTCGCGGCTGGCAAAATCTTGTTAATGAGGTGAATGATGACCCGTGGGGACTTGGCTATAAGCTTGTCACTCGGAAAATCGGGGCTCTGCGGAAGCCCTGCATATTGAGCACTGACCAGATGGACCGCATTGTGCGGGCATTGTTCCCCAGACACCCTGTACGGGTTGATGTAAATAGTGTGGAAAGCGTCGTGGATTGCCCCCTTTTCACAATGGGAGAATTCGAAGAAACGGTTCTCACTATGAAAAACAGGAAGGCGCCAGGTCATGATGACATTGCGGTGGAAGTTTACAAACTGGTGTTCCGCCAACGGCCAGAATTGCTGCTGGAAGTGTTCAACGCGTGCTTGAAGGAGGGCATTTTTCCTTGTCGCTGGAAAGTGGCTAGACTCGCGTTGATCAGTAAGGGTAAAGGAGACCCGAAGCTCCCGTCTGCATACCGACCGCTGTGTATGCTTGACACGGCCGGAAAAGTGCTCGAGAAGCTTATCAGGGGTAGACTCGCTGAAGCGATCCGTGCTGCCGGGGACTTATGCGCAACGCACTTCGGGTTTAGAACAGGGAAATCTACAGTGGATACTGTTATGGAGGTCGTAGATGCGTTTAATCGACCCGGGGCACACAGCCGCCGATCTCGACGGATAGTGCTCCTCATAACGCTTGATGTCAGAAATGCCTTCAATTCCGTAAGATGGACAGATATGCTAGGCACACTAGAGAGCTCCTTTCACGTGCCAAGCTATCTCTGGCGGATATTGAGGGATTATCTGAAAGACCGCTCCCTGCTCTATGAGACGCTAGAGGGCCAGAGGAGGATGGAAATCACGTCGGGAGTAGCGCAGGGATCCATCCTAGGGCCGGACCTCTGGAACGCTTCCTACGATAGTCTGTTGCGGAGGTGATCCCCGTTGCCCTCCTTGCCAAGGAGCACAAAGCTATCTATCGCCGTAAGGGCGAAAACTTAAGAGAAGTGGTTGCCCGTGAAGAACGTCAACGCACCCTTAGCGAGTGACAATTTTCTTGGCAAAATGAGCCAAGGGGCAGGTGGACTGCGCGGCTCATCGACAAATTAGACCCATGGTTGAACAGAAAGCACGGTGAGATTGAATACTTCCTTACCCAATTTCTAAGCGGGCATGGAGGCTTTCAGTCTTACCTGCACAGGGTTGGGAAGGCGCGATCTCCTGATTATGTGTTCTGCAATAGAGTGGCGGATGATGCTGAACACATCTTTTTCTCTTGCGAGAGGTGGAACGGCCTCCGCCAGCAGCTTTATACAGACACAGGGGAGCTCTCTCCAGACAACATTGTCAGAGAGATGCTGAAGAGCGCTGGCAGCTGGAATCGTATTACGCATTATGTTCGGGCTCTTCTTACTACGAAGAATATTGAACTCGACCGGCAGAGGGACCGGACGGTAAGGGGTTCCCTGAACTAACAACAACTCCCCTCCTGTTGGTGAAAGGAATTCCCTGACTTGAAGGCTCCCAAAGTCGGGAGAGCGGGAGGGCTAGCCCGAAGTAATGTGTCAAACGGTTCCAGGCTAGTTCTCTGATGACAGGGAGAGGTGTTTAGTTGGTAGTCCGCCAGCGTGCTGTTGCGGGAGTCCAACACTCTGTGCGTAAACGCATTCACCTGTATCCTGTATCTACAGGAACCTTAACCTTAAATCAGATCAAAAAGATGTTATTTCCTCCTCCCCCCCCCCGAAACTCCTTTGAAGATGTGATGGAATAATGCAAAATTACGAATAAATAAGTACATATATATGTCCTTTTGTCTGTTAGATGTTATCTAATTTAAAGGATCATACGCATGGCTGCACTCACTGATTTCTCGTCCTTCCTTGAAAGAAAGATACTCCTTGAACCGTCTTGCGCTATATGATGTGTTCATACAAACTTTTTGGTGTTATCTCTTATTTTCGCCGCTGTCTGTCTCTCCATCAAATTTCCGAAAAAGGGGTTTTGCTCCCCCAACAACATTGGAGATTCCTATGTACAATATATCATGTAAAACAGATTATCTGTTATAATCAAAGATTTAATTTTCCTTGGAATTTGAACACGTAATGGTGTGAGATGTCTACACATTCTGGAGCGATCCATCTGAAATTGTTGGGGTAACTAAACGCCAGTCATGATTTATTCCTGAGCAGCAAAGCTTCCGCTCCCTTACTTTGTTAAATGTTTATATTGTATCTTTGAAAATATCTAGGAAATTCACTTGAGTGCTGTCTTCCTTGCTGAATGAAAGATATCAAGTGATTGGCTCAAATAGCAAGAGAGCACGGGAAGCTGATGCAAAGGTTTGTTAATTAGGATAATTAAACGAATGGAAGGATATAGTTTACGGGAGAATACATCAAAACCTTGTCTCTCATGTATTGTACGAGTGCTTATATAATATCGTTTGAATGGTTTTGTCTTTCTTATGTTATGGCTTTCCACGGCTCCCAAGTTTATATCATCTTATTTCAAACAAATCAATCCATTCATCCGCCATCGACCTTGTTTTCAGATAGGGGGGGGGGGGCAAGGTATGCCGGCGATGATGTCTAGGCACCAAATGAATTCATCATTCATTGAATATTTGGTGAAGGATGTGTTTCTAAGATATGCAGTTAGTTATCGCTGTCGTTGTCATCTTTGGTCTCATGAGATTTCAAATCAAATCAAATAGTTCAAGGGACCTTTTCGAGATGTTGAAGGGATTTTTAGAACACACAGTGACACAGAGGGGAGGGTAAAATTTCGAAACATCAAAGAGAACTTGGTTTGTCTGTTAAATATATGTACACAAGCGGTCCTAGGGAATTTTCCAATATGTAGTTCATTACAGGGACGACAAAAAGAAAGTGAAGTTAATTCAGTCAATTTGTTATACATGGATGATTAGTTGTTGATTGTTGTTATGGAAATTATTTCCTTTGTGGAATTGTTTGAATTATTTTCTTTACAATTGCAATTGGATTCTTGCAATTATTATCAGATAATTCGGAAGGCAGGGGTAGCACCAAAGTAGTTCTTAGTAATTCCATCCAAAAGTTAACAAGTCGGGGTAGTTTCTCAGAATGGATCTGTTAAAGAAGTCATCACTTTCCACTCCTCTCACTCCCTGCCTTTCCAACAAATCCAAAAACTAAGACCGGCTTCGAAAAGTACTAATCGAGACCTTTCATTTGATATCCCACATGACTATAGTCGGAGGAAAAAAAATTTTAACAACCCTCTTTTACATGTATGGGGACACCCCCCCCCCCCTAAATCCCAACGTAGAAGGATTTCACTCACTGCATGTCTGGGCAGCAAATTTCGTGTCAATCGGTATAGCCGTTTCTGAGAAAAGTGCGTGTGACAGACAGACAGACCTGTGAGGAGTGGCCAGATCTCCCATCAGGCGCGACCCCAACTGGCGGATTGGGACATTCCTATTGATGTGTAAATATGTGTTCATGAACTTTTCTTTTCTGATTGTGCATGGGCTAGTGTTTGGTCTGGTGGGTGGACCAAAATGGCTAAACTATCATGGAAGGCGAGAGAAGGAGGAAACTTACGATGCAGGGGCTCGTAATCCCAGTACCGGCGGATTTTGGGAGTGAGCAAGTGGGCTCCCAGTCGTCGATATACCTCGACCGCAGTGCCTCGGTGGTGGATAAATTGGCCACCTTGGCATATAATGTTACAAGTGATTTGGATCTGAAAAAGGAAGCGTTCAAGCGAAGTATTACCTTACCGAGAACACCAGTAACAAGACCAAACAAAGATGAACTGAAGGGAAATTGTTGGACAACAAACATCGTAGTAACACCCACCGCATATGTTCAAGATGCGCGACAGCAGGAGGTGCTCCAGGAACAAGGAAGGAATCCATTCAAAAGAAGCTCGTCAACTTTGAGATCTCCACCAATGCCAAAGACGATGAAGGATAAAATACAGGCAAGGTCAATAAACGAGGGTATAAAAAGAGTAACCCTGCCGGGGCTTATAGGGAGCAGAGTCCCGATCCGGAAGAATTACCCTTCACCCAGCAAAAATAGTAAAGCTGTCCAAGTTTATCAAGGACAAGCACAGCGTGCACCAAGCCATAAAGAATATGGTTAGGCCTATTAGAGTCCTCTATAATAGATCGCAGATGGAGTAAAAGAATAATAAGGATACGCCGAACCTCGCTGTGCTAACAGCATCACAAGCGACCCAAGTGACGCCTAACCGTACCGTGGAGGAAAAGAATAATAAGGATACGCCGAACCCTGCTGTGCCAACAGCATCACAAGCGACCCAAGTGACGCCTAACCGTACCGTGGAGGAAAAGAATAATAAGGATACGCCGAATCCCGCTGTGCCAACAGCATCACAAGCGACCCAAGTGACGCCTAACCGTACCGTGGAGGAAAAGAATAATAAGGATACGCCGAACCCCGCTTTGCCAACAGCATCACAAGCGACCCAAGTGACGCCTAACCGTACCGTGGAGGAAAAGAATAATAAGGATACGCCGAACCCCGCTGTGCCAACAGCATCACAAGCGGCGCAAGTGACGCCTAACCGTACTAACAACAGCATCACAAGCGACCCAAGTGACGCCTAACCGTGGATAATAGCAATCACGGAGAAATAAAAGAGTATGTGAAAAAGAGGGGGATCCTATAAATAATCAGCAGGCGCCTAAGAGAAAAAAAGGCCGATAGGACATTCTGAACATCAGCACCAACAGCTCAGAAGCAGGAAAGCGTACAGCGAATGTAGGAAACTCGACTAGCGTTGCGAAGCCCAAGACGAACGAAAACGATGGATGGACTAAAGTTACCAACAAAAAAGCGAAACGAAAAGCAAAAGATATCTCCAGTAGGCAATCTGTCCAATGTGGAGATACTCAAAAAGGTCAAAGCTGATCCCGACCTAAAAGATCTGAGCAGAAATGTGAACAGAATCCGAAGAACCCAGAAAGGGGATCTCTCCTGTTCGAGCTGAAAAGATCCCGCGTAGGCAAAACTGACGACTTTCACACTCAAGTCAAAAACTCACTTGGGGAGAATGTCGTAGGGCGTGCCCAAAAACATGAGATCTACATATATACAATGTAAGGATCTCGATGAAGTGACATCGAAATGAGAAATTTGTACTGCTCTGAAGGAGCAATTCAAGTGGAGTCTGTTGTGAGCCTACAAAAAGGCTATGGTGGCACTCAAACTGCTACAATACGAGTACCAGCGGAGGCAATGAAGATGTTATTAGCTTCCGGAAGTGTTCGGAATGGATGGGTTGTCTTCCGTTGAGGTGCTTTAAATGCCTCATGTTTGGGCACTTCGCGAAGGCATGCACCAGCAGCATTGATCGATCCGATCGATGCAAAAGGTGTGGGGGTGCTTATAGAATCGTGATGGGACGATTCAGAGGCCGGTCCTTTCCGTAGATCACGTGTCCCATCCTCGCGCTGAAAATCATACAAGGGGTAATTCCCCCACCACATTTGGGTTGTGCGGCTATTCCCCCAGTCACCAAAGACGAACTGTTGAAAGAGCTGCGGTAGAATAGGAGACAATAAAGCACCGGGCGTGGAGGGAGTACCGAATAAAGCCCTTAAGCTTGCCGTGAAATCCAGGCCGGACATGTTCGCTGAGTTGTTCGAAGCGTGCATGTCCGAGGAAATATTTCCAGTGGAATTTGGTACTCCAGGTGAACTATCCTCATACCGACCCATATGTCTTTTAGACACAGTGGAGAAAATGTTAGGGCCGGTAATCTATAATAGATTATTCCCTGCTGTTGAGAGCCAAAGCCGCCTTTCAGATTGGCAGTATGGATTCCCTAAAGCCAGATCAACCATTGATGCACGGAAAGGGTAGTACCAGCAAATGTTGCGTGGTAGTAACCCTGGACGTGAATAATGCATTCAATTCGGTCAATTGGAATCTGATACCCAAATCCATAGCGAAGGTTGGTATTCCTGCCTATCACGCTGCAATTGTCGGAAGTTATTTAACTGAAAGGAGGCTATGGTATGACACCGATATCGAACCCCAGGAGTACGTTGTTTCCGCGGGTGTCCCACAGGGCTCCGTATTGGGCCCACTACTGTGGAACATCATGTACAACGATGTACTTAATCTTCCCCTTCCGGAGGAAGCCACAGTGGTGGGTTGCGCTGACGACATAGCGCTGGTTGTTGTCGCAACGCATCTCGAAGATGCTGAGTTATACCTCAAGCGAGGCAATCAGTGCTGTTAAAAGCTGGCTAGAGAGCTCTGGTCTGACGCTTGCGGAGGAAAAACAGAAGCGGTTCTCATCACTAAGCGCCGGAGGAGAAATTAAAATCGGGAATCATATCATCACTTTCAAGCCGACTATCAAACACTTGAAGGTGGTGATAGACAGGGGGCTCAGCTATAAGCAACATGTTCAGTATGTTTGCGATAAATTATTCACTGCTAGTATGCCTCTGGTGAGGATGATCCCGAATATGGGAGGGCCATGGCATACCTAGAGGTTGCTTATAGCCAGGGTGGTGGCGTCAATCATGCTCTATGTGACCCCAGTTTGGAGGGGCGGTTGCGGATCTTAGTTAACACTAACAGGAGGACAGTACTGAGGGTATGCTCTGTCTTCAGGACTGTCTTAGATGATGCAGCATTCGTCATCTCTGGAATGATGCCGATTGACATTTTGGCAAATGAGATGGCAGACCAAGAACGCTGGGAGCGAGAGATCCATAAATAGATGGCAAAAGTGGTGGGAACGCTCGGGAATCACAGGTTCATTCCTGCCATCAAGGAGTAGTTGGAGAGACGACACGGTGAGATTAATTTTAATCTCACCCAGTTTCTCACGGGCATGGAGGATATAGCCAATACCTGCACAGATTTAAATTGAAAACCTCACCTGACTGTCCAAATTGCGATGGAGTGCCAGAGGACCCAGAGCATGTATTCCTTCCACTCTCCGAGATTTTGTGGAAGAAAGGAGGAATGTAGAGGACACTCTAGGAGAGGCGCTGGTACCAGAAAATCTGGTGCCGAAAATGGTAGCACATCACATCACATCACAAGACATCACAATTAGGATGCGGTGAACTCGATGATCGCATCTATCCAAACCAAACTGCGAAAGGCAGAGGAGGGGAGAAAAGTGCGGTCGCGTGCGCCGCGTATGGAAGAAAGGTGACTAAGCTAGAATGAGCTGACTCCGCCCCGTGATGTAATAACCTATGGTGGTTCCGCGAGGCAGGGAGGGAGTCAGGGGTGGGTAAAAATCCTACACACTGGTGGGTCCAGACCAGTGTCTTTTGAAGGTTTTCATCTCCTGAAAAAAAAATACAGACAGACAGACGGACAGACAGACATTGAACCGATTTTAATAAGGTTTTGCAAATAAGAGATGTTTAGCCTGCATCTGAACCTATCCTAGTTTCATTGAAATATGTAATTGGATCGTCTCGAAATGGAATTTAATTTTTAATCAATTTGAACATTTGATATTCCGTTCCATTGCCATGTACTTTCAATAGACACACACAAATCAACCTAACGACTCTAGTCAAACTGAAAAAAAAAAGCAAATTTTCCAAAAAAGGATGCGGAAAAATAGGAGGAATCAGGATAAAGAAAGAGAATCACTAAATATGCGTGGACTTTTTTTGAAGGCTAGTTGTATCAACATGACCGCAGGAATAGGACCAATTTCTCTGTTTATTTGACTTTGAACTGGAAAATCGTCTCTGAATATTTATCATGAAAGGATTACCTTTCGTGTGTATAGACTTTAGCCAATGAATCTAAATGAGACTACGATTCTACGATTAGTTTATTAGTTTATTCAATTTAATCTCTTCTATCTATTTTGGCTATAGATATTCCCCTTCCTTGGATCCTTGTAACAGTTTAACTTTGAAAGGTCTTCCATTTCCCGAAAGTAAAAATGATAAATTATTCAAAAATGGAAAACACTTCTCTCATTCTCAATCTTCGAAGAGTATCTTTGAATCTTTTCTCCCTCCCGTAAAGTTTGGAGCTATTTTTTCAACTCTCCTTTCTTGAGTCCTTCCTCTCCCAACTATATAGTCCTCCGAACTGATAAAATATATCAAATCCTTTGAATTGATATGCATACGTGAAACTATGGATTCTCAATCAAACCATAAGCCAAATACTACAATGATAAATTGGGACAATTTTTGCATAATATCAAAATTACCGATTGTGTCCTGAAGAGTTCCTATCGTTATTCAATATCCTTCTATTGCATAATAGCAAAAATCAATTGCAGGAAATAGAAACTGCACATATGCGAAGACAAATGATTTCCTTAAGTATTCACTTTACGGAACAAGCAGAATAAAAGACGGAAAGAATGAAGAAAGTCGAAAATAGAGGGGTTGGAAATGTAATAAATCGTTCGTTTCCTATTTTGGTTTACTCAGATTTTTTTGAATTATATAGAAGAAAAATAGAATTTCCATTGAAAATTGTCCCCCCCTCCAATAAATCAAGTATGCTGGGAAGTTTGGATTTATATTGTCTTACAGGAACATTGAATGTTTTGGATTAAAAATTGATAAAAAGGACTTGGTTAATATTTGAAATAATGAGCCCCACACAATTTTGTAATCAGGCCAACCTGCCTTTCCACTAAAAAATAAATCGGGTGTGACAGACAGACAGACAAACAGACGAGATCAGATAACTCTGAAAAGATGCTTCAGGTGTTTAGAATTTGGGCACGTGGCCAAAAAATATACTAGCGTCCACGATAGGTTTGACCTGTATCGTAAATGCGGAAAAAAAGGCCACATTGCAAAAGTTTGCGAAGAAAATCCCAATTGTCTGCTGTGCAGGCAAATAACCTGTCATTGACAGCGCCCATATCACAGGCAGCTCGAACAAGAACGGCGAAACCTTCCACCAACCAACCTCTCCCACTTCAGCCCTGTCCTCCCGTCATTTAATAAAGTGTATTACCATTCCTACCTTGACCACTTCCTAATCAGCAGCAGTCTTACCCCTAAACCCAATCCCTGCACTTATCCCTTCTTAGAAATAGTCCCCGGTATCAGTGAGTACGATGCCGTGGTCTTGGAGATTTCACTCCCCAACAGAGCCACCCGGCCCTCTCCTACTTTAGTCCCTGACTTCCAGAAGGCGAACTGGAAACTTATTAACCGCACTCTTAACTCCAAACTTGAACCTCTCCTCCTCCCTACCAATGAAACAGTTTCCAACGATACTATAGATCGGACAGTTCGTCAATACACTGAAGTAATTCAGCAAGTATGTGACGAGCTGATACTTTCTCGTCCCCTTAACTACCCCAACCTTATTTCGCTCCCAAACGATATCCTCGAGGATATTAAATACAAACGTACCCTAAGGCGGAGGCTATTTAGAAATAGATACCTCTCCGCAATCCTCCCCTCTCCGTGTCGAAATCCTTTCCCTTGACAGGTCAATCTGCGATAGAATTTTAACCTCTACATCAACCATCTCTCTTCAACATAGAACTGAACCCTGATACCTTCAGGGAACTCAGAAAAACTTATCCTCATCTAGACAAGTCCTCCCAACAAACTACCATCTTCCCCCAAAATATCTTACCTTCCGAAAAGATGAACATTCTAGCCGACCACTTCCTTCAAGCGCACCACTGCACCCTTCAAATACGTGATCAACCCCTTGAAAGTGTTGTGAGCGAAACCATAGAACAGCTGCAGTCCACACCAACTTTTTACGAACCCAGTCCCAACCTAAACCTTTTCTCTCAATCTCTTATTCATCCCGATGAACATAATGATGTTTCTTCCATCCACTTTGTCAGCCCAAGTTCAGTGGAAGCTGTAATTACAGCCTCCAAGAACAAAAAATCAGTGGGTCTCGACAAAATCCCTTCCATAGTTCTGAAAATTTCCACCATACTGTCCTCTATCATTAACCACTGTCTCCTCAACGCTCACTTCACCCACCGATTGGAAAAGTGCTCGCATAGTTCCCATCCCAAAAAAGAACCTTAATCCTGATAGCTACAGGCCAATCTCCATCCTATCTTCCTCCACCAAAATTTTCAAGCGGATCATCAAATCCCTCATAGACGAGGACTGTACTTCCAATGACACTCTCCCCGAGTTCCAATTCGCCAACCAAAACACTCGGTTGAGCGCGCTCTGCTTGTTCTCAAGACTGATATCCTCCTGAGTATCATTCTGAGGACACCCACCATAGCCTGTCTCCTCGACCTAAAGAAAGCTTTCGACTCGGTATGACAATACGGGCTCAAGTACAAGCTTTCCGAAATCCTCAATTTCCATCCGCACCTCTGTAAGCTAATTCTTAGCTTTCCATATGGGCGGAAATCCTTAGTAAACATCCAGCAGCACCTTTCCTTGTCCTATACTTGCCCCGCCGGCATTCCTCAGGGTTCAGTCCTGTCTGCAACCCTTTTCTTTCTGTTCACCGCGGACATCCCCAAACCAGCTCCATACCCGTGTCCCATCCGGATCCTCCAATACGCGAATGACCTAAACCTCTATACGGCCACCAAAGACAGCTCCCGTGGTGAAGCGCTGAAACTCTCCTTAAATTCCGACAACCATTATCTTTCATGGAAACATGAGAATGACCCCGAAAATGTGGAGTGACATGAGATCCTTGTCACTTACAATCCACGTTGAGCACATTCCTACCGTTAAAGAAGTCACTTACCTCGGAGTGACAATGAATTCCCGCCTCTCCCACGTCCCTCATATAGCGAAGGCTCTAGGCCGTGCAACTGGTGCTTTCAGGTCCTTGTATCCTATCCTTAAATACAATATCCTGACTTCAAAAAGGGTTAAGCTGTTTTGTTATAAGCAGATTATCCACCCATTCCTCATTTTCGGCTTTATTTTCTAGTCTGATTGCTCCCCATCCCAAATGGAGCGACCCCGCCTCAAGGAGCGCAGGATCTTTAAAAACGAAGACCGCTCCAGGTAAATTTCCAACCAGATCCTCTACGAGTCCTGCCAAACCCCACGTATCGATGCCTTCCTTGCCCGTCATGCCCTCAAGTTCCTTGTTAAGTGTCAATCCCATCCCAATCCTCTTGTCTCCAAAGCCATGCAGATAGAGGCGGTCTCTCCGAAAATCAACTCGGTTTTCGAAAGAGGAATGCATTTGTCCTAGTAGCTAACACAGCTAAGACCGCACTTGACGAGGGCAAAGATTACCAAATGACATGCAAAGCTCCACAAGGGTCTGTCCTAGGGCCACTCTTGTGGTTTATTATGTATAACGGAGTACTGACGCTAGACCCTCCTACTTGTGTAGCCTCCATTGGTTTCACGGACGACATTGGTGTGACAGTTGTTGCAGGTCTTCTCGAAAAAGTCAAGCTTTACGCAAATGAAGCAATCTATGAGATTAAATCCTGGTTAGAAGCCTTGAAATGACAATTCAAGTTGGAGGAATTGGGGGAAGAATCTATCGTGAGCCTCAGAAAATTTTATGACAGTACTCAAAAGGCCATAATGCGACTGCCAGTGGAGGCAGCGCGGAAGCTATTGACCTTGGAGAAAGTGCGGATTAGATCGGTTTTTTGCCGGCTAAGGGAACAGATCTCCCTAAAGAGGTACTTAAATGCCTAATGTTGGGATATTTCGCGAAGGCATGCACTATCGACATCGATCGGTCCAATCCATGTCAAAGGTGTGGGGAGGAAAGACATATTGCCCAGGAGTGCAATAGGGACCCCAAATGCATTTTGTGCAAAGAAAAGGAGGGACAGGATAACCGGCACATTGGCAGCAGTGGCAAATTTAGGAAGGTGTTCACCACAATGATAAAATGAGGTTAATACAAATAAACCTCAACCATTGAAGGGGTTGCTTGCGCAAACCACCTACGAATCCACGATGGAGGTTACCTCCGAAAATAGCGGAGAAAACAAGGGCGTGCTATAAAAATCTTAAAAGTTTTGGTATTCCGTTCTGTGGTCTAGCAAATGTGAACATAGCCTGTTTGGGTTTGATAGAAAGCAGCTTGTCCATAGCTAAGCCAATATCGAGCTTAAAACTAGCGACATACATGTCACCGTTAACCATGGTGGCGGGAAACAGTTAACTCGGGGCTTCAAAGCACTTAAATAAATTATAATAGAAGCTAGGGTAGGCTAGGAATCTGAATAGTATTTTCATTGAAGCCCTTCTGTCAATCTTGATGCTCTGTGAAAACCGAGGGCAAGTACCCTGAAGCCCGTCATCCATGTTCAGTTTGGCCTGTCACTTATACCGGGTGAGGCCGCGATGCACCTAACCGCCAGCTGAACTGACAGCATCATCCACGTGCTGGCAACATCATTAGCTCAAATCTGGACGTAGAAGGTGTTGAAATTCTCGCTGACAGCCTGAATAAACATATCTGACCGAATTATTTTGTATTCGATCGCCGGCCGATGAACAGTCAAAACTGACAGATCAAAGGCATCCCATCCATATTACCGGGGCCGGTCAAATGCGGACTCTTTAAGCGTAACTAATAGGCCGAACTGAACGTGGAAGCACCATCAGGACATTTAGGTAAATAAAATATAATTTTCACTCCCGGCCCAGGTTGTCTCTCTAAAGTGTGATGTTGAACTAGATTCACTGTGGGCCCTCCCCTATACCACTGAATGTCGGGCACATATGTCGATTATGATTTTTTTGATAATTATTTCAAGACAGAAATTCTATAACACCGACCGGGTTCACTCAAGTTTTAGGTCCAGGCAATAATGGAAATGAAGGGTAACCACTGATGAAGCAAGGTTCAGTACGCCCCTCAGAATTTATCTAATCGTGTTTGTCTCTCCTCCGGGCCAGCAGGTTTTTTGGGTCCCCAGAGTTAAAGAGTAAAATTAAAAGGACACTTTGATGAAATTTTTCGTAAAACTCCCACACGGATCTTCTTTTTGCGACCTTACAAGGAACCTAAGCGAGGTCTAAGGGTGAAACGAATAACTTTTTTTTTGAATCCTCGAAAATCAAAGAAAGCTGAGAACCATGAAGATAATAATGGCGTAACGGGTGGCATTTTGTTCCCTGTTTTTACTTGTTGTCCATAGTTTCAGGGGGTTAATAATTGAATTGAAAAGCCGATGGTAGTTTAAGGGTAATTGTTTCGTTGCTGATGAAATTTGAGGTTGCTTATTGATTGATAGTAGTATGAAGTGGTAGTTCCCAGCCACTCGCCCTGACATACTTTTTCTAACACCACTCTCCTTTGTGTAGTTTTTGAACAACTCATTCAACAGGGTATCTGCAGGCCCTCAAACAGTTGTTGGTCTTCCCCACTGCATATGGTCCCTAAGCCAAACCGCGAATGGCGCCCATGTGGGGATTAGAGAAGGCTAAATGCACAGACGGTTCCTGACCGATATCCAATTCCACTCATCCACGACTTTGCGCATCACCTCGCGAATTGCCGCATCTGTTCGACCTTGGACTTAACCAAGGCTTATCGCCAAATCCCAGTAGCTCCTGAAGAGACGGCAATATGTACACCATTTGGACTCTTCGAGTTCACCCGAATGACTTTCGGATTGTGCAATGCGGCGCAAACCTTTCAAAGGTTCATCCACTCGGTCCTGCGAAACCTCGACTTCTGTTTCATATACTTGGATAATATTTTGGTCGCTTCTTCCACTGAGTCTGAGCATTTAGCCCATCTCGAGTGCATTTTTCAACGTCTCCTTGAGGCCGGTTTAGTCCTAAATGTTGAGAAATGCAAATTTCTTCAAAAACAGGTGAGATTCCTCGGCCGCTTCATTTCCCCTGAAGGAATACAGCCCGACCCAGACAAGGTGCAAGCGATAACAAGCTCCCCGCGTCCAAAGACAGTGAGGGAGTTGAGAAGGTTCTTGGGCATGCTAAACTTCTACCGTCGTTTCCTGTCCAAGGTCGCCCATCACCAGTCCATTTCGAACGCGTACTTGTCTGGCCCCAAAACTAAGGACACACGAGAGATCGTGTGGTCTGATTTTGACATATCCTGTCAACAACTTGCCGACGCTGCACTCTTGGCATTCCCTCTGCAAGATGCACCCCTAGCCGTTTTTGTTGATGCCTCTGACATCGCAGTAGGTGCTGCTCTTCACCAAAAGGTGTATCAAGTTTGGCAACCGTTGAGCTTCTTCTCGAAGCAGTTGAACCCCGCTCAACGGAACTACAGTACCTACGATCGCAAACTGCTCGCCGCGTACTTGAGCATTAAATACTTCCGTTTCTCCTTCTAGAAGGCAGGCCATTCACAGTGTTCACGGACCATAAGTCTCTCACGTATGCTTTGAAACAGAAGCCCGACAAAGCGTCCCCACGTCAGCTTTGCCACCTGAGCTTTATAAGCCAGTTTACGTCAGACATCCAGCACGTGTCCGGCAAGGACAACATAGTTGCTGACGCTTTGTCTCGTGTCCCCGAGGTTAACATCCCCGCCTCACTCGATTTCTCGGCTATTGCCAAGGCGCAGGAGGATGACGCAGCACTTCAGAGCCTCAAATCCAACCCCAAATACAAATTTCGGGAGTTGCCCATTTTCGGCTCAAACCTCTCTCTCTGCTGCGAAGACTCGGAAAAGGGACCTCGGCCATACATTCCGGCCACCTTTCGCAAGGAAGTGTTCCACGCAGTTCACGACTTAGCGCATCCACGCATCAGGTCAACAAATCGGTTAGTCACCGAGAAATACTTCTGGTCCTCTATGAATAAGGACGTCAATTGGGCCAGAGAGTGCATCGCATGCCAGAAGTGTAAAATCTCCAGGCATGTAAGGAAAGAAGTGGGCTCATTCCCTCGCACTACCAAGCGGTTCCACACAATACACCTCAACATTGTAGGGCCTTTGCGAGACTCGCACGGTTACTGGTATTGACTCACAATCATCGACAGGTTTACGCTGTGGCCTGAAGCAATACCTCTGAAAGACATTACGGCGCAATCTTGTGCCGAAGCCCACTGTCGAGAGTGGATACCTCGCTTTGGCGTTCCTGCAGTGGTCATCACTGACCAGGGAAGGAAATTTGAGTCCACCCTTTTCTCCGAGTTAGGCAAACCCCTTGGTTTTAAACGCCAGCGGACTACTGCATACCACCCGCAATCCAATTGGATGCTAGAACATTGGCACCGGACGCTGAAAGCGCGACGATCCGTCCTGGTCCCAAGTCTTGCCCCTCGTCCTACTCGGCCCACGTACAACCCGGCGAGAGGAATTTCCTGCCAGCCCCGCGGAGCTAGTATACGGGGAGAACCCAAGACTCCCAAGTGATCCGGTCTTCGACAAGAGATCGGGTCTCACAGAGTCGGGGTTGGTGCGTCTGCTGAGGGAGAATCTCCGACGCATAAAAGCTACACCACCCACCCGACACTCGTCCACACCTGCCTGTTCGCCCAAGGAACTGGACACGTGCACGCACGTTCTAGTCAGGACGGATGCCGTCCGGAAGCCGCTGCAGCCCCTCATATGGAAATTTATTTCGAATGTTGCGAATGCGAACAAATAGATGGCACGGAACTTTCCACTTTGTAGAGCTCGCCACGGGAGTGCAGGACTAGCGGAGATAGTGTGCCATGAGTTGGGGGCAGAAAGAAACATATGAAGGAAATCGTTCTCTTCTGCCTCCAGCCTGGAACAACGACGGATCTCTCGCGCTGTTAAAAGTGTCTCTATTATTCCTTTCATTGGAATTACACTTGGAAATCGTTAAGCAGTCCAGTGCAAATAGCACAAAATTGTTAAAGAGCATTCTAGATCCTTTAAGCTGAACTACTTGAATTGTAGGAGATACATTTTCATATCTACATATACACATGCATCTTAGATCACACTTTTATGGATGGATCTTTCTGTTGCATCATAAAATCTTTTACGATCGTTTTATATCTCTTGGATTTTTTCCTTGCTTTTTGGGGAGCTTCATAAAAGACCTTCTTTAAAACCACTGGCATAGCACACCATCATTATCATCAAAACGATGATCATCAACACAAGAAGAATGGAAAATGCTTAGGGAGTCCTAGTAGATACGAATAAAGACATATAGAGTCCAATTAGCATGAGTCGAATAGAAGATCCCCGAAAGTATCTCAAAGCAAGAGAATCAGTTGAAATTAAAATTAATTAGCATTACTTGTAAAACTTTGTTATTCGTCTCTATCGACGAGTCAGATATACAAAAAAAGATGAAACTAGAGAACTTAAACACGTTGAAGATGAATTTGGGAGGAGGCTGAAAAGAGGACGTTGTTGCGACAAGTGAATCTATTAATGAACGAAAAAAGATTTAGAGACGTACAACATGATCCGAAACATAATAATGAAAACTAACAAACTATCTCTTGGGACCAAATGGACCATGGAAAGAAAAAAAAAGATACAAGAATTACAACGGAGCACTACAAAACAGTCGGACACTAATAGATCTTAAAGTATTGTAAAAGAAACTTTCGTTTCTTGTCTATCTTTGACTCTAAAAAAAATTTAGTTTTGATACCCACACACTTGTCCATATACGAAATGATTTATGATTGAATGAATGAGTTTTATACATATTTAAGGCGAATGGAAAGACAAAAGCAAACAAATAATGAAAAGAAAACATATAAAATGAGCAGGTGAGACGATATTACTGTTAAGTGACGATGAGGCCGTTGATCTAACAAATTAGCGTAATTTAAGATATTTTAGTACGTTTTCAAGATGGAAAGCAAATCAAATGCTTTTAAAAAGTTAGGCAAATGTTTATTTTCGGCTACATTTTTTTTTTGGTTTTATCAATGAAAGATGATCATCTAAAAGATTTGATCTCCGGGTTATCACAATCCTCGCTGATGCAGGTCCGGTTGTGCAGTCGTTGGTAGTTAATTACTTATTTAATTTCCATTTTATTTATTTATTTTGTTTATTTAATTTATTTATTTAATTTCCATTTTATTTATTTATTTAATTTATTCATTTAATTTCCATTTTTTTTATTTATTTTGTTTATTTAATTTATTCATTTAATTTCCATTTTATTTATTTATTTAATTTATTCATTTAATTTCCATTTTTTTTATTTATTTTGTTTATTTAATTTATTCATTTAATTTCCATTTTTTTTATTTATTTTGTTTATTTAATTTATTTAATTTCCATTTTATTTATTTATTTTGTTTATTTAATTTATTTATTTAATTTCCATTTTATTTATTTATTTTGTTTATTTAATTTATTTATTCCCAGCCCAATCTCGCTAAAGCCGGATTTTATCTAAGGCTAGCACTAAGTGCTAAGCATTTAAGCTTGGACGATCCTACTTACTTAAAAATGGGTAGGAGCTCTGGTGGTGGTGGCCGGTGGAAGGTCAGTGGGAAAATCCGCCAAGCATTGTGCGAAAGTCCTAGACAATCTAGGGAAGCCGTAAGGAATTTAAGCACAATAGTTGTAGCTGATAATATTATGGGAACTACAGCCATCCTCTCGAGACGTCAAATTTCTTTGATTTTCCGAGCCTTATTCTCCACATAGTTCCACTCGATGTTGCTGTCATGGGGGCTAGCAATACTAATAAGATACGCGGAGCGAACCGTCTTGTCAAGTAACAGCAGGCTTGTTAGTCAGGATATGACAATCACTTGCCGGTGCTAATACATGCTGTAAGCAGAACTAGCGAGTGCTACCTGCAGCTCTTACCGATAAACTGGACATGTTCCCGTGATCAGCTCATACTGGTATACAAGGTTTTTATGGATCACGCTTTGCCTGTAAGTGTATGACACCGGCGCCATAAGAGTGCAGTCAGAAATGTAATGGTCCCACGTTTCCAACGCCGAACCACCGCACTGCTCGTTACCCACCCGCTCTTTCGTTATGAGCTTTTTATAGGCTCGGGTGGCTTACACGCCGTCGCTCCGTCTCAATAAAGGGGCTCGCCAGCACACAGCCATCGGTTGGACAAATGCGAATCGACAAATGGCTGTCAGAGAATTAAAAGATCGGTCCTTCAAATTGAGTTGAGTCTACCCACAATCTGTCCCACAAACAGTCACATGCAAGAGACTCGCCTACTCGACTCGGAAGTCATGTTATGCGTGAGTGTTAACCACGCCTCTGCCTCCGATGCCACGAGGCAGGTTCATTCGCTCTGCGGCAGAATTTGGGGACTTGGGCATAGTAGACCGTATCCACCGCTGGACGTTTTCTAAATTGATCTTCGTCCACGGCTATATTCCGAATGCATATGGCAGTGAAGGAATAATAGATACATTCAGTGCACTTATTGTATTCTTCTTCCCCGAGAGATCCGATTTCAGTATCAGTTTTACATGTAGCAGGAGTTCGGACAGCAGAGCATTCTTCAGATCACCAACTCGAGCATCGATTTCTGGCAGAACTCCTAAGTATTTGTAGGTCTGTTTCGATTTGCGATAGCTGCGATTCAACGGCTGCATCAACACACCCCAACTGCAGTCCCAAAATCACCATCAAATCTGCTTCCTCAAGCTTCTGATTCATCGAGCGATGCCACTGCATGGTTCTGCTTATACCACGCCGGCGACTGCGGCTAATAATACTGGCGCCATATCTAAGTCGTCGGGGCCGACTAATAACCTGCCTTTGTCTACCACGCACTGTTCCAGTGCATCTATAAAATATTGTACCAGCCTGACGATGTCCCCAAGCAAAATTACAAATCGCCCACCATCCGAGGGATATGTTCTCTACTCAGCATCGACGGTTGTCCTACTGTCGCTTCATCCCCGCCACCGCTTCCCTTTGCGCATCAACGACGCCCGCTACCACTGAACCGGCTGACCTGCGGTCGTCCCGATCTCAAGTTGCTCCAGCGGCCCCCTTCCCCGCCACGGAAACAACTGTTCGTATCGCCGCGGCATATTCCCCCACTTCCGACGAAATTCTGGCCTACGTCAGAAATAAGGCCAACTCAAATCTGTGAACTCTCTTGTGTGTAAAGCTGACGGAGGATGGTTCTCTTGATCGAGTGATAGCTTCTTTTAAAGTGATGTATCACCACGACTTCGATGCTATCCTCCAATCTTTATTTTGGCCACAGAGGATCTTCGTCAAGCCTAAGACTAAGGTTCATGAAAATGTCCGGCCCGCCCACTTGTCTTGCCGAACTTAAATGATTTTCACAACTTTAGACTGTTTTACCAAAATTTAAGGGGTCTAAGGACCAAGCTGTTGGGTTTCAAGCTGTCTGCCTTAGAATTCCAATATCACATCATCTGCATTTCTGAAACCTGGTTGGATGACAGGATTTTAGACTTCGAGCTCCTCGATGGTTACTCTGTCTTTCATTGCGACAGAGACTGAGAAAGGTGCCTTAATAGCTGTTAAGTCCCCTCTCCGTGCCGAAATCATATTTAACTCTTCCTCCTCATACTACCCCTCCTAGGATTTTGTCACCGTACTAGCCACTCCGCAAACATATGCCCTTTTATCATATCCAGTGTATAATTTCCCAGCCTCAGCCCCCCCTTCTCTGTACGATTTCTTCGACAGATTATCAGAAGCCCTATTTTGTTCCCCTCACTGCCTTTCATCCTCTGTGGCCACTTTAATCTTCTCATGGTCTACTGAACTATTATCCCCTTTCCTCCCTCCCTAATAGCCCCTCCCACTCTTCCCTTCTTTTATCCACTTTCATGCCCACCTGTGCCACCGTCCAATTCAACCATTCTAAGAACCACTAATCTTGCACTCTTGACCTTGTCCGCTCTAGCCTTCCTGTGGGTTGCCTTTCCCAATCCCCTCATGCCCACTCTTACGTTGCGCTTGGCGCCCATTATCCTGCTCTCGAGTTTGCTGCTCAAATGTCCCGACTCCACTCCCTTGTCGCGCGCAAGTTTGCCAAGTTCAACTTTCGTAGGGTGAACGTCGAATATCTGAACTCAGCCGTGACGACAATCAACTGGGTTCCCCTTCTCTCTTCTTTAACATGCGACCAATCACTCAACACCTTATATTCCACTTTATCTGATTTTTTCTCTGCTACGTGTTTGCGTTCACCAAAAATTTCGTCAAAAATACATTGCGAGGAAGAAGCTCTTTAGAACCTCATTTGGAATCTATGGTGGCTTAGTTTCTTTCCTCCTCGGTTAAATCCTTAATACGTAACTCCAGAAAAGAATTTCTGGCCAGTGTTGAAGACTCACTGAAGCGCGAAAGCCTAAAACCTTTCTGGTCCCCCATTCGCAACACCCACTATCCTGCCCAGCTATCCCACCGTCGATTAAATTCCCTGGCTCCTCAACTAACACTCCCAACTCACAATAATCAGCCGACACTTTTCCTCAGTTTATGTTCTCTCGCCTTCATCCTCTTTCCTCCCGCTGGTGGATGCAGCCTACCCTGCATCGCCTAGCATTCCCATCCTTACCCCTCTGCTTGTCGAGTACCTCATTGGGAAATTGAATGCCAATGTCGGCTCAGGTTACGACGGCCTTCCAAACCTACAAACTGGTCAGTTCGTCTCCCTTCCTCTAGCCCTTACTTTCGTCTCGAAAAGAACAATTTTCCTGGCCTGTGGAAAGAGGCTTTCATCATCTCCACTCACAAAAGTGGTGATCGTACTCTTGCCAAGAATTACCGTCCCATTTCACTCCTCTTCTCCTGTTTCAAAGTCTTGGAAAGATATATCAGCGTCCGGTTGTCCGGTCACTTTGGCTATCACATAGTCAAAGAGCAAGCGTAGGTCCACTGCCTCCAAACTGCTCGACTTTACCAACTTTATTGAAAAATGTGTAAATATGTACAGCAGGAAGTGCGTACCATCTACAATGACTTTACTAAAGCCTGCAACATCGTAAATCACAAGATATTTCTGTCCAAACTATCGTCTCTAAGCGTTCCCATCCAACTTGTTTTATGGCTTGCCTTTTACCTTTTCAACCGATCCTGCCGCGTTTCTTTGAAGGCTGCACATCCCGCTCCTTCTCTCCTCCGTTCCACAAGGATCTATTCTGGCTCCTTTATTACTTTTATTTTTTTATCAACGACCTCCCCCCCTCCCCCCTCCTTGCTTGTCCCTCTTTGCTGTATGTTGACTACTTTAATCTGTTTTCCGCTATCCTTTCCTTTCCTTTAATCTAACCTAGACACCCTGGTTGGTTGGTACTCTACTAATGGTTTAGCGTTAAACGTCAAAAAGTGTAACTTTCGCTTAAATCCTCACCCACTTCCTTTTTCTACTCTCTTTATCATACCAAATTCCACTCAAGGCCTCGGGGTCATTTTCTACAATACGCTCCGCTTCGACACTCATTGCCTCGACATCACCATCGAGCAGCAAAATTGTCAGGATTTATCCTTCGCTTCACCTTGGATTTTGACTCCATCCAACCCTACTTAGGTCTCTTCAATTCCCTCGTCAGTAGTACCCTAAATCATTCACTGCCAGTATGGCCTTGGCGAGGATGATGCCGAACGTGGGAGGGCCACGGCATACCTCTAGGTTGCTTATAGCCAGAGTGGTGACCTCAATCATGCTCTATGCGATCCCAGTTTGGAGCGAGGCATTGCGGATGCAAGTTAACACTAGCAAACTATAGGAGGAGGAGGATAGGAGGACAGCTCTGAGGGTATGCTCTGCCTTCAGGACTGTCTCAGATGATGCAACATTCGTCATCTCTGGAATGATGCCGATTGACATCTTGGAAGATGAGATGGCGAATATATACCATGCGAAGTCAATCTTTTCCTTATCGCAGACGAAGAATGCTGAGAGGGAGAAATCCATAAGTAGATGGCAAGAGCGGTGGGAACGCTCGGGAAAGGGTCGGTGGACTCACAGGCTCATTCCTGCCATCACCGAGTGGTTGGAGAGACGACACGATGAGATTAATTATAATCTCACCCAGTTTCTCACGGGACATGGAGGATATCCCCAATACCTCCACAGGTTTAAATTGGAGACCTCACCCGACTGTCCAAATTGTGATGGAGTCCCAGAGGACCCAGAGCATGTATTGTTCCACTGTCCGAGATTTGTGGAAGAAAGGAGGAATCTAGAGGAGACTCTAGGAGAGGTGCTGGTACCAGAAAATCTGGTTCCGAAAATGCTAGCACATCAAGAGAATTGGGATGCGGTCAACTGCATGATCGCATCTATTCAAGATAAATTGCGAAAGGCAGAGGAAGGGAGAAAAGCGTGGTCACGTTCGCCGCGTATAGAAGAAATACGATTAAGCTAGAGTGAGCTGACTCCGCCCCGTGATGTAATACCTTATGGTGGTTCCGCGGGGCAGGGAGGGAATCGGGGGTGGTTTTGGTGGGTAAAAATCCCACACGCTGGTGTGTCCAGACCAGTGTCATTTGAAGATTTCCACCTCCTCAAAGAAAAAAAAAGTACCCTGGAATACTGCTCCATGATCTGGTCACCTTTCCTTAACTGTGATAGTTTGGCCATTGAAAATGTGGAACGTGAATTCACCCGTTCCCTGTTCTTTAAAAAAAAACTTCCCTCGTGTGGACTATTCCTTTCCCCCTCCGTTTTGTGAACCTCCCCTCCCCTGGATTTATGCGCATTTTTTAAACTGTTCTCTTGTTTAATTGACTGCTCCGCCTGTAACGACATCACCTGCCGTTTTGCTCCTTATAATACACGTAACGCAAATATTTTCAACGTGTCCTTCACGGAGCTCGAAGTCTACTTCCATTCCCCGATTACTAGGCTTTGTCAAAGTTACATTGAACAACAGCTTGATCTTTAAATTTATCTTCTTCAAGTTTTAAGCATTTTCCTCCACCTGAGGGCTTGAATATGGAGGCGTTTTTTGACAGTTAAATAAATAAATAAATAAATAAATTGCTTGAATATGAAGGTCACCGATGCTATGTCCCAAAGGCGACTAGTGATGGCCTTTGCGAATGGCTTGGATTCGACACTTGCCTAATCCGAATCTCATGCAAATGTCACGGCTAAACATGTCTACAATTCGCGAAGTTTGACGTCATCTCAGTACACCAGTGCGTCAGCCCTCACTTAGCACGTATATATGCAAAACCATGCTCTCTAGCATCCTTCAGTAACCATGGGAGGAAGTTCAGTGTCATACAGAATCAAAGAGGACTTAACAAAAAAATACCTCTCCTTGCGGCTCTGTCACCTGTTGACAGTTGTCAAAAACTTTATTAGTTCGGATCTCTGCGATACAAATGTAGGACATGGATTAGTCATTTATTCAAGGACCCAACAAAGTCAGTACGGCTGTAAACTAAATCAGTTCCATTGGACAGGATAATAATTTCCCAACTCCAGCATTGAAGGGAAGAAAACTGGTAGCACCCCCTCCTCAGATCCCTTTTAGAGAATATTCTTTGTTGAACAAAGCCCACAAAAAAATCCTATAAATACGTGCCAAAGGCTAACTGATTTACATGAGAACAGGATTCACGTGACAGTCCCCAATCTCTCTGTAGATTTTCCATTTTCTATTTACTCTCAGGCGCTCGATTTTCCTTCAAATCAACATCAAAACGAGCGAATGAAGGAATTCTTCCCATTTTCAGGTATGAAAGGGAGTTTTTGTCCTGAATAATGATTTAATTCTTTTTTTTTTATTTCATTCCAATTCGTGAAAATTAAATATGAAAAGGATTTATTCAATTTTTTTCTGTCCTTCCTATTTCCTAATTTTATCCTGAATTTTATTTTGTTTGTTTGCTTACAGAACAACAGATACAAGGTGGGAATTAGTCCCTTCTCTCTGGAACGATAAAATAAAATCTATAAATTTCGAATTTTCATATCTTTTCATTGCCGTCCTATAGATTCCAGCTTTGTTTGCAAACGCAAAATGGAAGTGAATGCAAGAGAGGGTGAATATTGAATTAGATACAGGGAAAAAGATAATATAATTATGTCATCATTTGCTGTATTCAGTGGATTTAATTCTTTTGAAATAATTTTTTGGGGTTTTTTTTATAATGTAAGCTTCCTGTCCTCAACGAAAACTGACCTGTAAAATGGCTAAATTCATAGAAAGCAGTTTACAGAAAGAATTTCAAGCTCTATTCTCTTTGGAGGTCAAAGTTAATTTTTCAAACAATTTCAGATTTTCCAAATTGGTTTCAGACTTTTTCAAGTCAATTTCAGAATTCTCCATTTCAAATTCAGAATTTTTCATTTCAAAATCAGAATTTTCTATTTCAAATTAATTCCTCCACGCTATTAACGTAGTATGCTGGTCCCAAGCCCAGATAAAGGAGGAGGGTTTGAGGCAACGTACTCTGTACTCCGTCTCTCAGTAAAACAAAAATAAAATGCTGAGATCAGGGAAAGAGATAAATAGAGTATAGTTGGAGTTATTCTACTATGCTAAATCCTACCTGATCTCTCTTGGTGACAGGCCCCGCGACAGGTCGACCAAGAAAATGCATACAATGTCGTTACAAACATGATGATCGGATTGAGTCACAAGCCTCGGAGAAATGCTAGGGCGTCCACCTCAGTCAACGCGGCAGGACGGGCACCGGTCCTGTCGAGAAATGGGCAAGGGTTCTTGATGCATGGACGGCGTCAGGATGTAAGCAAGTTAGTCCGCACACAACGAACAAAACAAATACGTGTCTGCACGCTAAATGTTGGTACCCTAACTGGAAAGACCGAGGAGCTTGCAAGAGCCCTTCGGAAAAGGTGCATTGACATCTGCCCTCTGCAAGAAACCCGATGGTCTGGTGCCAAAAGCTGCGACATTGAACGCGAACGCGGTAAAAATGGCTACAAACTTCTTTATTTTGGTAACCCACACACTCAATATGGTGTTGGCATTGCCGTCTCAGAGGGTTTCCGCGATGCCATTAAAGAAGTCGAACGATTTGATGATCGGCTGGTGAAGCTCACTATTATATCAGCTGATCGCACTATTCACTTCTTCACCGCGTATGCACCACAGACAGGTCGACCTGATGCCGAGAAAGATGCCTTCTGGCAGCTTCTCGATGACAAGACTTGTCACGTGCCTGCTGACGATTACATAATCATTGCAGGCGACCTTATTGGTCATGTGGGTGAAAAGGCAGACGGTAACAGGTGCCATGGGGGAAAGGGGTTCGGAGCGCGCAATGAAGGTGGCGAGCGCATAATCGATTTTGCGGACACCCATGACCTTGTACATGGTTCATCAAACGATTGTCTCATCTGCCCACATTTTATAGTGGGAACAGTAAAACGCAAATCAACTATATTCTCATAAGACGCCAACATTTTACCACTGTCATTGATTGCAAAGTCGTTCCCTATGAGACCATCGCACCTCAACATCGGCCGTTGATTGCCGTTCTGCGAATTAAGCCACCGATAAAACGGCGTGAGGAACGCACTGGCCCGCCGCGCATTAAATGGTGGCGAAAAAACGGTCTCACTCATACGATTGCCAACCATTACGAATGTGGAAGAATCATGGAACCAAATGAAAGACACGATCCACAAAACGGCCTCTGCAACCCTCGGGATCACCAAGCCGGGTAGGCGGTACATCAACCGAGATACTTGGCTTTGGAATGATGATGTTGAAATGAAGGTCCGTGAAAAGAAACGCCTCTACCACAAATTTCTCGACGATAAAACGCCTGCTAATTGGGAAGTTTATAAGAATGCCAACCGGGAAGCAAAGAAAGCGGTCGCTGTCACCCGAGTGAACCATTTCAAAAATCTTTACGATAAACTGGACCCTCGGGATGGCGAGAGAGATCTGTATCGACTTGCTAAAAGCCGTGATGAATGTGATGTGTTAATGACAAGAACGGTACTTTGCTTACCAACCGTCGAGCCGCAACGGATAGATGGCGAGAATACTTCGAGCAGATTTCAACTGAAGAATTTGCTCATCCTCCACTTCCATCATTGCCGACATTTGGACCAGTTCCACCAGGCAGCGCAACTGTAGTCGAGGAGGCAATAAAACAAATGAAATCGGGGAAAGCAACAGGACCTGACGACATCGCATCTGAGCTCCGGAAAGCGAAGAGCTGGGACCCACCACTGTGGCTCAGTGAATTCTTTAACCGGGTTATCCAGGAAGGAAGAACACCATCTGACTGGCAACAAAGTACCACTGTTCCAATATGGAAAAAGAAAGGTAGTCCAGCAGAATGTTCAAATTACCGTCCGATCCGGTTACTTTCCCATACCATGAGGATTTTTGAACGCATTCTTGACAACCGTATTCGCGAAATCGTTGAAATAACCGTGAATCAAGCCGGATTTGTCAAAGAACTGCGGAACTACTGATGCAATACACGCTGCGCGGTTACTCATGGAGAAACACCGTGAGAAGCATCGCCCTCTTTACATTGCCTTTCTGGATCTATAGAAATTGTTTGACCGTGTACCACACGAACTCATCTGGTATACTCTACGGCAACACTTCGTGCCAGAAGAACTCGTGCGCTGGGTTCATCGTGCTCTACCACGATCCGAAAAGTAAAGTTCGAAGTATGGCGGGTGTATCAAAACCGCTTCGTGTCTCTGTTGGTGTTCATCAAGGAAGTGCCCTCTCACCACTCCTCTTTGTCCTTGTTATGGACACCGTCACACGGGATATCCAACGTCCAGCGCCCTACACACTGCTTTATGCAGATGATGTTTGCCTAGTATCTCATAGCAAAAATGATCTCGAGCAACTTGTTCAAAAATGGACTGATCGCCTCATGCAACACGGTCTCAGATTGAATTTAAACAAAACTGAATTTTTGACGACCGATCCCCATGAAACAGGCACAATCACTGTCAGCGGCAGTGATCTGCCCAGAACTGAGCGATTTAAATACCTCGGGTCAACACTATCCGCCAATGGAGAACTGCGTTAGGAAATTGCTCCACGCATTAACGCAACCTGGATGAAGTGGCGTTCCACAACTAGTGTCCTTTATGATCGACGTATCAACGAACGTCTCAAATCTAAAATTTACCGCAATGTCGTCCGTCCAGTCGCTCTCTATGGTTCTGAGTGTTGGCCGACCATAAAAGACAATGAACGGCGTCTTGCGGTAATGGGAACGAAGATGCTACGTTGGACTAGTGGCGTCACATGTTTAGATCACATCCGAAATGAGGATATCCGCGATCGTTATGGGGTTGCACCGATCGTGGAAAAGTTGCGAGAGAGGCGTCTTCGATGGTATGGTCACGCAATTCGTGCAAACGAGAATTCACTTGCCAAGATTGGTCTGAACATCGAAGTCGATGGTAAACGACCAAAAGGCAGACCTAAGCAACGGTGGCTTGATACGCTGGATAGGGATTTGAAAGCCTCGAGATTGCACCCAGATCAGGCATTCGATAGAGCCAAATAGCGAAGCCGATCACGACGAGCCGACCCCGCTTGTGAATGGGACAAAGGCTGAAGAAATTTTTCAATCTTATACTAAAAGGGTTTTGTACCAACATCCTCTTATTTTTTATGGAAGATATCTATTTTAAAAGTTACTTACTTAAGGTGAATCGAAGAAGGCTTTGATAGAACCTTAGAGGAGAACATTGAAAAATTCTGATTTTGGGTTGGAAAATTATGAATTTGAAATGGAAAATTCTGAAATTGACTTGGTAGAGTCTGAAAGCAGTTTGGAAAAATCTGAATTTTTTTGGAAAATTCGGTATTTAATCGGGAAAATTCTGAATCAGACTTGCAAAATCCATAAACAAAACCATTAAATTCATATTTAAATAATAAATATTAAATTAATTTAATTTAATTTAATTTAATATTAAATATTATATATTTAAATCAACTGTAAATAGAGCTCCTGGGTTCAAAGGCCAGCTTTAGAAAAATTATCACAACTTGATTTCGTAAACGTTCCTTTCCTTTCAAAGACAATAACATTTTCCCCAATATTTCCCACAAAAGGGCACCTTCATGTTTGATACCAAATTCAAGGAAATATTGCCGATAATTACAGCTAAATAGATTGTAAATAGTAACTTCAACAAAATATAAACAACGACTCACCTGTGACAGCAATCTTTCTCGAATTATTTGTAATTGTCGTATCATTTCCGTCACTTTACGTTCACGTTCTTGTAAACTACCAGTACCCGTTGCATAGTCCAAAACTAGTAACGAATTTGGAGATGCTGGCATATTTTCACTATAATAAAGATAAAAAGAGAGAAAAAAATACGTTTGGAAAATTTGAATAATTATTGATTATATAAACAAATTTTTTTTTGTTTTCATGTCATATGTCATCTTAAAATATATCATTTTATATTATAATTAGTTATAATTGAAAAATTGTAAAAACAAATGATAAAATGATTGCACCTAATTTGATAGTGATCCAGAGAATGATTTTCGGTTAGAATTAGAATAAATTGAATTTGAAAAAGGACAGACTGAGTTGATTTGTTCTATGTTTGGTTCTTCCGTTTATTCTGGAAAACTACATAACAATGACAATGACAATGACAATGACAATTCTATTTTCTTTTGGATTTCAAATATTATGGAAGTTGTATTTTTTTTATTTAATTTTTTATTAATATTTATTTAATATAACTATTTATTATTTACGTAATATATTTATCATTTATTTAAGATATATTTATATTTAATATATAATAATATTTATTTAATATATTAATTTTATATTTTTTATAATATTTTTACTTTTCGTGTTTGCAGTTCTTTTAATTGCTCGAAATATAATTATAAAGCAACTCGCTTTCCAAAATTTAAGGAGGAATAGTTTATTTCTATTTTATTTAACTATTTATCTATTTTATAATTTTAAGCAGAGCAGAGCTAGCCAGGAGATAATATCTCTCTCTTTTGCTCCTGATTACAGTCATCCCCCCATTTATTTATATTTGCCAGTCAAAAAGAACATTATGAGACGATATTTGATCATCATCATGGGCGGCGCAACAACTGGTATCCGGTCTAGCCCTACCTTAATAAGGAACTCCAGACATCCCGGTTTTGCGCCGAGGTCCACCAATTTTATATCGCTAAATCTGTCTGGCGCCCTGACCTACGCCAGCACTCCATCTCAGGCAGTGTCTACCTCGTCTTCTCTTTCTACCATAGATATTGCCCTTATAGACTTTCCGGGTGGGATCATCCTCATCCATACGGATTAAGTGACCCGCCCACCGTAACCTATTGAACCGGATTTTACCCACAACCAGATGGTCGTGGTATCGCTCATAGATTTCGTCGTTATGTAGGCTGCGAAATCGTCCATCCTCATGTAGGGAGCCAAAAATTCTTCGGAGGATTCTTCTCTCGATTTTTGCTTTAATTTTATTGTTTTATTGTTATTTTCGAGTTTTCACAACCTCGGCAGATTCCGAATTTTAACCAACATTAGCACTACGTGCCAATCATTTAGGCTCGGACGATCTACCTACTTGAAAACAGATACGAGATATAGAGGCTCTGGTGGTGGTGGCCGGTGGTAAATTAATGGGAAAATCCGTCGAGAACTTCCCGCAACACCAGCAAGGAAGTCATCATGGAAAGCCATGATTGATTTCTCGAGTTAGTGCCTCATAGTTCACCTTTTTCTCCAAATTTTTTCTGTTCAATGTTGCCATTACTTCTGCTCAAATTGTCGAAATCTCGGCAGATGCTGGAGATGACCTAATACTAGCATTAAGACCAGCACACACACCTAGTGTGGACCAACCTTGAGGACAGGTTGTCGGTGATGGTCATTGAACATCTTCCAAACGCGGACACACGGGATCCATTCTCCGCTTTGATTGCTCTCAGGTGGTCAGTGGGTTCCACGTTATACCTTGCGAGGACCAATTTTCTAGGAACTTTCTCGGTTCGTGCATCGCTAACATAAGCGACGCCTTGGAGGGTGTAAAGCTCAAAATTATCCCCACCAAGAGATTCACAGAAGAGCGGTCACTCGCATCTCCTTGTCGAAGATACGCATGGATAAGGACAAGCTTGTCCAATCCCTGCACCTTAAAAACCTCAGGATTCGAATTGACGACTTGGTAGTTATGAAGGAGGAGGAACCCCAGACACACCTACCTTTCCGTATACAGGGAGAGTAGAAGCACTGGAAAAGGAAGACTATGAAGTGTGGTTCGGAGTCAGGAACATAAAGGTGAAAGTGTTCCGTTCTGCAAAACCGATGAGATGAGGATCTACGGTCCGACGTGGACTGACGAACACCTACACAAGCAGATCATGCTTATATTATATTATGATTTTATTCCACAGCACAGGAGACGCTGAGTAGGCCAGATCTAGAGCATGTACATATCTACGCAAGGAAGAGTCTGCACGCTTTTCTGTGTTCGGACGCAAGTTTCAGCGACCTAGCCGTGGTAAAGCTGGAGCAGGCGGGGGCAGTGAACGTATATATTTCCTCGGCCTACATGGCTCACGACCGATCAGCTCCGCCAGAAGAACTACAACATTTGACGATCTCCATAGCAAAAAAGAAGGCTGTTAGTAGGTTGCGATGCCAATGCGAGGCATACGCTTTGTGGCAGCTCGGAAATCAATGAAAGAGATGAGTTATTCGTTGATTTTATTCCTAATACAAATCTATCAGTATGTAACAGGGGCGGAGAACTGTGACAGTTGGGAGGAGGTGGAGACCTAGAGAGTGTCAAGGATCCTTCTCAGATCATAGTTGAATAATTTTCAGTTTAGGTTTCACCGCAGAGGTCTCCAAACCCTCCAGAGACTCTAGGAGGATGGACTAGAAGAAGTTTTCAAGAACAAACTAACCGGTGCGCAAATTGGCAACATGAACACGACAGATGAATTGGAGTCAAAAGTCGGGGCCCTGGAAAAGGCATTCGATAGCGCCTTTGAAAATTCCCGCCCTGCTAAATACAGCAAGAAGACCCTGCCACCGTTAGGTAATGAAGATCTGTCCAGCCTCAGAAAGCTGACCAGAAAGATCTTCAACATCAGCTACAGGCATAATTATTGGCGACCAGACAATGACTGCCTGAAGAAGTACAAGTCGGCCATCAAGTTCACAAAGAGGTGACGGCCAAGCGGCCATTAAGGCCTTGTACTCAGCGACGACAACCTGGAGTCTGGTGAGGCAATGCAGAAACACGCTGATCAGTCTTCGCGGCCCGCTCAAGATCACCATCCCCTAGGTTTTCGGTCATAACAACATCGAGGGGAATGAACGAGCTGCCGGGCCAGGCGCGGTTCTGCTGTGGGTAGTCCTTCGAAGGGCACAGTCGGTGTCCCGCTGGCGACCGTCAAGGGCGGAATCTACTCGCACTACTTGGCAGCCGCAGACCTCAGATGGCGAAAGCTCACCACCTATCCCAAGTCAAGGAGGATTTGGCCCACTTATAACAAAATCCATTCATGTGGGCTCCTGTGCAAAACGCGTGCAGATGCGTACAAGATTCCGCGGGACGGGAGATACCCAAAAATTCGCATTGCCAAAGCTGCGGAGAGGAGGGAAAATCCTCACCCTGACTCTAGCTAGAGTCAGGCTACGGCGGACACAGGGTTGACCCGTCTTCGGGAACCTCAGAGAGGCTTCTAACTGAAGGGCAGAAGAGATGCTTTTCTTCATGAATCCTACGGGTTAGCTTGGGAAATCTGAGGTAGCAGGCAAGGTCCCTTCAGATTGTCCGGAAATGCTGCATTGCATTTATGATACTGCATAAGGATAAAGAATGCATGGACCAAACTAGGTAACGGTAAACTAAGGCACTATTAGCCAGTTAACGGTGAAGGATATTATTAGTTTTTTTTATACCGCAGGAATTCAGTTCGGGTCGCAGCCCATAAAGGATTATCGGGAACTTCGATAAGTTGGAAAAAAGGCTTCAACAGCAGGGTCCAATTCTCTTCTGTATCATAAAGGGGAAGTTAGATACAGAAAGTCTTTCAAGCCCTCAAACAATACTGAGTATCAACCAGTTGGTTCAATTTTTGAAGAACCTTGATCAAATTCTGGAAAATGTAAAAGGGCACCTGTAAGAGAGCCCGAAAGGGGTCATCTGCATTTCCTAAAAGAACGTTTTATATACAACAACGCAATCACATTGCGTCCTGTGCATAAATCTCCCGGAGCCCAAGGAATCAGATCTCTAAGTACAGGCACTGGTGTTCAAAAAACTTGACCCGATTCTCCCGGCATTTTCCATAATGGTCTACATGGAGCCATACAAAAATTTGGTTCTGGGATTCATCCTTTAATGTTCCTGGTCCAATTGATCTTCTTTTGGGAGCTGCTATCTATAATCTCAGATGATACAACCAGGAGCACAAAATGCTAAGTTAGGCTGAATAATATTCTATAGGGTGCCTAGTATGACGGAGGTAATGCATACGGTATCGAGTTATGTTTCTCAGGCGGAAATAGACAGCCATCCCAAGGACTCTGGGAAATGGATGCTATTGCTCGCAAGAACATCAAGTGAAATCTGCCAAGAACACTTCCAATCTACGAACTCAAGGGATGTAGACGGGTGATACGTTGTTCAACTAAGAAACAAAGAAAGTCATATTAAAGTCAGGTTTTGGAACTCCGCGAAGTTCTGGCAGCCTTTGTAAAGGAGACTATATCACTAAACATAACCGGGCCAATAATAAGGAGCTAATCAACTATTATTGAAAATGCTACCCTCTTATTGAAACCTGACCAGTAGATGTTCAATGTTGATACCGGCCTTCAACTACAGGGCATGACCACCACAAACTACAGGACCGCTGATTACAACCTCAGAAATCGTATGGTCCTTGTCCTAATAATCATCTTCTTGAAGTACCACCATGCCATGCCTATCTTCACAGTGTGCAAGCAACCAGGAAAAAGGAAGATCACCATAAATAGGCGGCGCTCTACTCCAGAATCACATTTTCAACAACGATTCCACCAAGTACTTAAATCTAGCAGAACGAGTGACAATTTTCTCAGCCTCAACTGATATTTCTCAGCCTGACGTTTCTGATGTTTCCCCAAACTCAGTTTGTGATCAATTGCTCTTGAAGGCGGTTTCCCAGGCGTGTGTTATTGTATTCTTTGACAGTCGTCTGGTATTAGCGAAATCCTTTTCATCTCCGTACCAGTCTCCTTATTCTTCGCAATCTTGCTCAGAATATATATGGCCTTCTGGGACTGGCTTTTGAGCAGTACTCAGGGGACTTTTTCTTCTTCGTTGGCTCCCGGTGGTCGACATTTTTGGCAGTCCTTGCTATTGGAGGGGGGGCGGGGAGAGGAGGGGACACCGACGTCGAAGATTTCGAGTTAGGAGTACTGTGGATGGTACTCACCATGTCCACTTTCGCGTCAGTGGTTTCTAAAGCTGAAACCGCTAGTTCGCTTGCAGCCTTTTTAAAGTTCTGTTGAAAACAAAACCTTATTCAAACCGATTCACTGTTTGTCTAGCTGTGTGGCTGTCCGTCAGTCAGTTACACACACTTTTCTGGGAACTGTGAACCCCAACACATGCGATGAACTACATTGCTGCACTTGAAAGTTAGGGGAGGTCGCCATATATTTAAAAGGGGAGCGTACTTTTTTTTTCATTGAATACAGTCATGTGGGGTATCAAATGAAAGGTTGTTAAATAGCTGTCGACAAAGGCAGTTAAGTAACTGAGTAAACCAACCGCCGACAAAGACCTCCTTGTAAGGTTCCAATTGACCAAGTTGAGCGCATTTTGCACGTCAGGGCAATACTGCCACACTTTCTGTGGCCAGTGACCAGTTTGATCCCGACTACAGATCTGGCAGTGCGTATCCGAACTGTCGGTCTCAAAAGCCTGCCAGACTCTCTACAGCCGGGAGCAATCTGCTATAGATTATTCACTCCAGCGTTTCCTCCCTTAGTGTCCAAAAGGCATATAAGTCTGTAGGAGGATGGTTCACCAGGAGGCTTGCGAGGTTAGGTTTAGGCAACAAAACCAATCTTTGTTTTTCCATGACTCGGGAAAGATCCCATCAGTGAAACATGCTTCAAACAAATTCATAAATATTTATGTCTGGTCTCGACTTATCGACCAGCTTAAGGACTTTATTTAGTACACTTCTAGGCCCAGCGCTTTGTTGTCTCCCAGCTTATCGCAAACCTCCAGTACTTCCTCCGTCGTTAATGAGGGTATTACAGGCACATCGAAAGGTGTCTGCAGACTATAATCGCATGAGCTCTCCTGAGGAAAGAAACCTTGAACAATTTTCAGTAGGAGATCAGGACATGTAACTTGTGGAGCTGCCTAGCGTTTGAATCTCTTCATTACAAGCCTATAGGCGCTTCCCCATGGGTCTATATCCGCCTCTGCGCAGAGCTGTTTGAAGCAGTCCCTCTTGCTTAGCTGTATATTTAGCTTCAAGCTTCTTCGAGATTGTTTGTAAGCTCGCTGCTTCACCTACTGGTCAATCCCAACCATTGCTATCAAGGCCTCTCGTCTGCCCTGACGACACACCGATCCAAGATCCAACAACAGCTACGCCTTCTGCTGGGGAAATTATAATGTCTTGGCATGGATAAGTTGCATGCCGTCGCGATATACTCCGTGATATAGAGGGCTCTTTCCAACCACACATCTATGAATGTTTGCTCGTCAATTGCTTTCGCAGACCAACTTGACGTTCTCCTGATTCTCGGACAAGCAAGTTCCCAACCGTTTGACTTGCTCTTCAAGTCAAAGACTAGGCCTGGCGATCACCTTCCAGGTCATATCGGGAACTAGTGAAGGACTAACAAAAGTCAGATCCACAACCGAATCGCACCCCCCTTTTTGATAAGCACTAACCTGACCGTCGTTAGCCAATATTATGTCTAACTGTACGAAAGAAACCAAGAGACAATACCCTCTTGCATTTGTCACTGAACTTCCCCATTCTGTGGCTCATGCACTGAAGTCATCGGCGATGACTTTTGGTCTCCATCCAATGGATGGAGACCAAAAGTTCGACCTCAGCCAACGTCAGTCTTGAAGAAGCATAGCAACTGTAGACGCAAGTGCCGTCTATTTTTGCCCATACGAACCTATTTGTGGGCTGCTTCATACATTCTTATATGGCTTGGTCCCCGCATGCCCACAAAGCCGCCCTACCTGTAGGATCGGCTACGCATATTGTTGTTATTGTTAGGGTTTCTATAGGGTTTGCTTATTATAGCCAGTTGGACCTTTGATCCGTGGATGGCATGCGATTGATTTGGATCAACCTCATTTTCCTACTGCATTTTGCAAATTTTTGAACTGGGAACACTGGCCACTTCCCGCAATATGCCCGCTGTCCAGCCTCTTCTTTTAATCACGCAACATGCGTTTGGGATCCCTATTACATTCACGAACAATGTAACCCGTTTCTCCACAACGTCTGCATCAGTCAGACCGACCAACTGCACTTGTGCAAACTCTCGTCAGATGTCCGTATAAGGGACACTTGAAGCATCTCTTCAACGAAATTTTTTCTCTAGGCGACAGCCTACCCATCCAATACGGACCTTCCCGACATTTAGCGGTTTGCGCGCTGCTTTTGCTGGTAACCGGATGTTCGTCATACCCTCTTGCATTTGTCACCTCCATACGCCTTTCTAAGGCTTATAATGAATGCCTCCTACATGCCGTGCAGCTTGAACTGCTCCGCTAAGTATAGGTTTCCGCCGTAGAAGTGACCTCTCCTAGATCCTTGCACTGTTAGCGATCTCATGGCTTTGAATACGCACAGCAGCACTTTTCTCAAGTAAATTTTTGACTTGGCTAGGAAAGTCTTCGGCTTTCCTCTCTTCGGTCCTTATCAGTTCCAGCTTGAGATATCCTATTTGGTTCTTACGGATCCTGCTTACATGTCTTTGATATCAGAGGTCAGCTTTACTCTTCTTAGTAGGCTTGCGTACCGCGAAGATAGACCTGCCTTACGCTACCAGTTTAGCATAATTTTGTCATTCTAATTAACGTTAAACTGATAAAACTCCGATCGTGGAAAGTTTGGTGGAAATCGTACAATTTTTAATAAAGGTATAGTAGGTCAAAGTTGCTTCATTCGCGTCAAATAACTGTAACTGTAACTTTACTTATGTACACACCCTTTTCAGAGACAGAGCAGCAAATTGGTATTGGGACTACCACCAGTCTGTCGGACGAATCGAGTGGACCTCTTTTCGTGAGGCTCTTCGCCATGAGTTTAAGGATTCTCTAGATGACTGGGATATCCTTGAACTGATGCGAGATTGCACGCAAGGTCCATACGAAGATTTCGACAGTTATTATAAAGCTGTGCGTTTGCTAGCCAATAGGCTAGAAAATTCCTTAACGGAAGACAAGTTGGTAGAGTTGTTACGTCGTGGACTGAGACCCGAAGTTCACAGGCAACTTCTCTATTTTCCGGCTAGTACGGTTCGGGAGCTGCGTAAATTTTAGAGGAGTGTCTCTCAAGCAGGCTCTCTCACCAACTATACAGCTATTCTGCTGAATCTGAAGAGGGTGTTGACATAAGGAACATCTCAGAAAATCCTCAGTCAGAGATTCAAAATAGAGATTTGGACTTGGTCTGCTGGAATTGTCGGCAGATTGGACATTTGTTTGAAGATTGTTGGGAGGATCCCAAAGTCTTTTGTTTCGGTTGCGGGCGCCCGAACACTCGTAAGCCCGTATGTCCAAATTGTCGAGTTCCAGAGCCCAGCCCCAGCCATCAGGGCGTTCCTGCATTGGACGCACGTGACTGAGCAGGCGTTGCGACAACGTCTTCCACAGAAACTTCAAAAGTTACCGTGTTGAAGCGGTCCGATAAACTAGATTTGACCTACCCGGAAAGGACCCCCCCACATTCCCGAGCCTATCTAGCACAGAGGCGTGCAAGAACGTGTCGACCGAGCACTTTGATGGAGCTTCAATCTTTGTGGACGGACCTTCACGGTCAATTAAGCCAATTTGTTTAGATTTTTGGGATAGCTCTGCCCTCTAGGTCGTTATCGGCCACTCAGGATGATCGACCTGATCTCCTATTCCCACTCTTAACATTACATCTTCTTCCTATCATCTCCCGTTTTTAGTTTGTGATTATTGAGCCTATGTCTTGGTCCCACGAGTAATCCGGGAAAAATGTCCACTTTGGCTAGTTCAATGGTTCAGAGTCCGCAAACTATAGACCAAGCGCTCCCTTGGCCATGCAGCCCTCGGCGTAGGCTACTCGATCTTGGTTTAGTTTCCTGTTCGAATCATTCCTAGGGTCGATGATCATCAGGTTGTTGCTTCTGTTCATCGGCCCGCAAGATACCTTTATCTCTAAAACCTAACCAGCAAGCAAGCAGATTCTTGTCAGCTGTATGAATACATTCCCAGCTCTAGTCAATTGCCCCAAAAACATAGTAATATACTGTTATTGACTTAATTTGAGTATATTTCGATGTGGAGAATATTTTGAGGCCTGGACACTGTATAGAGGAGGTTTCATGATTTTTTTTCAGTTTTTTTTAGGTTGGGTAGTTTCTGAGAATGGGTCCGTTAAAGAAAATATCAACTTCGACCCCCGCACTCCCCGCCTTTCCAACAAATGTCCAAAGCAAGCCTGGCTTCGAAAAGTACTAATCGAGACTTTTCATTTGATACCCAACATGATAATATTAGGTGAAAAAAAATTGTATACCCCCTTTGATATGTTTGAGGTCCCCCTCTCAAACTCAACGCTGGAAGATGTGGCGTTCATAGTTCTCAGCAAATTTCGTGACAATCGATGTAGCCATTTCTGAGAAAAGTGCGTGTGACAGACAGACAGACAAATAAAACCTTAAAAAAGATAGGAGAAGGGGAAGAATAGGAGTTCAAAAAATGTGATCAAATTAAAAAAAAAATTATTGGTCACTAGTTGTGGTAAGAGGAAAGGGTGAGGCTAATAAAGTAGACTGTAGCACGAAAGGTCAGTGAACAGGTCCCTCTTATTTACGAATGGAGACAATGGAGACATTTTAAATTCAGAATCATAAACCGCAAAACACTACAATATCCCGGAAAATACAAAAAATATTACCGAGAAAATAAAAATAGTTCTAAAAGCTGGCCTAATTTCCCATTAACAATCCATCTTAAACTGCATATTCTAAGATAATCTCAAGAAGAATTTGAAATTTTTATAAAAAAAAGGCACACACACAACTAGAAAGGTCATAACTCAAATTTTATTATCTCCTGACCCAGATTATAAATGAAAGTTAATGAGCGAATTCAGATTGAAATTAAATAAAAACTGCAACAAAAATAATCCAAATCTATGTCGGAGAGAGACCGCAAGAAAAGAAAAAAATAAAGATGACAATAAATATGCGTAATATTATGTATTATTTCCAGTATCAAATTAAGAACCAAAAAAACTGTAACGAATAATTCGCTACCCCAGTGCCTAATATGCCCGGACCACTGTGATAACGAACTGACTACAATGGCAGAGAATAGTCATAATAATAAGGACCAGAAATAAATTAAAAAAATTCGACCTAAGTCTTGAAGAATGAAAAAAAAGAGTCTGTAAATTTAATGGTTATCCGGAGAGGACTTTAGATACTACGAAAGATACAGATTATTTCAGATTCTCGAGCAAAAATTTAAAAAGTCAGATTATTGTGAGGAGATCAGCCCGCATGAAGGAAATGCTCCCAAAAAATCCAGACCTGAACCCAAGGGAGGAGAAAACCCGGCCAGGTCAGGAGTGAAGGCCAGGACCCAGGAAGCCCGGTATTAGCTATGCTAGTGCGGTCAAGGGCATCCGACTGGCCATACTGCCAAAAAGGTTTCCCGAGCAAATACTCACTCGGGAGGAACAGGAAATCATTGAGAAACTTGTCGTCAAGCAGATGATCACGGGTTGGACGTCGAAACTGGTGTTCACCGGGATACGCTTTCGACCAGGCCTTATACTTGTGGACTGTGCGACGGAAGGCACCGCAGAATGGGTTAGAACCATAATTCCTAGATTGCCAGGCTGGGAAGGGGTAGAACTGTCAACATGTGCTGGGGATGATATACCAGGAGCCCACATGGTGACGATTTTTCTGCAAAAGGCCGCGGCAATAGAAACAGAAGACCTTATGAGACTCCTAATTGCTCAGAATGAAGATCTCCATACTCGACTATGGAGAGTCTTCAGAAGCAAGGTGGAGGGAAAGGGTAAACTCCTCACGATCGGGGTAGATGACCGATCCCTGGAGGCAATTAAACGTCGGAGTTGTCATATCAACTACCGATTTGGCAACATACCCGTGCATGTGCACAAGGAAAAGCCAAGGAAAGAGACCTCGGAGGAGGCATCGGGTGGAAAACTTACCGAGGTCCCTGAAGAAGTCGCGGAAGCCATAGAGGCGGAAAGAACTGGATCAACCAGGGAAATAGACCTGCTGCCCAGTGAAGAGCAGAAGCTGGACGATCTAGACCTAGGACTCCTAGGGCTCGAGGTGGATAGCGACGCGCAGGAAAGCGCCATGGGTGACACTCCGACAGTGGAGAAGAGCTCCAAACAATAACGAAGCCAATGGCCAGCACTAGGATAGCCCAGATAAACCTCCAAATTCCAAGGAGAACATTGGAATAGTGCTGGCTCAGGAGCCCTGGGTGTACCGGGGGCAGATTCGCGGTCTGCAAGGAGGAGACATGCAGGTAATTTGGGACTCCTCTTGTGAAAAACCAAGAGCTTGCATAATTCTCAAACGTAATTTAAAATACATATGTCTTTCAGAGTTCTTAAACTTAACACCCCAACAACGAATAAAAGGGGAAGGAAAGAGAGCTGGAAACTAGCAAAAGAGGTATGCTCAGAAGCTAGGCTAAGATGGGCAGTGGGAACTTTTAAACCAATGGAATCTCCCGGAGTAGATGGCATTTTCCCAGCACTTATCCAGAGAGGCCTAGGAATTATTTTAGAGTCTCTTCTGAGGGTGATAAGGGAGAGCATAGCACTGGGTTACATACCAAGGGCATGGAGACGGGCAAAAGTGGTCTTTATTCCGAAAGCGGGTAAAAAGGATCCTTTTCACCCTAAATCTTTCAGACCAATCTGCCTGACATCGTTCGTACGCAAAACGGTGGAGAAGGTCATAGACAACTATATTCGAACTAACGTTCTAAAGCGTAATCCCCTACATCACTGTCAACACGCTTACCGGGCAGGACAGTCAACTGAAACTGCTCTGTATCAGCTGACAGAGGTACTACGGGACGCCATAGAAACAAAAGAAATTGCACTGTGCGCGTTTTTGTATATCGAAGGAGCATTCGACAACACATCGCACACAGAGATACAGGATGCCCTGAGCCGCAAAGGAGTGGGAAACACCTTGGCACTCTAGATGGGCAAAATGCTAGAAAGCAGACAAATAGAGGTACAAACAGGTACAAATTCTATTATCATGAACACCACTCAAGGCTGTCCACAGGGTGGAGTACTATCGCCGCTGATGTGGAGTCCATACTCATGGATGAACTCCCGGACGTGTTAACTAACACTGGAATACAAGTCCAGGGCTACGCGGACGACATTGTTCTAATCTGTAGGGGCAAATATGAAGATACCCTATGTGATAGAATCCAAACTGGATTAAGGGTTACTAGTGCCTGGTGCAGGAAGGTGGGACTGCGGATCAACCCAACCAAAACCACCATAGTACCATTCACTAGGAGGCGTAAGTTGGATCACCTGAAAGCCATAACATTACATGATATGGAGGTGAAACGAGAAACAGAGGTCAAATATTTGGGAATCACGCTAGACCAAAAATTACTCTGGAAGACACATGTAGGAAAGCCACGAAGGCTCTGATGACTTGCAGATCCATAGCAGGAAAAAAAATGGGGTTGCAGCCCGAAGATACTACTTTGGATATATACTGCAATAGTAAGGCCAATGATTACCTATGGAGCGGTAATCTGGGCAGAAAGAATCCAACTCAGCACACAAGCCAGGGAATTACATAAGCTCCAAAGGCTGGCTTGCGTGTGTATCAGCAGGGCATTGAGGACATGCCCAACGGCATCCCTGGAGGTCCTTCTGGGATTAACCCCTCTCCATCTGCACATACAGATGCAGGCAAGGAGATCAATATTCAGGATGGCCGGTAGTATGAGTAAGGCCGGGAGCTGCCTAAATCGAAGGAAGATTGATATCCTTTCTAGGCGGTATCCCGAATTACTGATACCGAGGGACAACATGACAACGAGGTTTCATTTCGATAAGAAGTTTGAAACACGTTGGAGTAACAAGGCAAATTGGGAGAGCGTGGCTACGACATACGGCCTAAACCAGCAACTGATTACCTAGTACACAGACGGATCCCTCACAGCAGAGGGAGCGGGTGCCGGTGTCATTAGTCCAAGGAAAATGTACTTTGAGCCAATGGGCAGGTACACTAGCATATTCCAGGCGGAAATTTACGCCATAGACAAATGTGCCTCCTTTAATCTGCAAAGGAACTACAGGGGGCAGAACATAGCTATTCTCACCGATAGCCAAGCAGCGATCAAGGCACTTAGGTCCAACCAGGTGAACTCTAAATTGGTATGGGAATGCCTTGAGAGACTGAATGCACTCGGCTCGTCCAACAAGGTCTGGATACTTTGGGTTCCAGGCCATGCTGGGTTGGAAGGCAATGATGCAGCGGGTGAACTAGCCAAGAAGGAAGCAGGGATGCTTTTACACGGGCCAGAACCCTATCGGAAACGGTTTCATGGCTATGAATCTAAGAAACGAAGAAAAACCGTTGAGGGAACTATATTGGGCGCGCCTACCAGGTATGGAGCAGTCCAGGGTGCTTATTGGGGGATACGAACCCATGCGTACAAAGGATTGCTTAAACCTCACCAAAAAGAACCTCCGAATCATAGTGGGAATTATCACTGGTCATTGTCGGCTGAACTATCACCTAGGGAAGCTAGGGATATCTACGGACACTGCCTGCAGGTTCTATGAGGAGGAGGACAAAACCTCTATGCACGTCCTGGGACAGTGTCCGGCACTTGTGCAAAGTAGATCGATACATCTGGGAGAACACTTAATACCAGATGCAAAGCTGAAACTTCTGGAAGTGGGGAACATACTAAAGTTCCTAACGGTTACAGGCCTGCTTGAGATACTATGATCAACAGGTAGACTATAACCAGTAAAAGGGACACAATAGTTCTTCAAGGACGCGGTGCGACTTTCCCTTAGCAGAATACTAATAATGAGGATGGAACACGAGTCAAACCAGATTAAGGAAATACAACAGGTTCTGATGATACGATATGAAAAAAAGCGCAACGGCCGGCAAGTGACTGACTGAATGGTGCCGAAAAAAAGAAGGAGGAGGAATCGTAGACTTTCCTGACAAGAGGGTTCAAAATTGTGACCTAAAAATCGAGCGTCTGCAGACTCTCTTGAATTTCGGTGACACGAATTGGCGGTGTACTAAATTGGCAATGTTTTAGATATTACAGTGATTGAAGATTAGATTCTGCAGGCCAATGCCTACCTAACATACCCGTGACACTATTTTTTGGCCAATCACTTTTGACAAACAGGTCGAGAAAACAGGAGCTAGACGCTTCAGGGTATAAAAGATTTTGTGTTTCGAGTGTTGTTACAAAGAGAGCAGATTGTGGTCCCACGTTGGGCGCCGGCTCTGTTACGAAGGGAATAGGTTGTGGTCCCACGTTGGGCATCAACTCTGTTACAAACGAAGTAGGTTGTGGCCCCCACGCTGGGCGCCAACTCTTATTCTCGTTAATTGTGACATTAGCATTTCATTGCATGGCTTAATATGCAATAAATTTCCGCGAAATTGATAAGTTTGAACTGCTACCATGCAATGTCAATAGCCTGATTTCCACGCTGCTGCTGCTATTGCAATTTGGTACTCCTAGGATGAACTTAAGGGGGTGGTTTTCAGTCAATTTCAAAAAGTTGATAATATATTATTAGGAAGTTTATTTAGGCAGATATGGAATGGGATAGATTCACTATAGGCGCATCGCCTTGAATTCTCTTAGATTTTTGGGTTGTGGAGTTTTCGAAAATTAGTCTTGTCTCACTTTAAGGGTCCACATTTTGACCCCTTACTCGAGCATTTTGCCATTTACGCCAAACCTACTGCTTGTGAAAGTAGTGAATTGAGACCTTTCATTTGATACGCCACACGGGCACATTAGGTATAAACAAAATTTGACATCCCCCCCCCCCTGGAGTGCCCTCTTTTAACTCCATCATTCCATAGCTCCCATATCCTTATGAAATTTCGCTTGAATCGGTGTGATCGTTTTGGAAAGAAGTGCGTATGGTAAACACACAGCCAGACGGACAGACAGACAGTGAATCGATTTTAATAAGGTTTTGTTTTACACAAAACCCCACCTTAAAAACCTGCCTTACCTTTAGTATCCGAGCACTATTCCAAGCTATTATTATATTAACTTTGTTGGTTTTGATTCTTTTTTGTTTAAAATTTTCGACAGTTTTTGTGCCCACCAGAAAAGCAGTTTCGCCGGGAACTTAAGGGGGGAGGGGGGGGGGGGTTATATATATAAAATTGTCAAAAAATCGACTTTTGTTGTTATGCATAAATAGTTAAAATAACATGTCAAGAATATGCTTGTAAATTTTCAGAATGGAATTCAGTTTATTTTTAGATTTATAATTCGTTAAAGTACCCCGCCTCTATCGGAGCGGTCGATTCCCGGTACCCTTCTCATATTTCTGACCTTAGCACCGTTTGTATTGAAGACCTAGGTAAGCAGATGTCTAGGAACTCATTTGTTTATTAATTCCGTGAAAAGTACATCTGCATAGTTAGTATAAAGTATCTTAGATATGTGCCAGCGAATGGTTGGCTTTAGGCTGGTGTATGACGTCACAACCCTTATTGGACGTTACTGTGGCAAAGTAATAATTTAGTAGTCAAAGGCAGTTATTGCGCATCGTGTGCTGGTTGGACAGATACTAAAGAATATCGTGAATGGTATAAAGAACATGAACCAAACTGCCAAGAAACCCCCATTAAGGCTTTTCTGGCGCTATGGAAGTTGAAGGGATGAAGGAGATGTTTCTACGATCCGAAGAACTGTTTGGCGTCAGACATGGTAACTAGATCGAAGATGGAGATTCTAAAACCTTCGAAGGAAGTCCTGATTTAAGTCCATATAGTGATGATTTTCGTTAAAAATAAATACATTGGCCGCTTGCAGAAGAGGATGAGTACTCGGCGTCGAAAAACTAAACAGACAATCACCTGGGAAGAGAAGGTAAACTTACTGAAGCTTTGATCAAAAAGATGTCTTTGAACTTTGGAGTAGCTAAGAGGAGGAACGTTAATTGGGCCAACGATATGGAAAACCCAACGATATGGAAAACCCAGCCACGTACTATCATATGTGCTCCACAGATAAAAAACCGAAACATAAGTTCTGTCCATCAGGTACCGATTGCTGATGCAAATGGCGCAAAGCTGAAACTTCTGAGGAAGATCCTAAACTGATAAAACATCCTGATCCATTACGTCCTGATGCCCAAACTCATGCCAAGCCTATTTTTGACGACCAAGGAAGCTCTTCATGCACATAAACAAGAGCTTAGGAATAAGAACGAGTTCAATGAACACATGGAGAAAGTTCTGTATGGGCCTGGAATCGCTGACTAGTTGTGTGTGTGTCAAAACTTTAAACGACTTTTTTTCGAACCGACTTTTTGTAAAATGTCCGGAAAAAATAACTCAAAAATTTCTCAACCGATTCTAATGAAATTTGGGACACTTCTTCTCCGTAGTATTATATCCTCGTTGAAAATACAAAACAAAATCAAAAACTACTATTTTTGATCCAAAAACCAACTGAAACAGGAGGAATTAGGAATTAGATATTAGCACTGATGAGGGAGGCACGTGGGCCCTGAATTAGGCATTAGCAGGAGGCACGTGGTTCCCTTAATCTGATTTCAGATACTATTACGGACGTTAGAAGTCCCACCGTTTGGAGTTTCTCGCCTTCTGCCAAAAAGATTTACTTATTCCATCCCTATTAAATACGCCTCCCAAAAACGACTAAAAAAAGACCCTTGCATGTATCGTCGGAAAAGTAAAGTTCGAAGTATGGCGGGTGTATCAAAACCGTTTCGTGTCTCTGTTGGTGTTCATCAAGGAAGTGCCCTCTCACCAATCCTCTTTGTCCTTGTTATGGACACCGTCACATGGGATATCCAACGTCCAGCGCCCTACACACTGCTTTATGCAGATGATGTTTTCCTAGCATCTGATAGCAAAAATGAACTCGTTCAAAAATGGAATGATCGCCTCATGCAACACGGTCTCAGATTGAATTTAAACAAAACTGAATTTTTGACGACCGGTCCCCATGAAACAGGCACAATCACTGTCAGCGACAGTGATCTGCCCAGAACTGAGCGATTTAAATACCTCGGGTCAACGCTATCAGCCAATGGAGAACTGCGTTATGAAATTGCTTCACGCATTAACGCAAGCTGGATGAAGTGGCGTTCCACAACTAGTGTCCTTTGTGATTGACGTATCAACGAACGTTTCAAATCTAAAATTTACCGCAATGTCGTCCGTCCAGTCGCTCTCTACGGTTCTGAGTGTTGGCCGACCATAAAAGACAATGAACGGCGTCTTGCGGTAATGGAGACGAAGATGCTACGTTGGACTAGTGGCGTCACACGTTTAGATCACATCCGAAATGAGGATATCCGCGATCGTTATGGGGTTGCACCGATCGTGGAAAAGTTGCGAGAGAGGCGCCTGCGATGGTATGGTCACGCAATTCGTGCAAACGAGAATTCACTTGCCAAGATTGGTCTGAACATCGAAGTTGATGGTAAACGACCAAAAGGCAGACCTAAGCAACGGTGGCTTGATACGCTGGATGGGGATTTGAAAGCCTCGAGATTGCACCCAGATCAGGCATTCGATAGAGCCAAATGGCGAAGCCAATCACGACGAGCCGACCCCGCTTGTGAACGGGACAAAGCCTGAAGAAAAAGAAGACATGTATCGTCGCTCTTAAGATCAATTTTGCTCACAACAACCTAATTATGTTTTATCAAAAGAAGCCTAAATTTTTGTTCATTTTACGCTAGGTTTTCCTTTCCGGTCTATCCATGCTATTTATTTCTTAACAACAAAAGCTTTATCATTGTCATCATCACCGATGACAACCAGTATCCAGTGTCAAGTCTGCCTAAGCAAGTAACTTCAGGTATCTCGGTTTTGCGCCGGGGTCCACCAATTCGATTTCCCCCCAGATAGATACCGTGGTGGATTTTGTCCTTATCTCATCCTTATCTAGGAAGACTTTGGCGATCACTTGGTGTAAAACAAAACCTTATAAAAATCGGTTTACTGTCTGTCAGTTTGTCCATCTGTCTGTCACATGTATTTTTCTCGGAAACGATTACACTTATTGACACTAAGTTTGGTAAGAGGATGGGAACTGTGAAGGCTCAAGGTTTGCGCCCTTTTTACGTGTTTGAGGACCATTCAACCCCTTGAGTTCAACGTGCAACAATGTAATTCACCGCATGTGCGGGGTCTTACAGTCCCAATTTTTCTACCAAATTTGGTGTCAATAGGTGTAAACGGTTCTGAGAAAAGTCAGTGTGACAGACAGACAAACAGATAGACACGCAAACAGGCAGGTGAACTGATTTTGATAAAGATTTTGTTTTTCAACCAAATTTTCCTTAAATTTTGTTAGAAGAGTTGTACCCTATTCTCCAGAACTTGGTATCACCTATGACGTAACAAACGGTATCCGGTCTAGGCTTGCCTAAGTAAGGAACAGACATTCCGATTTTTTGCAAAGATCCACCAATTCAACATTCCTAAAAGTTGTCTGCGATGCGCCCTTGCCTACTTCATCGCTACATCTCAGACAGGGTCTGCCACATCTCCTTTTTCAACTGTTATGTTTTTTAAACTAAACAAGTCGGAATACCGGAAGCTGGACGCTTCGGGTATAAAGATTTTGTGTGTTCATCTTGTCTTCCTATTTTTCCTTTTCACGTTTTCCCATTCGCATATGCACTCATAGTCACAATTAACCGCCCACCGATATGTTTTTTTTGCCCCTTTTTAGGTCTTACGGAAAACAAAAACTTATTAAAATCAGTTTACTGTCTGTCTGTCACACGCATTTTTCTCGGAGACGGTTGTAGCGATTGAATAGTTACTCAGAATGGGGCCATGAAAGAAATTATCACTTTCGATCTCCTGCACTCCCTACCTTTCCAACAAATCTCAAAACTAGGACCGGCTTCGGAAAGTACTAAGCAAGACCTTTCATTTGATACCCCACATAACTACATTTGGTGAAAAAAAGTTACACCCCCTTTTTTGATGTATGGGGACTCTCCCTTAAATCCAACGTTGAATGGTGTAACTCACTGAGACAGACAGCAAACCGATTTCAATGGGGTTTTTTTTCACACGAACCCTTAAAAAGCATACAAACGACATGTTTCCAAGGGACTTTTAAGGCACAGGGTCCACCTGAATCAGGTGAATGTGAACTCACCTAACCATGATAAAATCTTAGGATATAGAAGAACTTTATCAGGAGTGGCAAGACCCCTGGCTTGCTAGGAGGCAGAAAGCAACTTCTTAGTTAGTAGCAGTACTCGCCAGTCCTCCATCCTGCAGACAGCATCATGAAATCTCAGAGAATCCTCGAGCTGATCTACCTCTACCTGAAGGACGCTTCGATCGAAAGAGGTGACGGTTCAGATACAATAAGTGAAAAAATTTCAACCCCGCGGCCCCGGGGGTATTAATTCCAGAGTTGTTGGAGTGCCATGAAAATCCCCTCGTCCTGGAATCCAAAAACTGAAGAATTTGAGGATATGGCACAGGAAAAAAATGATCCGTTGAAAACACACTTGTGTTGATGGTACTCGGTAAATAAGGAAAACTGGTGGATCTACAGCCGGGAAAATCGCACATTTCCCTGCCGGCGAGATACAGAAGATTTAGATTCAAAAAAATGCAAAAATGTTAGTAGTGAATGGAAAAGGACACGCATCGCTGGTCTTCTTGTCCCGAGGGTTATGCAACCAGAAGAATTACCAGAAAATCGTATGATTTTTGCCGGAGCCAACTCTTTAAAATTCATAAATTTCGGCCATAAATTTCCCACCACCCTGACTAACATCAGTTTATATTTATTGGGCACACTGAATACAAACATATAATACAATAATTTTTATCAATTTGACACAATAAAATAATGAGACCAATCAGAAAAAAAAAATCATGGAATTAAGACTTGCTTTATTTGGCTCGAAAATGATAGTGGACTTTCGAGATTTATTATCAATTTTTCTTTGCTTTGGTGATGCGAGTGGTGCAAAAAAAACCCTGTTAAGCCAGTCAGAGATGGACTTTGAAGACCACATTCAATGTTATTTTCGTGGAGTTTAATCATAATCGATTATCATTGTTAACCTTCCTTTTAATGGTTTTGATGATTTTAGATGATTCTCTTGCCCTTGCACTTCAACATGCAAACTGGGATGTCCCTCTGGGAGCATATGTTCCAGGAGAATTCCTGGAGGATTTGCTCTCGGCCCGGTTATTTGCGGTTGGCCCCCTTATGGGGGTTTCATGGTGGTTCCGGTTATAGCTACATCGTGAGCAGGGCTCTTTGGAGCTCAAGCGTGAAGTTGCGCTGTACAAATCGGGTGCCGTACCCCTTAGTTGCGGCAGAGGTATTAGATAGGCCTTGTATCCACTGGTATAAATGTTGACCTTCACTCAGTATAAACTAGTACCACTGTGCCAGTCATAGCGAGACTTTAATTGTTGTCTCCAAATCAATCCGTGTCCGAAGACGTTAAAACCCCAGGACCTTCATGTCCTTGCACATCGCTCCCACGTACTCCAAATGGGCCATAAGATCCAAGTCTGCAATGGGTCTCGTCTGAAGTGGGTCCTGTCAAGAAGCGCGCCGGAGGTTGCCTGGTACCATAAGAATCGGGATGGCTGTCTGATGCATATGTTCCAGAAGAATTTTTGGAGGATGTGCTCCCGGCTCGATTATTTGAAAGGGGGCCAACCCCTTGTGGTAGCTTCAAGGTGGTTAGAATTATATTCATATCGCGAACTGTGCTCCTTGTGGGCTGTAGTGTGGAGTTACGCTGTACAACTAAGGCCCCGTAGCCTTTAATTGCGGAGGTATTAGAGAGGCCTTTCATGCACTCAGTATAAATCTTGACTACGCCAATTTCAACGGGACTCTGATTGTAGTCTTCCAAATAAATCCGTGGCATACGTTAAATCCCCTGGATCTTCATGTCCTTGCTAGTCAAAGCATACCTTGTATTTCCGAATTTGCTGTAGATCGTGTTTGGATTCCTGAGCAATGCAAGTTAGAATTGGATCGATCTGGCGGGTCAGTCAGTGCTGAAAAGTTGACCTTGCCAATGGAACAATACATGCCAGGCATTTCTGACTGAAATTTAAAAGCGCGACGATATAAGCGCAATAGAGCCATTAGATGAATTCATCTTTCAGCAGAAGAGGTTCTGACTCGTTCTATTTCCAGCCGTGAGTCTCATTGTTCGGATATTTCAGTAGCTTTACTAGTTGGCAGTTGCCGTGCATACCTGCTTAATCTTCAATGTCTGCCCTTTTTCTGACTGACCCGACTGATTGAACGGTTGAATGGTGGCAAATGTCTTTTTCTTTAATAAAGGACCGACAAAAATCAGAAGTGTGTCTTACCGATTACGTCAACACTCACTGACATCTGTTTGTCAATTTGGCAATGTGCATACAAAAGAGGGGGTGGTCATTTTTTTTCCACCGAATATAGTCATGTGGAGTATCAATGAAAAGCCCTCAATGAGTCCTTTCCGATTCCCTTCCCTTGCATGTAGGAAGTGACGCCATTTTATGTTGAGTTTGAGTGGAGGCTCTCCATATATGGGAAAGGGGGGGGGGGGGGGGGTATGAAACTCTTTTCCAACAGAAGATGGTTATGTGGGGTATTAAATGAAAGAGCCCGGTTAGTGCTTTTCCAAACTGATCTTATTTCTGATATCGGTTGAGAGAAAGGGGGAGTGAGGGCTCAAAATGTATGCCCCTAAAAGTGAAGCAGATTTCGTTCTCAGAACCTATCCAGCCGAAATTTCTCAATATGTATGCAGCAGACGCTCAAAAGGCGCCTACGTATTTGTTGTTGCTTTTGTTTCCATCCAATCCATTGTGGAGACAACTCACGAACGCGTATACCGATTTCGCCCAAACTTCATATACACCACTTTCTAAACAATAGGAGCAGACTCCTTTGATGGCAATTGATTCGCCGGTTTTTGTGATGATGACCCCGGTGATAGGCTAGCATGTTTGCAGAATGGTGTAATTTTTCATGGTTTGAACCAGACTCTGTGAAAATCTCAGGACATACAGGAAAGCCTTGAGAGATTTGGGTACAATACCTGTAGCTGACAATATTATGAGAACTACAACCATCCTCTTGAGATGGCCCAGCCAGGGGCTATAGTTCACCTTCTTCTCTACGTATTTCCTTTCAACGTTGCTGCAACCCATCTGTTCAACTAACAGCACGCCAGGCTTTATGGCGATCAGTCCAAATACATGCTGTAACCAGAACTATCGAGTACTGGACGCGGTCCCGTGATCAGCATAGGTTCTGATGAATCACCATACAAACAGGGTTATGTCTGTTTATGTATTACTACAACGGTGCCACAAGCCCGAACCACACATTCTGCACTGTTCGTTCTCAGCCCCCCCCCTCAGCCCCCCTTAAGCTCAGGTGGCACTGGGGGTGACCAGTGAAGGGATAGCGTGCGCTTACTTTGTTCTTCCCCGAAAGATTCGAGTCCAGCACCAGCTGTATGTGTTGCGGGAATCCGAACAGCAGATCATCCTTCAGATCGGTAACTTGAGCATGGGCTCCTTGCAGAATTCCTTCTATGAATGCTGATAAAAACTTTATGAATTTCGAATCAATGCGCATGGATTAGTTAAGTGTGTGGGACGCTGTCATAATCGTCCAATGAGTTGTCCCTTGCAACCCTTTCATCAAACTCTGCAGCCCATCTGCTCCTCGAACAGAATATTGTCGGTCTCGAGATGAGCATTGACTCTTCTACTAACAATGAACGTTATGAATTTGTGGAAGGTTAATAAGCAAATAATAGCTCTTGGGTCTATGGGGTCCTACAACGTGTACTTTTTAGGGACAAGTTAGGTAATTCCCGCAGTGGGGAAAGGTGGAAATTTTCCAGGACGACAAATGACCTGGTTTATGCTTATCTGTCGACCTACAATATATGCTGGTGAACTTTTTGTACCAGAAATTCTTCACCCGATCCAGAACTGGGACCCTCCAGTTCTTCAAGCTGTTTAAGGCTCATCGAAGCTACTCTTCGATAATACCCGCAAAATGCATGCCGGACAAAGTGACATGGCGAGTTCCTTCAGCGCTAATCCACTCAGCATGCTAGGATGGGTAAACCCAATTTCCAACCTAATATTCGTCCGCTTCTGTCACCGAAAACTGTACTGTCTGGACGCTCTGTTGGAATTCGTTGAATGAATCTGAAAAAACTCCGTTGGTTCCTCGCGTATGTTGCATTTTGAACACGTCTAGAGTGACTTTCACCGTCACCGTCGTAACTGCAATATTTTAATTTATTCCACAGCACAGGAGACGCTGATCAGGCTAAACCTAGAGCATGTATTCTTGCGAGGAAGAGTCTGCACGCTTTCCTGTGCCCAGACCTGAGTTCCAGTGACCTAGTTGTGGTCAAGCTGGAGCAGGTGGGGGCAGAGAACGTGTATATTTCCTCGGCGTACATGACTCACGACCGATCAGCTCCGCCAGAAAAACTACAACATCGGACGAACACCATAACAGCAAAGAAAGCCAACTTGCTGATAGGCTGCGATGCAAATGCAAGGCATACGCTTTGGGGCAGCTTCGGGATCAACGAAAGAAGTGAATCATTCTTTGATTTTATCATTACTTCAAATCTATCGGTGTGTAACAGGGGCAGTACACCGACCTTTCATTCCCCCTGCTCGGAGAACTGTGACGGGTGGGAGGAGTTCCTTGATATCACCCTAATAACCGACAACGGGATTCTTAGGGTCGAGGACTAGAGAGTGTCTGACCACAGTTGGATACCCTTCAGTCTAGATTTCGCCGGAGAGGTTTCCAAGCCCTTTAGAGACCCCAGGAGGATCGACTGGAGAAAGTTTGGTTAGGTAATTAAGAACAAACTCTCCGGTGCGCAAATTGGTGGGATTGGCACGACAGACGAACTGGAGTCAAAAGTCGGGGCTCTGGAGAAGGCTTTTGATACCGCCTTCAAAATCTCGTGCCCTGCTAAGTACAGCAAAAAGACCCTGCCACCGTGGTGGAACGAAGATCTCACTAGTATCAGGAAGCTGACCAGAGAAATCTTCAACATCTGCTAGAGGCAAAAATACTGGCAGCCATACAAGGACTGTCTAAAGAAGTACAAGTCAGCCATCAGGACCGCCAAGAGGCGGTCTTGGCTAGACTACTGTCAGGCCATTGAAAGCACTAGTGAGTCCGCGAGGCTCAATAAGATTCTGTCCAAGGAACATAAGAGTCCATCCTTCCTTAAAAAGTCGGAAGGTTCCTGGACGGAATCTTCTAGCGAAACATTGGAGCTGCTGGTGCAAACGCACTTTCCCTCCGGCGAGGACTGTGAGTCAGAACCTCGCTTGGAGGGATTGCGGCAACCCGAGCTGTGCGAGACTATCAAATCGGTAATTACCGGGGATAGGGTCGGCTGGGCTATAAACAGCTTCTCCGCATACAAATCTCCAGGCCCAGATGGCATAATGCCAGTCATGCTACAGAAGCAGCAGGAAAGGGTTGTGCCGTGCCTTGTTGAGATTTACCGGAGCTGCATCACTTTAGGATACGTACCGCAGTCCTGGAGGCGCGCACGGGTGGTTTTCATACCGAAAGCGGGCAGGCGAGGCCATGAGTCTGCGATGGACTTTCAGCCAATCAGCCTGACCTCTTTTGTGCTGAAGACCCTAGAACGCGTCCTGGACATTCACTTAAGGACGATTATGGAGAGAACGCCTTTCTCTAAGTCCCAGCATGCCTACCTCAAAGGAAAATCCACAGAAACCGCCCTCCACGAGGTAATTGGCACGGTTGAGCGGTCGCTGCAGTACAAGCAGTATACCCTTGCTGCCTTCTTGGATATAGAAGGAGCTTTCAACAACGTCAGTACCAACGCCATTGGATTGGAGGGGTATCTCACGCATTGGATTATATCCATGCCGAGTACCAGGATAATCCAGTCCGATCTGGGAGGCAACCACTTGACCAGAGCTGTGAACAGAGGCACGCCCCAGGGTGGTGCTATATCACCGGTGCTCTGGTTAATAGTAATGGACAAAATTTTACGTACATTGGACAGCAGCGGGGTAAAGGTGGTGGCGTATGCCGACGACTTGGTGATATTAGTATCAGGGATGTTTCTGTCCATTATGAGCGACATCATGGAAGGAGCGTTGCGAAAGGTGTGCCTGTGGGCCGCAAGATGCGGACTCAGCATAAACCCAACCAAAACGCAACTGATGCTATTCACCACCAAGACAAGGATACCTGAATTCCATCTACCACGGCTGAATGAACAAAGATTGGTTCTAAGCTAAATTGGAAGTTGAACATAGAACTGAGGGTTAAGCGGGCCTTTATAGCCTTCTATGCCTGTAAGAGAACCTTTGCAAAGAAATGGGGTCTCCGGCCGAGAATGGTTCTCTGGATGTACACCGCTGTAGTGCGTCCGATCCTGACGTACGGCTCTATTGTATGGTGGCAGGCTTTTAAGAAAAAATACAGTAGAACGAAGCTTAATAGGATTCAAAGAACTGCGTGTGTGGGTGCTACTGGGGCTCTGCAGTCCTGCCCAGGAGATGCTCTCGAAGTACTCCTGCATCTTCTCCCCCTAGACCTCCACATCAAATATGTTGCATCGTGCAGTGCTGTCAGACTACGTGAGTCCGGATGCTGGGCAGCGAAGTCCTACGGCCACAGCAACATTCTCGATGAAATACCTCGAGAAATCTGGGCATCCCCTACGGACTATGTCACACGCAAGCTGAACTTCACGAGAAACTTTGCTGTGGACCTTCCAACCAGGGCAAAGTGGAAGACCGGTGGCGTGTTGCAAGACTATGACACGGTATTCTTTACGGACGGACCAAAGATGGAGTCCTCGCTGGGGTTTTCTCGAATACACACGGTCTATCCAAGTCGTATGGTCTCCCAGGTTTCGCCAGTGTATTCCAGGCGGAAGTACTGGCGATATTGGAAGACTGTCGATGGCTGGAGCGTGATTCGAGCCCTAAGCGTAAGATAGCCATTCTGACCGACAGCCAAGCGGCCATCAAGGCTTTGTATTCAACGACGACATCTTCCCGGTTGGTGGGGCAGTGCAGAGTTGTTCCGCTGGCGGCTGTCGGGGGCCGAGTCTACTCTCACTACCTAGCAGCCGCGGGCCTGAGATGGCAAAGGCTTACAAACTGTGCCAAATCAAGGAGAATTTGGCCCGCTTATAACATAGCCCGATCACGAGAGCTCCTGAGCCAGACGCGTGCAAATGCATTCAAGATTACGGCGGTCTGCACGGGGCACTGGCCCATAAGGGACCATGCCGCTAGGCTCGGCATACCCTACAACTCGCATTGGCGAAGCTGCGGCTCGAGTCAGGCTGCGGACACTGGGTAAACCATTCTTTGGGGACCTCAGTGAGATTTCTAGCTGCAGGGTCGGAGAGCTGGTTTCCTTCGTGAATGCTACGGGCTGGCTCTGAAGATCCGAGCCAGCTGGACTCTGCTTCCCTGTTCCTATAACAACAGTCACGGTCTTAGGAGTTTGTGGCATCAAAACGGCGCACCAAAGCGCTTATTGGGCTCCTCGGAGCGGCCACTGATACCTACCTACCCTACCGTCGTAACTGACTGCATACGACAGAAAGTTTCCACTTTGCCGAGAATTTCAACTATGGGTATCATATTCGGGATGGCATAGGAACTATGCCCCTACACTTTATTTTTCACAGGTCTGCTGACATTGTCAGTGTTGATTTGAACCAGCCTAGCAACTTCCTGTCTCAGTGAGTCCCCCCTTTAAGTTTTTACTAAATTCAGAAATTAATTATTTTAAAAATTTCTGTTGAGTTCTTACTAAATCAAGAAATTAATTGGTATAAGAATTACTAAATTCAAAGCTCTGCTCCCGATGCAGACTAGGGCTCCGCCAGTTGTTAGAGTGATTTTTGCTGTTTATGTATATAAATATAATACAATTTAATTTAATTTATTTAATTTATGTATTTATTTATTCATTTTTATTTATTTATTTATTTATTTAATTTATTTATTTATTTAATTTATTTATTTATTTAATTTATTTATTTATTTAATTTATTTATTTATTTAATTTATTTATTTATTTAATTTATTTATTTATTTAATTTATTTTATTATTTTTTGTATATATGCAATACAATTACATATTTTTTTACTCTTATTTATTTATATTTCTGTATTTACTTACTTTACACTTATTTTATGGTACATGGTTGACCAATTGGTTGATTGTGGTGCGTTAATTATAATTTTAGGGATAACAATAATTTAATCCGGAAAAAATCACTAGCTGCCCTTAGAAGAACCAAACATATATAAACTCCATCCCCTACCATAATTTATCATAACCAAAACTACTCATATTCTCATCCTTTTTAATACTTTTCTATTTTCCTTTTTAACACTATCAAATCATAATCAAAATAAAGAAAGATTTATTATACTTTGTTTGTTTGTTCAAAAGTTTTGATACCTTTTCGCTATTCCTCCGTTGATCTCGAGGTTCACATGCCGTACCTCAGTTGGGCGGTTGTCGTTCAAATTAACAACAATCTGGGTCAGTCTTTGGCCTCTTACAAATGTCAACTTGGTATGGTATCATAGTTTCACCAATGATACTGGACTGCCCATTCTTATTTTCTTTTTTTTTTATCATTGCGCCTTTTGAAAATTTAATTTAATTACGAAATAGGAGCGACAATCTACTCAAAAGCACAAAAAGGATCTTCTCTTGAAACTGGATTTCAAACAATGCACCCGCGTGGTTCAAATTTCACCAATTTACAATTGTCCTTTTTGAATTTAGTTAACTCATCAACCGTTTGTTATGTTTATTTTTCTCGTGAAAAATTGTTGAAAATTGACATAAATAAAATAGAGACAGAGAAAAACAGAGTCGCTTACCCTGGATTTGTCGCTCCTGCTGTTGATTGTGGTGATGATGATGGTGATTGTTGCTGTTGTTGTTGTTGGGATGTTGTTGATTGATGTTGTTGCTGTTGTTGTTGTTGATGATGTTGTTGAGGAATATCAGCAACGGAATTACTACGCATTTTATTTGTTAAACGTTTAACAACATAATCCATTGAACGTTTTATTGTGGACTGTTGTTGATGCTGTTGATGTTGTTGAATTTGCTGATGTTGCTGATTAATACTTATTGCACTTCCACCACCAGCACCCACACCGCTATTACTAATACAATTTAAATTGTTATTTACTAATAAACTACTATTACACAGACTATTTATACTATTATTATTGTTATTGTAGATTTGTTGATGGTCACTTTGCTTGTTAAATTGTCGTTGTTGAAAGTGTTGAGGCGACAGCGATGCCTCACGTTTAATCACTTTTTTACTACTGATATTATTTTTATGATGATGATGCTGCTGTTGTTGTTCTTGATGATTAACTATAAGACTACCATTACTATGTTTATTAAACTCTTCAGGTGACCGATCGAGTTGTTGCACGGAGAATATTAACGTTGGCGATTGTTGATCACGCTGTTGTTCGTCATCATCTCGATGTTGTTCCTTTTTTGGTGAACTCACCACCCTGTCATAGGGATGATGGCGAAGATTAATATGATTCACTTCGTCGTTTATATCACTGATTTCATCAACGTCTACTCGACTTTCTGTAGGCGTTGGTGTAGTACTAGCATCATTTGTCACATATAAATTAGTTATACTATTATTATTGTTATTATTATTAATTGTTTTTGTTGAATACTTTTCTAAGTTTTTCGAACGTTTAATTGGCGGCGAAATTGTATATTCGTCTGAATGGTGTTCGTCCTGTTGCTCTGTTTGCTGTTTTTGTACATAGTCTCCAGTCTCATACTGCTTAATGAAAAGAAGAGGGGGGAGGGGGTCGAACAAGAAAGGAGAAGATGATGAGTTTGACTTGTGGTAAGCTTTCAATGGTATACACAAGTATAAACTACAGCAAAAAGAACTAGGCAAAGAAACTTACTGAAAACAGGTCGCCATCGTCCTCTGCATCGGAACCTAGATTGGTTACATCAGCAATACTGCTGCATCTTTGTTCGCTATCGCTAAGGTTATTCACATCACAACAATCGTCCTGTTCACCAATAATCTCATCACTTGATATTCGATGCGCAGGTTGGTGTTGTTGCTCTTTCTCTGATTGTTGTGTTTCCTCCTTATCCTTAATTAGCGTTGGTATTGTTGATTGTTGCTGATACTCATCATTATCACTGAGTGGGGTAAGACTTCGGTGACTGTCTAAGTCTAGCTCTGAATTACTGTAGAAATCCGCTGATATTGGTGAGTTATTTTCTGAATTGTTTTGATGATGATGATGATGATGTTGTTGGTTGCTATTTACATTCGTGTGGTTTGTTAAATTACTATTTCGGGTATTGTATTGACGTGACAGGGTCGCTGATGTAGCAGTGATATTACAATCAATCGTCTGCTGTTGCTGATTATAGGCTGATGAAGCTAATGGATAGTTGATGCTGACTGTTGATACTGCTGGCGTTATTGCTGATGTTGCTGTTGTTAAACCACCACCTTCAAATTTGTTTGGAGGTGATTTCCGTTTTGACGACATGCTGCTGTAATGAAAAGAATGAGGGGCTGTTAAATTGGGCATACTTATTAGAGGTACTGAAAATTAGTTTTGTATTTCCAGGGAAATGTATACATTTGAAGGAAGCGGGGCGGGGGGGGGGCGGGGGGTGCGCCAACGCAGGTAGCGAGTAGGTCCCTGCCTGGCTTCTGAGGTCCGAATTGCGCCAGGGACCATTATCTAGTCGGAGTGGTTTATCAATGCCAAATTGTATCAAAGGGCAGGGCAAGTCTCCACACAGGGTCAACTCTATATCGAAAAGTTCTACAAAGAAATTATGTGGGAATCCAAGAACAACGAACCTCTTTAGCATAGACTCAACAGGGATAAGTGCACCAGGTGGACAGGGAGTGAAAGTGCTCGAAGTGCGGAGGAGTGGCAAACAGAACCGAACCATCATCTCCTCGGGGTGCCTGATGGATAATATCATACTAATGACGGTCGTAGCAAGTGTGAGAGGCAATAGCTCACCTATCAACGAGGGACCGGCAGCCCCCCTGGCAATACCCTTCTGCCGCGCAACCAGGACAGCCTGGGACCGGACGGATTCAGCGGCAACGACTGCAGCAATGGAATATGGTTTAATCTTTTGGAACTTGGAAGGAACACACTCTAAATAAAATCGGAGCTCTGCGAGAACTTCTCAAAGGAGGAGAATTTGGAGTGGCATTTATAATGGACAACAAATTCAAGGAACGAGTTATTGACTTTAAAGCAATAAATGAACGACTCCTTGCGGTCCGTATCAAAACAAAATTTGTTAACTTATGGTTAGTGAATTGTGACGCAGCAACGGAAGAAAAAAATGACGCAGCCGAGGACGAGTCCTACAATACCCTGGAACGAGTTTCTGACGCATTGCCTTCTAACAACATAAAAATAATGTTACGGAATTTCGGCGTTGTTTGGACTCTCGTCGATTCTCATTGAGGAGCAACTGGAAGACATAGCCTTCATGAAACACGGAATGACAACGGACAGCGTCTTATTAATTTCGCTAGCAGTAAAAAACATGACAGTGAGTTCAACCTGCTCCCCACATCGCGACATTCATGAAAGGACATGGGCATTCCCATCTGGTCGCACATTCAATCAAATTGACCATGTTCATTACGGATGTAAGGTCATTACGTCGGCCCCGTTGTGATTCTTACCGCATGTTAGTAAGGACGAAGTTTCGACGTCGACTAACGAAAACAATCTGGATGTGCATAAAAGTCCTGGGGGTTTACCGTGAGTACCTGCCCTGTAGGGATAATCGCACGGTCCCTTTCGGACACGGATTGATTTAGAGACCACAATCAGAGCCCCGCCCTGACTGGCACAGCTTTACTTTACTATTTAACACCTCTGCCGCAACTAAGGGGTACAGCGCAACTCCATGCTTGAGCTCCAAAGAGCTCTGCCCGTGATGTAAGTATAACCACAACAGCACCGTAAAACTCCCACAAGGAGGTCAACCGCAGATAACCGCGCTGAGAGCACATCCTCCAAGAATTATGCCGGAGAATATGGTGCCGGTTCCAATGGTGCCAGATAGTCTCCGGTGAGGCTTCGTCGCAGGAGGGACTTTAGATGAGTCCCTTGCAGACTCGGGTCTGATCGCCTTCCTCGAGTACGTGGGGACGACACTCCCAAACGGATTGACTGGAATTAGCTCGGAGTGGAGAACCGCAACGAAATCTTTCCATCAGTCAACTACCGCTCTGCGTATAATACAACACTCACCCAAAAAGCAGAAGACTGGTGACTGCCCACCAGGGCCACTACGGTTACTCGCAGCATCAAGGAACCCCTTAATTTTAGACTTCAGAACTTTTTAAGGGGGCGATTTTCCAACGGAGCTTGAAAGGGTCAAATCCGACTTCCTCCTGCATTTCTTCCGTTACCCTTGCTCGGTTGGGGTTTCAAGTTAAACCCAACTGTTTTGTCATGAAAACAGCTCCACTTTGAGGTGCTATGACTTTTTGAGGGGGAAAGACCGCTACAATCCTTCAAACGAATTAGAAAGGGAGGACCTTCATTATTTTTCATATCCTCCTCAACCTCTCTTCTTCTCAGGGTAGGGTTGAAAACTTTACTATGATGATACCAAAAACCCCCATCTTGAGGAGCAGTTATTCTTTAAGGGTTGCGCGAGACGCAGTTGAAATGCCTGACGGTTATCCAATAGATGCTGGTTTAGAGTAAAGCGCAGTCCTTTCTCGTTGGTAATATCAACCCACGAAAGGACTACCTTTTACTCGATTTGGGTCTATGCAAAGACAGTGACCAAAGGCGGGAGGGATGATGAAGATTATGGGATTAAGGGAACTTAGATTGTGGAGTACAATTGGTAGAAGAAGGGACCTTAATTCAGGGGAGAAGTTAATGTTTACAGAGATTCCAGGTTGTACAGGCTACTTGGTGCTGCCTGGCTTAATGTAGACTAGGTGAAATATATACATTCATCTTCGGCCAAGCCGGTAACCATTTTGATGGCATCAATGGTTGAGCTGGCTTTACGGAACCCATACTGCCGATCTGAGAGACCTGCCTGGTTCTCAACAACCGGGAGTAATCTCTTATAGATTACTCGCTCTAGCATTTTGCCCGCAGTGTCCAAAAGGACAAATAGGTCTGTAGGAGGTTGGCTCACCTGGAGGTTTACCAGCCTTAGGCAGTAGCACCAACTTCTGTCGTTTCCATGATGCAGGAAATATCCCCTCGGACATGCACGCTTCGAACAACTCAGCGAACATGTCCGGTCTGGATTTCACGGCAAGCTTAAGGACCTTATTAGGCACGCCATCCAGACCCGGAGATTTGTTATCTCCTATCCTAGCGCAGATCTCCAGTAACAAGAGTGAAGGGCACTTGATCTGCGGAGAAGATCGGACTCTGAATCGCCGCATCACGATTCTATAGGCGCCCCCTCACGGCGCGTCCGCTTCTAAACAGAGCTCCTTAAAGCATTCCCTCTTGCTTCGTTGAATGGCGAACTTAAGGATTAAGGCTTCCTTATAGGCGCGCTCTTTTTGCCTTGGTCGATTCTACCTACCACTCTTCTAGCTCGGTGGCAGGCTGATCGAAGGCTGGCCGTTCAGCATTCCACCAGTAGTTTGGTCTTCTATTGGGGAATGAGCACCTCTCGGCATGGATGCATCACACACCTTGGTAATGCATTGGGCCACATGAGCAGCTCTTACCGTAGAGGCGCCTGCTTTATTAGGTTGGTCTAACCACATCTCCATGAAGGTCTGCTCATCCAGAGCTTTAGCGGACCAGCCTGACATCTTTTTCGGTTTCGGGCATGATGGTCTTATGCCGGGTGACTCCACCCATAGCCCAAAGAAGATTGCCTGATGATCGCTGTGGGTGTAGTAGTGCTTGCCGACGCACCAAGGCATACCACGTGCCAGTGTAGGGCTGACAAAAGTTAGGTCTACGATTGAGGCAGACAGCCCTTTCTGAAAGGTGTTTACATATTCTTTGTTGCCAGGACAACATCTAGTGAGAGTCTGGAACAACACAGCTGATGGGAGAGGACCATTGTCGTTGGTGAGAGAGGATAGAGGAAGGGGAATATCGTGGAAGAAGATCTTAAAAACTTTTGGGGCCTAGGATGGATCCCTAAGGGAATCCTGAGTCTACGGGGAAGTCGATGGTGCGAAGTCCGCCGAAGGGCACGTGGCAAGTTCTGTTAGAGTTGAAGTCATCCGGCATCCAATCACGATACAAAACCAAGTGTAGTTTATTTGTTCATTTATTTATTTAATTAACGGACAACAAACGGAGAGAATTCCAATTAATTATTGTCCTCAGGAGGAGGAGAAAGCAAAAAACTTATCCTACGTTTAAAACTACTTAAAGTAGGCAAGTTAAAAGGACCAAGCTGTTCTGCATTATAATTTCCGTAAAGCGTGGGAATCGGGGAATGAAAATAGACTTCGAGCTCCGCGAAGGGCACGTTGAAAATATCCAGATAGGATCTACGCTGTTGTAGGAATGGAAGGTTTAGAAAGCGGAGACGGGAGGGGTAATCCACACGAGGGAAGCTTTTCTTAAAGAAGAGGGAACGGGTGAATTTGCGTTGCACATTTTCAAGGGCAAGACAATCACAGTTACGGGAGGGTGACCAGATCACGGAGCAATACTCGAGGGTATTCCTTACGAGGGAATTGAAAAGAGCTAAGGAGGGTTGGATGGAGTTAAAATCAGAGGAGGAGCGAAGAATAAAGCCTGACAATTTTGCTGCTCGATTGATGACATCGAGGCAATGGGTGTCAAAGCGGAGCTTATTGTCGAAAGTGACTCCGAGGTCTTGAGTGGAATTTAAGCAGGATAAGGAATGTCCGTTAAGCGAGTAGAAGAAAGAAGTGGGTGAGGATTTTAGGGAGTAGCACATAGAGTGACACTTTCTGACGTTTAGCGCTAAACCATTAGTGGAGCACCAACGAACCAGAGTGTCCAGGTTATTCTGAAGGGAAACACAGTCCATAGGCGACGATATAGCGGAACACAGATTAAGGTCGTCTGCATAGAGCAAACAGGGACAAGTAAGAAGGGGAGGAAGGTCGCTAATAAAAAATAAAAATATCAAAGGACCCAGAATAGACCCCTGTGGGACGCCAGAAGAGGGGGAGAAGGAGCGGGAAGTACAGCCGTCAAAAGAGACGCGGCAGGATCGGTTGGAAAGGTAAGAGGCAAGCCATAAAACAAGTGGTATGGGAACGTTTAGGGACGAGAGTTTGGATAGAAATATCTTGTGATTTACAGTGTCGAAGGCTTTCGCGAAGTCAATGTAAATAGTATGCACTTCTTGCCGTGAATTTAGACATTTGGCGACAAAGTTGGTAAAGTCAAACAGGTTGGAGGCAGTGGACCTACGTTTAACGAAGCCGTGTTGTTCTTTCACTATGTGTTGGCCAAAGTGGGCGGACAACCAGTCGCTGACATATCTTTCCAGGATTTTGGAACAGGAGGAGAGGAGGGAAATGGGACGGTAATTCTCGGCAAGCGAACGATCGCCACTTTTGTGAATGGGGATAATGAGAGCCTCTTTCCACAAGCTGGGAAAATGATTCTCTTCAAGGCTTTTGTTGGAAATAAGAGATAGGGGAAGGGAGATGGACTTACCAGTTTTGATCAAAAAGAGGTTTGGAAGACCATCGAAGCCAGGTCCGACCTTGGCATCAAGTTCGCCAATGAGGTATTCGACAAGGATAGGAGTAAGAAGGGGAATGGTAGGCGATGCGGGGCAGGCTACATCTACTATCGGGAGGGATTCGAAGGAAGGAGGAGGAACATAGAGTGACGAAAAGTAGCGACAGAGTAAATCACAAGATCGTTGGGGGGAGTTAGCTGAGAAGCCAGAGAATTTAATAGACGGAGGGGATAACTGGGCGGGGCAGTGGGAGGTTTCAGATTTCCGCGCTTTAGTGAGTCTTCCACGCTGGACAAATATTCGTGTCTGGACTTACGTATTAAGGATTTGACCGAGGAACGAAGGGATTTGAAAAAAACTAAGTCAGCAACGTTTCTAGAAGACAGGAACTTCTTCCTCGCAGTCTGTTTTTGACGTAGTTTTTTGTGAATTTCAGTGGTGAACCAGACGGGGTAAGAGCGTAAGCACTTAGGAGAGGAGGGAACGTAATAAGGAAGAAGATCAGATAAAATGGTATAGAAAGTGTTGAGTGCTTGGTCACATGTAAATGGGAGAGCAAGGGGACCCAGTTGATTGACGTCAGGGCTGAGTTCAGACCTTCGAAGTTCGCCTTACGAAAGTTGAACTTGGTAGGCTTCCGAGCGACAGGAGAGTGGAGTCGGGATATCTGAACATCGAACTCGAGAGCAGGATGATGGGCGTCAGGGGCAACGTAAGACGGAGCATGAAGGGATTGGGAAAGATAACGTAAAGGAAGATTAAAGAGGATAACGTCAAGAGTGCGATCTAAGTGGTTTCTAGAAAGGTTAAATTGGAGGGCCCGACAGGTGTACATGAAAGTGGATAGAGGAAGGGAAGGGTGGGTCGAGTTATTAGGGAGGGAGGGAAGGCCAGGAGTAACGGGCCAGGAAAGTCACCACAGAGGATGAAAGGAAGTGAGGGAAACAAAACGGTTAGGGCCTCTGATAATCTGTCGAAGAAATCCTCGTACAGAGAAGGCGGGCTTAGGCAGGGAAAATATACGCACGATATGATAAAGGGACATACATTTGTCGGAAGGACATGTATGGTAACAGAATCGTAGGAGGAGGAGAAGGAGGAAAAGATGATTTCGGCACAGAGAGGGGACTTAACAGCTATTAGGGCACCTCCGCCAGTTGTCTTGCCAAGCCCAACGCAGTCTCTGTCACAACGAAAGACAGAGTAACCTTCGAGGAGCTCAGAATCTAAAATCCTGTCATCCAGCCAGGTTTCAGAAATGCAGATGACATGAAGTTGGAATGCTAAGGCTAAGTTTGAAATCCGACAGCTTGGTCCTTAGACCCCTTACATTTTGATAAAATAGCGTATAGTCATTGGAATCATTCAAGTTCGGCGAGGAAATTTTCACGAATCTTAGACCTCTGATAAGGCTTAACGAAGACCCCCTGTGGCCAAAAGGAGGATTGGACGATCGCATCGAAGTCATGGGGATATGTCACTTTCAAGGAAGCTATCACTCGGTCAGGAGAGCCATTCTTCGTCAGCTTTACACAGGGAAGAGGTGACAAAGTTGAGTTGCTTTTGCTTCTGATATAGGCCAGAATTTCGTCGGGCGTAGTGGAGTATCATTGCGGCGCTCAAATCAAGAGCGCAACATTATTTTCGTTGAGGCGCTCAAATTAAAGGCGCAAAGTTATACTATCGCCGCGGAGCTCGGTACTATCGCGATCTTCAAATTTAGCCAGAATGGAGATTCAGGCAATTATTGATGCCCAGCAGGAAAGGGTCGTCAAACTTGAAAGTGTGCGGGAGTCCCTAGTCAAACTCCGGCAAGAAAAAAGGACGCGAGAGCGTTTTGCTGCGGCATGGGAAGAAGTGCAACAGCTTTATTGGGATTTCCTCGCCGGCCACAGCCAACTTCTTCGCCAAAACGCTTCTAAGGACATAGTCTATTTCCGAGAAAATAAACTATCCGTTATGATCGGTATTTACAATGCTACTAAGGAGCTGATTGGGCGTGTTCATCGCGATCTCATTCCCGAAAGCTCTCCCGTCGATATAGAAATCACAGGTGGAAGGGTAATATTAAGTCCACGCCCCGGACCTTCAGTCGAGCTTAATGAAGCTCAAGAGGAGTCGGAGGACGCGACAAAACAGCCGGAAAACTTGTTCTCTAGAGAATGGTTTCCCAGGGTTCGCGATGACTTGAACATACCTTTTGGTGACATACCGTTGCCGTCAAGAGGCTTCGGGCTAAGAAGCTCCGAGACCGAAGGCATTCCTTATTGGAATCGCGGTCATAGACCTCGTCCTTGTCCGCGAGTCCCTGATATTCCTTCGTTTGATGGGGATCTTCGTCACTTTGAGTCTTTCCGTAGTATTTTTCAATCAGTTTATGAAGGATCTGATATTGGGCGAGCTGAAAGGCTAATGATGCTGCAGAGCAAATTAAAAGGTGATGCGAGGAGAGTCGTAGAGCACTTAGGAGTGCATGGGGAAAACTACGATAAGGCCTGGGAACTTCTGGAACGACGCTACAGTAATCCTCGGGCGCTGATTGAAAAGGAGATCCAGACCCTCATAGATCTTCCCCAGATAGTATTACAAGACCCCAGTACCATTGGAAAGGCACTTGATACAATGCGCTCAGTGGTTCAAAACCTGAGGAAGGCTGGGTTCAATTGTGATCAAGGTGTACCTTTCATACCTTTTATCCTTACCCGTAAAATGGATGTCTCCACCCGACGGGAATTTGACTCATTGCTTAAACAGCCAAAACTTCCCGTAAGAATTGATGATATTGATCTATTTCTGGAAAATAGATACATAGTTATGTCTCCCAATTGGGAGGGGTTGGGCGGACTCGCGAAGGTTCAAGCAGAAGAACATTCCGTTGCTAAGAAAGCAGAGACCTTAGGTGGTCGAAAAAAACCGCATAGGGAAATTTCCTTTGCCGCAAAAGCACAAGGGGGAAAAATAAAGCGGTTTCCATGCTACATTTGTATGGAAGATCATCTGGTATTAAAATGTCCACGGTTAATAAACAGCAAGGACAAAGGGGATCTGCTCCGGCATTATGGTATATGTGTCTTCTGTGCCTCCCATAAGTACAAAAAAGGTACGGAAGTCAGGTGTGTTGGAGTGGAGCCGTGGTTGGAGTCATACGTGTGGAAGCCTAGTCGTGGGGAAGTCAAACGCGTTGGAGTCGGGTCGGGTCGGAAGTTCTGTTGGAGTCGAGTTGGAGTTCTCTTGGAGCGGAGATTTTTTGGTTATTTAATTTTGGAACAATAGCTAGGATAGGTAGAAAGTTAGTGATAAATTAAATAAAGTATTCAAGAAACCCGAAAAGAGTGTTTGTGTCTTTGTTGGAGTCGCTGAAACTTCAAAATCAATTTGGTAAGACCCTCACTTAGTTCTTTCCACAGCCTCACTTGACAGCGAGGGATAAAAGAATCAGGACTCCATCGCTCCCAAGGGATAAGCGCGCCAAGTTGGATACTTGGCTGGACTTGGGTGCGAACCACACTCTATTAGGAGACTTCCCAAACACTAGCCTTGACACGAACAGCTGTTTCGGTGGCGAGGCGATGTTCAATTGGGGGCCGCTCGGACGACATGAGGTCGGAAGGGCCTGCGGTTCAGCGGTGGTTACACAAAATGTTACAATATTGAAGGGATAAGGTTCACTTACGGGGTTCGCTCCTATCTAACGATTCAGATTCATTACAACGTGTTAGTCTTGATCAAGGAAAGAATACAATTCAAAAGGTGGAAAAGGAGGAGGAAAATTTATTCATGTGACATTTTGGCATCAAGCTAGAAACCTCAGTGAAATCGAGTGTCAAAAATATTTCGGATATTTCTTACACTGCAAATTTTACGTAACAACTCAATTTCACCTGCGCTGAAGCAAGGCACCGATATCGCAGTGATATAAAAAGGCCATCCGATTGAAAATGTGTGGAGGAGACGTAAAATGCATACTAGTTTTCCTACACTAGCCGAATCAAATCAAAGTTAGTACTGCAATAAAAACTATGAGCCATGCATGCCTATCTGGTTTTTTCAAGATGCAGTTGCTGTTGTTGTAGCTGCTGTGGTTGTCCGGGTATTAGATGCTGCTGTTGCTGCTAGTGCATCTCGTTTTCAAGAAGACAACCTTCATAGACCTCAAAGACATGGGGGTTTTAGTGTAAGGAATACCGCTATTTCCGAAGTATTACCTGGCGTTTCTTCGTCTTTGAAGAGAGCGGACAATTCAGAAGACACACGGGTGACGACCGCGCGACAACAACAATACAATACAACAATAACGACAGCTAAGAGGTCCGGTGGAGATGCATCAACCAGGTCTCTGTACAACGACAACAACGAATAGTTGCAACAATCAACCAGGTGAACCGGTAATTGCTATTGTTGTTTTACTTACAAAGTCCAGTTCCTTGTTATTTGTTGCTTTGGCATTGTTTTATAAATGCATACACAAGACGACTGACTACTCCGGAGAAAGAGAAATAATACAAGAAAAACAAAACAAAACTAAGCAAACAAAACACTTGGGTACGATAAGACAAAAAGATAAAAAAAAACAAAGAAGATACGAAGAATCAATACGCAGAGTATCTTTTCCAATGCATTAAGAGTTGGTATGCAGCATAGATTTTCTCCTTTTATATATGCAATACGAAATAAAACCTGAAATCACCATTTCAGGAAAACACCACCTTTTACACCTGCTCTACCGGCTTGACGAAAATGATCATCGGGGGCATCAAAATGAAATGTTGAATGCACCAAAGAGATGCATCCCATGTTTTACTTTGGAATGCAACTGACGGTGCATGAGGCTTGGATGAGGCATGTACAAGTGTTTTGTGGAATTTCATGAGTTTAAAAAAATATAAATCAATAATTATGGGGGCTAGGCGTATTTTCTAGCTGATTTTTGTCTAATTTAGTGGAAAGTTTGGCAGTTCGGAAATTGTCATTTCAGGGATTGACTAGATGAATCAAACTCGAAATGTATCTTTACCCGTCACATGATACTTACTCAAGCATGGTTTAAATTTGGACTTTTATACTAAAGATATTATACCATAGCCTATTGGGTAGGCTGGAAGGTTCAAAGGTTTTTTTAAGGAGGAAGACCCCATTGGAAGGCATTTTTTGACATACTTTTTTGACATATTTTTTCGAAGGAAAAATTATTCGGAATTCAATCAAATTTAGATATTATATTACTCCCATTCCGAACAACCTTTAAGAATTTTTCTGAAAATTTTAAGCTAAAACTAAAAAAGTTCCGCAACGACATTCCGCTGAAGGTCGTAAATGGAGTTCTCTAACTGCAGGACGTGTAGCGATTCCAATTTTTAACTAAAACCAAAAAAATCTTTGAATTCCACATCATTAACTTATTTTCTAAGAATGCAGCTGAAAACAATTAAAGTCAAAAGTCAGGTGTTCAGAAAAAGATATTTCGGTTTTCATCACTTTTTGTCACTAACACTGGTACCTCCATATTTCGCATTTTGGGGTACAATTTCACTTGAAATTAGCATTTATTTTTGTTGAGGATGCTGGTAGTCCTGAGTCCGCACCCACCTGATGATGGACCGGCAGCATCTGACCAGTTGGACTCTTTGGAAAACTTCGGTATTTAACCCAAAAAAAAAAGAGGAGTCCGTGGGCCATAAGAGAGGAAGTATGTTGCTTCTAAAGTGGTCCGGTCCGACATCAAGTGGGTGAGGACTCAGGACACCCAGCATCCTCAACAACAAGTCGGGAAACCGGAAGCTGGACGCTTCAGGTACGAAAGGTTTTGTGTATTACTTAGTACGTAGCACATAATATATCCATATTTTATGTGAGAGTATCCACTTTCGGGTGATATTGACATTCATAGTCTTCAATTTTCAAAGAAGCAACAAATTTGAGGTATTACAACTTTGTTAATAATAATGCAATTTCCACCAAACTAGGTAAGATCATGCTCTATATTATAGCCTATATCACTGCAAAATTTCATGGTACTAGGATGAACTTAAGGGGGGTTTCTAACCTATTACAAAAAATTGTAGCAATATACTATTATTAACTTTATTTAAACAGATATCGGCATGGAAGGTATTTCGCATCCTAGGCACCATACAGTGGCAGCCTCCTGATTTTTTTCAGATTTTTCGGTTTGGCAGTTTCTGAGAATGGCCCTCTTAAAGAAGTGATCACTTTCAACCCCCCGCGCTCCCCACCCTTCCAACGAATGTCAAACTGTGAAAAGTACCAATCGCGACCTTTAATTTGATACCTCACATGACTATATTTGATGAAAAAAAATTTTACACCCCCCCTTTTGCATGTATGGGGACCCCCCCTTAAATTCGACGTAAAAGTATGTAATTCACTGTATGCGTGAACGTTCACAGTTCCCACCTTTCTACCAAATTTGGTGTCAATCGCTATAACCGTCTCCGAGAAAAATGCGTGTGACGGACAGACAGACAGCACAGACAGACAGACAGATGAACAGACAGACAGACAGGCCTGTGAGGAGTGGCCAGATCTCCCATTAGGCGCGACCCCAGGTGATGCCGAACGTAGGAGGCCCGCGGCATACTTGCAGGCTGCTCATAGCCAGGGTGGTGAGCTCTATCATGCTGTATGCAGTCCCAGTTTGGGGAAAAGCACTGCAGGTTTTAGGCAATACACATAAACTGAGTGCGGTCTACAGAAGAACATCCTTAAGGGTGTGTTCTGCCTTCAGGACCGTCTCAGACGATGCAGCGTTCGTCATCTCGGTAATGATGCCGATTGACATCCTGCCAACCGAAATGATGAACATTTATAACACCAGGTCCATCTCTCCCTTATCGCAGGTGAAAAAAGCCGAAAGGGAGAGATCCATAAGCAGGTGGCAACAGCGATGGGACCAGTCAGAAAAGGGTCGTTGGACTTACAGGTTGATCCCTTCCATCGGGGAGTGGCTGGAGAGGAAGCATGGGGAGATCAATTATAATCTCACCCAGTTTCTCACCGGCCATGGAGGATACCGTCAATACCTGTACAGGTTTAAATTGGACACCTCGCCTAATTGTCCAAACTGCGGGGTCCCAGAGGACCCGGCGCACGTTTTCTTCCAGTGTCCTAGGTTCGTGGAAGAAAGGAGGAACCTGGAGAAAACTCTAGGTGAAGTGCTATCACCGGAAAATTTTGTCCGAAGAATGGTAGCCTGTCAGGAAGACTAGGATGCGATCAATTCTACGATCGCTGTAATCCAGGAAAAACTGCGAAAAACAGAAGAAGTGAGGAAGACGCGATTACGAACCCCGCGGGTAGACGGAAGGAGACCTAGCTAAAGTAAGCTAACTCCGTCTCGTGATGTAATACCTAAAGGTGGTCCCACGGGGTAGGGGGGGAGTCGGGGGTGGTTTTAGTGGGTAAAAATCCCACACTCTGGCGTGCCCAGGCCAGAGTCTTTTGAAGATTTCCACCTCCTCAAAAAAAGAAAAAAAAAAAAAAAAAAGAAAGACAGACAGACGGACAGACAGACAGACAGACAGACAGGAGACAACAAAGCGCCGGGCCTGGACGGAGTACCGAATAAGGCCCTTAAGCTCGCCGTGAAATCCAGACCGGACATGTTCGCCGAGTTGTTCGAAGCGTGCATGTCCGAGTGGATATTTCCAGTGGCATGGAAGCGGCAGAAGTTGGTACCTCTGCCTAAACCAGGTAAACCTCCAGGTGAACCATCCTCATATCGACCCATATGTCACCTCGACACGGTGAGGAAAATGCTAGAGCGGCTAATCTATAATAGATTACTCCCGGTTGTTCAGAGCCAAGGCGGCCTTTCGGATCGGCAGTATGGGTTCCGTAAAGCCAGATCAATCATTGATGCCATCAAATTGGTTACTGGCTTGGCCGAAGATGCAATTCACGGAAAGGGTAGTACCAGCAAATATTGCGTGGTAGTAACCCTGGATGTGAAAAATGCATTCAATTCTGCCAATTGGAATCTAATACGCAAATACCTAGCGAAAGTTGGTATTCCCGCCTATCTCGCTGCTATCGTCGATAGTTAGTTAACTGAAAGGAGGCTCTGGTATGACACCGATGACGGACCCCAGGAGTACGTTGTTTCCGCGGGTGTCCGCGTATTGGGCCCACTACTGTGGAACATCATGTACAACGATGTATTTAATCTTCCCCTTCCGGGGGAAGCCACAGTAGTGGGTTACGCTGACGACATAGCGCTGGTTGTTGTCGCAAAGCATCTCGAAGATGCTGAGTTATACTCAAGTGAGGCAATCGGTGCTGTCAAAAGTTGACTAAAGAGCTCTGGTCTGACACTTGCGGAGGAAAAAACGGAAGCAGTCCTCATCACTAAGCGCCGGAAGAGAAATTACGCCTGTATTGGAATCGGGAATCATATCATCACTTCCAAGTCGACCATCAAATACTTGGGAGTGGAGATAGACAGGAAGCTTAGCTATAAGCAACATGTGCGGCATGTTTGCGACAAATCATCCACTGCAAGTATGGCCCTGGCAAGGATGATGCCGAACATTGGAGGGCCACGGCATACCTCTAGGTTGCTTATAGCCAGGGTAGTGACCTCGATCATGCTCTATGCAACCCCAGTTTGGAGGGAAGCGTTGTGGATGTCAGGGAACGCTACCAAACTGAGTTCAGTCTACAGGAGGACAGCCCTGAGGGTATGCTCTGCCTTCAGGACTGTCTCAGATGATGCAGCATTCGTCATCTCTGGAATGATGCCGATTGGCAGATGAGATGGCGAACATATACAATGCAAAGCCAAACTCTTCCTCATCGCGGACGAGCAAGACTGAAAGGGAGAGATCCATAAATAGATGTCAAGAGCGGTGGGAACGCTCGGGAAAAGGCCGGTGGACGCACAGGCTCATTCCTGCCATCAAGGACTGGTTGGAGAGACGACACGGTGAGATTAATTATAATCTCACCCAGTTTCTCACGGGGCACGGAGGATATCTCCAATACCTTCACAGGTTTAAATTGGAGACCTCACCCGATTGTCCAAATTGCAATGGAGTCCCAGAGGACCCAGAGCATGTATTCTTCCACTGTCCGAGATTTGTGGAAGAAAGGAGGAATCTAGAGGAGACTCTAGGGGAGGTGCTGGTACCAGAAAATCTGGTGCCGAAAATGCTAGCACATCAAGAGAATTGGGATGCGGTAAACTCCATGATCACATCTATGCAAAATAAACTGCGAAAAGCAGAGGAGAGGAGAAAAGCGCGGTCACGTCCGCCGCGTATAGAAGAAAGGTGACAAAGCTAGAGTGAGCTGACTCCGCCCTGTGATGTAATACCTTATGGGGGTTCCGCGGGGCAGGAAGGGAGTCGGGGGTGGTTTTAGTGGGTAAAAATCCCACACGCTGGTGTGTCCAGACCAGGGTCTTTTGAAGATTTCCACCTCCTCAAAAAAAAACACAGACAGACAGACAGACAGTAAACCGATTTTAATAAGGTTTTTTGTTTACACAAAACGTTAAAAATCAGTTCGGCGTGGTTTAGGTCACAACTTACGACGGATTTAACTTCAATATAATTCGTACTCATGACTTCCTTCCATTATAGTTGGGGAAAAAGTAATGTCGTATTTGTGATCGAATTTTAACGTTTTATTTAACATACTTAGAATTATCCGATTTAAGTCAAATATGCGCCGTTTTGTTCGCAAACTTGTTGCCATTTAGAAGGTAACTCCATTTCCCCCCTTTTTATAAAACCTCCCCTCCTTATTTGCAAAAAACTCAGACAGCCAGTTTTCGCAAGCCTCTTTTGAGGCGAACTTAGTAGCACCAAGGCCGTTTTGCATGGACCGAAAGAGATGGTAATCACTTGGTCCCAAGTTCGGACTATACGGTGGGTGTAATAGGACATCCCATCCGAGCTCCCGTAGCTTCTGGCGGGTCATCAAAGATGTGTGAGGTCGAGCGTTGTCCTGGTGGAATAGAACACCATTCCTATTGACCAATCCTGGCCGCTTCTGGTCAATCGCCTGCTTCAAACAGTTGAGTTGCTCACAGTAGAGGACCGAGTTGAGCAGCTCATAGTGGATGACACTCTTCCAATCCCACTAAACACACAGCGAAACCTTCCTGGCCGTCAATCCGGGCTTGGCGATGGTTTGAGCCGGCTCGATCTTTTTCGCTTGAGGTTATCGTAAGTGATCCACTTTTCTCGACCAATTACCATTCGCTTCGAAAATGGGTCGAATTCGTTCCGTTTCAGCGGTGCATTGCAGGCGTTGATTCCGCCCAAGAAATTTTTTTGCGTCAACTCTTGTCGCACCCAAACATCCAGCTTTTTTTGGAATCCAATTTTCTGGAAATGGTTCCAAACGATTGTATGGTCTACACCCAGTTCCTGGCCAATCGAGCGAGTGCTCACATGCCGGTCTACTTGGATGATTTCGACGATTTTATCGGTTTCTACGACGATTGGCCTATCAGTGCGGGGTATATCTTCGACATCCACTACACTAGAACGAAATCAATCGAACCAACGCTATGCTGTGCGAATCGTTACGGTATCGGACTCATAAACTTCACAGATTCTTTTGGCCGCCTTCGTTGCATTTTTACCTCTCTGGTAGTGAAAATGTAAAATATAACGAATTTCTTGCTTGGTGGACTCCATCTTTGAAGCGCTATAACTTGAGACTGAAACGTACGATCATAAAACTCTCAAAGAGACACCTGTAGCGCAGATTGTCGTCTTCAAATCGCCGTATAGTATGACCCGATGCGATACGTACAACACAAGATATATTTAAGTGTCGCCATCTATTGACAAAATACGACATTACTTTTTCCCCAAACTGATATATAAATACCTGAAAAATCGGGACTCTGCGGAAAAGCTGTTCACTTAAGGCCGAGCAGATCGGTCGCATTGTAAGGGCACTCTTCGCTGCGTACCCCGTATGGGATGATGACCTCGGCGCGGAGAGCGCAGTCCACTTTTCTCCATAAAAGAGTTGGAATAGGCATGAAATGAAAAGCAAGAAGGCGCCAGGACCTGTTGGTATTCCAGCAGAGGTATACAACACCGACCAGACCTACTGCTCGCGCATTCAACGCTTGCCTGAAATAGGGCATTTTCCCTACTCGTTGGAAGGTGGCAATGTTTCCATAAAGGGAAAAGCGACCCCGAATTGACGTTTTCATACCGCCCACTATGTATGCTTGACACTGCTGGGAAAGTGCTCGAAAAGCTCATCCAGCTTTACCGGTAGTTCCTTCGGAATACACTGTCACTCGCAGTTTCTCTTGTACCTCCTGTTTTGAGGGCTCCATCCTCGCAACACCAGAAATGTCCAAGGAAGGATCCTGAGAGAGATTCAATTGGCGCAACAGAGAGTAGGATCCTCCATGAGCAATCACATCAATAACCACATCCATCCGGTGGTTAAGTGTACAGATGATCTCAGCGCGAAGCAGATATCATGGACCTTTCGGTCCCAGTTGCGCTGATCAGGAGAAACTTAAGCTTGAATTTCGGCTATTAAGGATTGGTCAAACTTCTCGGAGGCATTCGCCGGAGGAGAATACAGAGCGGTGAACACATGTTAAATACCTTTTGGCTTTAGCATGAGGCCGAAGTGAGCGGAACGGAATTGTAACCCGTTGTCCGTTAACACGGATTCAGGAGTGCCGAGGGCATTAAAGAGGGGTACAAATTTAGCCACAAAGCACCGGATCGGTGCCACGAAAACGAATTTTATGAAGTGAACAAACACAATGGTAACTCCAACTTACTTTGCGGATACGGGCCAATAAGCCCGATGAACAGCTTTTTAGCTGTCCTATCGGGGAGTTCAGTGGGAACCATATGAGGGCGAATCGTCTGAATGAGTACCTTCGTAGTCTTGTACGTAGCACAACTGTCCACATAGTACTTTACTTGTTGACCAATACGGAGCCAAAAGTACGCGCTTTTTAGATGATGTAAGGCCTTGGCAATCCTCCCATGAGCACACAGGAAGTGGTCATGAAGTCGCTTAATCAAATCCTCCGATCAGATCAGATCAGGGGGTTCAAAAACTTTCAGGAAGGGTTCAGATAACTTACATCGTGGGATAAAGTCAAGAAATAAAAATTTCTCACCGAAATGGAAGGTAACTCTAGCAAAATCTCTGTGACTCTTGATAGAACACCGGGAAACCGACCACAACGTGCTTCAACGACCATTTGCTGAAAATTTCTGGAGAGTAAGGACAGAGTCGTGAAAGCTGCGTCTTTTGGACCTAATCCTTCTTGCCGAAACTATGAGAGAAAAAAACACGCCATCTGACATATACTGTAGGACTCTGCGTTCTGTGAAATACAAGGAGCTGAAACTGAGTAGTCGTGCTCGGTAGGCAAACAGTGGTTTAACCCAAGGAAGTGTTTTAAGCCCTGTACTTTTCAGTCTGTACACAACCTCGCTTCACTTCAAACTCAATGACACTCAACTGACATTTACCAATACGTAGATGACTTTATCATCCTTGCTAGGGGGACAGGCGATGACCAGGTAGATAGGCTAATTCAAAAACAGGTTGACCTTTTTGGAAATAAATGTTACCCCCTGAAACGCCCAGTGAACAGAGATAAGTCTAGCGTTATTGTTTTTAGGAGAAATAATGGCAAACCATGTAAAATTTTCCCCTTCTAAAACAGGCACCGAAAATAGCATTTCTGGGCGGGGCAATTACGAAATCCCTATCCTTGATCACGTCGAAGAGTGTCACGAAATCACGTCAATAACACAATCATAAAAGTGAAACATGCTTCGAGGGTAGGAAGCTTTGCTACAGGTTTCTCATGAGGATTAAAACCTGAGAGAGCCGTAAAACTGTTAAGGACCATTGTGACACCAGTGCTTGTCCAAATATCTGGACAATAGAATAGCCACGATTTTGGCGTCTCAGCTGAAAAGATGCTTAGGTTTAATAAAGTCTTCGCCGCATCATGTGGTTCATGCTCTGACGGGCGAACGCCAATCATAAGTTCAGAAAGCCGCTATTGGCATCTAAGGAACTGATAAAGCTCAAAAGATCTGATCCCTCCTCCTATAGTTTGGTCATAGACACTCTCATTGCTAACAAGATCAATCAGGAGGAAAGAATAGTGGGAAACCTGCTGGTCTGGAGTGGGTCAGGGCAATGAAGGAATGGAAACAGAAATGGTTGGGTAGCTAAAATCCAAAATTAAATAACAGAACTCTGGAGCAGGGGTTTGGAACTCAGGAACAGGGGTTTGGACGTATAGTAGGTGAAATTGCCACAGTACCGAATGGAAAGAAAGGGCATAAACAATACTTCGGGTTTTGCCTATACATCACGACAAAATGTGGACGACAAATAGTGTTTGCAGGCGAAAGGCGAAGAGAAATATTTCTCATTTGGCAGACCGAAGCTGTGGAGAGAGCCGATAAATCATGAGACTGATTGTTATTTCTGTTTGGCGCAACCCGGAACCTTAAGTCAACGTTCAACAGTATATCCAGATATGCAGTCATAATAAAGCCAGTGTCACATTCCGATTCGTTGCCAAAACCAAAATTAGTAGTGGCAGGTCTTCCTTCAGGAATGAAACGGCAACGGAAACATCGGGAAGTGAGAGCTGATAAAGCTAGTGGAGCGAAGAATCCGAAGCGGGGACACCGCACTTGATGAGTCAGACTGAATTGAATGATTAATTGGTTCCTCTATTTATAGGATAGCCGCAATCGCACCTTCAGGCGCATCGTGACAGTGAAGCCCATAGTGTTTTACGTAGGCACCTGTCTTGAGACTTAATCCTACGGTCCTCTTTAGACACGGATTGATTTTGTGACCACAATCAGAGCCCCGCTTAGACAAGCAACAACGGTACCAGTCTATACCAAGTGCATGGCTTAGCATTCATACTGGTGAATGCAAGACCTACCTAACTCTCTGCCGAGCTAAGGAGTATGGCACCCGTGCTGAAACGCAATACCACATCGAGGCCCGAAGGTCTTTTCTCGCTTGAGCATAACCACAGCCACCATGAAACTCCCACTAGGGGGGCCAACCGCAAATAACCGAGCTGTCGTCACATACAACAGGAGTTCACCCGAAGTATGTGAGTCCAAGGGCTTTCCCGGTTCCCATGGTACCAGTATACCCTTGGTAAGGTTTCGTGACCAATTTGCCACTTCAGATGAGTCCCCCCGTGCAGACTCGGGTCTGATCGCCCTAATTAGGTCTTTGGAGCATTCACCTACTGAATCACGGCCGGCAAACCAAAGTGATTACAGCGTCTCCCGGTGCCACCACTATGGAGGTTCTCCTCGACCACTTGGTTTTGGTTTGGCCAATAGGGCTGCTGCCCCATCTTCCTCGCCGCCACTTCTGAGCACCAGGCGCATCGTGACAGGAGGAGGGAATCAGAATAGTTTCGGAACTAGGAATAGAGAAAATTTGACACAATTTAATGAATGGTATCCTTTGGGGGTACGCCAGATTGGAACCCAGTTTTTTGGCCCTACAACCCTACCTATCTCTCAGAAATAGTCGTTAGAATCGGACTTAAATTCCCCAAAATTTCAATCCTAAATCCGCCGGCCCTCCGTCGTCAAAGCCAGTAAAAGATATTAATCTCAGATTGGATTAGCTATTAACGTTTCAGGAAAGGCTAACGACTTTTAAAATCGAATTCAATATTGTGAACAACTGTCTTTTGAGCTGTTCTTAAAATAGAAACACTTCACAACTGACGTTGGAGACCATATGCATATTTGCGGAAGGTGATGTTATTAGTCTCTCCTATTTTGTATCCTCCCTGCCCTAACTAAATCTGAATCAATTTCAAATTAATCTGTCAAAATAACCAAGAGATTAAATCATATCCTATCTAGTTTAGCCTCTTCACAAGATTGAATCTCTCCTCTCCCCTTCTGCCTGTTCAAACTTGGACAATTCCAGTTTTAGCACCTTCAGATGTAATTTCATAAATGTCCTCGAAGGAAATGTCATTTAATTTCGTCCTGTCACCAAACGACTGGTATATATATGTTCTAGGATGCAATATGATAAAACTAATTTACTTTATTGAAATAGTTTTCCTGTTGTCCACTTACAAGTGAGTAACACGGATATAAGCGAAAATATAAGGAACCTACAATTTTGAGAAAGTCCTGGAAGGAAATTGCAATCCAAAATAGCAGAATGGAGTATGTTGATGACTTTGGAATGCATGGTATAGTGTAAAGAGAAATTAGTTTAGGGTAGTTCGTTTATATTTATTTCTGCTGGAATCAAGACTGTAAGAGGGAGAATCCAATCTCGGGCCCTCATATTACTCCATTATTTCAGGAAAGCTTTTTATTTTGGACTACCAGACCCGAGGGAACTATCGCCTTTCCCTCTTCTACCATCTCCACCGAAAGACCCACCGATCGACCCGAATAACTCTACTCTACTTTAAAATCCATCCCCTCCTCTGAAAAGGGAAGGGACACTTCACGGTATAACCGTCGGTAAAGCTACAACTCCTTTAGATGAACTACTCCTCTAGATAGGCGAGCTATCTTCTTTCCCACCAATACATTCAAGCGAAGTAAAGCTGTTCGGTTTGACGGTCTCCCTCAGGGGTATTCCTTGCTACTCCGGTAGTTTTGGTATATGTGGTACTTGCACCTACACGGAAATCCTAGAAATCGAAGGCTTTTTCCGAAGAGTGGTGGCAAGGGATGATCTTCAAGATTCCGAAAAAAGGGCACTCGCCTTGAGTGCGATAAATGGAACGGTATTAGCATGGTGTTTCCAACCCAAAGGTGCTACCTAAAATAATCCTGGATAGTACCAACGAGCATCGCGAAAACTTTGTCGTCAGAGGGCTGCTTGGTCTGATCATGTTTCAGGTTAAGGTTGCATGATCTGACACGACCTCCACGCGGTGGCCACTGGAAAGCGTCTTCGGGCGGGCGGGCTAAGAGTAGGCTCATTGAACTAACCAGGATCTGTTTGCCTGCTGGTCAAGGGTCAGGAGAAAGTAGATCCTGCGCGGGGATGAGCCGAAGCAATAATCGTCCTCCATGCGCTGGAGAAGGTGCTACCAGGACTCTAAGCCAAGGTGGAACAGCATATGTCGGAAGTAACATGTCCAATGGAGAGCTTGGTCTTTAGTATGGGAACTCTGAATATCTTAGTTTCAAAGTTATCTGTTTCAAGTAGACTGCGAAGAATAAGGAGCGAAATCAAAATGATCTCATGAAATACCACGCGATTACTGAAGAATATTACAGTGAACGCGTGGGAATTGAGCAGAAGTCGACCGCCTTCAAACGAAATCGAACTCAAGACGAGGTCGAATAACAACACAAGTGAAGCAACCACTGTAAATAGGTAAGCAGCAACAGCCGGCTGACAAGCCACAAACTGCGAAAAAATCCGCTAGCGAGAAATTAGCGCAGGAGATGTAGAAGAGTGTTAAGTCCAGGCTCTTGGAGATGGCCACATGGAGATTCTCCTGGACTACCCATAGGATTCATCCTTTACTTCGATTCCTTTCAGGTGGTCCATAGGTTCCGCGTTATAGAATGCGGGAAACAATTCTCTATGGACTCAAAGTCATCCAGTACGATTAAATCCCTAGAAGACCGGTTGCTCACATCTTGTTTCCAAAGATCCGCACGGATAAGACCAAGCTCGTCCAATCCCTGTCACCTTCGAAACCCCAGGATTTCCATGAAAGATTGGATAGTTATCAATGGAGAGGAACTCAACGCAAAAAGCCGCCGTATAAAGGTGTCTGGACGCACTGGAAAAGACAGACTACAAAGTGCGGTTCGGAGTTAGGAACGCAAAGGTGAAACCGGACGACAACCTGAGGACATTCGACGCCCACAACGAGTTCGACGAGTCCGACTGGAACTGAGGAACCTCCTAAGCAAGCAGATCATGCTAACGATAAAACAAATAAATCAGTAGCACTCGAAGTGCATTTTAGCTAATTTCCTAGCTTTCCTCCTAAAGGAAGGCATCAACGTCGCACTAACATAGGAGCCCTGGATCGTAGCTGACCGAACCATTGAAGGGGTGCAAAGCAAATATTATAATTTATTTTACATCACGAAAACCGCTGATCGGGGCTTACCTAGAGCATGCATTTCCACGAGGATAGTCTGACTTCCAGCCAGAGTTCGAAAAAAAACTGCTTTTGAAAATTATGTGAGACCAGAGCTATGCAGAGCCGAGTTGATCAAACTAAACTCTCTGCCTAGTAGGAGTCGTCAGAGATCTTTAACAGGTCGCTTAGGATACGGAAGTGACGTACCCGAGTTACTAGAGTAAGTAGTTCTGGCCCCCTAGCTGGGGCAGTATACCAGCGGTAGAAGCGTTGAGAAAGCCCCTCCGTTGAAGAGCGAACCGCGAATAACCGGTACACGTCTTGACATACTGGGAGTCCGCGGAGCCGTCAACAGCTCTCTATTGACCTCGATGGGGTGATATGAGCCTAGTTCTGCCAAGGTGGTATTTGTGACGTGTTAATAGACCGCGGTGCCCCGAGTGTGCGCTGATTCGTTCGTGAGTTCTAGGACCTCCTAGGCGTAGGTCAGGTCTAAAAGAACTAGGGGAGAGGCTTTGTCCCCGAGGGTACACCCGCTTCAGACTACTGTGGCCCGCTTCTTTGCTTACAATGCGCTGGCAAGATTTCCATGGAGAATAAACATAATAACAGAAAAAAACCTACGAAATATTTGGGATGGAGGAAGACTGCGTTTGGACGCAACCCAAAAATGCATCACGTGAAAGGGGCAGCGAGGGCTGAAATACCCGATGTGACACCGGGACGTTCAAATAAAGAGTATGCCTTACCAAGTAGTGCCACTGAATATGCGGGGACGACAACTTCAATATACCGTAGTGTCCCTGTTCCGAAAAACCCCCAGTCAGAGTCGCTAGTCCTGAGAAGGTGAATTCGGACACGGATCTAGTGGAAGTGCAGTCGACCGTCCTAGCTAAACCCGAAGAGGAAAGACTCATCAGAAAACGTGCGGCAGTGATGAAGTGTATGCGGTCGGTAACTTTCCTCTAGAAGAACATCAGCAAAGGCGTTAGAAAACGAACTGATGGAACTAGAGGAACTGCTGGATCGCATCTTCTTTTACAGGAGAACTTGGAGAGCAGCGAAAGACGCGTAGAAAACAGAAACCGCCGCAATCCCTGCTGAGAACAGTACAAGCGCCAAACGGATCGCAGATAGCCCACTGCAAATCCAACTGGGGAGAAAAACGGAAAGAGGAGGAGAGGAGACTTTATCCAAGTAGTTTCGAGGGCCCAAAAAAGAAGGCAAAGAAGGATAAAAGGAAACAACTAGCTACGCCGCCAGAGACCTGTCTGTCAAGACAGGAAGGCTACAAACCAATTAAACCTTAGTGAAATCCGCTACAGGAGAAAGCCTGAAGACAATGGAGCAGAATTGTCTTCCAACAGAGAACGGAAGTTGGCGGAGTCCTCGTCGAACTAGGCTCGAAGACAACTAGCAAGAGTACGTTCTGCAAAGCGGTCAAGGAGTTACTGGGAGAGAAGATTCTCGTTTCTAGTCTAGAACCTATTTGGCGTTCCACAACTGGTGTCCTTTGTGATCGGCGTATCAACGAACGTCTTAAATCTAAAATTTACCGCAATGTCGTCCGTCCAGTCGCTCTCTATGGTTCTGAGTGTTGGCCGACCATAAAAGACAATGAACGGCGTCTTGCGGTAATGGAGACGAAGATGCTATGTTGGACTACTGGCGTCACACGTTTAGATCACATCCGAAATGAGGATATCCGCGATCGTTATGGGGTTGCACCGATCGTGGCAAAGTTGCGAAAGAGGCGTCTTCGATGGTATGGTCACGCAATTCGTGCAAAGGAGAATTCACTTGCCAAGATTGGTCTGAACATCGAAGTCGATGGTAAACGAACAAAAGGCAGACCTAAGCAACGGTGGCTTGATACGCTAGATGGGGATTTGAAAGCCTCGAGATTGCACCCAGATCAGGCATTCGATAGAGCCAAATGGGGAAGCCGATCACGAAGAGCCGACCCCGCTTGTAAACGGGACAAAGGCTCGAGAAAAAGAAGAAGAACCTATTTGCTTTCAAGAAATCCGAGATATTCATTGCCCTACGTGAAACGTAACCAACACCCGGATAGGTATCACCTCTGTAAATGCTTTAGGACAAAAACTCGCTATGCTAGGAATCCCCGAGCAATATGCGAGAAAAGTCCTCAGCAGCGGGAAAACCAAAAATTAGATGGGTAGTATGCAGGGTAGGAATGCGAATAACCCCCATCAAGTGCTATAGGTGCCTGAATTATGGGCACACGTCAGTAACTTGCAAGAGACCGGATAGGAGGACAGCATGCCGCAGATGTGGTCAGGTTGGTCAACAAGAAAGAGAAAGTTTTGTTCACTGCAGGGATCGTGACGCGTTTGGTGAGAGAATTGCACACACTGCGGGTTCGGGACGGTGTTCAATTTTTAGCGAGTACCTGGCTTCATTGCAGCTCCATTTATCGGGCATTCCTGCTATCTGGGTTCGGGAAGACCTTCGACTTCGTGTGCTTGCCCAAGGCCGATTTGGTGTCTTGGGATAATGTTTTTTAGCATTTACCTAACGCCGAATGAGACGATGCCGGCTTGTTGCTCTGGAGGACCCTGTTTCGGGTACGGATCAGCGATAACCAGTACATCGGTTCGAAGTGGTTGGGGGGGGGGGGGGGGGGATGCACTAACCTGGCGCTCCCCTTTGTGTGTAATGTCGGGAGGGTGTACATCGGGAAGTTCATCGAAGCTTTCAGAACAGACAGAGTCGCGCTGGAGGGCGCTTCGGGGGGGGGGGGGGTTATAGGGTTGCAACTGACACTCGTAAACTCAGTGATGAACCTGATAAAGACAGACTGTGAGGCTTCCATACCCCAGAGGGGCGGAGTACTCGAAGAAGTGGTTCTCCCTATGAAAAACAAGAAGGCGACAGGCCCAGATTGTATCCCGCCAGAATTTTGCAAACTGGTGTTCCACCAACGGCCAGATTTGCTGTTCGAGACGTTCAAGGCTTGCCTGAAGGAGGGGCATTTTTTGGACGCTGAAAGGTAGCGAGACTCGCGCTGGCCAGCGGGGGAAAGAGGACCCGGAGCTGCCGTCTGCATATCGACCGCTGCGTTTGTTTGAGACTCATGAACTAAGGCTACATGTATGGTTTGTTGCAATAGTCTGTCCCGGATAAAAGTTGTAACTGGGGCCTAGCAAGGTTCTAGTTATGTCACTTCGGGACAAAGGCTGAAGAAAAAGAAGAAGAAGAAGTTATCCGATTCAAATCAAGCATAGCATCCTCGCTATCAAAGGATATTATATGTAATATATCGTGGAAAGCTTAGTTACGAGTGTGGCCCTAGCGTGGTCCTGACTAGAATTGCCCCTTCAACGGCCTGGTCTAGGTCTGGTAGGATTAGGGGCTAATTTTTTGCGAATGTCAAAAACTGAACCTGACACTTGGCATCTGAACATCTAAGTATCTGGATAAAATTGGAATCCAATTAGCCCACATTACCCTTCAGTCTACGGACGTGGAGACGTTATAGCACTGGAGCCATCATCAAAATGATTTTCACTTCTCAAACTGAAAATTTCCCAGCCTAAATAGCAAATACTTCACCCAAACATAAAAAAAAGATATTTTCCTTTGATGAATTTATGTGCGGCTCCCCAAGGTGCGTACCGAGCACCCAACTAAAGAACAAAGATAAATTTATAAAGGCGGAGACGAAAAATTAACCAAGAAAATTATAAAAGAAAAATCCCCATAAATCAAGTGTTTAGAAAGAAAAACAAAACACCCTAGAACGGGAATCACTCATTTCTATTGAGACATTCGATACAATTTTCTTGGAAACGAATTGATATAGAATTAATGAAAAATTTATAGCTTGGAAATTTGTCTTGGTCTTTTTGGTTTTTCTTGAATATTCTTAATCCCAGAGTGCTAGGTCTTATATCTCCCCCCTTTGCACTTGTGTCTCTGTTACTTTGAAAAATTTTAAAACACCACTTTTTTGGTCTTCGACAGATACTTTTTCGTTTATTTTTAATACTTTATTGTTGTATCTTTTATTTTGGCCCGACATCAATTAAATTTATTTAGTGGAACGCAATTTCCCTCCGGGAAATGTACCTTTCAGTTGACTTGTGTGTATTTATTTATATATTTTTTTTAGAAGAGGCTGAGGGAGGTGGAGATTGAGATTATTAAAAGCGAAAATATTTAAAAGGAAACTAGAAAACAATTTAATTGTATATGTATGCGGATACTGAGTGAAATACACTTGAGAGCAAAGGGGGGGGGGGGTGTTTTTTGGTTACCAAATTTAGTCTTGTGGGGTATCAAATGAAAGCTCTAGACTAGTACTTTTCAATACTCAATACTTTCAATACTTTTCAATACTCAGTTCTGACATTCAATGCAAAAGACTGAAGAGCGGGAGCTGGAAAGTGGTCACTTCTTGAAAAAAATTCTCAGAACCTACCCAACCGAAAAATCTGAAAAAAACAAACACAAAGTGGTCACTATACCTCCCATACCGACGTCCAAATGTTCACTCAAAAAATTAATACCTTCCCTTTAATACCCTCCCCTCTGTAAAATCATAGTTTCCATCCCAGTTTTCCTTCGACTCTACTAAATGTTTGATGAATTCTTGTGAGATCGTCTCCCATTCTTCTTTATTGGCTTCTTCCAACTCCTGCACGTTTGCTGGAGCGGTATTTCGAACTGAAGCGGTGAGCCACTGTCAATTTTGGGCCATGTGCAGACCTGTGGGCTGTCAAGCCCTCTTCACCAAAACGTCTTCTAACTGTCCACCGGCTGATATTGAATCTCAGAACTTTTTGTAAATGTTGTGCCAGTTGAGTGTCATTTAGGTGTCAACTTCCTAACGAAGCGGTGACAACATAACGATCCTCGCTTTGAGACGTAGCGCGTTTTCGTCCAAATACGTGCCGCCTTGTGCAGCCACCAGTCTTTTGATACGTCTGGTACACATATTTTTTCTGACAATGGAATCAATAAACTAACGCACGTATTGTGAGTCCAAGTGCAATTAAACAAACAAATCAGGGCCCAAATCCAGCTTGAAACCTTGGCGGCGCTGGACATCCTATTAGCCAACGTTGGATGCGCGCTAACCTTCCGAGGCAAAGGGCTAGGCTCAATCGTTGATTTGACTTACCTTAGTGCCTCATTAACGAAAGGGATGGTCCGACGTGTGACTGAACAGTACACTCACAGGCCACCTTTCTCGATATCAGAAACGGGGGAGGCGACCGTCCAGTGAGCAACAGAAGTGGAAAAGCCAGCATAGCCGGGTGGTCCACTAAAGCTTTTTAGGAAAAAACTTTCTTGGCAGCTTTAAAATGAGGTCATGTCCCGAAGGGAACGACGGATAACTTAGGTATGCGAGTCTACAATGTCGCGCCCGAACTTCCACCATAGTAGGAAACCAAACTACTAGTGGAACCAGGAAATCGCAATGTTGAGAGGATCATGTCTGCGAACAAGAAGGCTTTGCTAAAGGTTAAGAGGAAACCCAAAACAACGATAGCCGGAGAAAAAATACCGCGATTTTCGAAGTAGCCCTAAGAAGGTTATACGGGACAGTAAACGAAATTGCTACAACCAGCTGTGCCTTGAGGCAAATACGAACCCATGGGGGCGGCGCACAAGGTTGTAATGAACGAGATTCGTGGACAAAAATCACCCAAAGTGACGTACCCGCGACTCTTGTACAAAATAATCGCAATTCCTTTGCCCCAACAGGAAGAAATTGAACCTCAGTCAACGGTCTAACAGGACGTTTTCGCAATCTCCGGGATGACCAAGGAGGAACTACGAGAGATTTGTGGACGAATTGGAGATAATAAGGCTCCGGGATTGGATAGGATTCTGAACAAAGCCCTGAAGTTGCCTGCTAAAATCAAGCTGGCATGACTTATAAGCACATTTGAATCGTGTATCGCGGAAGGAGTGTCTTTCGTACAATGGAAAAGGCAGAGATTGGTCCTGCTTCTAAGCCCCCAAAAATTACCAGGCGCACCCTCTCCATATCGCCCAATTTGTCTTCTAGCCACTATGGGGAAGATGTTGGGGAGGGTGATATACAACAGGCTACTTCCGTTCGTCGAACTAGCCAATGGACTATCGGAGCGGCAGTATGCGTTTCGCAGAGCACGGTTCACTTTCAGTGGTGGTGGACCTGGTTCGCGAGGCATCGACCGCTGGTAAGTGCGGCGCGGTGGGTGATGCTGGATGTCAGGAATGCCTTTAATTCGGCCAACTGGTCTGGGTTAAGGGAAACTGAGTGTCCCTAGTTACTTAGCTCGGATAATCGAGAGTTACCTTTTTTTGGTACGAGATGGATGACGGCCGAAGGGATATGTTTTGACAACAGGTATTCCCCAATGCTCTGCTGTGGAACATAATATATGACGGAGTGCTCGGCTTTCGCGTTCCAAGGGAGGCAACATTGATTGGTTTTCTAGACGACCAGACGATAGTAGTAGTTGCGAAACACCCCCAGGACGTAAAACTGTGTGGAAATGAAACCATTTATGCCATCAAAGCAGATGGAGGCAGTCCTTATTACCAATCGCAGAAAAAACAACACTGTTAAAGTCCAAGTTGTTAATAACGAGGTCGTTGCACACCGGGGGATAATGATCGTTACCAAGTTGAGTTTCAAGGGGCACTTGGATTATGCGCCTGAAAAGGCAGCCATGGCTATATCCTATCCAGGAAGGATGATGCCTAATATTGGATGGCCAAAATCTAGTCGCCGGCTGCTTATCGCGGGGTGGTGAAACCCATCCTGCAATACTCGGCTCCTGTCTCGGCGTGCGCACTGGATAACACACTGAACCATGGAAGGGTAAGTTCGGCATACCGGCTAATCGTGCAGAAGGACAGTATTCGATGAGGCAGCATATGTCATCGCGGCGTTGATTCCCTTAGATCTTTTGGCGAATAAGGTACACTGCCTTCACTGGAAAAGGGGGGTGAATCCGGCCGAAGTGACAACGGGCTTCCGAAAGGCCACTAGGAAGGAGCTGTAGAGGTGATGGCAGCAACGGTGGGATAATTCCGAGAAAGGTCGTTGGACCCGCACACTGATTCCGTGTATTGAGAGATGGGCCGAGCAGAAGCATGGAGAGTTGAATTATCATATCATCTAACACAGTTCCTTATGGGACATGATGAATACATGAATTACCTACATCGCTTCGGATTGGATGAGTCCCCAGAATATTCACGATTGAAAGAGGCAGGTCAAGGGATGCCTTCAATGCAGTTATCCGATCCCACAATTTTGTGGAGGAGATGCTGAGTTCGGAAGGTAATTGGAGTGCGATAAACGCAACAGTTGCTGCGATACAGAAAAATCTGCTACAAGTGGATCTTCCCCGGAAAGCACGACGAACACGTGACTTCGCGAACCAATACTTCACGATGGTCCCGTGGGGATATGGGGATTTATTTCGAAGGGAAAGTCAGATTTCTTGTTAGCCTTTCTAAATATTTTTCTAGTTTTGTTATCCACTTAGAATTGAAAAGTAAAAGTTTCTTTAAGTTTGTGTAAGGGCAGTCCGCTGGAGCTCACAGTAGAGGAACTTCAGCACAATTGGGTTCAGGATCTCCCCTTACGACTCTGTGCAGGTACGATCGTTATGTACAACCTACCAGGAGGCTACTTGATTCCAACAAGGTGGAACACTTAAAAACACCACGCGGGGTCGTAATGAGCTAATCCCTCGATACCATGATGACAGATTGGAACGATTGGGGAGAGAGTGCCTCCCACCCTTTTGAGTCTATGAACCGAAATAGAACTATGACTGATGGTTCTATCTAATGCAGAGGATAGTACTACCTCACTCCTGTCCTGGAGCTGCATGACTCACCTTTGCTCTGAGACCAAAAGGGACCAAGAACTTTTCCTAATCTCTCACGCTAAGTACTATGAAGTCGGGCGAGTTAGCACCTGATAAGCATATCACCGCCCCTTTGATTGTTTGGTCCTCAATTTTTGGGTACCATAGCTAATACCGCACAATTTCCATTAATAATATAAACGAAAATATACCCAAACCAAATTGAAAGAAAAGTTTACTCTGTATTCATCTAGATACAATGTTGTCTTGGGGCCAGAAAAATTAGCTTAATGGTTTTAGCTGCTAGTGTTACTTCTGCTGGGGTGTACTTGCATCTTTTATGCCAGCAGCTTTTGTTTATGATTTCCTTTTTTTTTCTCCCTGCGCTGCTTAATAAAAAAAAAGATAATTTTACGTTTATCTGTAATCCATTATCGGTTTATGGCCGCTGCTCCTGCCGTTGGGTCTGGAGCTGAGTTTGTGCTATGAAAACGACATGTATTGATCATAGACCCCGCGTCAATGTTGCACTGTGCGCTGCACAGTCTACATAATACATTGAAGATACAGCAGATAATAGAGTAAGATACATGGATGATTGTGAAGCTTAAGATACCGCCGGGCTATGATCTCTCAAGAGATGACTACCGCAGTGGTGCAATGATTACGATGGCTATGGCCACAATTTCGTACATCTGGTTCTTCTCTGTCATCTCGTCAAGTTTTGGGTAGTTTCTTCCTTCAGTTCTTTTTTTTCTTGGGCTCGACACGGATATGTTTGGCCTTTCTTTTCCTTTTTTTGTTTACATAACATCATATCCGAATGCCATGCCCATCTTAGGAATTTAGAGCCCTCAGATTTGTGGGTGGTTTGGTTTTTGGTTTGGCGTTGACTTGACTTCAGACCCGGGGGGATTTTTTAACTTAAATTGCTTTTTTTGTTTCCTCTTCGGCAGCCTAGCCTGATACAAACAAACTACGTGTTCTGTTTATTGTTTGGTCTTAAATCTCTTTTGTAGATGTTTTATGTAGATCCCGGGCGGTAATATGTCACCGTGAACATGGGTCTTCTCTTCATGGTTTTGAATGATTAATTTGGAGTATTTTGGAAATTGCCTCTGTTTGATTTTTATAATTGTTGTTTTTTTGGTGTCTTTTTTACGCCGGAATTGGAGTATGATCTGTCAAAGGCCGACAAGACTCTTCCTTGTTTTTCTTCAGCCTTTGTCCCGTTCACAAGCGGAGTCGGCTCGTCGTGATCGGTTTCGCCATTTGGCTCTATCGAATGCCTGATCTGGGTGCAATCTCGAGGCTTTCAAATCCCCATCCAGCGTATCAAGCCACCGTTGCTTAGGTCTGCCTTTTGGTCGTTTACCATCGACTTCGATGTTCAGACCAATTTTGGCAAGTGAATTCTCGTTTGCACGAATTGCCTGACCATACCATCGAAGACGCCTCTCTCTCGCAACTTTTCCACGATCGGTGCAACTCCATAACGATCGTGGATATCTTAATTTCGGATGTGATCTAAACGTATAACGCCACTAGTCCAACGTAGCATCTACGTCTCCATTACCGCAAGACACCGTTCATTGTCTTTTATGGTCGGCCAACACTCAGAACCATAGAGAGCGACTGGATGGACGACATTGCGGTAAATTTTAGATTTGAGACGTTCGTTGATACGTCGATCACAAAGGACACCAGTTGTGGATCGCCACTTCATCCAGGTTGCGTTAATGCGTGAAGCAATTTCATAACGCAGTTCTCCATTTGCTGATAGCGTTGACCCGAGGTATTTAAGGCCGACAAGACTGAGCAAATAAATTTGACAAAAGTAGGTTTTATGCGGAACAGGTCCCTTAAATTTGTGATGTTCGGTGAGATGTACACGGGGGGGGGGGGGGGGAGTGTTCCCTTCTTTAGTCAAAATATCTTTTTGTAATTATATATCCAACTTATAATGCATTTTCCGGTTTTAGAGAAGCCGTTTGACCGTGTGCCAGACGAACTCATCTGGTATTCTCTACGACAACACTTAATGTCAGAAGAACTCGTGAGCTGAGTCCAACTTTCCTACCGCGATCCGAAAAGTAAATTTAGAAGTATGACTATCAATGGCAGTCATCTACCTAGAACTAAGTGATTTAAGTATATCGGATCAATGCCAGCAGCCAATGGTGAACTACGTTAAAGAATGGCTTCACGCATTAGCACAACCTGGTTGAAGTGGTTTTCCACAGCTGGCATTAGTTGTGACCGATGTATTAACGAACATCTCAAATCTTAAATTTATCGTAGTGTTGTTCGCTCTGTCGCTCTATGGCACTGAGTGTTAGCTGACATAAAACACAAAGAACGGCGCCTCGCGGTAATGGGGACGAAAATGTTGCATTGGATCAGTGGTGTAACACGCCTTGATCACATGCGAAATGAGGATATCCGAGATCGATATGGGGTTACACCGTTCGTGGAAAAATTGTGAGATAGGCATCTTCGATGTGTGTTGATTTGAAAGCCACATAATGGATCCCGATCAGGCCTTTAACAGACCAAAATGGCGCAGCCAATCAAGAAAAGCAGATCCCGCTTCTGAGCGGGACAAAGGCTGCAGAAGAAGATATTTCACAGCTGGATATTTATGGGACGACTCCTCTGTTAGACCAAGATTCCATCAATTCCTTGGAAAGTTGCAGAAATCGGAACTCGAGGTTTAAGAATCTCACGTTCGTCTCTCCACTTGTAGACATAACTCTTCTGTACAGTTTCCCCGCTCCTAATATTTGTTCCAAAAAAATTCGAGATGTCCCTCCTATTTGCGCCAAGCATACCCTTAGAATATTTTCGTTCTTTTCTCAGCGACTCCCAGAGAAAGCTGGCACTATTGTCGTATTTTATTATATCGGCAGCAAATTAGCCTGTTTTTCAAAAATGTCACCGCGTATGGCTGATTTTCCCTTTCCAAGAGATTAGATTTTCGTCAATTACTTGTAGTCCAGCGTAAAATTAATAGACAAGGGGTAGCTTTTTCCAAACTACAATTTTTGGTTTTAAACGTCAATATATATTTCGGGAGCGACTTACCCCTCTTCTTCAGTACATAGCCCCCCCCCTTCCCAATTTTAGGTTTTCCCCAAAGTGAATTGCCTGAAGTATTATGTAGTCTTTTTTTTTGATGAAATCTTTACAAAATACCACCTTTTTCGTTGGTATTTCACCAACGAACCTGAGCCTAATTTGACCCCAGAGCCTAATTACCACGACTTGAACGAGCTTCCATCTGGGATTCGACTTAGACTCCTGTCCCGCTTTATGGTTTTGAGTGCTGGCTGACTATCAAAGACAGCGAATGACAGCCCGAGGTTTTGGAAACAAGGATGTTGCCTTGAATCAATAGAGTAAGACGCCATTATCACGTGCGAAAGGAGGATATCCTCGATCGATATGATGCTGTATCAATCGTGAAAAATTGTGAGAGAGGTGACTACAATTGACTGACAGACTGCAGAAATACATCCTTTGGAGGAACAAGTTTATCCGACCAAACTGGGGTAAAGGGCAAAGCTAATAAAGCAGGCGATGGAGTGAAGGACGAGAGGGTAAATGAAACTTGCCTAGTGGTAAATGGAGGTAAAGAAATTGAATGAATGAAATGATCACTTTCGACTCCCAGCACCCTTGCCCCTGCAGCAAATGTCAAAACCAACATTGGCTTCGAAAAATACTAATCGAGACCTTTCATTTCATACCCCACATGGCTATATTTGGTCAAAAAAGTACAATCCCCCTTTTGCATGGACCCCCGCCCCTTAAATTCGACATAGAATGATGTGACTACGTGTGTGAGCGTTCACAGTTCCCACCTATTCACGAAACTTGGTATCAATCGCTATAACCCTTGCCAGGAAAAGTGCCGGTGACAGACAGGCAGATAAACAGACAGACAAACAGACAGTAAAACGATTTTAATAAGGCTTTGCTTTACACAAAACCTTAAAAAGGCAACTGACCGTGTATTTTGATATTCAGAGTGTGTGATGCATATGTATTGAGCGCGGAGCATGTCCAACAAAGCGTACAAGAAAACATTCACATTTACTAGCGCGTAGCGTATTCAGCACAGAACGTGTCAAACACAAAAGTATTCTTTGATACATTCACTATGCGAATGTTCATGCTTACCAGCAGCCAGCGTTACGTATCCGCACAAATACTACACAGCACAGATCAGAATTCTTAAAAAGAATATTTTTTTTTGTGCTGGAATGCGTCCCAGTAGGGAAATTGAAAAACGAAGAAACATAGAAACAGGTTTTTTTTTAGGAATTGCTCCATTGGAGGCCAATATGCATCAAAATGTACCTACGCAATAATTTTCTTCCACCGTACAAATTCAAGCCGGGAGGCAGAGCTTCTACGAATGCCGTCTCTGACACGCTCCTTGCTGGATACGTAACGCTAACTACTGGCAAGTATGAATACTCACATAGTGTATGTATGGAAGGATACTTTTATGTCTGACACGATCTGTGCTAGACACGCTACTTGCAGGTAAGTATAAATACCAGGTGAGCTGAAAAGTTCGTAGGCTAGTATAGGAAATTTTTATTTTTAAATAACGAGAACGATACAACGAATATAGCGGTCATAGAATTTTTCGATACCATTTTATAGTACGGTTTGTCTTTAACCTCAAAATTGTGGTCAGTTTCGGTGGTGATTACCTGTTCATTGGTGCTAAAATTTTTCCCAGCGAGCATTCTTTTGAGGTGTGAGAACAGGAAGCGCCACTAGGGGGCATATCTGGAGAATATGATGGATGCGGAAGCAATTCAAAGCCCAATTCATGGAATTTTGTCCAGACAACCCGAGGGAGACGATGCATTGTCTTGATGAAATAGCACTTTCTTTTCTTCCAATGGGGTCACTTCCGTGATTCGATTTTTCAAACGCTCCAATAATGGCATATACTAGTCGCTGATATTGATGGTTTCTCCCTTCTCAAGGTAGTCCTTGAATATTATACCATACGCATCCCAAAACACTAATGCCATAGCCTCGCCAATAGACTGTAGCGTCTTTGCATACTTTGGAGCTCAGATCACGCTCATTTTGATTCTGGTGTGAAATAATGAAGCCCTCTTTCGTCCATTGTGACATATCGATGCATAAATTCGAGTTTTGTTTTTTATGGAGGAAGAACTTCAAACACGGCTCAAAATCGTGACCTCGTTGTTGTTTTTGGTCCACTGTGAGCTCGCGCGGCACCCACTTTGAACAGAGATTTCGTGTACTTAAACATTCATGCATGATATGTTCAACACGTCCCTTTGATATCTTCAGAGCTTCAGCAATCTCGATCAACTTCACTTTGTGGTCATTCGAAAATATTTTGTGGACTTTTCATCGGCAACAGCCTGTTTGGGGCGTTCATTGGGTGCATCGTCCTCGGTTCTTATTTCGCCTCGTTCAAACTTAGCAAACCGCTTCCCACCCGGTTGATTTTCATGGTGCAAAGTACGAATAATGTTTATCAAGCCAAGTCTATGCTTCGACAGGATTCTTTTCGGCAAAAAGCAATGTTTTATTAACACACGAAATTCCTTTTTATCCATTTTCTTCAAGCTAACAAAAATTGCGTCACTCAAAATGCTCTATCCCACAAACTAATAGTCTGACAGCTGTCAAATTTGTACACGTGTCTTTTGAAGGTTAGCGTTAACTAAAACTCATATGGATTTAGTACTAGTAGTGCCATATGTGTGTTTCAGCCCACCTAGTACTATTTTCTGTCCTGTGTCTGACACGCTAGACACACTGTTGTTAAGGATGAGTAGAGCTTTTTTCTACTCTCATTGTTCATTGTAACCCTCTCTCCCCGTCATCAAAAACCGTAAGAAGAAATTCTTCAAACAAATCTCAAACTCATTAAATAATAATTTCATTCATAGAATGCTTATTTTCATCCTCCTACAAATCTTTAATATTTGACTTCTTTGTTGCCATTATCCTGGAATTGTGTGGTTTTCCCTTCTTGTCCTTTTCAAATGCCACAATGCAAAAATGTTGCGAAAAGTTTAACTAACGCGACCTGATTTCACCATTCACAAATCTGCTCAAATAAAAGTCGAGAGATCACCCCGAGGGTAGGTAAATATACGACGAAGGCAAAGATGAATATTTACAGTTTGTATATGTACACAAAAGGGACATATATATTTCAGGATCAAAGGATTTAAGGAAACATTTTCAATACCTATCACGCATCATCATCATCATCACCCATCGTTCGTACAGGATCGCATGATTTCCCTCCCCCCGTCCTTGTCGACCTCATCAATCAGGCATCAGGTTTTTTGCCATTATATTATTCACATCATCTCAATATGCTATTTAGGGACACGCGTAGAAGAATCAATCTTCCCCCTTCGCTCCTGTCAGCAGTTCTGTCCACCTTCCTTATTCTGATGAAAACCTCAAAATATGAAAAGTGCGGTTTTGTAAGTGTTCCTGTTACACTCAAACTTGGGAATGGGGGAGGAGGATAAGGAGCAAGCACTGGGAACAAGAGAAGGTAAAATAGATTCAAAAAAGGGGTTGAAATCATAAAAAATATATACACAATATTCTGAAGTACTCAAAGGGGTGGTTATTTGTTTTATGCTTGATTTAACTATCCAAAAGATAAAGAAATGTTTGCCGTTGTTATTTGTAGTTACGTTTGAAATATTTTGTATTTGTTAATGTTTGTTAGATGTGATGTCGTTTGTTTGCAAAAGGAAAACAAGGGATATATACAGAATATTAGGTAAAATGGTTTAATTTATCTGGCATAATTCCTAATATTCTTACAAGGGTTAAGCGTTTGTGAAGCTTTTACATCATGATGGGGTGCAAGGATCTAGAATTTTTGATGAATTTAGGGTTTAAAGTGGACAGGAGATTACGCTCTCGCCTTAATTATATATACTAATCACCGATAAAAAAATCTGAGGTTTCAGCAGAGAAGTTGCTTTAATCTATTATACTTTGCGAAGATAGATATGTTATGTATATTAGTATTTTTATTTGTTCACCTCCGTACTATATTTTCATTTTCTCTTTTCCATATCTATTTTCATATGAGATAGGAGATACTTGTGCATATGTCTAACTAGCTAACCAGCGACGGTGCAGACTTCCATGCGTAAATAAGTCATACACATAGAGTAGATGAGCATAAGATACGCACTATTATCGAATTTCCGTGTTTTAGTTGTGCATGCATGTATCCATGGTAAAGTCGGTATATGTAAGATATTCATGTGCTAATATATAGCATCTGTACATATATGTTTGAACAAATCTTTGAAATCTCAAATAGTCAGCCAGTTTTATCGGGCTATTGAACCTTTTTCCGTCCCATTTATCTGGAACCTGCACATGGATATTTCCATCATTTTTATTGTGTTTTAAAATTTAAATTTTATTGGGTTGCAATTGAGAAATTGTGTCGGAGGAAATTCAATAAATATACATTATTCTGGTTTAGATGACTGCAAGCTGACCTTTTCAATTTTACTACCACCGGGGCGTATTGACTCGTAGATGCAAAAAGAAAGTTTGATGAATAAATTTTAATTTCTTGGAACAAAAGCTTGTAATTATAAGACAGACAATCAGAGATGAAAGTCCTGGGGGTTTAACGTGAGTACCTGCGGTGTAGGCATAATCCCATGGTCCTCTTCGGACACGGATTGAATTTGTGACCACAATCAGAGTCCCGCCATGCAAGCGCAGCGGTCTTGGTTTATACTCCAGCATTCGTACCAGTGGATGCGAGGCCTATCTAACACCTCTGCCGCAACTAAGGGGTACGGCACCCGAGTTGTACAGCGCAACTTCACGCTTGAGCTCCGAGGAGCTCTGCCCGCGATGTAGGCATAACCACAACCACCATGAAACTCCCGGGCCGGGAACACATCCTCCAGGAATTCTCCTGGAGCAAATGCTCTCAGAGGGCCGTTCCGGTTCCCATGGTACCAGATAACCTCCGGTGAGGCTTCGTGGCCGAAGCCACTTCAGATGAGTCCCTTGCAGACTCGGGTCTGATCGCCCTCCTCGAGTACGTGGGGACGAGACAATCAGAGATCAAAGAAATCTCTTTAGTGGCTATACCACTTATGTCAATGCTTTTGACAGCATCCCGTATTAATCCCAAACTAATAAAGTAATTGGCGGCAGTCATGGAAGGGTGGCATTCCAAATTGACAGTGCATTCATATGTGGGTAATAGCACTTCAGAGCTCATCCCCATATGGAGAGGCAATAGCAGACATGTTTATCCGTGATATTTTAAAGGACTTCGGATCAGACAAATGTCGAATCCAAGTCAACCGCAAAGCTTATCACGAACCATATGCCGGATATAGCATTGGTGACCTCAACATCCAAACTATGACCAAGCCAGACTTCTACAAGTACCTAGAACTTCTGCAACTCATGCTCGAGTTGCTGATCTGAAGAGTGTTCTGTTATGCGAACTCCTGCGAGGCATGAAACTGGTACTGAAATCGCAACTCTCGGGAAAGAATAAAATAAGCTCTTTGCTGAGCCAGTGTAATTCAAGATGGCGTAGTTGCAACCTGAGCTCAAAAAAAAAAGCTTATAAGGAAAGCGCAGGTGGAGAACCATCAGTGCAAATTATGCCGTTCAGCGTTAGAGACGTTGGACTACCTCATCTCTGTTTGCACTTTTATGGCGCCCGTGCAACACACAGAAAGACATAATGCTGTATGTCAGGGCTGATCACGGGAACATTCCCAGTTTACCGATATGAGCCGCAGGCAATACTTGATAGCTCTGCTAACAGCATGGATTGGGCAAGCTCTAACTGATCGCTATATACCGCGACGTGCTGTTAGTTGACAAAACCCCATAATAGCAACATTGAACAGAAATACATGGAGAAGAGGGCCACTGGCCTGGGAAATCAAAGGAAATTTGGCGTCTCGAGAAAGGGGTTATAGTTCACATAACATTTTCAGCGATTATACCTAAATGCCTTACGACTTCCCTAGATGTCTTGGGACTACAGCACAGTCTGGTTCAAACCATACAGAAATACACCATTCTGCAAAGGTGAGTGATGTTGCGGGGAGTTCTCGACGAATTCTCCAAATAACCTGTAACCAGACATCAGCACCAGAGGTCCTATATATTTTTTTTAACTGGCAATCCTAATATTCGGATTTCGGAATATAAAATAAAACTTCGACGAAGTCGTTCCTAAGTGGGGTCGAAAAAAAAGGAGGAAGGAAGTATAGTCTCAGTCTAAATAGCTGTACATACCGATAGCGTCTCAGGGTATAGGCGAACGTAATGCATCATGCAGATTACTTAATGAAATAGCTATCACCAGTTAATGAAAAAAAGAAGGAATTTTAGGTCTAGGTTGTTGACTAGGTCAGGCTCCCGTATTGGAGAGCATGGAGTCGAAGTCGCTGAATGTCCAAATGACCAAAAGCGTGACACTGTTTGCTACAGTTGCTCCGCCAAAGTCTTCGGGGGATGCTTTAACAGGTTTAGCGGATGAAAGGGATTGAGGAAATGCACCTCTTCCTCATTTGCTCGTACTATGAAATTACAAAGACAGGGGAGGTTTATCATACTGGTTTTGGCGCTAAAGATTCATCGACCTTTACCCACTATTGGGACACGTAACTATACAATGGGTTACAGTCCAGTAGCGCTTTATCACTCGCACTGATATCCTCCCGGCCGTCATTAGGGAGTGTGTTCGATTTTAGGTTATCGGCCAAGGGGACATAGAGGCAGAAGAGGCAGTATCAACAACACTGTGCTGCACTGTGGGCAACAGGTCCAATACATGCCAAACTACTCTTCTTCGCCATGAAGTTAAGGTCTCTGTTAAGGTTTAGGGCAAATTCCAAAAAGCGGGCATAGACCTCGTGGAGATCAATCCATTGGATAGACCGAACATTTTCAGGTTGAATACATCTCCAGTAGCTCCGAAAATTCTACCTCAAACCAACCATGGCATTTGAGTATTGCAGTCCAATTGGGGTTGTCACAAGATCCATTTTCATGTTACTAGTTTGAGTGACCAAAGAGATCCCCCCATAGAAAATTTATTGAAACTTCTGCGCTGCTCACTGGCCGTCGGGCATGCCGAGTACTCTGGCTCGATTCTTGCTGATGGAAATTCGACGAGCTTCAAATAGCTCGAAGAACTGAAGTGCCAACATCTTTCTCTTCATTACCGGCAGGCGCTATTCATTTTCGGCCAGCACTTGGCAGAACCATATAAAGCGACAAGGCGGACGACGCTGCGGTGAATTGAGCATTGATCCTAGAAACTTAAATCGCTTACTTCTAGGCAGGTTGTTGCTTCTGAAGCTGATAGTGCCTGTTTCACTGGGATCGGTCGTTAAAAATTTTGTTTTATCCAGATCCCATTGGAGATAGACTTATGGGTAAGTTACTCAAGGCAAACTTTGTTATGAGACTAGTGTTGAACCTAGGATGTCCTGACAGGACCCTGTGACCTGTGACGCTGTGACAGTATCCACAACAAAAACAAAGAGGGATGACGAGTGGTGAGGAACACTGGGAGAAGCATGAAGCGATTCTGACACTTCTGAATTTACTCTTGGGGTCGCGCTAGAACCATTTAAGCTAGCCTACGAACTCCTCTGGCATGACATCTTAACAGTTGAGTTGAGGAGTTGCAAAGGGTACCTCATTATTGACTAAAGACCAAAGAAGTCTGTCTAAATGTTGTATCGGTCATGCCAAGGTTTTCGACATGGTCAGGCGGTGCGTTATATTTGTGTCGCTTTGATCCGAAGGTTTTAGCGAAGGCATTCATTGAACCCCTGCAGCTTTGTAGAATGTGCGAAATCCTGGGAAATTCAACGTGTTGTGCACGGTGATAAAAGCGAATGTGTTATTGCATTGGTTAGGGAAGCAGAAGACACCGAAGATCACAATGATTCGAGTGTATATATCGCATCACGAAAGGTCGTCGTGTGGTCGCAAATCTTTCGATGGTCCTGTGGAGGATGTTAACAGTTGACTCCACCCATTGTCCATAGTAACGAGCAGCAGCTGAAATGGTGGAAATAACACTCCACCACGGCTCTTAACCGTATCACATCCCGTGGAGTTCCTCTTCTTGTAGGTAAAATGACTAGTCACCGTAACACGCGGATACGGACTGTTCCGATAAGCAAAAGAGAAATAATCTCTACCATCAATGGAATCAAGCGGAGTATATCTGCTGGGATTGACGCAGTTATTTATCGCTACACCTGCAGTTTCTACACATCTATTACTTGAACTTGCACGGAAATCGTGGCAATCCCGGACCTTTTCCAGAGAAGGGGAAGAAGGGGACAATCGTTACATTTCCTATGAACGACACCTATCTTGTGTATGACAATTGAAGCGGTATCTGTATGCTCCTTAACGTCGCAAAGGTAATACCTGAAATAATCCTGGCATGCATCAAAAAACATCAGAACCTTGATCGATAGAGGACTGGCTGATTTCCTCTGCGGATCCTCCTGCATTGACCACGTCAACATCCTACGGATCATTTTAGAACCTTACGCGAAGACGCTTCATCTGTTTTTCATTGATTTTGGAAAAGATTTCAACAGTGTGAAGAAGGAGTTGTATCTGGAGTGAGACATTCTGGAGAACCTAATAGCTATTATTAAGGAGTCAAATGATGGCCAAAATGACACGCGCTGTACCGACTTAAAATCTCACTTGTCAGCGTCACTGAAGTCGAGGATTCGATAAAACGAATGAACATGGGGAGAGCAACAAGACCTGACGACATCTCATCTGAGTTCTGGAAAGTGAAGAACCGGGACCCAACACTGTAGTTCAGTGAGTTCTTCAATCGAGTTGTTGAGAATAGTAAAACACCAAAGAGTGCCAAGAAAGGATTACAGTTTCAATATGGAACAGGAATCAGGTTGCGGTTCCAAACCAAGAAGAGTTTTGAACTAATTCGTGACAACCGCATTCGCGGCATCGTTAAAATATCAACCCTGGTTTGTCAAGAACTGCGAAACTACTAAAACCACGCTGTGCTGTTGCTAATGGAAAACCACCGTGTCGTGGGGGGAGGGGGGGGGGATACACCGATACACCGATCGTAGAGAGAGGCATCGTCGATGGTAGGGTCGCTTAGTTCGCGCTAACGAAAATTCACTTGCCAAGAGTAGTCTAAACGTCGAAGTCGATGGTAAGCGAACCACTTGTTGGCAGGACAATTTCTAAAGAAAAAGAAGAAGAAGACACTGGCCTGATACTATTTCAAACAAAGAATCTGATTGACGCATAGGTTTGACACCCGTGTGCGATGTAGCTCGTAGGCAGAAGTGTCAGTGGATAGGTGAAACATTAAAGAGGGGCGACAGTTGCAGCAAGCATTGTAACCCCCTCTCCCAAGATGGCTAACGAGAAGGGAATAGAAGTCCTGAGGGGAACCGAAGCGCGTTTCAGCAAACGGCGTGTGTTTGACGCACTATACTCCACCACACTATACCAATATAGTGCGTATAAAAACTAACTATGACGGATCCAGGACAGAGTGACCTGTAAAGGATATGTGATTCCGCGCTAGAAACTTTGGAACCACTTATTTCTGACTGCACTCTCTCCAAACTGCGAGAATTGCCTCACGACCAAACAGGCAACAATCGAAGGAGCAAATCAAGAGGGTAAAAAAAAACTTCTGGGATAACTCATGGGAAGAAATGTCAAACCAGACCGACACCAAACGATTCTGATTAAAGATCAGGGGGCTCAAAGGCTTTCATCAGGGGATAATGACAAAAAACAAAAATTTCTCACAGAAATAGAAGGCAACTATGGCAAAAGATCTGTACCCCTAGATGCAACACCTTATGACACCTATTGACATGCGGACTTCAACACGGATGACCGGTTCTTGCTAAGTAGAAGAGACAGTCCGCGCCAGCAAATGATTTTTACTCTTATGTAAATTGGCTGAATGAAGAAACCAAATCACACTATCTGAGCGCGCTTAATGGGGCTTGGAGGGCCCTCCAACCAGCACAAGATTGGAGAACAGTCAAGACTATGATGATCTGAACAATACCATGAACTCCAGACCTCCAGGAAAGACTTTCCTTCTTCCTAGAAACAAAAAACGTGCTTGCAGAGCATTGCTATGCGTACAGAAAATGGAAATCGACCACGACGTCCTTAGCGACCTGTTGCTGAAAACTTCTGTAGCCAAGAGTAAGGGTAGAACCGTGAAAACTGTGTCTTTTGGCATCAGCAAAGCGTACGAAATAGTGGACCTACTCCTATGCCATCTGACATATACACTTGGACCCTGCGCTTTCTGGAATACAGGGAGCTGAAGCTAGACGAGTAGTCATGCTCAGTAAACAGAGGCCTACCCCAAAGAAGTGTTTTAAGCCCAGTACTTTTTGATCTGCGCACAACCTCGCTTCATTTAAATTCAACAGCTCAACTGACATCTACCAATCTGCAGATGATTTTGTCATCTTTGCTATGGGGACACGAGATGATCAGGTGGATAGGCTACTACAAAAACAGGTTGACCTTTTCTTTGAATAAATATAACACCCTGAAACTCCTAGTGAGCAGAGATAAGCCCAGCTTTATTGCTTTTAGAAGAAATAATGGCAAACATGTAGAATTCTGGTACGTCAATCTCCTCTAATATAGGTACCGGAGATAACATTTCTGGGCAGGACAATTACGAAATCCCTATCCCTGAAAGATCACGCCAAAAATACAATCACAAAGGCAAAGCAGGCTCCGAGAGTAGTAAAGCTTGCCACCGGTTTCTCATAAGGGTTAAAACCTGAGACAGCCGTAAAACTGTTTAGGACCATTATGAGACGAGTTCTTGATCATGCTACTGCCTCCACGCTCTTGATGCCCAAAAACCTGGACAGCAGAATAGCCACGGTTGTGGCGTCTCAGTTGAAAAGATGCTTAGGTTTATCCAAATCTTCACCAGATCATGTGGCTCATGCGTTGACGGGCGAACCCTCCCATAAGTTCAGAAAGGCACTAGTGGCTTCCAGCTGTGCACTGAAAGTCCTGGGGGTTTAACGTGAGTACCTGTCGTGTAAGCATAATCCCACGGTCCTCTTCGGACACGGATTGGTTTTGGGACCACAATCAGAGCCCCGCCATGACTAGCACAGCGGTACTGGTTTATACTGAATGCAGGCTCAGCATTCATACCAGTGGATGCGAGGCCTATCTAACACCTCTGCCGCAACTAAGGGGTACGGCACCCGAGTTGTACAGCGCAACTCCACGCTTGAGCTCCGAGGAGCTCTGCCCGCGATGTAGGCATAACCACAACCACCATGAAACTCCCACTAGGGGGTCAACCGCAAATAACCGGGAATTCTCCTGGATCATATGCTCTCAGAGGGCCATCCCGGTTCCCATGGTACCAGATAAACTCCGGTGAGGCTTCTTGGTACAGCCCCTTCAGATGAGTTCCTTGCAGACGCGGGTTTGGTCGCCCTCCTCGAGTACGTGGGGACGACACTCCCCAATGGGTTAACTGGAATCAGCCCGAAGCGCAGAACCGCAACGGAACCTTTCACCAGCTAACTACCGCTCTGCGTACTCCAGCTGCGCAGTGGTCTCTGATCGCCCTCGAGTCAAAGTTGGCTACAAGTTGCAAGCAATTACGGTCCTCCCTGCTGAAATGTATGAGATAAAGATGGTCATGCAAATGGCAAAGGAAAGATAAAAAAAAGATAGGAATAATCACATACTCCCAAAAAGCCTGCAATCTTTTGGAGAAGCAAGACATCAGACATCCCATTGTCTGGGAAATAATTGACGCAATAGCGAATTCTAACTTTGAGGAGATAGGAATTCTGTGGTGCCCAGCTAAAAGTGAAATTATGTTGAACAATATGGCACACTCACACGGCAAAGAGCTATGCGTCTCTCACGTTTTATTTCATTTTTTTTACCTGGCTTTTTGTGAGAAAATGTGAATATCGAAAGCCGCAAGGCATTTTCCATCCCATAGCGCCCCTCCTAGTTTATTCCACCCACCGCATATATCCCCTATTTCGTTTTGCTAGTTAAGATCAATGTGAATGCGTGCCTAAACTTGTAACACGTGTCCTGCCTATTCGGACAGGCTCCGTCGCAATCTAAACTACAACGAGTCTGTCAAAAAAACGAGTGACAGCTGGCAGTGATGGCTGGCAGCCCATGGCCTGGCCAATTTTCATCCCCACATACGATTATCGTGAGCCGGACCATAGAACTTAGCTCTCTCTGTTAGCCTGCCTGGACGTCGTGAGACAACTAAAACCGTGATCTCGATACACGCTGGTAGTGCCATCTTTTTGACTTTACACGGACTTTCAAACGACCCTTGTATATATATATATAACGTGCTAGATACTATTGGGACACAAAACCTTTCATACCTGAAACCTCCAGTTTTCGGTTTCCCAACTTGTTTTCATTTATAATCAGACTAGATTCTCTCTGTGGCCGTTTTCTCTGTGACCTTTTTTGATTTGCAAAAGAAAAGACCTTTTTTGTAGGCTCTAAAAGTAAATTGGGGGAGAAGGGTTGATTGAAATATCTGCTGTTTTTCCAAAGGTTTCTACAAAAGGCAGGTTATCCGCAGATTTTATAATGTATTGGGTAATCAAAAAACCATTCGAAATAAACTAATAAATAATAAATAACTCCGCCGCAGCCGGTCCCAAACCCGGTTGTGAAAGGAGGAGGGATGGATAGCTTCAGTCTGAATGGCTGTACGCCACCGCAGCGTCTCAGGGGGTAGGTGAGGAAAGTGCAGGAACTTTGCAGTCTTGCAGATTACTCACTAAGGAAGCTATCTCAACACCTGGAAGCTAGGGATAAAATGCACCACCAAAAATGAGAAGAAGGAGAAATTTAAGGTCCGGTACGGATAATCGGCGGGAGTCGTCTGACTTGGTGACTGGGTCGGGCTCTCATAATGGACAGCACGGCGTCGAAACCGCTAGTCGTGGGGCGGTTCGACGTCTAGGCGCCACGACGACCAGGAACACAGCTCCGCCTGCTGCAGCTGTTTCGCCACAATCTGTGGCGACCACTTCAGCAGGTTCGCGTAGGAAGCGGATGAAATGGACTGAAGAAATGAACCTCTTCATTATCCGCTCCTACTACGAAATAACGGCGGGGGCAGGTACAACATCTTACCGCCCCTTATTGCACCAGAGATTCGTCGAGCTTTATTACTCGCAGCGACACAATCCCGGCCACCATCAGGGAACGTGTTCGACTTGAGGTCAGCGGGGAAACTGGTCACCGAGAGTCGATGGGGGCAGAGGCGGCGGCATCAACAACACCACGCCGCACTGCAGGCAACAGGTTCAGTACTCGCCGAAGCACTCTTCTCCACCGGGACGAATTCCAAAGATGGTGTATAGAATTCTCGGATATGGATCCTTTGCATAGACCAGGTATTCCCAGGCTCTATGCATCTCCAGCAACTCCGGGATATCTATCTAAAATCAATGATGAGATTGCATCTCGACTATGTGGTGATATGTCGCTGCTGCAACTACAATCACTTGTGTATTGTGGTGCAGTTGCGGCTATCAGATTGCACGGTCAGAAGATTCGCTTTCGTGTTATTGGTTTGAGTGACAAAAGAGATCCACCATGGAAAATTCGTCTGGAACGTCGACGGGACTCACTAAGGCAGGACATTGCTAGACTGATTCAGATCAGTACAGGCAATGCCAGCCGACGGGTGAGAAACAAAGTGCAGAGGGTTTACCGGAACTATGCCATCCCCTGTGAGACACCCGTTGTTGAAATTCTGGACACACTAAAACAGAAACTTTCTGTCATATGCAGTCGGTTACGACGGTATGGCGAAAGTTATTCGAGACGTGTTTAGAATGCAAAATACGCGAGGAACCAGCGGAGCTTTTTCAGATCTCTCAACGAATCCCAACAGAGCGCCCAGACAATACAGTTCTCGGTGACGGAAGCGAAAGAGTATTGGGGTGGACTTTGGGGGTTACCTGCCCAGCATGCTGAGCATGCAGAGTGGATCACCGCCGAAGGCACCCGCCATGCCAATACACCTGGCATGAATTTCGCGGATGTTACCGAAGAGGAAGTTCGTTGTATGTGAGCACGACCCAACTGCGGGATCATGCCTAGTTTACTGATATAAATTGCAAGGAATACTCCACCTGTTTACGGTCGTTCCGTGTAGATATCCCTATATATCAATGTTGCAACATTGAACGATGAACCATGAAATATATCAAAGAAATTTAGCATCCCTAGATATCCTGGGATTCTCGCACAGTTTAGTTCAAACCATGTAGAAGCATGTGCCCGATACTATCCTCCATTCTCCAGCTAGTACTCTTAGGATGAATTAAGGGGGGTTTTCCGGTCAAGTTCTAAAAATTGGTATGTAATTATTAAGATTATTTGAGCAAAGATCAGAATGAGACATATTTTGAGGTCTGGATTTCTTACGAGCGTATAGTCCTGATTTTTTCAGATTTTTGGGTTAGGTAATTTCCCGAAAATGTCTCACGTATTTCGCATTTTCACTCCTTACTCGCGCATTTCCCAATATACTTGAAAATTGGAAATTGCTTACAAAAGTTCTAATGGAGACCTTTCATATGATATCTCACACGGGTACATGATAGTTGATAAAAAATCTTGCATCCCCCCTTTGTCTTAATGGGGGAGCCCCCACCTAAGGCCCCACCTAACTTTATGTCACTCCCTGTATGCGTAAGATTTCATAGTTCCCATATGCCCATGAGATTTGGTTTGAATGGGTCTAGCCGCTTCAGAGAAAAGTCCATGTGACAGACAGACAGACAGATATACAGTGAATCGATTTTAATTGTTAATTTATTAAATTAAAACTATAAAATATGGTAATTAAATTAAATTAAATTAAAAGCTGATAATTTTCCATTAAAAAAATAGTCCAATCTCTTGATTCTAGTCAACAATAAAATAAATTCAAATCCAGTTGAAAGATATCAACGAATCATACACTTATCCATTCCCTCCGGTTCACCTGACTATAAATAACTCAGAATCTCATTAAACATTTCAACAATCTCGTCATCATAATCATAATCGATAGTTTATTGTGTCTATATATATCTAGGCCTACATGCGTGGTTTCAAAGAGCCATGCTTTTCATTGAGAACAAAAAGATACTTATTGAAATATTAGATGGTCCTCATCGCCTGACATTTTAGCTAAAACAGTACCGGCCTAATTTTGGCACCTTGTGGGCCACATTCGTTTAATAAATTGCTTATAGAGGCTATTTTCGATTGAACGTGGTACCCGAATGGTACAGTGTGGGGCGAAGGGCGGATAAAACGCCCACCGACCGATTAAGGGACTAGTAACAATAGGGAGCCAAAAAAAATGGACCCCCTCACTTCTATCTGTTTTAAGGTACACGTAAAAGGATGCACCATAATCATCATTGCTGTTCTGGAATATCTTAATCAAACATGGAGCTCAATATAAAATGTTATGTTTATTCTGCTGTCATCTATTAAGTGGCTTATGGTCTCTTAGTCTTGTCTTCGGGGCTTTTTTCTGTACTCCTGCGTTTCTGATGACGACGGATGAAACACATCTGGTCCTAATTCGAATGGTACCATTTAGTTATTGTTGTTGGTTTTGTTAGTGCCGCTCCTCATTTTTCATACTTTTTTGTATTTCATCTCATCAAAACATATTTTTTTCTGTCTATTGAATGATTTCATGCCATCAGATCCAAGCTCACCGAAAAAGAAACCATCAGAAAAGATAAAGGCAAAACCATAAGTATCTGGAATGGAGAATGGATATCATGGACATGGAAAAGACAAGAAATAACATTTAGGGAATCTGGAAAAATCACACAAAATATCTCAAAAAAAAAATCTAAATTCTAAGATGGAGTGTGAACAATTATTTTTTGAAAAGATTATATCAAAATGAATTTCAGATGGGCACGTTCTTAACGTGGCACGTGACATATATTTTTGGATATTCTTAAAATTGTCAAAATTATTGAATATTCGATGAGAAAGTGTTGAAACTATGCGAAGAAGAATATTAGGAAATCTAAAAGAGAAATACTATCATCCTGAAATATGATTTATTGGGTCAGACGATATACGAGTATCTAGGCAGATAGATACAAGTATCTTATACTTTTGGGGGTGATATATCAAATGCTAAAGCGACTGAAGAGGAATTTTAATGCTAATGGAGTTGTTTCACTAATGAATCGAACAAATATGTTTATTATAGAAAGTGTCAGGTGCATTCTAAAAAGGATTATAAATAAATATGCATGGATGGTTGCAAGAAATTGAGGAGTGATATGGATTTTATATGGGGGGAAACTTCCAAACTAAATAATCCTGATTGAAAGTAATAATTTTAATTAGATGAAGTAAAGAAGGAACTAATTAATTTTTCCCTATTATTAGTAAATGAATTAAATAATTAAAACTTTCACGTTTACAGAATAACTTAAAATAGAGCTCCGCCGTAGCCGGTCGCAAGTCCGGTTGGGAAAGGAGGAGGGATAGGTTGCTTCAGTCTGAACGGCTGTACCCCACCGCATCGTCTAAGAGATAAGTGAGGAGACACGTCTGTCTAAAAACAAGGAGGCTGCCAACCCAAAGCCAGTGTGGAAAAAAACGAGGAAACGAAAAAGGGACTAGACCGTCGGCCCTGCTCATTAAGCCGACGTAAGGCAAGACATTTGCGGAAGTCCTTAGTGAAATCCGCTACAGAATGAAACCCGAAGGGAACGGAGCAGAGGTGTCTTCGATACGGTGGAGTTCTCGTCGAACTGGGCCCAAAGACGACCAATAAGAGCACGTTCTGCGAAGCGGCCAAGGGGCTATTGGGGGAGAAGGCTCTTGTTTCCAGCCTAGAACCCATGTGCTCTCTAGAAATACGGGATCTTAACTGTAGAGGAGGCGCTAAAGCGTGAATGTCCAGAGGTGACCAATGCCCGGATAGGTATTACCTCTGTAAATTCTCGAGGCCAAAAGCTCGCCGTGGTGGAAGTCCCCGAGCAATATGCGAGGAAACTCCTTAACAGCGGGAGAATGCGGATAGTCCCCACCATGGACTATGGACACACGTCAACAGCTTGAAAGGGTCTCCGGACAGGAGGACAACATGTCGGAGATGCGGCCAAGCGGGTCATCAAGCGAAGACTTGCAAGGAAAACGAGAGTTGTGTTCTCTGCGGGGATCGTGGCGCGTCTGGCGAAAGTGTCGTACACACTGCGGGCTCGGGACGGTGTCCGATCTTCAGGGCGGAATTGAAGAGGGCTAGGGTGCGAACGCCATGATCCGCATTTTGCAAATTAACATGCACCGGAGTGCAACCGCTCACCAGTTGCTAGCACAGTTCGCTGCGGAAGTAAATGCTGATCTAGCGCTGATTAGCGAGCAATACCGAAACAAGGACCCGTCCTCATGGTATCTCGACTTATCGGGCACCGCTGCCATCTGTTTTCGGGACGACGTTCGACTTTGTGTTCTTGTCGAAGGCCGGGGGGACGGATTTGTCTGGATCCGGTGTTTAGGGATAACGTTTTTTAGCGTTTACCTGACGCCTTTCAGTGCCGGCTTGATGCTCTGGAGGACGCCGTTTCGAGCACGGAGGGACGAATCCTGGTTGGCGGTGATTTTAATGCCAGGGCTCTTGAATGGGGCATGCCTCAATCAGACTCCAGAGGGAAACGGATTTTGGAAATGGCGGCGAGAACCGGGCTCGTAATTTAAAACACCGGATCCACCCCAACGTTTCGGCACCCAGGTTGTGAAGGAAGCATTCCTGACATCACTTTTGCGTCCGAATCTCTGGCATCATCGGTAGACGGGTGGCGAGTCCTAGAAGACTTCTCGGCAAGTGATCATCAGTACATTGCGTTCGAAGTGTTTGACGCTACTTGCCGGCGAGCACCAACACAGCGTTCCCCCTGCGTGTGGAATGTCGCGAGGGTGAACATCGTCGGAGCTCTTGGAGCAGGTAGGGCCGCGCTGGGAGGCACTCCGGGGGGTGGTGGTATCGCAGCTGACACCGTCGTAAATTCAGTGATGAATCTGATAACGACGGCGTGTGAGGCTTTCATGCCCCGGAGAGGCCCCAGGCGCGACAAGCCTTCTATGTACTGGTGGACGGCAGAAATTGCCGACCTACGGATGGAGTTTCATAAGCTTCGCCGTTTGGCACAACGTTTGTACGCCAACGAGGAGGCATGTGCCATAAAGGCACAATATAGATCAGCAAAAAGGAGACTCCGCAGCGCTATAAATAAAAGCAAAGCTTGCGGCTGGCGAAATCTACCGCATTGATCCCAAATTATTAAAGTTTTTGGCAACAGTTATGGAATGGTGGCATACCACCTTATCAGTTCATTAATATGAGGGTGCCAATACCTCAGAGCGTATCCATATGCAGAGTGGCATCTTCCAGGGGGATTTGTTTATTCAGTTTTGTTCAGATTTTCAGCCCAGAAAACTACGGGCTTTCGGCAAATCAGATTTGACCTTCTTCCTTTTGAAGGACCTGTTGACTGCGTGCTCTTATTTTTATTTCTATTCTTAAAAGTGGTGTTTTGCATTCAACAATCAAGTTAGCAGTTGTGTGTTAGGTTTACCTTTCAATTTTTTTGTCGACTCACCTTGGTTAGTATACATTTGTAAGAGTCCCTCGGCGGCACAACAAAAGGCACTATTTCGGCGACTTGAACTTTGATAAGCTATCAAGTGTTCTGCAAGCAATCATCCTATGCCACCATTCCAAAGAGACAAGAAAAATGGTGACTTTCCGACCAGGAGACAACGCCGATAGTGATGAGGTGCCTCATGAGTTACGGCAAAAAATAAGAATTGTTAAGAAGAGGAAGACTTGATAGTCATCATGATGATTCTGACTGACATTGTTAGATATTTGAATTTAGGATTGCTTTTACCACCTGGAGAGATGTTAGCGTTTTCCTTGTGAATCCTATGAAATTTATACGGGAGCTTGGTGGACATTAGGGAGCTCCATCAATTCAGCTAGAGCTGCTCAGACGATGTACTGGACACCGATGACCAAATGAAGAATTATTCTTCTGGCGATGCTGATTTTTTGGTTGGAAAGAATAAGAATCGGTATTAGAGAAGGAGGGCTGCTTGTCGCCATCTATAGTTCTGAGTGTTGGTCGACTATAAAAAACAATGAATGGCGCCTTGTGATAATAGTCGGACTAGTGGCGTGACACGCTTTGATCACATCCGAGATGAGGATATTTGCGATTGATATGGGGTTGCCCCGATCGTGGAAAAATTGAGAGAGAGAGGCGTCTTCGATGGTATGCTCACGTAATTTGCGTTAACGAGAATTCACTCACTAAAATGGTAAGCGATCAAAATGCCGAGCGATACAATGGTGGCTTGATACATTAGGTGGGGCCTCGCGATTGCAGCCAGAGCAGGCTTTTGAAATAGCAAAGTGGCGCAACCGATCAAGACGAGCCGACCAGGCTTGTGAATGGGACAGAGGCTAAAGAAAGAAGAAGAAGCTAAAAATGAGCCTGGGTTTGGAAAACCAGAACACCAGGATTCTGGCATCTCGTCCTAGTTGATGTATTAAATCAAGGATTCGATACGAAATTGGAGATTGCATTATACTTATAGCTGAGTGTTTTCGCTGATATTTCCTGTTGAAAATAAGTGAGTTCTCGATATTGGGACGATCCAATTAAAATTTGGAGAATTATACAATGAGAAGTTTCATGTGGAAACTAACGAATCCAAGATTGATTAGGGGGTATAGGAACTACCTGATCTTCACAGAAACATAATCGCTGCATCATAGAAACACTGGTAAAGATAGCGAATCATATGTTCCTGGCGGAGTTGGATCGAGCTCGGAAGGCGGCGCGACGGAGACGTGACATGGACGAGCTGGTATAGCGAACCAGAGCCTCCCCCCCGCGAAGTAAGACTTCACGGCGGTCCCGCGGGGAGGGGCGGAAGAGTAATATAGACTTTAATAGAAAGCATCATACTGGAAAGTTTCGTGGAAATCTCGCAATTACTAACAAAATTTTTCGCTGGTCAAAATTGATCCTTTCGAGTCTACTTACGAGATAAAATGTCAGTTACACGTTTAATTGAATAGCCAAGGAGCAAAATTTTTATGTAGATCGCTGAGGATCAAATTCATTTTGCCGGCCAACTCAGACATGATTAATTGATAATTTCATTGGGTATATTTTCACCTCCAAGAATAGACTTTTTACTATCGCTGAATCATTCCACATGTCATGTGTCGTTCCTGGCATTTTTCTATCCTTTCTAAACAATAAACCATCACAGAATCTTAACACACTTTAAACAGCATAATTTCTTGGCTTCATTATTTCCCTTGTTGTTGTTTGTTCTTTTGTGTTTTTTTTTTTTTATTTTTTATTTCGCTTATTCTCCCTAATTTCGTGGCATGTATAGTTTTATCTTTGTAAATTTTCCCATCTCATGGATAAATGGAAAATTGAGAGAACGACACCATCGCCATCCATTCATAATCAAAACCAGATGCCCCATATCGTTTCTTTCAATTCTGTTGAGAAAAAAATAGAAAATGAATAATGAAAAACAACAAGAGACAGAACAACAACAAGAACTGGGATCATCTTAAGATTTGGTGAGAAAAGAAACATAAGACCCAGAAAAATAAAAAAAAAAATAAGAGAAGATTTAAAGAACATTAAAATTGAGATTTCTACTATTCATTATCTTGTTAAGATTCTATTTTTCTTAGAATTATCTTTAAATTGTGATTGCAATAAGATTACGATTGAAGAAGTTATAAGGGACAGAATTGGAGCACTCAATCATTCGATTCAGGGGCTAAATCTGTAATTATAAAATCTATATTAAAACGATTTCGTAATATAATCAGGAAATTAATATACGATACTTTTGATAACCGACAACACTCAGAACCATAGAGAGCGCAATGTCGTCCGTCCAGTCGCTCACTATGGTTCTGAGTGTTGGCCGACCATAAAAGACAATGAACGGCGTCTTGCGGTAATGGAGACGAAGATGCTACGTTGGATTAGTGGCGTCACACGTTTAGATCACATCCGAAATGAGGATATCCGCGATCGTTATGGGGTTGCACCGATCGTGGCGTCGAAAAACAAAAAATCGATGGGTACCGACGAAATCCCATCCATAATCCTAAGAAAATATGCTCTTGGCATTTCCATCTTCTTTTCCTAAATTATCAACCGCTGCCTCCCGTACATTTTCTTACATATTGGAACAGTGCTCGTATAACTCCCATTGAAAAAAAAATTAAGACCCTCTTAATGTCGATACGTAAAGGTTTATCACTATCCTTTCGTCCTCCCCCCATGATCTTCGAACGGACCATTTGGATACTTCCCAACTTCTAGTTCCCAAACCGACCTAACCATTCGGTCGAGCATGCGCTTCTTGTCGTCAAAATGGACATTCTTCTCGGTATTGACCAGAAGACTGCAAACATACCTTGCCTGTAGACCTAAGAAAAGCTTTCGATTCCATATGGCAATACGTTCTCGATTTTAAGCTTCGTGAAGTTTTCTGATTCCTAATCCATGGCTTTCTATTTTGGTGAAAATCTCAAGACAACATCTAACAACACCTTTCACCCCCATATATATGTGCTGTAGGCATTCCCCAAGGTTCAGTGCTTTCAGCCACCTTGTCTTTCCTGTTCACCGCTAATCTACCTAAGCCGAGCCCTGACCCTAAACCCGTCAAAATCCTCCAATATGCGGATGACCTGATCCTTTACATGTTCACTAAATATATTTCTCCCGTGAACACAGTGAACCGTGCAAATGGTGCCTGTAAGTGCCTGTATCCCCTGTTCTGTTGCTTACTTTTGGCTTCATCTTCTGGTCCGCCTAACGGCCCAAATAGAGAGGCTCCGCTTGAGAGAACGGAAGATTCCCGCCAGTTCTCCAAGCTCTTCCAAATATATCTCCAACCAGCTTGAGTACAACTCAGCATCCTTAAGAAGCTTTGCGACCACAGCCAGTGCTATGTTGTCGGCGTAATCCACCACCATACCCTCCTCCGGAATTGGAAGGTTAAGTACATAATTATACATGATTTTCCACAGTAGTGGGCCCAGTACAGAGTCCTGTGGGACATCCGCGGAGACAATCTACTCCTTGGGTCCATCATCAGTCCATCCTCTTGCAAGTAGCTATCGGTAATAGTGGCGAGGTAGGTGGGAACACCAGTGGTCGCCAGAGACTTTCGTATAAGGTTCCAATTGGCCGAGTTGAATGCATACCACACATTCAATCCCCTCACATTCAATCCCTTGCGTGAAATGTATTTTCGGCCAAGCAAATAACCACTTTTATGGCATCAATAGTTGGTCTGGCTTTACGGACACTATACTGTCTATCTGAAAGGCCCCCTTGGCTCTCGACGACCGGGAGTAACCTATTATTATGCTCTAATATTTTCCCCAAAATATCTAGAAAACATATGACTTTATTGGACGATGGTTCCCTTGGAGGTTTGCCAGCTTTAGGCAACAGCACCTATTTGATTGCAGATCTCGAGCAGCTCGTCCCTGGTGACTGGTGGAATCGGCGTCACATTCAAAGGACGCTGGAAGTTGTCAGTACCCCCTCTTGTTGGGAAAATAAGTCCTGGATTATTTTCAACAAGAACATAGGATGATGATAGAATGCGGAGATGATGGGCCTCTAAATCTAAGTCCTGTTACCATTTTATAGGCGGTACCTCACGGATTTATGCCCGCTTCCGAACAGAGCTCCTTAAAAACATTCCTTCTTAGTGGGCTGGATGGCAAATTTGGAGTTCTTGCGAGCTTTTCTATAGACATGCTCATCTTGTATTTGATCGAGACATATCACGTCAGATCTACAATTGAACCAGGTCCCCCTTTCCGATAAGTATTTACATCACCTTCGTTGGCCACAACTACATCCAACTGGGCGAATGCTTCTAATAAGTACCGCCCCCTTGTGTTGGCCTCTTTGCTGCCCCACTCGATAACCAACGCATTGAAGTCACCTTTGGACCTCGCCTCCTTGCGTCGTGAACAAGATCGTCTAACAGGTCTTCAAACCCAGGCAGTGTGAAGCTCGGTGGGGCGTAGCAGCAGCATACGAATATACCGCTTATTTTCCCCCACACAAAGCCACTAGCCACCCTGCATGCATGGGGAGCCCCCCTTTAAACTCTACCTAAATTTATGCCATTTGCTGCATGCGTGAGATTTCATAGTTCCCATCCGTCTACCACTACGAATTTCGTTTGGATCGGTTTAGCCGTTTTGGAGAAAAATGCGTGTGACAGACAGACAGACAGACAAATATTGAATCGATTTTAATAAGGTTTTGTTTTACACAAAACCTTAAAAAGGGGGTGTAATTCGGTGAAAATCTGGACTCCTTGACTGAAACAAAATAACAAAAAAATCAACTTCTCACAGGCAGCATAACTCAAATATAATTTTCCGCTCCCCCGGCAGTCGCTTTCCACCACAAGTTTCCCTCCTTTTCGTTCCCCCTTTCATTGAAATTTCCATTAATTGCCATCCACTTAATTTTCAATTAGATTTAGGCTAATGCACGAGAGCAAGCATCGGGATACAGTGCACCTTAAGCATATGTGTAAATAAATAATGAATTTTTATGATTTTCAAAGTGAAGAAGGGTGCCCTGCAGCACTATACCATTTCACACGAAAACTTGAGGGTGAGGGTTTGTATGAAATTTTCACGTATGTTTTAAATCATCGTCATCATCACAGGATTTACTCCTTCAGTGTGAATTTTTTTTTTTGAGTTTATAATAGAATTCATATCAACATTGGTCGTCGTAAGTTACCTTGATCCCTTTCGATTGTTCTACTCCCTTTCTTCCAGGGTTATTTTGTGCAGAACATACATTAATGGAATGGCAGCTATTATGGAAATTAGCACTACACAAAAACAGGATTTAAGAGTTAGGAATATGGACTCATTTGTAATTCTGATTATATTCATAAAAGGGGTTGATTAGCCCTTTGCATGCTCGCTTGATTGATACATATTTTAGTAACATGCAGAGGAAACTCTAGGACAACTTTACAAGGGTTAATTATTTTCCAAGGTCTCAAAAAAGCAAGTAGTTATGACACTCGGCTCTGTCCTATCTCTGCAGAATATGATCATCATCACCATCAACGGCGCATCAACTGGTATCCAGTCTAGGTCTGCCTTAGTAAGGAACTCCTGACATCCCCATTTTGCGCCGAGGTCCACCAATTGGATATCCCTAAAAGCAGTCTGGCGTCCTGACTTATAGACTTTCCGGGTGGGATCATCCTCATCCATACGGATTAAGTGACCCGCCCACCGTAACCTATTGAGTCGGATTTTATCCACAACCTGACGGTTATGGTATCGCTCATAGATTTCGCCTTTACGTAGGCTACGCAATCGTCCATCTTCGTGTAGGGGGCCAAAAATTCTTCGGTGGATTCTTCTCTCGAATGCAGCCAAGAGTTGGCAATTTTTTTGCTAAGAAGCCAAGTCTCTGAGGAACACAATAGGACTGGCAACATCATAGCCTTGTACCCTCCTTTCCTTATCAGTCCCAAAGCCTCTTCGACACTCCTTCACCCCTGGTTTGGCTGGTGGGCCTGGCGAGTTTCAATGCTCATGATATCTCCTTGCTCTTTCATCGAGTAATGCACCTTGATCAAATAGCTTTGTTTGACTGGTCAGCGAATCTACCTGTTTGCACTACCAAGGTCATCGAATTGTTTGTATGTGTGAGTGGGCGGAACATCACCTTAGCAGGTAGAAGGACGGTTAGGCATCAAACCTCCATAGACATGTTGATTGAAACGCAGAAATGACAGTGGATAGGTCTTATTTTTTTTGGCGATGCCAAAGCTTAAGGGATGCCCTTTGATGCTATAAAGCTATTACACAGCCTTGGGGGGGGAGGGGAGCAGGGGGTAGGGACACATAGTTTAGTGGAAATGAGACACTGGGTTGGCATTGACTGAACACGATTTGCAATAATAGACGATATGTCCTCATTCAATGACTCAAAGATGCGTTCCCGGTTGACACGCAGAGTCACCCAGCGAATCAAATGAATACCCGAATTCAAGCGTGCTGTCATTGGCAAAATTGCGGATTGGATTGAAAGTGCTACTTTAGAGGTCATCATTGAAGACGAGAAAGAGGGTGGGTGACAGAACAGTACCTTGAGGTACCCCGGCATTTTGGGTATGAAGTTCTGATTCAACACCGTCCAATACAAATTAAAAGGAACAGCCATTGAGGAAGCTTTCAATCCGTTTGACGGGCGCGAAGTTTGGCTAGAAGGACAGCATGCCATACTCTGTCAAAAGCCTTCGAAATATCAAGAGTAACAACTTTGGACTCGCCGTGATTATGAAGACAATGATTCCATTTTTCCGTGAGAAGTGTCATCAAGGCACCGGTAGAAAACAAAACCTTATTAAAATCGGTTTCCTGTCTGTCTCTCTGTCTCTTTTTTTCGGCGTTGGAAAGTGGAATGGTTCAAAACCTACTGCTGGCTCCTGCCACACAGTTATGGGAGACTTCCACTCACTAAAACACCTCCTTTTCATTCCATTCTCCCCACGGAACTCATATAAAGTATTGAGGTCGCGGGGCTGGATCAGCTTGTAACTGCGGCTCATTATGTTTTTCTCCCTTCCTTGTTTGCGTCGTAGTTCTTCCCGCCTAAGCTGTTGGTAAATACCTTGCAGTTCCTTTACAAGCTGGTTCCAAACATCCGTTGATGCTGGTGAACCTGGGGCAATAAAATATGACATACTCTGGCATTCTCAGCCACGTTACCACATCTTGGGTAGCATGGTGACTCGTCGTGAATATCCGGGAGGATGCGGTATACCCAACGACTAGTTTGTGACTCGTCCCATCTTTTTTGCCACTCTTCGATAGATTCCCACCGTGCCAGCTGCCTTCGAAATACGCTAGACTCACCAGCTGCATTACGTTTTGTGCTATGCTTAGTATAAGTGTTAAATCTATTCTCAAAGAACGCGGGCACGCGCAGAGACTTATCACGAATTCCGTCGAGTGGAGAAGCGACTTCACAGACGGAAAAAGGAAGCCTGGGAGAACCAACAGTAGAAGAAAGAAAAAGAAGAAGAACCAACAAGTCTACGAACTAGAAAAGTACAGGAAGCAACCGCACCAGGTCCGGAAGTTTTACCAACAAGTCAGCAGGATCAAGCCTTACACACCTGGATGCTCATCCTGCCGAGACAAAGAGGGAAATCTGATTTCCGACAGAATGGGCATATTAGAGCGATAGGTTGAGTACTTTGGTGAGCCATTGAACAACCAGAACATCGGCGAGTTGGAGGTCCCACCAACTGAAGACGACGGACAAATACTGCCACCACCAAGTTTAGGAGAAACAGCCCGTGCAATTCATCGGCTAAAAAATCATAAGTCGCCAGGAGTCGATGGAATTACAGCCGAATTGGTTAAATATGGAGGCGACCAGTTACACCAAGTGGTTCATCAACTTGTGCTCAAGGTATGGGACAGCGAATCAATGCCTGACGATTGGCAATGAGGCATTATCTGTCTCATACATAAAAAGGGAGATATCACACAGTGCAGCAATTATAGAGGTATCACGTTGCTGAGTACCATCTATAAGATATTTTCCACTGTCTTGCTAGGCCGGATATCCCCATACGCCCAGAACATCATTGGCCCATACCAAAGAGGCTTCAATCCAGACAAATCAGCAACAGATCAGATTTTCTCTCTGCGGCAAGCGATGGAAAAACTGTTGAAATATGGACAACAGTTGCACCATCTGATCATCGACTTTAAAGCCGCCTATGATAGCATAACCAGGATAAAACTGTACACGCCATGAGAGAATTCGGTATCCCGACGAAATTAATAAGACTGACTAAGCTGACCCTGACCAATGTGCGAGGCCAGATAAAAGCAGCAGGATCACTCTCAAGACCATTCGACATCAACAACGGTCTACGACAAGGGGATGCCCTATCATGCGTCCTCTTTAACCTGGCCCTCGAGGAGGTGATGCGTGATGCTGAGGTAAATGCAAGAGGTACGATCCTCTTCAAGTCCACCCAACTACTGGCCTATGCTGACGATATCGACATCATGGGAAGAACCACCCGAGATGTACAAACTGCCTTCATCCAGATCGAGCAGGCGGCCATTGAGGCGAGATCTTGGGCTGCACATCAATGAAGGCTAGACAAAATATATGGTGGCAACGTTAGCACCGAAGACGAATCAACCAACAACATCAAACCGCACTGGTCAAACACAAACACGAAGAAGAATAAGGATAGGAGAATACAACTTTGAGACCGTTGACAATTTCTCCTATCTAGGGTCGAAAATCACAACCGATAACAACTACGATGATGAAATCCGCGCACGGTTGTTGTCAGCCAACAGAGCCTATTTCAGCTTACAAAGATTGTTCCGCTCGAAACGTCTCACCATAGGTGAGATTATGATCTATGACTATGATCTTGCCAGTCCTCATGTATTCCTCGGAAACTTGGGTTCTTAGCAAGAAAAATTGCGAACTCTTGGCCGCGTTCGAGAGAAGAATCCTCCGAAGAATTTTTGGCCCCCCTTACATGAGGATGGAAGATGCCGTAGCCTACACAATGACGAAATCTATGAGCGATACCATGACCGTCCAGTTGTGGATAAAATCCGGCTCAATAGGTTACGGTGGGCGGGTCACTTAATCCGTATGGATGAGGATGATCCCACCCGGAAAGTCTATAAGAGCAATATCTATGGTAGAAAAAGAAGACGAGGCAGACCCTGCCTAAGATGGAGCGATGGGTCAGGACGCCAGACAGCTTTTATGGATATCGAATTGGTGGACCTCGGCGCAAAACCGGGATGTCTGGAGTTCCTTATTAAGGCAGGCCTAGACCTTTTTTATATTTGATGGTTAAATTCTTGGCATTTGCTAATAATATTAAACTGAGTGTGGAGCGTATGAGGTTGACCATTATCAACACAGGGCTTTCCATCAAATGATTTATTTCAATCGCGTTCTAGAAAATAGAGGGCAATGGAATTTTTAGCTATATTACACGGAGCTGTCGTGCACTCGTCGCTCCTCACATCTTTTTCTTTTTCTTCAGCCTTCAGTTCACAGGCGGGGTCGGCTCGTGGTGATCGGTTTCGTCATTTTATTTTATCAAATGCCTGATCAGGATGTAATCGCGAGATCTTTAAATCCCCATCCAGCGTATCAAGTCACCATTGTTTTGGCCGGCTTTTTGGTTGCTTACCATTGACTATAATGTTCTGACCAATGCTGGTTGTTGAATTTTCGTTAGCGTGAATTACGTGACCACACCATCGAAAACGCCTCTCTTGCAGTTTTTCCACGATCGGTGCAAACCCATATCGATCGCGGAGATTCTCATTTGAGACGTAATCAAAGCGTGTCACGCCACCAGTGCAATGCAACATCTTTGTCTCCATTACCGCAAGACGTCGTTCATTGTTCTTTATAGACGGCTAACGGCTAAGGTCTTCATTCCTATCACATCGCCCACAGGCGACAGGCCCTGTGCACTAACCAATGTATTCATTTGAAATAACAGCAGATCAGCGAATTCGGATGATACGATGCAGACAACTATTCATGAAGGCTTGGAGCTTTTAAGTCACGCTCTGCCCGTTAATACAGATAAGGAGAATGTGCTAACCTCTCGGACTGAGAATCTTGGTTTTACTGATGTTTATCTTCAGCCCAAATCTATCCGTCTATCATCCCAAATTTAGAGCCAATTAGCTAAGTTGCATGATCAGGTGAGAGACCAAAATGTCATCATCGAAGTTAAGGTGTTTGAGGAAAGATGTCATGACCCATTAAACTCCTCCCCAAAATCCGAACAGGACAGCTTCACGAACGCCAACGGTGAGAAGAAGAGATCGATGTTGCATGCAACACCGAAGTCCCAATTGGCAGTTTCAGATCATTCAGATCATTCCGCAGGTAGATCGGCGAATCCGAAAAGGAATCTGGCCGCAACCAGAAAGGAGCTACAAAAAGGATTGAAAAAAGAGAAGAATAAAGATCTAAAGTGCTTCGATGAAAATTTAACATCTTTTCCGACCCCGAATTATTCTCTTTGCCGATCTTGCGCGAATCAAAAATCCGATTGTCAGGCAGCAGCTGGACGAAGAGTGATACCGAGAAAGGTTTAATCTTTGCTCAACACGGAGGAAAAATTATCACTCTCGATTCCCAAAGATACACAGCAACCGATTTGTTCCAAAGTTTCCGAAGTCTTAAGATCCTCGCAAGACCACATTGATCCTGCAAAGGTCCTTCCCTCCAAGACCTGCAATCATCCAACACATATTTAATAGTTCTTACGACTTAGTTACTTTCCGAAATGCTAATAATTGTTTAACATAAGCAACGTTGATCCCGAAGGAAGGTAAAGATACTACGCTTGTCAGGTCTTATAGACCAATGAGCCTGCTTCCCTCGCTATCAAAGCTATTCGAGAAGCTACATAGAACCTAGAACTATCGAGGAAGTTACTCGGTTAGCCCGAGATAAGCTCTGCTTTGGAAGGTAGAAGGTACTTCTCGGCCATATTTCTTGACGCATTTGGCAATGTCTGGCATGGAGGCCTCATCAAATTTGCCCACAAATGAGGGCCTATTTAATTCCACCTTAGCTGACGATACGACGATGCTCTGCACGCATTCTAATCCTTGTGTTGCATCTGCAGACCTCGAGAATGACATAGTAAAAGAGATTGAGCTTAGTAGTAAAAGAGATTGAACTTATGGCGAACAACTTTGGGGATCTTCTTGCAAATCCATCATTGAAATCCTTCAAAGAATACAGCAGCTTGCCTAGGAACCTATCATATAGAATTCAATTTCGCCAACGAGGGACACGTAGATGCAAGCATCATTTCTTGTACCGCACCGTGATAGGTGATGAGAAATGGTGCCTAAACGTCAATATGAGGCAAATCAAAAGAATGGGCTGTTTCAGAAAAAAATCTAAGGCCGAGAGTCAAACACCTCCTCGTGTATGCTTCGCGCTTAATGGGACATTAGTACAGATAAGCAGTATGTTCAACAAGGAGCTCTAGATTTTCCAGCTGCACCGCAACACACAAGGTCAACTATATTGTTTCACGTTAGCCTTATGTTTATCCAAGGCGCACTTCAAGATCACAAATCGATGACTTTTCAGCATCCACCATACTCCCAATATCGTATGCCAACGGATTTGCATATTTCCCAACTCCTCCCAACTTTGCGTGTCAAATCACATGAGAAGACTTAGTTTTGACAATGAAGAGGCTCTCAAGACCTGGCTCAACAACTTTTTGACACCAGAGCGGACAATTTTTGGCGGAACGGAATCAACCAAATCCGTGGAAAGATGGGAGCAGGTCGTAAGCAGTAATGCCGCTTGTAAGTTGCGCCTTATTGATGAAGCCAACCCGGAAATGATGCGCGATGATGCGCTGGCTGGTACCTTTTCATGGAGAATATTCTGAAAATTATAAAAAAAACGACGAAACAACAGACAAGGAGGAAGAGCTGGGTGCGTTTGGGCGGAGCACAAAGATGCGTCGTTCACCGCAGCGACCAGTGAAAGAGGCAACGAGGGCTGATATACCCGATGAGATACCGGGGCGCCCAAATAAAGAGGAAGCCTCATCAAGTGGTGCGACTGACCGTGCGGGGATGGCAACTCCATTACCTTGCAGTGCCCCTGTCCTGGAAGTAAGCTCAGTGAGAAACGCTAGTCCTGAGCAGATGGATTTGGACACAAATCGAGTGGAAATGCATTCGACCGTCCTCGCTAGAGCCGAAGAGGAAAGGCTCATCCGAAAGTGCGCAGCAGTGGTGAAACGTATGCGGTCGGCAACGTTCCTTCAGAGAAACGTCAGCAAAGGCGTCAAAAACGGGCTGATGGAACTGGAGGAACTACTGGACCGCATTTCCTTTTATAGACGCACGTGGAGAGCAGCGGAAGACGATTGTAGAGCAGAAACAGTCGCACTCCCCGCTGAGAATGCTGCTTGCGTCAAACGGACCGCAGATAGCCCTCTGCAAAGTGAACAGGGGAACAAGCGGAAAGAGGACGACGTGCCTGAAGGAGACTTTATCGAAGTAGTCTCCAAGGCCCAAAAAAAGAAGGCGAAAAAGGATAAAAAGAAACAACGGACTCCGGCGCCAGAGACACGCCTGTCCAAAAACAAGGAGGCTGCCAACCCAAAGCCAGTAGCGGAAAAAACGAGGAAACGAAGAAGGACTAGATCGTCGGCTCTGCTCATTAAGCCGACGGAAGGCAAGACATTTGCGGAAGTCCTTAGTGAAATCCGCTACAGGATGAAACCCGAGGAGAACGGAGCAGAGGTGTCTTCGATACGGAAAACGAGGAGTGGTGGAGTTCTCGTCGAACTGGGCCCAAAGACGACCAACAAGAGCACGTTCTGCGAAGCGGTCAAGGGGCTATTGGGGGGAGAAGGCCCTTGTTTCCAGCCTAGAACCCATGTGCTCTCTGGAAATACGGGATCTTGACTGCCTCACAGAAAAGGTCGAAGTAGAGGAGGCGCTAAAGCGTGAATGTCCAGAGGTAACCAATGCCCGGGTAGGTATTACCTCTGTAAATGCTCGAGGCCAAAAACTTGCCCTGGTGGAAGTCCCCGAGCAATATGCGAGGAAACTCCTTAACAGCGGGAGAATCAAAATCGGATGGGTAGTATGCAGGGTACGAATGCGGATAGTCCCCACCAAATGATACAGGTGTCTGGACTATGGACACACATCAGCAGCTTGCAAGGGTCCGGACAGGAGGACAGCATGCCGGAGATGCGGCCAAGCGGGTCATCAAGCGAAGACTTGCAAGGAAAGCAAGAGTTGTGTTCTCTGCAGGGGTCGTCGCGCGTCTGGCGAAAGCGTCGCACACACTGCGGGCTCGGGACGGTGTCCGATCTTCAGGGCGGAATTGGAGAGGGCTAGGGTGCGAACGCCATGATCCGCATTTTGCAAATTAACATGCACCGGAGTGCACCAGTTGCTAGCACAGTTCGCTGCGGAAGTAAATGCTGATCTAGTGCTGATTAGCGAGCAATACCGAAACAAGGACCCGTCCTCATGGTATCTCGACTTATCGGGCACCGCTGCCATCTGGGTTCGAGACGACGTTCGACTTCGTGTTCATGCCGAAGGCCGGGGGGACGGATTTGTCTGGATCCGGTGTTTAGGGATAACGTTTTTTAGCGTTTACCTGGCGCCGAATGAGTCGATTCCGGACTTTCAACGCCGGCTTGATGCTCTGGAGGACGCCGCTTCGAGCACGGAGGGACGAATCCTGGTTGGCGGTGATTTTAATGCCAGGGCTCTTGAATGGGGCATGCCTCAATCAGACTCCAGAGGCAAACGGATTCTGGAAATGGCGGCGAGAACCGGGCTCGTAATTTTAAACACCGGATCCACGCCAACGTTTCGGCGTTCAGGTTGTGAAGGAAGCATTCCCGACATAACTTTTGCGTCGGAATCTCTGGCATCATCGGTGGACGGGTGGCGAGTCCTAGAAAACTTCTCGGCAAGTGATCATCAGTACATTGCGTTCGAAGTGTTTGACGCTACTTGCCGGCGAGCACCAACACGACGTTCCCCCTGCGTGTGGAATGTCGCGAAGGTGAACATCGGAAGGTTCGTCGAAGCTCTTGGAGCAGGTAGGGCCGCGCTGGGGGGCACTCCGGGGGGTGGTGGTGTCGCAGCTGACACCGTCGTAAATTCAGTGATGAATCTGATAACGACGGCGTGTGAGGCTTCCATGCCCCGGAGAGGCCCCAGGCGCGACAAGCCTTTTATGTACTGGTGGACGGCGGAAATTGCCGACTTACGGAAGGAGTGTCATAAGCTCCGCCGTTTGGCACAACGTTTGTACGCCAACGAGGAGGCATGTGCCATAAAGGCACAATATAGATCAGCAAAAAGGGGACTCCGCAGCGCTATAAATAAAAGCAAAGCTCGCGGCTGGCAAAATCTTATTAATGAGGTGAATGATGACCCGTGGGGACTTGGCTATAAGCTTGTCAATCGGAAAATCGGTGCTCTGCGGAAGCCCTGCATACTGAGCACCGACCAGATGGACCGCATTGTGCGGGCATTGTTCCCCAGACACTCTGTACGGCTTGATGTATACAGTGCGGAAAGCGTCGTGGATTGCCCCCTTTTCACAATGGGAGAACTCGAAGAAGCGGTTCTCACTATGAAAAAGAGGAAGGCGCCAGGCCCTGATGGCATCCCGGCGGAAGTTTACAAACTGGTGTTCCGCCAACGGCCAGAATTGCTGCTCGAAGCGTTCAACGCGTGCTTGAAGGAGGGCATTTTTCCTTCTCGCTGGAAAGTGGTCAGACTCGCGTTGATCCGTAAGGGTAAAGGAGATCCGGAGCTCCCGTCTGCATACCGACCGCTGTGTATGCTTGACACGGCCGGAAAAGTGCTCGAGAAGCTCATCAGGGGTAGACTCGCTGAAGCGATCCGTGCTGCCGGGGACTTATCCGCAAGGCAGTTCGGGTTTAGAACAGGGAAATCTACAGTGGATGCTGTTATGGCGGTCGTAGATGCATTTAATCGAGCCGGGGCACACAGCCGCCGATCTCGACGGATAGTGCCCCTCATAACGCTTGATGTCAGAAATGCCTTCAATTCCGTAAGGTGGACAGATATGCTGGGCACACTAGAGAACTCCTTTCACGTGCCAAGCTATCTTTTGCGGATATTGAGGGATTATCTGAAAGACCGCTCCCTGTTCTATGAGATACTAGAGGACCAGAGGAGGATGGAAATCACGTCGGGAGTAGCGCAGGGATCCATCCTAGGGCCGGACCTCTGGAACGCTTCCTACGATAATCTGCTGAGACTCGATATGCCTGAAGAGTCGCGCCTGGTCGGTTATGCAGACGACGTTGCGGCACTTGTTGCCGGACGCACTGTTGAACAGGCGCAAAGCAGACTTGGCATATTGATGCGACGGGTAAGCGGATGGATGACTGCTCACGGTTTCAACCTTGCGCTGGAAAAAACCGAAGTAGTCATCCTGACCAGAAGAAGAATCCCGACCTTGCGTCCCATATCGATCAGCGAGTTGACTATAGAGTCAAAACCAACGGTTAAATACCTTGGTTTAATGTTCGACTCGAAGATGAGCTTCTTCGAGCAAATCAAAGCAGCCGCGGACAGGGCTGCAGCAGGAGTCGTGGCCTTGAGTCGGCTAATGGCGAATGTCGGCGGCCCTATATCAACAAGAAGACGTCTCCTCATGGGAGCAACGCAGTCCGTCCTTCTCTATGGTGCGGAGGTATGGGCTGATGCCCTTGACAAGGAGGTGTATCGTAAACGCCTCGCTCAAGTGCAAAGGCGGGGAGCTTTGCGAGTGGCGTCTGCTTATCGCACTGTCTCCGAACCGGCTGTGATGGTGATTGCGGGAGTGATCCCCGTTGCCCTCCTTGCCAAGGAGCGCAAAGCTATCTATCGCCGTAAGAACGAAAACTTAAGAGAAGTGGTTGCCCGTGAAGAACGTCAACGCACCCTTAACGAGTGGCAACTTTCTTGGCAAAATGAGCCAAGGGGCAAGTGGACTGCGCGGCTCATCGACAAATTAGACTCATGGTTGAACAGAAAGCACGGTGAGATTGATTACTTCCTTACCCAACTTCTAAGTGGGCATGGAGGTTTTCAGTCTTACCTGCACAGGGTTGGGAAGGCGCGATCTCCTGATTGTGTGTTCTGCAATAGAGTGGCGGATGACGCTGAACCCACCTTTTTCTCTTGCGAGAGGTGGGACGGCCTCCGTCAGCAGCTTTATGCAGACACAGGGGAGCTCTCTCCAGACAACATTGTCAGAGAGATGCTGAAGAGCGCTGGCAGCTGGAATCGTATTGCGCATTATGTTCGGGCTCTTCTTACTACGAAGAAGATTGAACTCGACCGGCAGAGGGATCGGACGGTAAGGGGTTCCCTGAACTAACAACTCCCTTCCTCCCCTCCCCTCCCGTTGGTGAAAGGAATTCCCTGACTTGAAGGCTCCCAAAGCCGGGAGAGCGGGAGAGCGGGAGGGCTAGCCCGAAGTAATGTGTCAAACGGTTCCAGGCTAGTTCTCTGATGACAGGGAGGTGTTTAGTTGGTAGTCCGCCAGCGTGCTGTTGCGGGAGTCCAACACTCTGTGCGTAAACGCATTCACCTACCCTACTCCCAAAGGAACGCCAGTTGGGGAATGCCACTTCATCCAGGTTGCATTAATGCGTGAAACAATTTCATAATGCAGTTCTCCATTGGCTGATAGCATTGACTCGAGATATTTAAATCGCTGAGTTCTGACAATGGCAGTAACCTGCCCTTGGAGATATTTAGATCGCTCAGTTCTGGCAATGGCAGTAACCTGCCCAGAACTGAGCGATTTCAATATCTTGGGGTCGGTGCTATAAGCCAATGGAGAACTACGTTATGCTCCTCAGATAGGGAGTCACAAAACCTTTTATACCTGAAGCGTCAAGCTTCCGGTTTCCCGACTTGTTTAAAAGATACTTGAAGAGGAGGAAACTCTACTTTCCAAGGGCTAAAAAAAACTAAACAGGGACCGCGGAAACTCCCAAAATTATATCCTAAGCAACAAGCAGCCTAACGAACAATAGGTCTCCAAGTAATGAAGAAGAATAACAATGAACACCGAAAATAGCATCAAAAAAGTCAGACAGCAATAAATAATAAAAATATACTGTCGTGTTGTCATTTTGATTTTCATTTCTCTTGCTTCATTCGATATTTGCTTATACTTAACATTTTCCACTTGATTTTCTCACTTAATTTCATCTTTTGTTTGGGATGAAAATGGAAATATGATGACGATGATATATCAGTGTAGAAGCCAAAAATAAAATGTGAATCGTGAGACATTATGATGATTGTATTTTATATCTTTTTTCTTTTGAAAAAGTAGAAAAGATATAAAGTTCGGTTCATCTTGGATTTGCTGTACCATTTCTGATCTGTTGTCTTCCACGCACATGACAATAACATGCATGCTAGATTATCGTCATCAAGCACTGGCGGCAGAATCCCGCGAGAACAAAGGATTCTAAAAATATTTATAATAGAGCAATTAAAATTTGAATGCGTGATGATTTCATTCAAAAAAAAAGTTAGTGGAGGGGGAGGCGGGGTGACATTTCAACTGCGAAAATAGGGGCTAGGCTAACTATTTAGAATTCTATCATTTCCTGAAGTGGAAACTAGTGCTAGTCCAGAGGCGCAGCTCAGTCTTAGCTTGCAGGACGAGTTTCGGTCCATTCGGCAAAAGATTAACTATCTGCGCGGCTCAGAAGCCGTTCCAGACCTCGATCTCGCTCGCGATCTGACAATGAGCCACCAGCAGATACGTGCTGGTACGACCACGTTTATGGCTCCAAGGCGAGGAAGTCCGAGGGTGTGTGCCGAACACTAGGGCCGAGAGATAAGCATGACCCCCACCTTCCTCATCGGTAACAAAGCTAGACTTCCTTATTGATACAACATTAGCGCCTTTCCACACGCGAACATTCGTCAAGAATATAAAAAGTCCGCGTACGAACTCGCGGCAGTAAACGGCTCTGTGATACGTATATATCACATAGCTGAACTGGCTGCCTCGACCTCGATCTTACGAGGCCAATCATCGGGGTAGATTTCCTCGCACATTACAGCTTATTGGTGGCAAGTCCACCAGAACAGCCAGCTCATCGATGGAGAGACGAATTGTACATCTCCAGATTACTCGACCCAACGGCCGTGTTCCCATGGTCAGACATACAACATACAATATACAATACTGATTTCTCCAAAGCCTTTAACACCGTTGACCATAACATTTTCCTCTCTAAACTTTCTTCGCTAGACTTCCTTCCCTCAGTCATCTCCTGGCTTTCCTCCTATCTCTCATACCGTTCCTGCAAAGTTCCTTTTCATGGCCACTCATCTCGTTCCTTCTCTCCTTCCTCTGGTGTTCCCCAAGGCTCTACACTTGGCCCCCTACTCTTCCTGTTTTTTATCAATGACCTCGCCTCCATCCTCACCTGTCCGTATTTGCTTTACGCAGACGACCTTAAATTGTTTGCCTCTGTTTCGTCTCCATTGGACTGTGCTCTCTTACAATCCAACCTTGATAATTTAGCCCGTTGGTGTTCGGTCAACAAGCTAACACTGAATGTCAACAAATGTCACTGGATGCGCTATTCCCTGAAACCCTCCCCATCATCCTTTTCCTATTCTCCCAGTGGTCAACCCCTTTCACTACTGACCTCCTTCAAAGACCTGGGTCGATAAACTTAGTTTCAATTCCCACTTCGTTGACATCATCAATAGAGCTTCCAAAATGTCTGGTTTTATCGTACGTTCCTCGTCCGACTTTACCTCAATCCAGCCCTGCTTAACACTCTTCAATTCCCTTGTCAAAAACATCCTTGAATATTGCTGCGTAGTCTGGTCCCCCTACCGCATCCGTGACGGCCGCGCTCTTGAAGTTGTACAACGCAAATTCACCCGGACCCTCTTTTACAAAAAGAACCTTCCACGGGTTGATTATCCGTCACGACTCCGCACCCTCAATCTTCCCTCCCCACAGCAACGCCGTATCTTAATTGATATGTGCACTCTTTTCAAACCCTGCAATGGTCTGATGGACTGCTCCGCCAACTCGGATATTACTCTCCGTATCGCCTCGTCTCATAACACACGTAATGCGGACATTTTTGATGTACCCTTCGCCGAGCTCGAGATTTACTTTCACTCTCCGATCCCGAGGTTTTGCCGGTCCTACAATGCCCTACAGCTTGGTTCCTTTGACTCTATGTCCCTCTCTAGCTTTAAGCGCAAAATATGCCATTTACTTGCTCCTCCCTCTGAGGACAATATGTAATAAGAAATTTGCTTTCTGTGTATTGTCCTCATTAAATAAATAAATAAATACAATACAATTACGGGGAGAACCCAAGGCTCCCAAGTGATCCGGTCTTCGACAAGAGATCGGGTCTCACAGAGTCGGGATTGCTGCGTCTGGTGAGAGACAATCTTCGACGCATCAAAGCCACACCTCCCACCCGACACTCGCCTTCACCTCTCTGTGCGTCCAAGGACAGGTTTACGCGATGGCCTGAGGCAATACCTTTGAAAGACATTACGGCGCAATTTTGTGCCAAAGCCCTCTGTCGAGAGTGGATCCCTCGCTTTGGCGTCCTTGCAGTGGCCATCACTGACCAGGGAATGCAATTTGAGTCCACCCTTTCTCGGAGTTAGGCAAACTCCTGGGTTTCATATGCCAGCGGACTACGGCATATCCAATGGGATGCTAAAACGTTGGCACCGGACGCTGAAAGCCGCCATTATGGCACGCGACGATCCGTTTTAGACTCAAGTCTTGCGTCTCATCCTACGAACAACCCACCGAGAGGAATTTGCTGCCAACCCCCGAAAAAACCCACACCCCACCACCACCATTTGGCCTGTTCGAGTCACTGTTCATGATTTTCAGATTGCACAATGCAGCGCCAAGTCGACGAGGTTACCCGGGGACTCAATTTTTGGCATCCATATATGGAAGCTACCTCGTCTCATCCATAGACAAAAACGAGCATTTGAAGCACCCACAAATCCTGTTTCAACGACTTAACGACTACGGGCTTGTCATAAATATGGCAAAATCTGTTTTTGGCTTTCCTGAAGTACTCCTGCTTGGCCATCTGGTCAACTCTAACGATGTTCGCCCACCACCCGAGAAGGTAGAAGGCGTCCGCAGCTATCCAAACCCGAACACCGCCAAGGTAATATGTCAGTTTCTTGGGAGGAGCGGCTTTCCAGAAGGCAAAAGACATCTTATTCGCCTACCCTCAGGCTGGAACATCACTTGCACTTCTCACGGACCCTTCCGATTTCAGCACTGGCACAGCTCTTCAGCAGGAAGGAGTGTCGGAGTCGCTTGCATCTTTTCAAGAAAATTTAGCCCTACACAGACTCCTTACAGTACCAGCTGCTCACTGGCTACCTGACTGTCAAACACACATGCTCGAGGGACGCGTCTTCGTGATTTTCTCAGATCACAAGCTGCTTACCTTCAACTTTCATCAGAAGCTCGACAAAGCTTCACCACGCCAAACTCCACACCTGGACTACATCGTCCAGTTTTCCAGGAAGATCCGCAACGTCGTTGGGAAGGACAACATTGTGGTCGATGCGTTCTCTCGAATCGAGGAAATGTCAAGATCAACCAGACTATGCAGCTATAGCATGAGCACAACAAAATGACAAGGAGCTGAAACAGCTCACTCCAGCTAAAGGAAATAAACATTCCAGGCATGAACACTCGAATTTAATGAGATATTTCCACGCATGCTACTGGACCATACGTGTCTCCAGCTTTCAGTTGGAATCGTACCTGTTAAAATCACTCAGACATTTGACAGGTAAGACTCATTTCCGTACAACGTCATACCACACTCAAGCCAATGGACTTGCGGAGCGGAACATCGGTGGCTTAAATCTGTTATCCGATGCAACGAGAATGCACAATGGACGCGCGTTTATGGCCAAGCTCTCTGGCTTCTTGGCGAACTGCTTACACCGTCAATTTTGAACAACCAGGAACCAGAATCCTTTTGCCATTAACGAGCAAAAGGTCCCCTCCTATTATGTGCCCTAGATTATTATGGGAGATAGTTTCGACATTGTTCCCCCAATACCCGGAAACAATTTTCCCAATAATACCAATGAGCGCCGAAGACAGCCCCTCCAGTGACCACAGACGAAGCCTTGGAAGCATTGAAAAGGGTCCGGGATACGGCAGTCCCCAGCACAGGACCAGGCGGAGAATGGCCGTGGACATACTGGCTTATCCGAGACATAAGTATGTGGACTATGCAGAAACACGGTGAGACGAATTATGATCTGACTCAGTTTTTAACCCGACACGGTGGATACAGGAGTTGCCTCTATAGATTCGGTCTAGATGAATCGCCCGATTGTTCTACGAGTGAAGGTGTAAAAGGTCAAAGAGAAAGCTTGAAACAGGACTAAATACCCATTTAACATTGGAAAATCCGATAAGGTACATGATGCAATCAAATACAGCATGGACCGCGGTAGTTGCAATGGTGAAACGGACCCACCAGCAGCTAAAAGCAGTAGAAGCGCAACGAAGACTTAGAAGGGAAGCTACTGTAATTAACGCCACACAAAGCGGTAGCAGCAAAGTTCAGCCGGCTCAGATCTTCAGAGCTAGCCCGTAGCATTCATGAAAGATAGCAGCTCCTTTTTGGAGCTTCTCCACGGCACCCCATGCAGACTGTCGTAAGAGCTCTTATAATCGGGTCTTTGCATAGGTGGACCAATTCCTCCTTGACTTGGTGGTGAGTCCTCTCCATCTGAAGAAGAACCCCGCCTCGTCAGTCCGTCGCCGTGTATTACTTGAAGCTCTTTCTAGTCTGAATCACTCGATGCGTCAACACTTTTCGGAGAAGGGAAAGGGGGTCGGTGATAAATGTCACATTTTTTAGTGACACTTCATTAAAGGATCTCCAGTGGCACGTTAGTGAAGCTTACACAAGCAACGACCATCAGGCCATAATTTTCGAAATCAAGCAGAAGTTCCAGAAGATCGCTGTAAACTGGCCAATCAACAGGTATGACGAGGAAACTTTCAAAGAAGTGCTGCAAAACAGAACGCTAGAAGAAAACGCAAATAATAAGGCTTCCTAGATTGGCGAGAAGTTACGACGCGTCCATGTCAAGGTGAACTCGTTCCCAGAAACCAGTACTGAACTTCTGGTGGAAATCTGAAATCGAAGAATGCCTCAAGATCTGCCTCAAGGTTAGAAGACGATCTGGGTACGAGTAACCACATGAACAGTACAAAAGGGGCGCGGGAAAAATTGGAACGCTGCTGTCAAGAATGTTGCTGAACATAGGTGGCCCAAGACCGAGCCGTACCGACTTGTCTTGGGGGTGGTCAGCTCGATCCAAATACTCAATAATAATTAATTTGACTGATGTCCGATATTCAGTCTAATTGGGCCCATGCACTATCAAACAAATTGAGCAATGCAGGCTGTTGCGCAACAATTTGCTAATGTATGGACGCGTTTGACGGATTTCAAACATGTTTGAAATCTTTTGCCCAACGGAGACGTTTGCCCATACGGGCATATTGTTCTTCGTTCGGCAATATTTTTCAGCCGACCGCTCAAATATAATTTTCATAAAGATAGAATTTCAGCCTCATCCCCGGAGGGGGTGGAAAGGAGGAAAAGGAACTCGATGCGCCCATCGCCCTTACAAAGTTATAGCCATTCAAAGTGGGGTTCCTTTTACATCAGCATGGCCAAGTTGAATTTTCAAGGTTAACCCGCGAGGAGGACGGAATGGGGAGAAAGGTTTTCTTTTTTTTAACCTCGTTAAAGGACAGCGGCCGCCATCATCCCTTCAAACGATAAGGTTTACTTTTGAGCCCTGTTTCTGCAGTGATAAAGGATGTCCTCTCTCTCAAATTCCCTCCGTCTAATGGGGGGTATTTTGATATTATCATGGTAAAGTTGAGTTTGCCAACCATATCCCCGGACAGGAAGAGTGTAAAGAGGATATATAGAAGGAAAAACTATTCCTCCTTTTCATTGCTCTTAAAGTTACAGCCAGCACCTCGAAAAACGGCTAGTTTCGAATCATAAATAAGCTGTAAGAGTAATTATCGCCCCAATGTGGAAGGGAGCCTAGAGAGGACTCCACCCCCTTACCCTCCTACCCTTCCCGATAACAATACAGATAGATCCAATACCCTTGTTTTTACCCTTGCCTCAAGGAAGGCATTTTCCCTGCTCGTTGGAAAGTTGCGAGGCTTGCGCTGATCCCTAAAGGGAAAGGCGACCCCGAATTGCCGTCTCCATACCGCCCACTATGTATGCTTAACACTGCTGGGAAAGCGCTCGAAAAGCTCATCAGAAGTAGACTCGCTGAAGCGATACGCGCTGCCGGAGATTTACCTCCTCGGCAGTTTGGTTTTAGGGCAGGGAGATCGACAATTGATGCTGTCACGCAAGTCGTGGACGCCGTTCGACGAGCAGAGGCACATAGCCGCCGAACTCGACGGGTGGTGCTCCTTCAATTTCGTAAAATGGAAAGATATTCTAGGCACACTAGACAATACCTTCAACGTGCCGAACTATCTCTTACGGATTTTGAGGGACTATCTGAGGAACCGCTCCCTGCTCTATGAAACCCTAGAGGGTCAAAGGTGGATGGAGGTCACGTCGGGGGTAGCACAGGGATCTATCCTAGGGCCGGACCTCTGGAACGCTACCTACGACAGTCTACTTAAACTGGACATGCCAGAGGAGTCGCGCCTGGTCGGCTACGCAGATGATGTCGCAGCGTTTGTTGCTGGACGCATTGTCGAACAGGCGCAAAGCAGACTCGGCATATTGATGCGACGAGTAAGCGGATAGATGACTACTCATGGTTTCAACCTTGCACTGGAAAAAAACGAAGTAGTCATCCTGACTAAAAAGAGAATTCCGACCCTGCGTCCCATATCGTTCGGCGAGTCGATAATCGAGTCAAAATCAGCGGTAAAGTACCTCGGGTTGACTCTTGACTCAAAGATGAGCATTCCTGAGCAAATCCAAGCAGCAGCGAACAAGGCTGCGGCTGGAGTTTCAGCGTTAAGTAGGCTAATGGCAAACATTGGGGGTCCTACGTCTAGCAGGCGACGTCCCCTGATGAGCTCAATGCAGTCTGTACGGCTCTACGGCGCAGAGGTATGGGCTGGCGCTCTTAAAAAGGAGGTATGTCGTAAACGCCTCGCGCAAGCGCAGAGACGGGGAACTTTACGGGTGGCGTCTGCGTACCGCACTGTCTCTGAACCGACCGTGATGGTGATCGCGGGAGTTATCCCCGTTGCCCTTCTTGCTAGGGAGCGTCAGGCCATATACAAGCGCAAGGGAGGTGGTTGCTCGCGAAGAACGGCAACACACTCTAGACGAGTGGCAGCTCACTTGGCAAAATGAAACTAGAGGCAGATGGACTGCGCGGCTCATCGGCAACTTAGGTGCGTGGCTGAATCGGAAGCATGGTGAGACTGACTATTTCCTTACACAAGTTTTAAGTGGGCATGGAGGTTTTCAGTCTTACCTGCACAAGACTGGAAAGGCGCGTTCTCCGGATTGTGTGTTTTGCAATGGAGTTGTGGACGACGCCCACCACATCAGCAGCTCTATTTAAACACAGGGGATCTCTCTCCAGACAACATTGTCGAAGAGATGCTGAGGACTGCTGACAGGTGGAACCGTGTTGCCCATTACGTTCGGGCCCTTCTCGTTGCTAAGAAGATAGAACTCGACCGATGGAGGAGCCGGATGGCAGGGGGTTTCTTGAACTGACAGTTCCCTTCCTCCTCTCCGCTCCCGTTGGTGAAAGGAATTCCCTGATTTGAAGGCTCCGCAAAGCGGGAGAATTCGGGGACTAGCCCGAAGTAATGTAACAAACAGTTCCAGGTTAGCTCTCTGACGATGGGGGAGGTGTTTAGTTGGTAGTCCGACGACGTACCGAATCGGGAGTCCAACACTGTGTGTGTAAATGCATTCACCTACCCTACCCCAAAAAAAACCTCAGAGCACCTGGTGTACCAGACAGGACAGAGGATAAGAATTTAGGAGATGAGGGGACGTAACAGGGAAGAAGATCAAATAAAGTATTATAGAAGGTCTTGAGTGCTTGGCCACACGTTAATGGAAAGAGAAGAGGAACCCAGTTGATTGCCACCAGGGCTGAGTTCAGACCTTCGAAGTCCGCCTTATGAAAGTTGAAATTGGTAGGCTTGCCCGCGACAGGGGAGTGGAGTCGGGATATCTGAGCATTGAACTTGAGAAAAGGATGATGGGCGTCAGGGGCAATGTAAGAGCGGGCATGAGGGGATTAGGAAAGACAACGCACAGGATGGTTACATAGGACAAGATCAAGAGTACGATCTAAGTGGCTTTTAAAAAGGTTAAACTGGAGGGCGGCACCGGTGTACACGAGTGTGGATAAAGGAAGGGAAGTGTGGGTGGAGTTATTAGGGGGGAAGGCCAGGTTTAATAGGCCAAGAGAGCATAGGAAGATTAAAGTCGGCACAGAGAATAAGGTGAAGTAAGGGTTCCCCTGATTACCCCATTTTTTCATTGAAATTTCTATCTAAGCTTCCGGAAAATCTCCGGCTCCGGGGGAAGTACCCCCTTTTCAGCTGCCCCCTCATCGGTCCAGCTCTCTTCAAACCGTGTGGGATTAATTCGTCACCGAATTTCAAATGAGGAAGACTTCCAGTTCTGTTTTCTGAATTTAGTCCTTTTGCATAGAGCAACACTCTTAACGTAGGGTTGACAATTGAGTTGATCGAAATGTAAAAACGTCTCATGTATGAGTGTGCGTAAATGCATTCACCTACCCTACCCCAAAAAAAAAAAAAATACCCTTTTAATGACATGTTACTCATACCGTTTCCAACTTGTAACTAATGTTTGAACAAAATTTCACTAAGTTTATGGGAAATGCAATTGCACAACGCAACGTTGCGCAATTTTTTTGACAGTGTATTGGCCCTATAAAATGCAAGCCCTTCTGTCACCAATGACATTTGAACCGCGGCTCACTTAGCCATCCGGACAAAGCTCTCTCCCCTCTAAAGTTAGCCTGAGCAAATTGCATTTGCTCTTACATTTGAACAATGCTTACATCTTCAAAATTAAAAAGATTTGAGTTTGTTGTATAGATGTTTGACGCGGCAGGATTCGCAGCATTCGAAATTTATTTCGAATGTTGCGAATGCGGACAAATAGATGGCACAGAACTCTTCATCTTTTAGAACTCGCCACGGGAGTGGAGGATTAGCGGTGAGAAAGTGCCGTTGGTTGGGACAGAAGAGATCGCATGGAAATAAGCCGGTCTCTTCTGTCTCCAACCTTGGATGCGTACAGTTCTTTTCTTTTTTAAACGCTTCGGTTACAATTAGTGCAAAATAAAAACCTTTCTTTCTTCATTGAACGCATTGAAGGGCCTTTTTAATCAAAAGAATCATAAGAATCGGTATCAAAATACCTAAATGAATGCAGACATTGTATTACTATATTTTTCGGATTATCTAGTCCAAAGAACTTAAACTTTTCCCACCTGAATTACTTTCCAGTGTTCCTCCTCAAAATGAACGTTTGCAAACAGTAAATTTTATTTGATGGTCAGTCCCTCTTTGCAAGTGAATTTAGAAATATTTATAAATAAAAAAGATGTATACGAAAAAAAGATACATATCTATAACATAACTTGCAATGAAGCTAGGTAAATCAAACATCGACACCGACTCACTTAAGACAGGCATACACAGTTGTGAATTGTATATTCTGAAAAACAAAAAACGAAGCTTACACACTTTTCACGTCTCCATAAATTATTCTGGTTAAAACATTATCTTTTCGTTTATTTTTCTAGTATCTAAACATGATTCGTACAACGAACATAGAATATATGCATACAGACAGGGAAACAACAACCCTAAATTTTAAAACTTCTGGGTTCTGTTCGTCAGCAAGGTTTGTATTATAACAAAAAAAAAAAAATTGTTCAAGCCTGTCTGCGATATCTATGCATTGCAATCTTTATCCACATGGATATGTATCTTCTTTCAAATAAAAAAAAAATCTATAGTTCCACTAGTGCCCTAATCTCGAAGCCCATGCATGTCTCACTTTCCATACTGAAACTAAGTCAATATAATCTCAAGATATTTTCTACTTCATCTTTTGGAATTTTTCTCATCATTTCATTTTCATTTCTGCTATTTCTTTCTTTTTCAGTTTTTCAGTTTTATCTTTTTTTTTTCCTTTGCATTTTACCAAGAACGATTGGTTTTCCTTTATACTTCTGTGGCTTTTTTTTTTGTTCTCATCCTCCAGAAATTAGGAGTAAGAAGAATTATAATGAAAACAATGGGAAACTATAAATTTTCTTCAATAGATTTTCTTGAAATGCCACAGAAATGCTCTAAAAATGAGTTCTTTAAAAAAAAACCCAAGAAGTACACAAACGCGAGAGTACATTAAACGGGTGCAATGTGTACACAAAATTTCGGGGGGAGTTCATAAATCACAAACATAAGAAGAGGAGCTGAGTTCTCCCTGTTTTTATTCGGGTTCTCCATGCATGATACTTTATGAGATGATGAAATTTTCAAAAAAAAAAACGGATTGTTATTCTCTTTGCGTTTAGATTTATTCTTATATTCTGATTATCTGCCTTTTGACTTGAGTGTTTGCTTAATTTTTACAGCGAACTTTAGGGGGATGTAAGTGATTCCTTTAGTGATGTGGTTTGATCTTGTGGTTAGGATTGTTTGTTTATGCTTTTTGAGCCTCTAAATTGAAAATATTAGGTTGTTGCACATGAAATGGTCGCCCCTCCAAGCAACCCACATCCTCCACATCCCAAGCAGCCACCCCCAAGAAACAAAAAATTCCCCCGATAACTGGGTACAAATTGAATGTATCCCAGGAGAAAGGATTGAAAGCAACCCTGAAAAACACGAGGGCTGATAGGACCCTCATCTTCGCCGAAACGGTTGAAGATCCCGGTGTGATTTTCGCTCTCATAAGAGAGAAAGGGCTGCGCGCCACCTCCAGCACCCCACCGACCTTGAGGACTAAGTCGTTGATCATTCGTGGTCTCCGCAGGGAGACAGAGGCCAGTTCGCTCCGAGCTTCTTCTATCCACTTTCATGTATACCTGTGGGGCCCTCCAATTTAACCTTTCTAGAAACCACTTAGATCGCACTCTTGACCTTGTCCTCTCTAACCTTCCTGTACGTTATCTTTCCCAATCCCTTCATGCTCCGTCTTACGTTGCTCCTGACGCCCATTATCCTGCTCTCGAGTTCGATGTTCAGATATCCCGACTCCACTCTCCTGTCGCTCGCAAGCCTACCAAGTTCAACTTTCGTAAGGCGAACTTCGAAGGTCCGAACTCAGCCCTAACGTCAATCAACTGGGTCCCCCTGCTCTCTCCATTTACATGTGACCAAGCACTCAACACTTTCTATACCATTTTATCTGATCTTCTTCCTTATTACGTTCCCTCCTCTCCTAAGTGCTTACGCTCTTACCCCGTCTGGTTCACCACTGAAATTCACAAAAAACTACGTCAAAAACAGACTGCGAGAAAGAAGTTCCTGTCTTCTAGAAACGTTGCTGACTTAGTTTTTTTTCAAATCCCTTCGTTCCTCGGTCAAATCTTTAATAAGTAAGTCCAGACACGAATATTTGTCCAGCGCGGAAATCTGAAACCTTTCTGGTCCCCCCTCTTTCTGGTTATCCCCTCCGTCCATTAAATTCTCTGGCTTCTCAGCTAACCCCCCAACGATCTTGTGATTTACTCTGCCACTACTTTTCGTCAGTCTATGTTCCTCCTCCTTCCTTCGAATCCCTCCCGATAGTAGATGTAGGCTGCCCCGCATTGCCTACCATTCCCCTTCTTACTCCTATCCTTGTCGAATACCTCATTTGCGAACTTGATGCCAAGGTCGGACCTGGCTTCGATGGTCTTCCAAACCTCTTTTTGATCAAAATTGGTAAATCCATTCCCTTCACACCTGTCTCTTATTTTCAACAAAAGCCTTGAAGAGAATCATTTTCCCAGCTTGTGGAAAGAGGCTCTCATTATCCCCATTCACAAAAGTGGCGATCGTTCGCTTGCCGAGAATTACCGTCCCATTTCCCTCCTCCCTCCTCCTGTTCCAAAATCCTGGAAAGATATGTCAGCAACTGGTTGTCCGGTCACTTTGACCAACACATAGTGAAAGAACAACACGGCTTCGTTAAACGTAGGTCCACTGCCTCCAACCTGCTTGACTTTACCAACTTTGTCGCCAAATGTCTAAATTCACAGCAAGAAGTGCATAACATTTACACTGACTTCGCGAAAGCCTTCGGCACTGTAAATCACAAGATACTTCTATCCAAACTCTCGTCCCTAAACGTTCCCATACCACTTGTTTTATGGCTTGCCTCTTACCTTTCCAACCGATCCTGCCGCGTCTCTTTTGACGGCTGTACTTCCCGCTCCTTCTCCCCCTCTTCTGGCATCCCACAGGGGTCTATTCTGGGTCCTTTGCTATTTTTACTTCCTTCCTTCTTCCCCTCCTTACTTGTCCCTGTTTGCTCTATGCAGACGACCTTAAGCTGTTTTCCGCTATATCGTCGCCTATGGACTGTGTTTCCCTTCAGAATAACCTGGACACTCTGGTTCGTTGGTGCTCGACTAATGGTTTAGCGCTAAACGTCAGAAAGTGTCACTCTATGTGCTACTCCCTAAAATCCTCACCCACTTCTTTCTCCTACTCGCTTAACGGACATTCGTTATCCTGCTTAAATTCCACTCAAGACCTCGGAGTCACTTTCGACAATAAGCTCCGCTTTGACACCCATTGCCTCGATGTCATCAATCGAGCAGCAAAATTGTCAGGCTTTATTCTTCGCTCCTCCTCTGATTTTGACTCCATCCAACCCTCCTTAGCTCTCTTCAATTCCCTTGTGAGGAATACCCTCGAGTATTGCTCCGTGATCTGGTCACCCACTCGTAACTGTGATTGTCTTGCCCTTGAAAATGTGCAACGTAAATTCACCCGTTCCCTCTTCTTTAAGAAAAGCTTCTCTCGTGTGGATTACCCCTCTCGTCTCCGCTTTCTAAACCTTCCCTTCATACAACAGCGTAGATCCTATCTGGATCTATGCGCATTCTTTAAATTTTCCTCGGGCCTGATGGACTGCTCCGCCGCTGACGAGATCACCTGCCGAAATTAATGTTCCTCAATTCTTGAGGATATTAAAAGAGAAAGAGTTAAAAGCAACCCTAAAAAATACGAGGGCCGATAGGACTCTCATTTTTGCTCAAAGTCTTGAGGATCATGCAGCGATCTTCAACCTTATTAAGGAAAAGGGACTGCATGCCAAGACCAGTACCCCTCCGGCTTTAAGGACTCAGTCCTAGGTCATCCGTGGTCTTCATAGAGAGACTGATCCGGCTGACATAATGCGCGAACTCAACGAAGAGTACCCGCACCTAAAGTTGAAAAGTGTTCCAAATCTAGTCACGCGAGCCGACAAACTGGCCCACAGCCTGAACCCGGCGCTTCCATTGAAGTCGCAATCGGGGCTGTTCATGGCTACTTTCGAACCAGAACAAGATCTAAACGAAGCATTTAAGGTGAAATATATCCTTCACCAGAAAATTTCGCTGGAGAAAGTCAAGCCGATTCAAGAAGTGCAGTGCTACAACTGCCAAAACTGCGGGCATATAGCCATCCCCCATGCGAGGGGAATGCTCAAATCCCACCGCAGACAAACCAATTTGCTGCAATTGCGGCCAGTCCGGACACCCCGCCAACTACCGCGGATGCCCGGCATACAAGGACATGGTTGCCAGAAGGGAAGCTGGCAGGGCGAAAAAAAATGCCGAGACCATGAAAGCCAAACAGGCGGTGACTCAGATGTCACAAAGCTTCGCCAAACCGGGCTTTTCTTACGCTCAAGCAGCTAGGAATACTCTCCCTAAAGCTGCAGCCCCCCAAACTCCTCTTACCCAAACAACTAGGAACACTATCCCTAGAACTACAGCCCCTTAAGTCCCCAAGGCAACAAATTGGCCTTCCAAAACTTGGTCGAAACTCTCGCTTAGGCCCAAACGAATGAACAGCGACAATTAGCCGCTATCCAACTTTTGATGAGTTTATGGAGTTAAAAGTCGTCACATTTAACTCCGCGTCCTTGGTCTCACACGCTCAACGTGCCACCGCACAAGAGTTGGTCGATTCCCTGAAAGCAGACTTCTTCTGCGTTTCAGAGACACATTTAAAAAGCAGGCACAACGTTAATTTTACCGGACGACACCAACAGCGGTTCCGCCCTTTTAGTCAGAAAAGACTATGCATTTGAGAAAGTCTCCATCAAAAACCTGCAGACCTGTTCCGCGGCAGCGGCCTTAGTTAAAACTAACGACAATAGACGCATCTTAATAGCTGCAGTCTACATAAAATGTAACTCTCCCTCTGAACAACTGGACCAAACCTTACAAATCTTGAGCGATCTCCAGTCTAAATCTAAATACCTAATTTTTGGTGGGGATTTTAACTCACGGCACACTTCCTGGGGCGATTTGGCAAAAAACCAAAATGGGGTTGCCCTCAAAAAATGGATCCATAATCAAAGTCCATTAAGCCAGCTTGAGATGATCTTGCCAGACACACCCACAAGACCTGCAAGTCAGTCAATACTTGACTATTTTCTAATGTCCGCAGACGCCACTCTCACACAAACTTTACCAGGGATGTCCGATCACTTCGCAGTTGAACTTATACTTTCGCTAAACTCTCAACTGCAAAAGCGAGTACCCACCTTTTTGAGCTTATCACAGCTCGCAGCCATCACTAAAAGCCTTAACGGCAAAAAATCAACTAGACCAGATGACATAGCAAATATTGTCATCAAAAACCTCCCTAGGGCATCAATGAAGTTCCTTCTTGCAGTCTTCAACAACTGCCCACTACTTGGAAAGTAGCAAAGATAATCGCCATTAAAAAAAAAAGGCGGCTCCCACGAACCACAAAACTTCAGGCCCGTCTCTCTCCTCTCCAACTTGGGCAAGCTCTTCGAAAAAGTATGGACAGTGGGATTAGTCCAACATTGCGATCGGAAAAACATTATTCCGAACCATCAATTCGGGTTCCGGACAAAGCACGGGACCCAACACGCACTAAGCTACCTTCACGATTCAGTGAGTAGCAGACTTAACGACCTCGACCTCGAAAACCTTCGAAGATAGGCATTTTTACGTCACCGTGAGAAATGATTATTCCGATCTCCTACCGGTCACTTCTGGAGTACCGCAGGGATCCATTTCAGGACCTACAATCTACAACATTTTCACAGCCGACGCTCCAATCCCAGAGAGCGGCACAGAACTACTACAGTTCGCTGACGACACGCTTATCTTCTCGTCGAGCCTCCGACCCGGTAAGGCAGCTAATGCTATAGAGAAATACCTAACAGATCTCTGCAAGTACTACCAGACCTGGGGGATAAAAATCAACACAGGTTATACTCTTCGGGGAAAATCCAGATACTTGGGATCTAGATCTATCCACAGAAAAGCTAAACGCTTAAAGCTACGCATCGGGAATACCGTAGTAAACAGTTCACAACAAATGAAATACCTGGCAATGCTATTTCATGAACACCTACGATTCGACCCCCACCTTAATCTTGCTCACAGCAGAGCACGCAGTGCACTAAGTAAAATCTACTCTATTCTTCGTAAAAGAGTAGGACTTTGCACTAAATCTAAACTGACCCTATACAAAGTCCTCATAAGACTGATTCTTTGCTACGGAGCCCCTACATGGATCTCTTGCTCGACCAAAGCTATGAAGAAGTGCGAGTCCTTCGAGTGCAAAATTTTGAGACGTCAGCTTGTCGTACAATTGGAAAACCAAGAAGTGCGGCCGCAACGCCAAAGTGTACAGGCGAGCAAAAGTTAAACCTCTTCGAGAATTCGCTCTCAACCTGTTAGAAAGATTCTTCGAAAGAACGGAGAATCACCCCAATCCACTCATGAAGCAACTTTATCTGGAGGGTAACTCCACCCCATTGGACAGATTCTTAAGGCCTTGCCAAATTGTGAGCTCTGCATTAAAACCCGCCATTTTTTAAAAAAAGGGAGACAGATCCCGCAGACATATTGAGGGAGCTCAACGAGACGTATCCGCAATTCAAATTGAAAAGCTTTGGCAATCTAGTAACGCGAGCAGACAAGCTTCTGCATAGTCAACGCTCTCGATGAAGTCGCAATCGGGACTTTTTATTGCTACATTCGAGCCCTCCCAAGAGCTCAGTCAAGTATGTAAAGTAAAATAGATACTTCACCAAAAGATTTCACTTGACCAAGTCAAGCCAATCCAAGAATTGCAGTCCTACAACTGTCAAAATTTCGGGCATATCGCCATCAACTGTTCTATTGTGCACAGGTGCGTGAAGTGCCCAAAAAAAACATATCCGCGGGGATATGGGCAGAGACGCCAGACCGGACATCCCGCCAACTACCGCGGATGCCCGGCATACAAAGAGATGGTTGCCAGAAGGGAAGCTGGCAGGGCAAAGAAAAACGCGGAAACGGCAAGAAAGAAGCAAACGGTGACACAGATGTCACAAAGCTTGTCTCGGCCAGGCGTATCGTACGCCCAAGCAACTAGGAATACTAGTTTCAGCAAGGAGGAAATGGACCTCCTAAACAAGGGTTGGAACTACGCTGTAAAAACGGACCTGCCAGTTGAGCAGGATGTAGTTGATGTGAAAGGAGCTATAAAGTTCATGGGCAATGAAGCAAAGGAGGAAATCCGGCATGAAATGTCAAAAGCCATGGCTCACCAAAACAGTATTCGGAAGTCTGCTAACCAGCGAGAAATCAAGATCGTACGAGAACTGAGCCGGTATACTACTTAAAAGTGGATAAAGGTAACATGATCATAAGCAACATTACGATAACCTTGTAATGGAAAAGCTGACTGGAGGAAACTACTTCGAACTAAGGAACGACCCGCTACCAGGATGCATAAAAAGAGTAGAGAAGGCCCTCAAAGAATGCTCTCTAGTGGTTGGTAACCCAGCCAGGCTGCGGATGCCAAACCCTCTCGTTACCTAGAATTAGATGCCAACCAAAAATACATAAACCAGGCAATGAGATGAGGGAGATCATTGCAGATTCTAACTCCCCTACGTACAACATTGCAAAATGGTTGGTCGAGGAATGCCAAAAATTGGGATCCATTAACAGAAACCAATCCGTCAAAAACTCGAAAGAATTGATTGATAGATTGAGTGCAGTAGGGGGTTTGGCGGATAATGAACGACTAGTGTCATTTGACGTCAAAGCTCTATTCCCAAGCACACCTGTTAAAGAAGCCATAACAAAATTTGAAGAGTGGCTACTACGTTTTGGTTCGACACCAGAATGGAGGAAAAAGCCTAAACAATATGCGAGGTTGGCTTCCCTTCAATTTTCAAATATTTCAAAACGACCTCAGGTGTAGCGATGGGCAATCCCCTCTCCCCACTCCTAAGTGAAATCTTCATGGCATCACTAGAGGAAAAAATGGAGCAGGATGGATTATTGCCAAATAAATGGTTCAGGTACGTGGACGACATTTTGGCAGTGATCCAGGACACAAATATCCAAAATATGCTGGATAAAATCAACACGCTGCACACCAAAATAACCTTCACTCACGAGATTGAAGTTAACAACCAATTGGCTTTCCTAGATTTACTAATCAAACGTCAAAACGGACAATTTACTTTTTCTATTTTCAGGAAACCGACCAGCACTCAACGTACAATCCCGGTCAGTTCGTTCCACAGCTACCAGCACAAAATGGCTGCTTATGGCACTATAATCCACCGTCTCCTAACAATTCCTCTCACAGAGGAAGATTACCGGAGCGAAAAACTCTACATCATGGACGCGGCTATGAAGAACGGGTACCCCAGCGTCACCATAGACACAATGATTAAGATACACACCCGAAGGTTAGAACGTAGTAATTACCCTCAACTGCTCAAAAAAGATCAAGTGTCAAATCTGTCCAAACACATGCAAAGGACATTGAAAAGGTTTGACATACAGCTGGTAGGATCAAGCCGTATCTACCAGCTAAAATCTCAGCTGGCGGGGGTAAAAGATCGAAAAACGGTAGAGGAGATGAGCGGCATTTATAAAATCGCCTGCTCAGATTGTCCAACAAAAAGATTGGCAACCACCAGACGAGGCAGACCCTGCCTAAGATGGAGCGATGACGTAGGCCAGGACGTCAGACAGCTTTTAGGGATATCGAATTGGTGGAGCTCGGCGCAAAACTGGGATGTCTGGAGTTCCTTATTAACAGTCAACGGAAAAGGTACTCACCTGTCTTAAAAAAATGTTATACCAATGGAAAAATCAAAACAGCAACTACTCAGGTGTCACCCAGGCTCCTGTCACCGTGATTAGTCAGCTTCCACCAATAGATTTAACACTTATACTAAGCACAATCTATTCACTCTCCAAAGATTCTATAGAGAATAGAATAGAGTATCTGAAACAACTAAAATTGCCACTGAACCCTCTTGCTCACATTTGCTTCATTAGAGTCAAATGTCAGGATACGCGCCTGTTTCCTCCAGGACTTGTGACCTGATTTATGGTCTCCTGAAGTGTAATCTTTGTCTAAAGTTTCAATAGCCTCAACGCCAATAAAAAAGAAATAATAATGAAAAAAAAAGATATTCATCTTCACATGCAGTGAGTGTCCTTTTAAGGATACACATTTGTGAGGACAATTTACCATTTGCACTTCTTGACATCCTTTTCTTATCCATGGATATTAAGGATGTAATTTACTTATGTATGTGTCTAAGCGTATGGAACACTGTAATATGAATTTTGAACCGTTGGGTCTGTAATTCAAGAAGATGCAGATTTCTCTCGTCCTTTTTTTTTCCAGGATTACATCAGTGGGATAACAACAAAAAAATGTAAGGATAGAAACTGAAAACGGCTCCAATAGGCATGAATTGTGATTTTCTCTAGATAAAATCAAGTCACTTGTGGGCTGGTTTTCATTTTCAAGATTTTATTTTTATCCTTGATTCCAGGATATGTAAATTGACACGGCTGGCACTTATTAACAGATGACGGGATTTGCGCTAAGTGATGCACGCGAATAGACAAATGGGAATTGAAATGTATCCTTGGTGGATAGTGCCAAACGAAGCGATGTGTTTTAGTGTCCTGCGGAGTTATGTATGCATTAGAATTGATAATATTAAGGATTAAGATAGCCAACGTATCTTACCTGGTCAATATAGGAACAAGGATATGAAATGAACTGAATTGAAAGTGAATATTTTTAGATAGTTTTATGTGAGGTATAAAGCTCCCTCACAGTTATAGTTTTCAAGGAAACCGTGCTTCAGTGGTATTATGTGTTACATTTAATCCTGTGAGATCGAGGGGCTAACGCTTAACCATCTCGGATCACTTCACCAACGTAGTTTTGCAGACCACCAAAAATTTACAATTTTTCAACTGTCAGGATCCTTTTCCTAGCCAATCTGAATGTGCTTTGATGGCACTTCTTTACACCTGTCACTCCCCCTATTAATCAAATCTTTACTCCTCATTGTAGTTCGCATGGAGGAGGATAATCCAGCCCGAAAAGTCTATAAGGGCAATATCTATGGTTGAAAAATAAGGCGAGGCAGACCCTGCCTGAGATGAAGCGATGGCGTAGATCAGTACGCCAGGCAGCTTTTAGGGATATCGAATTGGTGGACCTAGGCGCAAAACCGGGGTCTCTGGAGTTCCTTACTAAGGCAAGCCTACACCGTTAAGTCGGCAATGTGAGCTCAGTTGAGATGGACTCCTGATTAGTACCTGATCCCGGCTCTGAACACAAACTACCCTAAGAAATTGTGCCAACTCACGAGTGACCTTCCTGCTCGCATAGACAATCACGGGGATTATATAAGGCGACTGCACTTCCTAATGGAGATAGCGGCTTTCAACTGGGACCAAAATTAAAATAATAACAACAAACACGTCGAAGCAACCGACCAACAATAGCCGAAATTTTTAGAAGGACAAGCAATACAAAACGCTTACCGCTCCTGACATCTAAAATGGGAGATTCCACTATAAATTCCTTTGCAAGAAGTGTAAAAGTTGCGAGGGTCACCTAGTTGAAAAGTAGAAGGGTCCACTGTACCAACGGTGAAGGCGACTGAAAGTCAAAAAGGGAGTGACACCGTAGAGTTTAAGAGTCCTGGCGACCGAAAAGGAGAGACGTCATCGAATTCGATGTCAAAAAAGTGGCCAGGAGAAAAGATGACAAATTCCAAGCTGCGTGACACCCCTTTTTCCGTCAAAAAAGGTGACAAACACATCAATCAGGCGAAAATGCAAGTCGTCTCACCAGAGAGAATGGATCCCATGAGGCGAGAGCACTATCTCTGACATAACTTTTGCTACGGAGTCTTTAGTGTCAGTGGCCCAATGATGGAAGGTACTAGAAGATGTCACGGTCAATGATCATCAATCATCAATCTTGCTGTGTCACTCCGCCCCCAGATGAAACCTAGGGGGGTTCAGCGACCGAATCCAGAACTGCGAAGCGAACATTTCCTTCAAGTGACAAACGGCTCTTCCCAATGTTTTGCCCTACCAGGTGGAACATCGGGAAAATCGATGTAGCCAGGTTTATCCAAGCTCTCGCAAGAGGGGTAAATCAGGGACAAGACCCAGGCGCAGACAGAAGAAGTGCAACTGAATCGCTAGTTCATTCAACAATGAGCCTTATTACCGCAGCTTATAATGCATCGGCTCACAAAAGGAGAATGCGTCGCAGGAAATTATACGAATTACATCAAACTTCGGCGCACGAGCAACCAAGACGTTGGCGCAGACTATAAGAGTAGAAAAAAGGAACTACGCCACGAAATCAACAGGGAGGCACTGTATTTATTGCAAGGACGCAAGGTGGGAGCGCCATCACCATTACTTTTCAATGGAAGGGTGTCTTGGGTACCCGGACCCCATAATTGCGATCATGCTGAAGAGCGAAGACACGTGAAGCCGAGTGGCACGTTAGACACAAGGCAGGGGGAGATCGATGGGAGAGTTGCCAGGATAGCTGAGGCTCCCTGAATTCACGGGGTTTTGGTCCTATACTGAATAGGCCTGGCCTGAGGTAAGGTGTCAAACGGTTGCGGGTCAGAACCCTAGACACTCCAGGAGGATGTTTTAGTTGGTTGCCTTTCTGACACAGGAGTCCAGTACTTCTTGCGTAAATACATTTAACCTCCCTACCACCAATCTCCCCACCCCCTCCCCCTTAAGAAACTCGTCTTTATAGGCTTGTATACCTAAGAAATGCACTGAGGCACGCTCTCTTCGAAAACGTATTCGGGCAGCTTTCTTTCAGTTGCAGGGGGAAATGCAGTTGCTAGTGAAGGTTAATCGCTTATCCATCGTATTCTCTATTTACTTAAGAGTATGTAATGGTACGAGTGGTTATAGGAGATCAGGTCGATCATCCTGAGTGGCCGATAACGACCTAGAGGGCAGAGCTATCCCAAAAATCTAAACAAATTGGCTAAATTGACCGTGAAGGTCCGCCCACAAAAATTGAAGCTCCATCAAAGTGCTCGGTCGACACGTTCTTGCAGGCTCGGGAATGTGGGTGGTATCAGCGATTTGTGCCAAATTACGCTTCGCTGATTGCACCGTTGACAGACATGCTTCAGAAGAAGCGTCAGTGTTGCTAGTCTGAGGAAGCTATCTCGGCCTTCGACGCTCTGAAAACGAGTCTGTCCTCGGCTCCAGTTCTGCACAGCCCCGACTTCTCCAAGCCTTTCGCCATACATTGTGACGCAAGTCAACATGGTATAGGAGCGGTGCTGATGCAGAAGACAGACAGAAATTCCTATAGCGTATATGCCGAAGAAGCTTACACAGCCTCAGCGAAACTACACTGTCACTGAGCAGGAATGTCTTGCAGCGGTGGAGGCAGTGCGCAAATTCCGATGTTGAAGGTACCATCTTCGAAGTGGTAACTGACCACGCTGCGCTCAAATGGCTGATGAACCAGCCCAACCTTCACGGGAGACTGGCCAGATGGGCATTGAAGCTTCAAGGATTCTCGTTCATCATTAAACACAGAAAGGGATCACAACATCTGGTTCCGGATTCTCTATTTCGAATGTATTCACCAGCGGAGGTGGATGCTTTGGAGAGAAGTGGGAACAACGCAGACTCACCACATTTTCGGTCTGCGAACTATTTGCAACTAATAGAGCGTGTTAGGGAGAATTCCAACAAACTCCCTGATCTGCAGGTGTGCGATGGATTGGTATACAAGCGAACCAATCATGCTTCAGGAGATGAGCTACAGGAACAACAGGCTTGGAAGCTTTGGATTCCGAAGGAGCTGACGATGGAGGTGATCACCCGTGCCCATGATCATCCTTTGAGTGCACATGGGGGGGTTGGCAAAACCATGGGTAGACTGCGGTTGTGGTTTTATTGGCCTAAAATGGTTTCTCAGGTCAAGGACTATATCCGCAATTGTGAAACGTGCAAGACGTCAAAAGCTCCCAACCATCATCATGTCATCTCCGATCGGGTATTTCAACGTTTGTATATCGATTTGATCGGCCCATACCCCAGATTTCGCGCCGGAAATATCGGAGCAATAGTCGTTCTCGATTCTCTCCCAAATTTTTCATTCGTGGAGCCGATTAAACGGTTTACTGCAAACGTGCTGACTGAATACTTGGAGAAGAGAATCTTTCATGTGAGTCGATCACGTCTGATAATGGGGTACAGTTCAAATCCGTGCTTTCAACGATCTTCTGAACCAGTTTGGCATTCAACACATTTACACTGCTTTATACTCTTCGCAGGCAAACGCCTCGGAGCGAGTAAATCGCTCACCGTTGGCTGCTATACGCGCTTATATCGGTCCTGATCAATGAGATTGGGATAACAAGCTGTCATCCATCAACTGTGCCTTGCGTTCAGCAAAACATGTCTCGATAGGGACTTCACCCTATCACGTCGTTTTTGGGCAAAGCATGGTCACCCATGGGAGTACCTACGCCCTTTTACGACGCCTGAATGCCTTGCCTGATGCGACCTTGGAGGTCTATTCTCAGGATAAACTTGCTATTCTGAGAGCAGAGGTTCAGGGGCGAATCCTCCAAGCAAGAGAGACACAGGAAAGGGGTTACAACCTGCGATCCCGAGCTCGTGAATTTCAGGTCGGAGATGTCGTGTATAAGCGGCTCTTCAACTTAAGCAGTGCTGCAAAGCGGTACAATGCCAAATTGGATCGGAAGTTCGTGAAGGCGAAGGTCATCGGCCGAGTCGGAACGGTTCAATACGAACTGGAGGACATGGAGGGTCGTAACCTGGGCATAGCTCACGCGAAGGACCTCAAGGCTTAATGTGGGTTTGGATCTCGGGCTGCCTTTCCTCGTAAGCACGCCAACATTCAGCCGCTATCGGCAGTGATGCCCTCACTGGTTTTCAGCTGTCTTTCCTCGAGGGGGTCTCGAAAACCCAGCTGCCCTGTAGTGACCGCGGCTGCGCGATGGGAGCGGAATCAATGCATTTAATAGTGTGCAATTGCCTTAATGTTCGCCGCAGATTGCACATTATTGAATGCATTCGGGCGAATTGATCTTGACAAGAGGCGAATGATTCGCCGCATCCACAGGCGCATGCGCATGTTGCCGCAACATTGCCTAGCGAGTGAGAGAGGCGACGTAGCGGGAAGTGAAGCGGTGCGCGGAAAAAAAGAACGGAGAGTTGGGTTTTCTTGTGGAAGCGAGTGCTGAGGCGGTGCGGAGTGGAGAAAAGCAGAAGGTGCTGGAGTGGTGCAGAAAAAAAGAAGAAGGTGCTGGAGCGGTGCAGAAAAAAAGGGAGAAGGTGTTGAAGCGGTGTGCCAGGAGAGAAAAAAAAGGAGGCGAAGCGGCCCAGACGGGAGGGAAGAAAAAAAGAAAAAGTGACAGTTGGAAGGAAAATAGAGGAATCCGACCCAGAAGACTGACGCCGCATCGTGGTAAACCATCATTCGAATGTATTTCGAAGGAATTATTCTGAATAAATTCAGGCAGACGAAGGTGGAGTGCTTTGCTTTGTGTGACGGGATTGATTGTGATTTCCAAACGTTGTGGTGAAATTCCGGAAAAATTTTCGTTAATAGAGAAGGACAGATTTTGAACAGCTAAGAAACGTGCGGATTCTAGCATAATATATTGATCGTTTCTGTAAGAATTTACGCAATACGCAAGAACGTGTCGACCGAGCACTTTGATGGAGCTTCAATCTTTGTGGGCGAACCTTCACGGTCAATTTAGCCAATTTGTTTAGATTTCTGGGATAGCTCTGCCCTCTAGGTCGTTGTCGGCCACTTAGGATGATCGACCTAACCTCCTATTTCCACTCTTATCATTACAAGCAGGCGTCCTTCAGCTCAGCATCAGATTCATCAGATGGAATGCTCAGTTTAAATTAAAGAAATATTTATATTTTTTTCAGGAAAAGATTAATATAAATAAGAATGGGATAAAGTCACATAAATCATATTATGCATAATATAGTCCCTCAAAAATTGGAGAACCTTATTCCCACGATTGCAAATCATCATTAAATGACTTGAAAAAAACACATTTGTCTTTATAAATTTTTCATTTTTCTCCTTCATTTAAATCACAAATGACGCATAAATAAACTTCATCAAACCAAATTATATAAATCTAGGAAAATTGACCCACAAAAAACTAGAAACAGATCCGTCTAGAAGACAATGGGCGCCAATCTACAAAAATCAAGGAAAATATATGCAACAAACAACAGTTTCCTAGAACAATGAAATATGAGTAACGAAAATAAAAATGAAATTTATCTTCAATCTTTTATGAGGCGCGACTGATTTGAATTTGTGTTTTGATCAAATGTCAAACATTTTGTTGATTTCATGGGCCTTGGTTTTGGGCCTTTAATTTTTCTTTAAAAAGAAAAGATCAGGATTCCTGCGGTCAGTTAAAAATGTGTAAAACAAAACCTTATTAAAAAGGTGGCAACTGTGAACGTTGGCGCATATGCAGTAAGTTACACCATTCTATGTCGGATTTAAGGGAGCTTCCCCATACGTGCAAAAGGGGGGGTCAACATTTTTTTTTTCCACCAAATATAGTCATGTGGGGTAGCAAATTAAAGGTCCCGGTTAGTACTTTCTGAGGTCGGTGTTACTTTTGATTCGATTTTCGATTTTTTTTTTGGTGCATCTTCTTTGAAAGGAAAGTTATAATTACCAAGTCCCCGAGTGTTCTTTCGGAAGTTAGGATCGCACCGCGGTCTTTCTCGGTTGCACAACATTCCAAGGAGTCGATTGGGCGCTCCGCTTGAATCCTAACTTACAAAGCATACAAAGACATCCTTGCTTCCATGATGCTAAAATGTCTGTCATGCATCTAACGTTACAGTTTCAGCAAATGCGCAGTCTCGATCAGCGCCACGTTCAAACTTCCCAAGAGAAAGACTTGGAAAGTCGAAGTATGTCAACATCCAGCGATCCGATAGCAATCGAAAAGCCAATAATAAGGTCAGTATTGCAAAAGATGCAGATAGTCCCCAGTATTTATTTGCGTTTTGGGTTCTTTACCCAGACTGGCAGAGATCACCCGAAAAAAAGTACAGACAGATAGATAGGTACATCCTAGTCACCTAGAAACGCTTGAAGAGTCCTACGTCTAAGAAGGAAAAAAGTGCAGTGAAAATTGACAAAACATTCCGGCCAGCATGCACTTACAGAATCGATTCAACATCCTTCGCAATGAAGACAATGAACATTCTGCTGAGAATGAAAATAGTGGACATTCTGCTGAAAATACAAAATTACCCAGGGCCCCCTACATATTCCACCTTAAAAGTAGGAAAGGGCTAGTAGTAGTAATTGAAGGCATTGAACCTGAAGTTGACCCTACTGAAATCTCTGAAGCTCTCTCAGAAGGCGGCTTTAAGATTAAATCGGTATATAACATTAAGAACCGATTCAGAGTGCACACAGTCTCTATTTAAGGTGGAGCTGGAGCCAGAATTTAAGAAATTCAGCAAAGATGAAACACATACCATTCATAACTTGCCGAACCTTGAGGAACCGATGAAACGAAAAGCGCCTATACAATGCCCTAATTGCCAAGAGTTCGGACACGCCAAATTATATTGTACACTTCCAAGTGTATGCGTCATAGGCGGCAACCTTCTCCTCCTCCTAAGGACAAGGAAGATCCCCCTGCCAAAAATGTGGTAACTGCGGGAACAATCATACAGCGAATTACAGGGGATGTCCGGTGTAACTTGAAATGAGACCCTTAAAGACCCTTAAAAGGCGATCCAAATTCAAACACTGTTTTCTACGCTCCGAACAGAATTGTGCCTATTAAAACCCAGTCGAGTTTGTCTTACACTGATGCAGTGAAATTCAACAGTCCCGAATCAACACAGCGGTTCGAAGCATGAACCTATTTACGGCATCAACGCAAAGCATGGCTGAAAAACTAATACGAAACCAGGCGCTGATTCTCCAAATCCGATTTATTTCAAATTTTCCAAAGTCTTAAGGTTCTCGCAAGACTCCATTGATCCCAAAAAGACTCCTTGTTTCGACCTTATTATGGGCAAACTGATCCAAGAGCTGCACTCACCCAACTGAAACACATATTTAATGGTGTCTTACGCCTTGGCTACTTTCCGAAATACGAACAAGGCTGCAACTATAGTTTCGGCGCTAAATAGGCGAATGGCAAACATTGGGGGTCCTACGTCTAGCAGGCGACGTCTCCTGATGAGTTCAACGCAGTCGAACCTGCTCTACGATGCAGAGGTATGGGCTGACGTTCTTAGCAAAGAGGTATATCGTAAACGTCTCCTGCAGGTACAGAGACGGGGAGCTTTGCGGGTGGCGTCTGCGTACTGCACTGTCTCTGAACCGGTCGTGATGGTGATTGCGGAAGAGATCCTAGTTACCCTTCTTGCTAAGGAGCGTCAAGCCATATACAACCACAAGAGAGATGAGCCAAGGGAGGTTGTTGCTCGTGAAAAACGACAACGCACTCTAAACGACTGGCAGCTCTCTTGGCAAAAAGAAACCAAACGCGCATCTCATCGGCAACTTAGGCGCGTGGCTGAACCTGAAGCATGGTGTGACTGACCATTTCCTTACACAATTTTTAAGTGGGGATGAAGATTTTCAGCTTTACCTGCACAAGATTGGAAAGGCGCGATCTTGGGATGATGTGTTTTGCAATGGAGTTGTGGACGATGCACATCACACTTTTTTATCTTGTGGAAGGTGGATGGGGTTTGCCAGCAGCTCTATTTAGACACAACATTGTCGAAGAGATGCTGAGGAGTGCTGACAGGTGGAACCGTGTTGCCAATTACGTTCGGGTCTTTGTCGTTTCTAAGAAGGTAAAGTTCGAACGGTGGAAGAGCCGGATGGCAGGGGGTTCCTTGAACAGATAGTTTCCTTCCTCGTGTCCCCTCCCGTTGGTGAAAGGAATTCCCTGGTTTGAAGGCTCCGCAAAGCGGGAGAGTTCGGGGACTAACCCGAAGTAAGTACGCTAGTCACGTCCTATGGACCGATAAGTCTGCTTCCCTCACTATTGGAGTAATTCGAGAAGCTTCTACTATCCAAGCCACAACAAAACTTGGACGAAAAAGACAGAAAAAGAGGTTATTCCTTCTCACCAATTCGGATTCATAAGAAAACATGGAACTGTTAAACAAGTTCATCGACTAGCCTCCGAGATAAGCTGTGTTTGGAAGGTAGGAAGTACTGTTCGGCCGTAAGGCCTGCCGTGAAGGTCTCACCTACAAAATTAAGGAAACGCTACTTACAAATGCCCATAAAATTCTCAAGTCGCATCTCACTGGCAGGAGATTTCTTATTAAACTTTCAAATCACGTGAATGTAACATCAAGGCGGGAGTACCTCAAGGTAGTGTCCTTGGACCTCTGCTTTATTTTATATATACTTTTACCTTCGATAACGATACAGTGACACTCTGCACAAATTCAAAACCTAGTGTTGCATCTCGTAACCTCGAAAATCACATATTGAACAATGGTTGGCCCGCTGGAGAATAAAAGTAAATGTAGTCATGTCATACATGCTTGGACATTCAATATCGAAATCCTTCAAAGAATGCGGTCTAAAATATTGAGAACAATTACTTCCATATCGGGATACATCAGAAACTATAATATCTACCCTGACTTAGGGATCTTAAAAAAAATAAACGGTGGAATTAATCAGCTAAAGTTAAGTTGATGCCAAAAAACTCCTAAGATCGTGACTGATGTTATAAGAGCAGGGAGGCAGAGTCTAGCCGGCCCGGATCTTCAAAACCAGTCCGTAGCATCCACAAAGGAAAGCGGCTCTCCCACCCTGCAGCTCTCTGAGGTCTCAAAAGAATGGTTTACCTATTGTCCGTAGTCTGACTCTAGCTAGAGCTGGACAATCGCAGAGGAAGTGCCTAAGAGGTCCCCCTCAAAACCTCCAAGTTACCAAGAGTAGAAACCCACCTGGCCAATCCGTCAGCTAGCTCATTTCCCTCTTTATTTTTGTGTCTGGGAACCCAGAGGAGGGTGAGCTTGAGACTTGAGTGGCTTGAGTGACACCCAGACTATTCAGCACGTTTATGCACTACCCCACCTGCCTGGAAGATGGTGTCGCTGAGTACAAGGCCTTGATGGCTGCTTAGCTGCCGGTCAGAATGGCTATGTTACGCTTGGGGCTCGTATCATGCTCCAGCCATCGACAGACTTCCAGTATCACCTGGGAGACCATACGACTCGGGTACACCGTGTGTATTCGAGAAAACACCCGCGCTGAGTCCACAGACCATCTCTGATCCATCGGTAACGAATACTGTGCCATAACCTTGCAACACGCCGCCGATAGCACCTACACACCCGGTCCTTTGAACCCTATTAAGGTTCATTCTATTGATTTCTTTGCTCAAAGTCTGCCATCATACAATAGAGCCGTTCGTTAGGATTGGACACATGACAGCGGTGTACATCCGGAGAACCATCCTCGGCCGGAATCCCATTTGCTTTGCAAAGGTTCTCTTGCAGGCATAGAAGACTACACAGGCTTTCTTAACCTTCAGTTGTATGTACAATCTCCAATTTAGTTTTGGATCCAGGATTACACCCAACAACTTTATATTGGAGGAAAGAAGAACAGAGGATACGGCCACAAGCATACTTGGCCCCAGCCGCAAAAGGAGTCGGAACGGCTGGTTTGACGATGAATGTAAGCTAGCAACGGAACGGAAGAATGCCGCATACCGAGTAATGTTGCATTCTCAGAGAACGCGGTCACGCGCAGAGACTTATCACGAACTCCGTCGAGCGGAGAAGCGACTTTACAGACGGAAAAAGGAAGCCTGGGAGAACCAACAAGTCTGTGAACTAGAAAAGTACAGGGAGCAACTGCACCAGGCGCGGAAGTTTTACCAACAAGTCAGCAGGATGAAGCCTTATACACCTCGATGCTCATCCTGCCGAGACAAAGAGGGAAATCTGATTTCCGACAGAATGGGCACATTAGAGCGATGGGTTGAGCACTTTGATGAGCTACTGAACAACCAGAACATCGGCGAGTTGGAGGTCCCACCAACTGATGACGACGGACAAATACTGCCACCGCCAAGTTTAGGAGAAACAGCCCGTGCAATTCATCGGCTAAAAAATCATAAGTCGCCAGGAGCCGATGGAATTACAGCCGAATTGGTTAAATATGGAGGCGACCAGTTACACCAAGTGGTTCATCAACTTGTGCTCAAGGTATGGGACAGCAAATCAATGCCTGACGATTGGCAACGAGGCATTATCTGTCTCATATATAAAAAGGGAGATATCACACAGTGCAGCCATTATAGAGGTATCACGTTGCTGAGTACCATCTATAAGATATTCTCACTATCTTGCTAGGCCGGATAGCCCCATACGCTCAGAACATCATTGGCCCATACCAAAGAGGCTTCACTCCAGGCAAATCAGCAACAGATCAGATTTTCTCTCTGCGGCAAGCGATGGAAGAACTGTTGGAATAAGGACAACAGTTGCACCATCTGTTCATCGACTTTAAAGCCGCCAGGGTAAAACTGTACACGGCCATGAGAGAATTCGGTATCCCGACGAAATTAATAAGATTGACTAGGCTGACCCTGACCAATGTGCGAGGCCAGATAAAAGCAGCAGGATCACTCTCAAGACCATTCAATATCAACAACGGTCTACGACAAGGGGATGCGCTATCATGCGTCCTCTTTAACCTGGCCCTCGAGAAAGTGATCCGTGATGCTGAGGTAAATGCAAGAGGTACGATCCTCTTCAAGTCCACCCAACTACTGGCCTATGCTGACGATATTGAAGAACCACCCGAAACGTGCAAACTGCCTTCACCCAGATCGAGCAGGCGGCCATTGAGGCGAGATCTTGGGCTGCACATCAATGAAGGCAAGACAAAATATATGGTGGCAACGTCAGCACCGAAGACGAATCAACCAACAACATCAAACCGCACTGGTCAAAGAGGAAGAAGAAGGATCGGAGACCGTTGTCGAAAATCACAACCGATAACAGCTACGATGATTAAATCCGCGCACGGTTGTGGTTAGTCAACAGAGCCTATTTCAGTTTACAAAAACTTTTCCGCTCCAAACGTCTCACCATAGGGTCACACTGTACAAGACACTGATCTTGCCAGTCCTCATGTATTCCACGGAGACTCGAGTTCTTAGCCAGAAGAGTTGCGAACTCTTGGCCGTGTTCGAGAGAAGAATCCTCCGAAGAATTTTTGGCCCCCTACATGAGGATGGACGATTCCATAGTCTACATAACGACGAAATCTATGAGCGATACCATGACCGTCAGGTTGTGGATAAAATCCGGCTCAATAGGTTACGGTGGGCGGGTCACTTAATCCGTATGGATGAGGATGATCCAGCCCGGAAAGTCTATAAGGGCAATATCTATGGTAGAAAAAGAAGACGAGACAGACCCTGCCTAAGATGGAGCGATGGCGAAGGTCAGGACGTCACACAGGTTTTAGGGATATCGAATTGGTGGACCTCGGCGCAAAACCGGGATATCTGGAGTTCCTAGACCTAGACCGGATACCGGTTGTTGCGCCGTTGATGATGATGATGATAAAGAATGAAAAACACTATTCGTATCTTAACAATTTACAGGCTATACTTCACATTGCTCAATTGTTTTTAAAAGAACTCCATCTTCATCCCCATTCAGCGATATGATAATAAAAGATTGACAAAATTCTGAATTGGAAATAGAAAAGTCTGAATTTGAAAAAGAAAATTCCGAAATTGACTTGGAAAAGTCTGAAGTTGGTTAACAAATCTCTGAAATTCTGAATTCTTTTGGAAAATTCTGAAAAAGACTTGCAAAAACCTATAGATATGATATAATAAAAAATAGATGAAATGAGAGCTAAAAATTCATTCTAGGCAATCATAAACAATGAAAAACACTATTAGTATCTTAACAATTCGCAGGTTATACCCCATTATTTAAAAATTCCCAAAAATTTCGATAAATCCTGTCCTTAAAACAAGAAAGATACATCAAGACATGTATATGGCCAATCATCTCCTATTACAAACTTCATAATTGTTTTAATTCCTCCAGCTTCCATCACAGGAACTGCGACATGTGGTTTTCCATCCAATTCACTTTCAATCCCCTCCGTTTCTATCTTTCCCGATTCGATGACTTTTGAAAAAAAGATCTCGAATTAACAAAAACCAGTGGAACTCTACGACAAAGTGTAACAACTGGCAACCAACGACCCAGAAATCAAAAAGAAAAAAAAAACAAAACCCTCATTAATTTCCTATGTTTGTGTCTTATGTTTTAGATCTTGTTACAATTTTCTTTTTCTGGGTTTTTTTTTTTATTTTCCTTGATTTTTCCTTTTTAATGTGTGTACATAGACTTTTCTTTTTTTGTTCCACTGGAGTTTTCGCATTTCTTTCATTTTTTGGTGCTGCTGTCCAAGACATAAGACTTTTCATTTTTAATTTTTCATAAATATTTACACAAATGCATCCTGGCCATGTAGGCAATTGATAGCCTACGTGGATGTAAATAAAGTAAAAATTAAGCAAATGAACGGCAAATCATTTTTGAAATTCATCAGCAACTAAAATAAAGATGAAATAAAAGATATTGGACCATGAAATCAAAATATGGATTAGATTATTGGATCTACAACCGGGGGACCGTGGAAATCATGGAATTCCTGTCACTAAAAGGAGTTTTGGGGGGGGGGAGGTGGAATTGTTAGTTCAAAGAGCCACCTGCCATTCGATCCAACACCGGTCGAGCTGTATCCTTTTCGCAACAAGAACCTCAATATAATGTGGAAAACGGATCCATCTGTCAGCGTTTCTCATCCTCTTTCTGACAACCCTTCTCCTGCATCTTTGTAAAGGAGCCGATGAGTCCCATTCCAACTTCCATAAGAAAATATAATCGGCGCGGTCCATCAGTCATGGAATCGTATGGTCTCAAGTGCGTAGAAAGATTCTCTCACTGGCCCAAGGTGATCCCGATGTCAGACTAAGAAGCTGACACCGTTGCTCTGGCATTCTATTATGGCTGAGTACATCGTTTCGGCACGCCTCTTCGCATGACAACTGATCAAGGAAGACACTTCCGACACTCCGAGCTCAGTCAGCATCTTCAGCGGGTCAGGCCGCCTACCAAGTGACGGCATGATGAATATAAAAAGTTCATCTTCAAGGACCTTGTCTCTACAAAACCTGTCTTCGTAAGACATGACCCCGTCAGAGGAACAATGCAAATGCTGGTCCTTTCCCGACCATCAGCGGCTCAGAGAAGACTTCTGTGGTCAACATTCAGGGCAGGCAGGTAAGGATCTCTATCAACCGCTGATAAACAACGAGTCATTCTCAGCAGCCAGCTTTGAAGGACGACCAACAGTCAATAAGACATTCGAGAAGATCTGCGAGATGTATGTGTTTTACCGATTGGTAGCAAGCCGATTTCGCGTGATTTATGTCCTTTCACCCGCCAATATAAATTTTAATCGTGACTTCATCACTGGCAGGGGATACTGTGGCGACTACTACAGCACGATTCCGCTCCTCGTCCAGCAATCTTATCACCCTCGGCACGTATTTCGAGTGGAATGTGGCTCACGCTTCTTCTACTACAGACAGCAAACAGGGACGGTTACTGAGAACCGCCCCAAATATCAATGTATTTGTAAGTGCCCTTTGAGATCTCAAGATTGATAAGCTTCAAGGAAGTCAATCCTCTGATAGCAAAAGGAGCGACATGCAAGCGAAAGGTAGTCTATTTCAAAACTGATATTAGAATCCCTTTTTTTGCGTTTAGAAAACACCTCCTTTGTGATCGACGTATCAACGAACGTCTCAAATCTAAAATTTACCGCAATGTCGTCCGTCCAGTCGCTCTCTATGGTTCTGAGTGTTGGCCGACCATGAAAGACAATGAACGGCGTCTTGCGGTAATGGAGACGAAGATGGTGGCGTCACACGTTAGATCACATCCGAAATGAGGATATCCGCGATCGTTATGGGGTTGCACCGATCGTGGAAAAGTTGCGAGAAAGGCGACTTCGATGGTATGGTCACGCAATTCGTGCAAACGAGAATTCACTTGCAAAGATTGGTCTGAACATCGAAGTCGATGGTAAACGACCAAAAGGCAGACCTAAGCAACGGTGGCTTGATACGCTGGATGGGGATTTGAAAGCCTCGAGATTGCACCCAGATCAGGCATTCGATAGAGCCAAATGGCGAAGCCGATCACGACGAGCCGACCCCGCTTGTGAACGGGACAAAGGCTGAAGAAAAAGAACAAGTGAAAGTTACAGAAACCAACAAATCTTCGACCATTTCTGCTACGGTTACCAGAACTAAGCTTCCCCATGATATGTTCAGGCAAAGTATTGTCGGAGTGCACTTTGGCAGGTCACCCACAACCATCGCAATTTCACTTTTTGAAAATTGTTGTGAACTGTCAAAAAAAAACATTTTTCCCCTTAATATCGAAAATCTTCGTTTGTGCGCAATACAAAGGTCCTTAGCCTGGGAGCCAAAGGAGTTATTAGAAATCGGGTCCCAGGACATGATGGTGCTATATGCGGTATGTGGTACCACTAAACTTTCCACAGTATAAGAACCGAAAACAATTTTCGGTGGCAGGAGTTCATGGCCGTAAATTTAGTCCCTATCCGAGGTACTGCTGACAGTTTGGTTGCATGATAATCCTATTTAATCCCTTAGTTTGCTTTTGGAAATGCCGGGGATATTTTGAAAATATTCTTAAGAAGTGTTCATTCATACCAACATGTAAGGAGTACGACTAGTACTAGTACTAATTGAGCCCTTTCAATTGATGTCCCACAATATTCGGTAAAAAAACGGTACACCTCCCTTTTGCATACACCTTCAAACTCAACACAAAATGACGTCACTATATGCTATATGTATAGGGATTCATAGGCCACATTTCACCAAATTTCTTGACAATTGCTTCAACCATTTCCGAGTAAATCGGGTGTGACAGGCAGGCAAAATCTTAAACGACTTTTTTTTTGGCTCCTAAATCACACTCCCCCCCCTTAAAGCCGAAACTCTCAAGGTAATTACCTTTTGGTTTTGACTATGACTAATCTGGCTGATCGATACAGGACGCAGGGTCGAGAGTTCCTCTTTAGTCAAGATGACTACTTCGGTATTTTCTAACGCAAGGTTAAAATCATAGGCAGTCGTCCATCTGCTTATCCATCGTATCAATATGCCTACTCTGCTTTGTGACTATTCAAAAAAATGGCCGACTTTTCTGGTATGTCGAGTCTTGGCAGATTATCATAGGAAGTGTTGAAGAGGTACGGCTCATCCTAGCCCTGATCTCCACCCTTCTCTGGCCGTCAGGGTCTCCTAGGGTAAGGAGCGGCCTCTTAGATAACCCCTCAATATGCACAAAAGGTAGCCCGGCATGTTTAATGAATTTTCTAATGAGCCTACAGACGGAGTTGAAAGCATTTCCGTCATCAAGAGTTACGACGAATTGACGGCTCTTCATCCCAGTTCGATGAATAACATCCACAACCCCCATGGCAAGATCCAATGTAGATCTTTCTGCTCTAAAATCGAACTTTTCGTGGCATCTAGGCTGAATTTACGACAGTGTCGACAGTAGTGCTACCACTTCCCGAAGTGTCCTTCAGCGCGGGTCTGACAAATTTCCGGATGTTCACCTTTGCAACATTCCACGCGCAGGGATAGTGCCGGGTTGGTCAAAAGATAGCGGTCGTTCAGCTGAGTGTCTCCTAGGAGAGAGAGATAGGTTAGGCTCCTGGTATATCATCCTCAGCACATTTTGACAGTTCCACCTCTTCCCAGCCTGGCAATCTAAGAACTATGGTTCTAACCCATTCTGCGGTGTCTTCCGTCGCGCAGTCTCACCAGTATAAGGCCTGGTCGAAAGCATCTCCCGGTGAACAACAGTTTTGACGTCCAACCCTTGATCATCAGCTTGACGACAAGATCCTCAATGATTTCATGCTCCTCCCGAGTGAGTATTTGCTCGGGAAACCTTTTTGGCAGTATGGCCAGTCGAATGCCCTTGACCGCACTAGCATAGCTAATTGCGGGCTTCCTGGGTCCTGCCTTCACTACTGACCTGCCTGGGTTTTCTCCCCCTATGAGTTCAGGTTTGGATTTTTTGGGAGCATTCCCTTCATGCGGGCTGATCTGTGCTGCTCCCTGCTTTCTCGGCTCCGGTAGAGATGGCTTAGGTCTGTCCTGAGCCTTCTTATGGGTGTCTTCTGGTTTCAGGCCTCCCAGTGACAGCAGTTCGTAGTAAGCCGAGATGTCATGTGGCTGGGTCTTTAGTCTGATAGTATTCGCTAATTAGCACCAGATCTGGTGTGACCTCCACAACGAACTGCGCCAGCAGCGCTAGCATTGAAAAGAGTTACAATCCACAAAGCTATTTTTTTTTAAAGTCCGGTTGGGATTGAGTTTCGCAGGCTGTACTGCAATCAAGTTGAAAGAAAATTTGGACCACTGCGCTGATAGTACTGTCATGGTGATGGTTCAGAGAAATGGGGAAGACAATATTCCATTGCTATTCTTATGCTGAAATAGGTAATACAGAACTGTTCCAACTGCTAAATCCGGTGGATAATTAGTTTTTTTTCTTTTTGAAATACAAATTTCATGGAAAGGAGTCGACCACAAAAATTTCTTGGACTAGACGTGCCCTCAAAGCCAAGAAAGAAAGTAGACGATAATCCCTCCAAAAACAGGGAAGAAGGTAGACTCATGAGGAAAACTATATGGACAGTGCGCTATCTTGATTGGTAATGATGGAGATTACTATTTACTCAAACTCATTCAATATAGGGCATGAATACTGCCTCTTTTTGGCATTCTTTTCGCTCTGAGATTGTGTTTCAATTCCAGGCAGGCTTGCCAAACTTATTTCGAATCTTGTTAATTCGATTGACAGTAACCACCACCGGTGTTCTCGGTGTATACCAGCTCCGCGGGGCTGGCAACAAATTCCTCTCGGCGGATTGTTCGTAGGCCGAGTAGGATGAGAGGCAACACCTGAGTCCAGGACGGATCATCGCTAGCCATAATGGCGGCTTTCAGCGTCCGGTGCCAACGCTCTAGCATCCGTAGCCGTAGTTCACTAGCGTTTGAATCCCAGGAGTTTGCCTAACTCCGAGAAATGGGTGGAACTCAAATTGCATTCCCCGGTCAGTGATGATCACTGCAGGGACGCCAAAGCGAGGGATTCATTCTCGACATCGGAGACCCAACTGTCCCCTCTGGGAGACTATAAATGGTATGAACGGGACTCCTTCCTCACAGTTAAACCCAGCTTTTCTTAAATTCTGGGCCACCGATCTCATGGCGTCGAGTGCCTTTCCGATGGTACTTGGATCTTTTTGGGTGACCATAGGAAGATCAAAGAGGGTCTGAATCTCTTTCTCTATCAGCGGTCGGCCGTTGCTGTAGCGCCGATTGAGGAAGCCTTCTCACAATTTCCTCCATACACCCTCAAGTGCTCTACAACCTGCTTCGTATCGCCCTTTAATTTATTCTTTAGCATCATCAGCCTTTCTGCCCGGCTGATATCCGAGCCATCGTAGACAGAATTAAAAAGACTTCGAAAATTCGAACGAAGGGATCTCAGGAACCGGCTCGGCGGCACGGTCTGGGGCGGTAGCCTCGATTCTAAGAGGGTAACCCATCCGCAACATTCCTTCCTATGCCATAGTCAGTACCAACTGGAAGGAAATTAGTAAACGGAGCACTAGGTCCACTTTGGGACCACTAGGACCAATCCCAAAATGCACTGGCCTCTTCTGGCCTAGCCCGGCCCACTTGATCCAGCGGAGCCGTGACATTAGCCACCGTTGATGGAACCACGTCGGGAGTACCTTCCACACTATTGGTCCCCTGTCTGGCACTTTCCCCCCTACCGCACCTTCGGTGTCAGTATTTCCATCATCTTCGATGATGTCAGGATGAATTCGAGCTACGAACGCTTTCGCGTAGGCTTCGATCATTGCTGATGGCTTATGTTGCTGAAAGTAAACCAAGTCTTAAGATGGGTTTAGGTGCAGGAGACATAAACTTCAGATATGGAGATATATTTTTGTTTTGTTATAATAAACCACTTCCCTTTTATGAGTAGAATCGATGAACATGCATTAATTTGAGGACTTCCTTCTTTTCTCCTCCTCTTTAGCCCGCACAACTTTTATTTAGCGACCTCCTTCATAATCATGGCATGAGGATGTCAAAGAAGGGAACGAGCCTCAGAGGCAGAAGAGACAGGGATCGAGGTTGTGTTCCGTTATGGATCTTCCCCCTCAATCGCAGCACTCGGGTTCGGAGATTTATAACTCCACGCGCACGGTCGAACCATCCTTTCTTTTTGATTTTAATTTTTCAGGTTTTAGCAGGCGTTTTGGTTTAACTCGTTAGGCTTACTTCTTATCCCTATGTTTGTGTGGTTATTTTCAAGACCCGCTGCGGACCCACGCATCGATATTGACACGTGATTTTTTATAATTATACGTGAAGGATCGATCCCCCCCCCCCCCCCCGGATTCTCGAGCCTGGCTTGTACGTGTCGACCGAGTACTCCGGTGGAGCTTCAGTATTTGCGGACCTTCATAGTCAACGTCGCAAATTTTTTAGGTTTTTGGGATAGTTCTTACCTCTAGGCCACATTTGGCCACTCATGATGATTCATTACAAATGGCGCCCAACGTGGGGTCCCTGAATCAGTGGAAGATAGCCTGTTCGGGATCACAACTTGGTTTTATTGTGTCGGATCGAGACACAAAAATTTCTCAATATTGCTCCCGGGTAGGCTCCACATATACTTGTCTTCACCTTTCTAGGTTTTAGGTTTTACGCCCGAAAGCAAGTGTTCCTTAGCCTCAATTTCTTTTACCACTTTGTCGCTGCCTTATCCGTGGTAGAATACCACAGGGGTAGTCGGTTGTTGTGTTTGGCTTGGGGACTTAACGATTCGTAGGTGATTGCCTTCCAGAAGTCTCTGGAACTAGGGGCCTTTGCGGTTATATGCTGAAAGGTATTGCTGTCCGAACTTCTGAGGAGTGTCTTTCCTTACATTTGTGTTAAACGGCTATCTCTTCGTTTCAGAGTTTGAAAAACTAAATATTCTTTCATCCTGGTAGGGATGAAGTTACGGGTGAGATGAATCCTTGATGGAACACGGAGGTAGTTGCCTGCTGTACAGTCCCGTCGTCAATGATTCGTCCTCACTTTGTTCTTTGACTCCAAACGAGGAAGATTGAATGTTTGCGGTTATTTTCAAGACCCAATGCGGACCTACGCATAGGTATAGACACGTGAATTTAGGAGAGGTGGTAGCTATCAAAGGACCCCCCCCCCCTGGCTAGCTCAGAGGCGTCCAAGCACGTGTCAACCGAACCCTCCAATGGAGCTTCAGTATTTGCAGGCGGACCTTTAGGTTTTCGGAATAGCTCTCCCCTGTAGGTCATCGTCCATAGACAAATGTGCCTCCTTTAATCTGCAAAGGAACTACAGGGGGCAGAACATAGCTATTCTCACCGATAGCCAAGCAGCGATTAAGGCACTTAGGTCCAACCAGGTGAACTCTAAACTTGTATGGGAATGCCTTGAGAGACTGAATACACTCGGCTCGTCCAACAAGGTCTGGATACTTTGGGTTCCAGGCCATGCTGGGTTGGAAGGCAATGAGGCAGCGGATGAACTGGCCAAGAAGGGAGCAGGGACGCCTTTACACGGGCCAGAACCCTTCTGTGGGATCGGAAACGGTTTCATGGCTATGAATCTAAGAAACGAAGAGAAACGGTTGAGGGAACTATATTGGGCGGGCCTAACAGGGGTGGAGCAGTCCAGGGTGCTTATTGGGGGATACGAACCCATGCGTACAAAGGATTGCTTAAACATCACCAAAAAGAACCTCCGAATCATAGTGGGAATTCTCACTGGTCATTGTCGGCTGAACTATCACCTAGGGAAGCTAGGGATATCTACGGACACTGCCTGCAGGTTCTGCGAGGAGGAGGACGAAACCTCTATGCACGTCCTGGGACAGTGTCCGGCACTTGTGCAAAGTAGGTCGATACATCTATCGAAATTTTGATAACTCAGAGAATAAAAATTATAAAATAGTTCACAATAATGAATAACCTAAAATGATTCAACAAAGTTCAAAGCCAAGATCCTCAAAACTGCTACCTAGAAAAGAAAAAAATGGTCTGAATTGAAAGCAAAACTCATATATTATAACCAGAATCGAAACTTGTGAGATGGAAGTATAAGAAAAAAACTTCAAATCTAGATCAAAGACCATGGACACATCACAAAAACAACATGAGCAATTAAATATCGCTTGATTTCCAAATTTAAATTTTCTTCTTGATGATCAGATGGGATTTAAGTCACAGCCGAGCTAAAAGAAGAATAGATGATTATGCAAATTTGACCCAATCGTCTCTCAAACAATACAACATATACATATATACAGCGAAAAGAAGCACTAACTAGAAATAGAAAATCTAAAGAAAACCGGTCGTTTCGGCAGCAACTTTTAATTCATAAAATCTTGCCCAAGATGAAAAGACCACCAAAAAAAATGAAAGGTAAATGTATCTGAAGATCGTTTATAAGAAAAGGATTGTAATCTGCTATCAGTAGAGTATTGTACGGGTAATCGTTAATTAGCATCTTTTTGTACGTATATACGTTGATATTTAATGACGACAACGATCAGGACATCCCCAACATCCCCGATACCTTCTGCAATTGCCAATCAAGAAGATTCTACACAGGAGATTCAACCCCCAACACATTCTTTGAAATTTTATGGAGACGGAAAAGTCTTGCACAGAATCGATCGTGACGGGAGTTGCGCGACCAAAATTCCGCGTATAAGGGCTGGTTTAGTGCCGTGTATATGATGCAGTGCATTGTTGTGCGCCCATGTGGTTATTGTTCATGCGATAGAGTATATATATAGGTTGGAATGTTCTCTAGTCTTCCTGGCAGCAAGTTGGGGTGATATTACCGTAGAAACTGAAAAATGGTTGAAATGCCCAAAAAAGTTCCCGTCAGAAGCAACCATTTGCCGATGGTATGCGAACTTTAAACATTGTCGAACGTCTACCGAAGACGTAGGGCGCCCAAGTCGCCCAATTGAGGTCATGCGTCAAAACATCCAAAAAGTCCTAAAAATCGTTATGTCCCATCGTAGAGCGAGGTTGTAGGACATAGGCAATATCCTGAAGATATCCAAGGGTGTGCCCTAAATTGTGCATGACAACTTGGATATGAAAAGATGTTGTTCCAAGTGGGTGCCACGTTTGATCACACTGGAGTAAAAACAACAGCGAATTGGTTATTCAAAGCGCTGACTGCAGCTGTTTTCGCGGGATAGGAAAGATTTTTTCATCGGTATATACGGAATGCTTTTGGACTTTCTTCCGAAAGGCCAGACGATCAACAGTGACTACTATATTGAATTATTGGATCGATTGTCTGACGCAGTTGTTGCTCAACTGAGAAGAAAAAGCCATTGTTTCACCAGGATAATGCGCCGATTCAGAAGTCGATGAAACGAAGGGGAAATTGCACGATTTACTATGCGAATTGCTCCTACACTCCCTCCCATGTTGACCAGATCTGGACCCACCTAACTTCTACTTGTTCGCAGATCTCACAAGGAAGCTCCAGGGAAAGAGATTCGGCTCTAATCGTGAAGTTAAAGCCGCAACTGAGGCCTACATATTTTCAGGATACAGACACAGTGTTTTATAAGAAAGGCATCGACATTTTAGAAAAACGCTGGAATGACTGTATCGTTATGGATGGCAACTTGATTAATTTTGCAAAAACAATGCGTTTCTATTAGTTAATCCCGAGATTTAAGGACCCATATGTTGGGAGACCGGCTGAATTGGTGTAATTATTGTTTGGTGAAGTCAGAGTGTGTGATCATTACTTTTCTCTTGTCCATTCCAAGGGTTCCGTCCCCACGTACTCGAAGAGGGTGATCAGACCCGAGTCTGCAAGGGACTCATCTGAAGTGGCTTCGGCCACGAAGCCTCACCGGAGGTTACCTGGTACCATGGGAACCGGGATGGCCCTCTGAGAGCATATGCTCCAGGAGAATTCCTGGAGGATGTGTTCTCGGCCCGATTATTTGCGGTTGGCCCCCTAGTGGGAGTTTCATGGTGGTTGTGGTTATGCCTACATCGCGGGCAGGGCTCCTCGGAGCTCAAGCGTGGAGTTGCGCTGTCCAACTCGGGTGCCGTACTCCTTAGTTGCGGTAGAGGTGTTAGATAGGCCTCGCATCCACTGGTATGAATGCTGAGCCTTCACTCAGTAGGACCGTCACAAATTCAATCCGTGTCCGAAGAGGACCGTGGGATTATGCCTACACCGCAGGTACTCACGTAGAACCCCCAGGACTTTCATGTCCATTCCAAGGGAACAGAGTGGTTAGCTCTGCCCTTCGCAGCATATGGTTTTTTCCTTTTCATTACTCCTTAAACTCGTTCTGCTTGAAATCTATTCTTCTTGGCTGTATCTGCAAAGAACTGTTTTCCTTGTTTGTATTTTAGCTCGTATAACGGGGTCGGAACTAAGATACTTATGTTTCATATAATTCATCTCTGCGTATGGGGGCTAGAATGCCATTCATAAGACTCACCCAAAATAATTTTTTTTTAAGGTCGGCGATTACTCCAAACCTGCTCCTGAAGATGCGGCTGATCGACTTCGAAAATGAGCTTCGAATCTCGACTCTCCAAAAATTTCCCCCGAAAGTGCAGCGATCATATACAATGCTCATCTTCGTATCTATCACTATGCCGAGGTATTTCTTCGCGGGCTTCGGCAAAACCATGGTTTCACCAACCTGAATAGAGAGGACCGTAGGAACTCTTTCCTTAATCAGCACAACGGCTAGGGAGAATCCATGTTCACCCATTCATCTGCTTACTCGCCGCATCAGACTTCATTCTGTGCTGTCCTTCCTGGATCTCGAAGAGTAGGGCACGGTCATTTAAACAGTCCCTTAACATCCGCAATAGGTAGCCAGGAGTATGGAAACGATTTTCCACTACCTCAAGCATGTCGCACCATCTCGCAAAATTAAAGGCGTTTCTTATGTTGAAGGTCACAAGAAGCGCCAACTACCGGCAGAGGCCGCTGTGTGCCTCAGTCAATTTTGCCTCCATGGCATCAATTTTGGATCGCCCAGCTCTAAAACCATATTGCCAAATTTGACTTTACTACAGTGGAGCTACTGCTGTCGGTAAATCAACTTAGGTTCTTATTGCTGAATTTTCTCCTGTTTTAGATGCTGCTTGGTCCGCTTAGTTGGCACCTCGCGGAATTTTTCTTGTAGCGCCCTCGTCGGCATATTCCTTTTGTTCCCCGTCTGGTGGGCTGAGGGCACTGCGTTTTGTGCAACTAGGGGCTGCACTTGAGATGCGCTTTTTCCTCAGTTCCTCTTCGGCTGTCAAACAGGAGTTTCACTGATATACAATGAGGTCCAGCAGTTCGTCCGTCTTTATAATGCCATTTTTGACATCCATGGACATGTTTCGCTGGACGATGGTAGCAGTTTTACATTTTCCGTAGGGCCACCCGGCACTTCTTGAGTAGCCTTTCTTCCTCTACTGTTGCCTCTTGGATGAGGTCTATTCTCTCCGGTGAGATGACTTGCATTTCTAACTGATTGGAGAGTTCGTCACTCTTCTTTCCCGACAAAGGGGTGTCACGCAGCTCGAAGTTTGTCATATTTTCTCGTGGCCCCTTTTCCTAACTCGAATTCGATTCTGACCGTCAGGATTCTTAGCCTCTTCGATGTCGCACCTTTTTTCACCTCCAGTCGCCCTTCTTCTTTCTTTTTTCAGTGGGCGACCTTTACAACTTGACACTTTTGCAAAGAAATTTATAGTGGGATATCCTGGAAATAGTGGGCGTGTTATACTGCAGCTCCTTCTAAAAATTTCGGCTATTGTCGGTTGTGGTTGTTGTCATTTTAATTTGGGTCCCAGCTGCAAGTCGCTATCTCTGCTAGAAAGTCCGGTCGCCTTGAAGGATCCCCGTGATTGTCCATGGAGCAGAGAGCTCGCGCGTGGGTTGACAAAATTCCTTATGGGTTTTTATTCAAAGCGGGGATCAGGCGCTACTCAGGAGTTCAAGGCAAGGTTATTTGCAGGACGGAGGCAGCGGTAACATTAAACTCAAAACCATTTCCACGAGATGTCCCGCCCCTTTATGTTGTATTATATATCTTAAATAAGTGAAGCGAAAGGCCAATCGTATGTTCATCTGCCATGTGAACCAAACTCAGGAAAGGAAGGATTTGACTAATAAAAGAGAAGACGTTGACGTTCTTCATGCTGCCCTGTGCGGAGGACGTGGAGGAATTCAATGGACGATGACTTCTTTCCCTCAAATACCTTCACTATGCTGATAACATCTGTTCGCTCTCTCACCGAGTCATGGACCTTGGCCAAATGGCTCTGGATTTGGAAAGAGAGGCAAGTAGAGTCGGACTGATGGTAAACGCAAACAAAGCCAAGGTTCTCAGTCTGACAAGTCATTGCACTATTTATCTAGGAATCGTGGTTTTTTTCGACGGTGGTACCGAACTAGATGCTGCCGGACGCATTAACAGCGTTAAATCCGCTTTCGCTGCTCTGTCTAAAATCTGGAGATGCAGTTATCTCAACAGTAAGATCAAGTTGAGATTTTTCTGTGCTAATGTTCTTTCTGTGTTGCTATATTGGAGTAGCACATGGAGAATGAACTCCACTGTTATCCAAACGCTCGAAGTTTTCGTCAATATTTCTCTGCGTCGCATCGTCGCAATTTGGTCCGCGCGTAAGCTTGGCACTTGTATGCGATTTGGTGGGGAGACAAAAGTGGCAGTGGATAGGTCACATATGAAGGATGGGTGACAATTGCATTCCAAGCTATGCCATGCAGTGGAATCCACTGGCCGACAAGTGGGTCACTCTAAGGGCACTTGGTGCAGAACAGTAGAGGAGGAGTGTGAGTGTCTCAGGAAGTCGTGGGGTAGCTGTAAGTGCATTTCAGGTAACCATAAGCGATGGTGCGTAAGTGTGGTTAACGCGCTTTACCCCACCAAGGGGTGAAGAGCTACCATATATATATATGAAGACATTTTTGGACCACCATCCTTAAGCAGGGATTATCGAAAATTGCACCTCTAGACCCAGGAGCCCCAAGAACAAGATGACCACAACTTGCTTGAAACAACTTACGTTTGGAGATGTTCTCTCAAATGTTGATGTTCTGAAACACCTGAATTATGAGAAAAGATTTTAGATAGCTTTACTTGCTATTTGACCATTGTATTCCTTATCCTACTTGCTTCGTTGAAGGTCAAACATTTCTTGACAATTTTGTAGGACTTCAGTTTCATGAGGTAAAACATTCAAACAATATCGGGCATAACTCGCCGAATATGCACTTCCATGCCCATTTAAATATTGTACGAACTGAACAGGTAGACATACCAATACTCTGCGAGAATGGAACGCATTAATGACCAATAAAGCCAATCTAGAATGCTAGATGTTTTTGGAAAGTTGTTGCTCGTGACTTGTTGGATCAGGCATATGTGGAGCAACTCAAAAAAATGATTATGATTTGCTAAACGGCGGAAATCGTTGTTCAGTATCAGGCGATTAACCTATTCATGCGTTCAGATATTTGCCGATTAGATCCACTCAATGGGTTAGTGACTAGATGTCATCTAATTTATATTCAATTTTTTATCTATTTTTTGAAATGTTTGATTCTTAGAATTTAATCTTTATTAATTTTTGGGGAATTCTTCTTGAATGCAGTTTTGAGTAATTTTAAAATTCAAAATCGTACATAACATATAAGCGGGTCTGTCTAGAGGGAAAAGGAGAGGGGGCATTCCTCCTAGAAAATTTCTAAATTTTTTTTATGATGATGCCAAAACTCAGGGGATGCCCTATGATAAAGCTATAGCACAGCCTTGGTGAGAGGGAAGGGAGTCACGGTTTGGAATTTGAAAGGGGTTGAGCGTGAAAGAAGTGGCGATGCACTCCACGTTCGTATAGTCCGAGATAAGAAGGATTCGTGGTATATCACGGTGCGACTAGCACTGATCCTTAGAGTATGGGGATGGGAGGGGCTACTTAGCTGGGTGTTGGTTTTGGAAGAGGCCCTACAAGGGATAAGACCTGATATTTCCTGGAAGCAGTGACCATTATAATAACGATAGAGGAGAGAAAGATATCCAACATTTCGTCTGTGCTCAAGGGGCTCAAATCTGTGATATAATGTTCACGTCACCGATGCTGTGTCCATCCAGTTTTCTCTTTTTTGTGGTTTTATTTGGATTAACTGAAAGATCATGTCTGAGGCACCAACTGTCTGTCAAATCAACGGCACGTTGTATATTCCTACACACCGTTCCAAGATCATCATCAGCATAAGCTTGAGCGTGTATTGGCAGCTTTCGCAGTTCGCATAGTAGTGAGTCGAGCAGCATACTCCACGGAAGTGGCACACCTCCTTGGGGGCAGCCCTTCATTGCTTCTGCAGTCAGATAGCGATCAACACCCACCTCAGCGTACAACAATCTCTGCGTTAGCATAGCATGAATCCACTTAACTAAAGCATTATCAACACCATGTTCTCTGGTGGCATCACAAAGTTTTTGAAAAAGCGCACAGTCAAAAGCCCCTTCAATTTCCACGAACATACCCATTGCGCACTCACCATTCAAAGTTGCATCCTCTATCTTTGTAACCAAAGACTAAAGAGCAGACTCACAGGACTTTCCACGCTGGTAAGCGGACAGGACTTTCCACGTTGGTAAGCGTGTTGGTTTTCATTAAGTGGGTGCGACCTAAGTGCATTTTCACGAATGTGGCTCTCCACCAGTCTCTCCAAAGCTTTCAGCAACAATCAAGTCAAGCTGATCTGCCTGAAGTTCTTTGGATTATAACAGTCATCTTTCCCAGGTTTCGGTATGAAGACTACCTTAACTTTTTGCCAAGAGGAAGGCACGTAGCCCAGAGGAAGATATCCTTGAAAAATATTTCTTAGAGGTCGCTTTAAGTGCTCCATACACTCCTTTAGCATTGCCGGATAGATGCCATCCATGCCAGGTGCTTTGAAATGTTCAAAGGACAGTATGGCAGCTCTCAACTTTTCATGAGTAACAACCCCTTTCACAGTGTTTCAGTTCCTCTTGCAGCGCTTGCGTGTTAAAGGGGTTGCAAGAACTGTAAACTCTCCCCCTGCCACTTCTCTCACCCGTTCTCCCGGGTGGTGTACTTCCAGGAGAGTCTGTACCGATTCGAGTCTGGAGATCGTGAAAGTACCGTCGGGTTTTCTAAGAGAGTCCAACTTGCCCGATTCATCCCTTTTAAGGACTCTGCACAGTCTTGAAGTCTCTCTTTGGCCTTCCAGTTTCTCACAGTATACTCTAAAGGAGTCTCGTTTCGAATACCTAACGAGTCTCTTATATTCACGCTGTGAGTTCCTGAAATTTAACCAGTCTTTGTATTGATTACTGTTGCAAGCACGGTTCAGAAGTTGCCTGGTTGATTTCCTTAGTTTTTGCAGTTCTCGGTTCCCCTAAGGAACTGTTTTACCGCTTTGGTCTCGGTAAATAGGATACGCCTCTTCATAGCACTCGATAAGTGTGCAGTTCAGAGTTTTCAATTCATCTTCCAGCGCCAAAGGAGTCCTTAGTCGCCTAGGGAACTGTATTTTATTGCCAAGAAGCTTATTGAACTTTTTCCAATCCGTAGGCTTCCGTCTTTGCATTGCAGACTGTTCGCCCAGAATAGTCAGATTGAATTCTAGATATCGGTGATCTGCCAGTGAGACCTCGTTTGTAATCAACTCTAACAACTTTAAAGTGCAGATTGTTAGGTCAATTACTTCTTCTTCTTGGCCCCACGAACGTAGGGGCGCACCCTACGTTCACAGTCATCAGAACAGCTGAAGTGATAAAATCAAACAGCTTCTCTCCTCTAGGATTGCATTTGCTACTGCCCCAAAAAATATACTGAGCGTTCGTAACCTATTAAAAGTTCAAGACCACTTGATTTTGCATACACTACCAGATCCCTTAGTTCTTGCGTCATCGGAGGGTACAAAGAATCATAGGGTAAGTAGGCACAGGCAACGTTTCTCCTCTTACCATTAACCTGGTATTCTAAGTTGACCGCAACAAGGTCCTGGGAACAGCATTTTCTCAGCATGGTTTCTTATAACAATTTTGACATCAGAATGCAGGCTCTCGGTCTCGAGCATCTTTCATCGAAGAAGATTCCGGTCACCTTGACTGATCCAATGCCACAGATTCTGTTAAAACGAACCCATAGCTCTTGAACCAGAAATATATAAGGACAGTCCTGCAACTTTGCCAGCTTTTCCGCCAGTAGATTGGAAGAAGCTTTGGTATGCTGCAGGTTGATTTTACTAACTCTTATGTCTGTAGCCATAAGTGCAGTCCAATATGAAAACCGCCGCTAAGTGAAAAGTCTGCTGCGTTCAGTGTGGATTTCCCCGGGGTTACCAGCATGTCCTCACCTTCCACTTGAAAGTTCCGCATTCTTGCCTCCGATTTCTCTGGATATCGCCACACTTGCTGGAGTAGCAACGTTCATGTTCTCATTCCCAAGAAACTTCGCCTTGTTTCGTAATGCCTTCCGTTGTCGTCGGCTAGAAGCCCTCCCAGGTTCAAGGAGTCCGGGCTGCATGGATCTATTTTCACATACCGGCGTTAGACCAGTTGCGTCCACATTACCAGCTTGCCTTTCTTCCGTTTTCCCGGATACAGGCGGAGGAGAAGATTCTGACAGGCAGGCTTGTCGTTCCTTCTCCTTTTCGGCTGAAGTTTCCTTCTGCCGAGCCTTCCTCCCCCGTATTTTAAAAGAGTTAGGTACCAGTGGTACTAGTGCCATCGACCGAGCGGCCGTGGTCAGATTTCCAGTTTCTCTCATTAAGGGAGTTTCTGTACGATCCGTTTTGGCTGACCGCGCCGTAGACACCGGGTGTAGGTTTTTCACTGAAGTGGAAAGCCTGTTTTTCACAGATTTCTCCGTGGGGGAACATGAATTAGGTGAGGCCTCCAAAATCCGTGCCTCGGCCACGATTTGATTTCTCAGAGTCACAGGTGGATTCGAAGTCTGGGACTTCTTACCACTTGGAGAGTTACAATCCTCCTTTGCTAATTATGGCAAAGGAAAAGGAAGCAATTTAGTTTTCGATGAAAAATTTTTCACTGTATTTCAGGAACCAGTTGTCCGTTTCATCAGAGCGGATTGTTCTATGAGTGCTATGAGAAACAATGACGGCAATTAAAGGAACAACTGGTTTCCGAGATATTTAACTTTTTTTCATTTAAACGGACAAACTCCTATTATACACTCAAGAAAGCAACCTCATTCCGAATCCTGGAATTTCTGTGTACGCATTCTGTTGAAAACTTGATTTGTAAACTACCCAAAAAGAAAAAGATACTGACAACAAAATATTAATCCGACATCGATTCATTTTGAAGATTACCTGGTCATTCAATTAACATGACAATAACCTGTAACGAGGGTATTGTTTCTTGCAAACCAAACTTGAGTTCTAGATAGCGTTTATCTTGGATGCTTTTACTGCTGAAGAGACGACAATGAGTTGATATGAGTGAGTATGAGAGGGCATCCATACACTACACATGATCCCATTCACTTGTGATCTTCTTGAAACTTTACTATTCAAAAGATAAAAGGCTAAAACAAGACGGAAGAGCAGACTTAAGAAAAAGCAGCACTGGAAACAACAGGGAAAGAGACCAAACTGAGAACTTAACTTAAGACTTTTAGAAATCCGAGATATAAAAAAAAAAGACACAATAACACGACTGTGATTAAGATGAACGGCCCCGGCCGGCTGGCCAGTTTGTTCGGTCATCGTCATTATCATCATCACTTTTGCCCTCCATCCCGATTGACCTCCCTTTTTACCCTTGAGACCACTACTCCTCATCATCCTCACTATGCCGTCATCTTCATATCCTCCAACAGGTAATATCCATAAGATGATAATCTGCTTGGTGAAGAGTCACTTGAATAGATATTTTATATATCTAGATACGTATATCACCGGCATGCATATGTGGCAGTGATTTTGATTTTGATAGTTTTTAGAGAAGACTAAGTGTTGTTGTCCCTCCTGTTGATTGTCGTTATTGCGGTTATTGTTTTTTTTTTGGATTGTTGTTACCATTCATCTTTTTTTTTTTTGGTAAGTTTAGATTCTCACAAGACTAGCAGATGAGTTCGATCCACGGATGAGGAAGCCTTTGGGGTTTTTTTTTGGGAGTAGAGTAGGTGAATGCGTTTACGCACAGAGTGTTGGACTCCCGCAAAAGCACGCTGGCGGACTACCAACTAAACAGCTCCCTGTCATCAGAGAACTAGCCTGGAACCGTTTGACACATTACTTCGGGCTAACTCTCCCGCTCTTCCGGCTTTGGGAGCCTTCAAGTCAGGGAATTCCTTTCACCAACAGGAGGGGAGTTGTTGTTAGTTCAGGGAACCCCTTACCGTCCGATCCATCTGCCGGTCGAGTTCAATTGTGGCGCGGCAGGATTCGCAGAATTCGAAATTTATTTCGAATGTTGCGAATGCGAACAAATAGAATGAGGCAATTGGGTGGGAGCAAGATCGGCGATGACCTGATCAAGTCGCTCTGGCTACGACGGCTCCCGGAAGGCACCCAGGCGATCCTCGCTTGCGTCTCCGGTTCCTTGGAGGAACTGGCAACGACGGCCGACCAGGTGCAGGAGGTGTACGTACGACCAACCATGGCGGCCGCTCAACCACCGTCGGATGAGGTGAGCGACTTGAGGCGCGAGATAGCCGCTTCAACAGTCAGTGTGGCCGAGATGCGGGCGACGTTGGACGCTCAGCGTTCGGGCGCCAGATCGCGAGTTCGCTCACGGTCTGCCACTCGAAAAGGGCGTTCGGGTAGCAGGTCGTCGGGACAGTCCACGGACCGGGGGATTTGCTGGTACCACCGCAGATTCGGCGATAAAGCCACCAAGTGTACTATCCCTTGCAAATTCACGCCTGCCGCTAAAAACTAGGTCCGCGGGGGGTCCTGGCGACGGCCACCCAGAGCGCAGCGCCACGTCGCCTAACAATTAACGACCCTCTCAGCAGGCGCAACTACCTCATCGATACTGGTGCGGAGGTTTCGGTTCTTCCCGTACCTCGGCAACATCAACTTTTTCCACAACCGCTCAAACTTGCGGCAGCAAATTCCTCCCGCATAAACACATACGGGTATAGGCAAGTGGACGTGAGTCTTGGCTTGCGTAGGACATTTTCGTGGCGTTTCATCCTCGCGTCCCCATACTAGGCGCAGACTTCTTGTGTCACTATGGATTGCTGGTGGACTTGCAAAATTAGTCCCTTATAGACCCCACGACTAACCTTAATTCGTCGGGACAAATGGTATTATATCTCACCCAGGCAATAATCTTTCCGTTCTTTTAGAAGACATTACCGACTCTCGTGTTCGGGCACTTCTCCAAAAGTTCAGCCAGATTACTACCGAGTGTAGTCTCTCCAAACCAGTGAAGCACCGCATTATCACTACTGGTTCCCCGATCTTCTCGAAGGTGCGTCCTCTACCATCCCAGAAACTGGCTATTGCATGGAAAGAGTTTGAACAACTCCTTCAACAGGGTATCTGCAAGCCCTCAAACAGCTGTTGGTCTTCCCCACTGAATATGGTCCCTAAGCCAAACGGCGAATGGCGCCCATGTGGGGATTACAGAAGGCTAAATGCACAGACTGTTCCTGACCGATATCCAATTCCACTCATCCACGACTTTGCGCATCACCAACCAAGGCTTATCACCAAATCCCAGTAGCTCCTGAAGACATTCCAAAGACGGCAATATGTACACCCTTTGGACTCTTCGAGTTCACCCGAATGACTTTCGGATTGTGCAATGCGGCGCAAATCTTTCAAAGGTTCATTCACTCAGTCCTGCGAAACCTCGACTTCTGTTTAGTATATTTGGATGATGTTTTGGTCGCTTCTTCCACTGAGTCTGAGCATTTAGCCCATCTCGAGTGCATTTTTCAACGTCTTCTTGAGGCCGGTTTAGTCCTAAACGTTGAGAAATGCAAATTTCCCCAAAAGCAGGTGAGATTCCTCGACCGCTTCATTTCCCCTGAAGGAATACAGCCCGACCCAGACAAGGTGCAAGCGATAACAAGCTTCCCGCGTCCAAAGACAGTGAAGGAGTTGAGGAGGTTCTTGGGCATGCTAAACTTCTACCGTCCTTTCCTGCCCAAGGCCGCCCATCACCAGTCCGTTTTGAACGCGTACTTGTCTGCCCCCAAAACTAAGGACACACGAGAGATCGTGTGGTCTGAAGAGGCTATCCGCGCGTTTGAAAAATCCCGTCAACAACTGGCCGACGCTACACTCTTGGCATTCCCTCTGCAAGATGCACCCCTAGCCGTTTATGTTAATGCCTCTGAAATCGCAGTAGGTGCTGCCCTTCACCAAAAGGTGGATCAAGTTTGGCGGCAGTTAAGCTTCTTCTCGAAGCAGTTGAATTCCGCTCAGCGGAACTACAGTACCTACGATCGCGAACTGCTCGCCGCGCACTTGAGCATCAAATACTTCCGTTTCTCCCTAGAAGGCAGGCCGTTCACAGTGTTCAAGGACCATAAGCCTCTCACGTATGCTTTGAAACAGAAGCCCGACAAAGCGTCCCCTCGTCAGCTTCGCCACCTGAGCTTTATAAACCAGTTTACGTCAGACATCCAGCACGTGTCCGGCAAGGACAACATAGTTGCTGACGCTTTATCTCGTGTCTCCGAGCTTAACATCCCCGCCTCACTCGATTTCTCGGCTATTGCCAAGGCGCAGGAGGATGACGCAGCACTTCAGAGCCTCAAATCCAACCCCAAATACAAATTTCGGGAGTTGCCCATCTTCGGCTCAAACCTCTCTCTCTGCTGCAAAGACTCGGAAAAGGGACCTCGGCCATACATTCCGGCCACCTTTCGCAAGGAAGTGTTCCACGCAGTTCACGACGCATCCACGCATCAGGACAACAAATCGGCTAGTCATCGAGAAATACTTCTGGCCCGCTATGAATAAGGATGTCAATTCTTGGGCCAGAGAGTGTATCGCATGTCAGAAGTGTAAAGTCTCCAGGCATGTAAGGAAAGAAGTGGGCTCATTCCCCCGCACTACCAAGCGTTTCCACACGATACACCTCGACATAGTAGGGCCTTTGCGAGACTCGCACGGTTATAGGTATTGTCTCACAATCATCGGCAGGTTTACGCGGTGGCCTGAGGCAATACCTCTGAAAGATATTACGGCGCAATCGTGTGCCGAAGCCCTCTGTCGAGAGTGGATACCTCGCTTTGGCGTCCCTGCAGTGGTCATCACTGACCAGGGAATGCAATTTGAGTCAACCCTTTTCTCCGAGTTAGACAAACTCCTTGGTTTTAAACGCCAGCGGACTACTGCATACCACCCGCAATCCAATGGGATGCTAGAACGTTGGCACCGGACGCTGAAATCTTGCCTCTCGTCCTACTCGAGGCTGCCAGCCCCGCGGAGCTAGTATACGGGGAAAACCCGAGATTCCCAAGCGATCCGGTCTTCGACAAGAGATCGGGTCTCACAGAGTCGGGGTTGGTGCGTCTGCTGAGGGACAATCTCCGACGCATAAAAGCCACACCACCCACCCGACACTCGTCCACACCTGCCTGTTCGCCCAAGGAACTGGACACGTGCACGCACGTTCTGGTCAGGACGGATGCCGTCCGGAAGCCGCTGCAGCCTCCATATGAGGGCCCGTACCGCGATCTCGAGCGGGGAGAACATTTCTTCCAGCTCGGGATCGGTGGACACAAAAGGGCGGTCTCTCTGTCCAGGCTGAAACCCGTGTCCGCCCCGAAGCAGCGTCGTGTCCGCTTTGTGGATTGACGGTGAACGAAGTTTCGGGATCAATCGACGAAACCCCTAGGTTTCATCTGGGGGGCGGAGTGATGTGGCGCGGCAAAAAAGAAAAGGGACTATTTCAGTTAAATTGGTGACCCCGTAACAAAAAGTTTGAGTAACGGATCTAAAAATTTAAAAAATCCATTGTCGAGAATTCGATGTTGTTTGACTGTTTTATGACTCCTAGTTGGATCATGTTGACATTCTCTGGATTGATCCAGGAAAAGAAATGCACTATTTAAGTTAAACAATCTTCTTCGTAGTAAGAAGAGCCCGAACATAATGCGCAATACGATTCCAGCTGCCAGCGCTCTTCAGCATCTCTCTGACAATGTTGTCTGGAGCGAGCTCCCCTGTGTCTGCATAAAGCTGCTGGCGGAGGCCGTCCCACCTCTCGCAAAAGAGCCTTTGGGGGTTACTTGTTTTATGTGTGACCAATTTCCAAATTGGACGAAATAAGGTCGTCTCATTAAGCAATAAATACCCAGCATTTGGATCAAAAGATACACAAAATTTTGGAAAAAAAAAAACCACTTAACTATGCATTTCAGATTTCACGTACAATAGGTTTTCGTCTTCCATCACATCCATTTCAAACCAAGATATCTGGACTAAAACCATAATAAATGGATGGCGGAAAAAAGTCAGCAAAAGTGGTCTTAAACAAAGTTCAGCTGTAAATTCTTCTTAGCTACGGTCGTCAACATAAAAAACAACAACTAACAAAAACGATATAACAAAAAACACGAAACAATCAATTTGGGTGAAAGATAGACAAAGAAGATACATATATATTATATAGAAACCACATGCAAACTATCAGTGATAGATATTTAAAAATTCATCTAATTTGAATATGTATCTTTTTTTTTTTTTGGTATTTTATTGATCTGCTTTTTGTGTTTCGTCATGACGGCCACGATGACGACGGCGTACATCTCGTTATTATCATTATTTCTATCGTGAAAATTTTTATATACGTAGGTATGCCTTGTATGTAACATTGGAACCGTGTTTTTTTGTTTTGTTCAAAATGACAAGGGATAATCGAAAATGCAAAAAAAAAACAAAAAAAAAACGCAAAAAAGACCGTCAAACGAAATGAACAAATAAAACTTAGGAAAAGAAAAAATAATACAATTTTTTTTTTATTTATTTTATCTTTGATCCGCCTGAAATATTTTTATGTTCCTAATTTATTTTATTTTTATTGTCAAATTAATTTTTTCTGGTTTAATGTTAATTTTCTTCTTCTTCTTCTTTTTCTGTCGTGTTTTGTTTTGTATCTTTTTTTCATGTCATCAAAAGTATATCTGTTACGTATATTAATTTCATTTTGTAGTTGGTTATTGTAGGTTTGATTTGATTCTGTTTCTGGTTGATAAATTGTATCTTCAATATTCACGGATATATTCAAATAAAGTAGAGATACAAAAAGTTGTGATTGGGATATTAACTATTTAGCTAAATCAAGGCAAATATTTATTTTTATTTCGATAGGCATGTGAAGATACATTTGAAGATATTTTGATATTTTCATTGTTCAAGTTATTAAGCTTATCTTCATTAGGGATTGGATTAGATTTTCTTTCTTTTTTTTTGAAATGATAAATTTTATTCGGACTGAAATTAAGACTGCTTTTAAGATATGAATCTAGAATGAATCTAGAATCTTTGCAATCACGCTTAACATCACAGCCCATTTTAGAAACTTCCTAACTAAAAAAACATGAAAAAATTATAAAAAAACAAAACAAAGTATGACATCTAGCCCTCAAAATACCACCCTTATCCGGATATTTCCTCAAATAAAGTTAATAATAGTAAATTACCATTTTTTTAAATTTAATAGATGCCCCCTAAACTTCATGCTAAAAGTGTAAAGTCGACCCTAATCTTAGGAACGATACTGGAAAATTTGGTGGAAAACTCACTATTACGAATTAAACTGGATCTACTCGTTCGATATAAACAATTTTTTATGCCACGTATAGTGCACGAAATCTGCTTAACCGCACTCAATTTTTTATCAGTACCAAGTAAAATAGAAATGCATTGATAAAGTAAATATACAAATTTTTAGTTTAATAAAAAGATACACTAATACCTAAACATGTCGGGAAACTAAAAGCTTGACGCTTCAGGTATAAAAGGTTTTGTGTTTCCCTATATAAGGAGCATATCGCAGTTCTCCATTAGATAGCCAGAACTGAATATCTCGGGCCATTAACTACTTTAGTCCATCCACCGTTTTCATTCCTCTTGAATTTCGCCGATTCGATTGCCGGAGCTCGCATTTGAAGGACCTGCTTTCTTTCTTCGGTGCTTTAGTTACTCTTTTCGGAACTATTTGTACCGGTCATTTTCCTCTTAGGCGCCTGCTGATTTCCCAGAGGATCCATATCTTTTTCCCGCACTCTTTTGCTTGGTGGCAGGTTGATTGCAATACGATTAGGTATCACTTAAGTCGCCTGTGATCATCGTTGGGGCAGAAGATTTCGACTTGTGCTTGGAATTTCGTTCCTCCTGCTGCGATTTGTTGTAGAGCACTCTAATAGCTATCACCATGTTTTTTATGGCTTGGTGCACGTTGTGCTTGTCCGTGATAAACTTGCACAGCTCAACTATTTTTTCACCAAGCTGTGTGAAGGGTAATTCCCCAGGATCAGGTCTATACCGGCGGACGTAACTAGAGTGTGCCATTGAGACTGTTGACAAATGACACTCCTGACATTTGGCACCCCAGTATCATGTCAGCCCGTCAGCGGCTGAGACTCATTCATAATGGCACCTAAGTTAGCGCTCCAATGTGCCGTCAAATCACTCCGCTCCCTGCTGAAACCGCGCAGGTTCAGTGAAGCTAACCGTCAGCGTGAACCTGCCAATAGGGTCACTGAGCGAATCTGACCTCGTTCCAGAACTCTAAAGGGGCCTTCGTATGGTGGTTGCAGCGGCCTCCTAGGAGCGTCCGCCCCAATGAGGACTTGTCTACACGTCTCAAAAGCCCTGGGTCGTCCTATCAGATACCTATCGCTGAGTTCAAGCGTATCCACTGTGGCACAATCTATCTAGCTGCCTACGGACTACTTTCTTTGAAATCTACCACCATCTTTTTTTAGACCGATGATAATGAAACTGAAGCAAAGTCTCAGTGAAAGTAAAAAAGGACTTTTTGAAACCCATCCCTATAATACACAAAGCCTGACATCATTTAAGATTGTGATAACAAATATGAATATTTCATAGATAAATCCACCAATATCGGATTCCTTGATTATACTCAGGCGACTCACCTAACAAACAGTTCTTTTTAAGCTGAATATAGCATAAAGTATAATTAAGATATAATTAAAAAAAGACAGTCTCGGAAAACCAGTTTAATAGAAACCTGCACCTAACACTGCAAAATAATAATCAAAATTGCACAAAGTTATCGTTTTTACTTCATTCACCCGCCACATGTATACGGTTCATACCACTCATATCTAGGTTGGTTGCATATATTGTATCTTTTTCTCCTTGCGTGTCGCTTAAAAGTTTTGTGGTATCTATCCCTCTAAAAGCCTCTCATCTTACCTCATCTTCTCGTTTAGTGTTGTTGTAATTGTTTAGATGCAATAAAGCAAAAATTACTTTCAGTTTGTATCTATTTTGTTCATTTGTATCTGCATATTCATATGTGTTGATTTGAATAAATGTAAATACAAAGTTAAAGTTTATCTTACAGAACGCACACCCCTTAAAAAAAAGTTTAATTATTGTAACGTGAAATTATCTTTTTTTTTGTATCTATTCAATCAGTATCTTTTCCTTCAAATAAGTGTGTAAAATTGAAATAAAGGGGACCGTCCCCCCTCTCGTCATTTTCTCTACCGGAGGAGAGCTCCCCGAGGGCTTAAATAGCCGGCTGTAATGGAAGAAAATCTTGTGTATCTTTTGGATACATATACGTTCATGTGTGTTTCATTTGGAGCCGGATAGTCACAGTTGCGTGTATATCTTCTGTACAATAGATGGCATGCATATACATAGATATTTGCTAGTTTAGATAACTAGGTATACTACTGAATATGAATAAGTGAAGTTAGAGTGCTTGTCGGCTTGCTAGCAACTCTCCGCCATCCACATATGTGTCATATGTAGCAAAATATTGTCCCATATATTTGCTTTTTTAATGTTGCTGTTGTTTTTTTTTTACTCTATTCGATTTGCAATTTTCCATTTTAAAAATCGCTGGGAATCGCTACGTTAGTTGAAGCTATCTGAACTAGCTGAATCAACTTGTTTTATGTAGGAGACTATGGGGCAGAGGGATTGATACATCGAAATTATATTAGTGAAAGTACTCAAAGAAAAGGATATCCCTAGCTTCCCTAGGTGATAGTTCAGCCGACAATGACCAGTGAGAATTCCCACTATGATTCGGAGGTTCTTTTTGGTGAGGTTTAAGTAATCCTTTGTACGCATGGGTTCGTATCCCCCAATAAGCACCCTGGACTGCTCCACCCCTGTTAGGCCCGCCCAGTATAGTTCCCTCAACCGTTTCTCTTCGTTTCTTAGATTCATAGCCATGAAACCGTTTCCGATTCCACAGAAGGGTTCTGGCCCGTGTTAAGGCATCCCTGCTCCCTTCTTGGCTAGTTCATCCGCTGCCTCATTGCCTTCCAACCCAGCATGGCCTGGAACCCAAAGTATCCAGACCTTGTTGGACGAGCCGAGTGTATTCAATCTCTCGAGGCATTCCCATACCAGTTTAGAGTACACCTGGTTGGACCTAAGTGCCTTGATCGCTGCTTGGCTATCGGTGAGAATACCTATGTTCTGCCCCCTGTAGTTCCTTTGCAAATTAATGGAGGCACATTTGTCTATGGCGTAAATTTCCGCCTGGAATATGCTAGTGTACTTGGCCATTGGCTCAAAGTACATTTTCCTTGGACCAATAACACCGGCACCCGCTCCCTCTACTGTGAGGGATCCGTCAGTGTACCAAGTAATCAGTTGCTGGTTTAAGCCATATGTCGCGGCCACGCTCTCTCAGTTTGCCTTGTTAATCCAACGTGTTTCAAACTTCTTATCGAAGTGAAGCCTCGTTGTCATGTTGTCCCTCGGTATCAGTAATTCGGGATACCGCCTAGAAAGGATATCAATCTTCCTTTGATTTAGGCAGCTTCCCGCCTCACTCATACTACCGGCCATCCTGAATATTGATCTCCTTGCCTGCATCTGTATGTGCAGATGGAGTGGGGTCAATCCCAGAAGGACCTCCAGGGATGCTGTTGGGCATGTCCTCATTGCCCCACTGATACACACGCAAGCCAGCCTTTGGAGCTTATGTAATTCCCTGGCTTGTGTGCTGAGTTGAGTTCTTTCTGCCCAGATTACCGCTCCATAGGGCCATATCCAAAGTATTATCTTCGGGTTGCAACCCCATTTTTTTCCTACAATGGATCTGCAAGTCATCAGAGCTCTCGTGGCTTTCCGACAAGTGTTTCCGACATGTGTCTTCCAGAGTAATTTTTGGTCTAGCGTGATTCCCAAATATTTGACCTCTGTTTCTGGTTTCACCTCCACATCATGTAATGTTATGGCTTTCAGGTGATCCAGCTTACGTCTCCTAGTGAATGGTACTATGGTGGTTGTGAATACTAGCACTAAGTCTGAAGCAATTAGACTGGGGCGATCCTATTTGCTTCAAAAATATATAGAGGCTCTGGTGGTAGTGGGCGGTGATAAGTTAGTGGGTAAATCCGTCGATCGAGCATATTTGTAGAATGGTGCATTTCAGAGAGTCCCAAGACATTAAGGGAAGCCGTAAAGGATTTAGGTGCAATATGCCTAGCTAACAACAACTACTTTCTCGAAATTTCCCAAATTTCTTTGATTTTCCGAGCCAGTGACTCATAGTTCACCTTCTCCTCCACCTATGGGGATAGCAACAGAAATAATATACGCTGAGCAATCTGTCTTGCCAGCAGTATGCCTATGTATGTAAGCACCAGCGCCGTAATAGTGCTGCCAAAAATGAGAAGGTAATGCTGAACCACACATTTTGCACTAGTCGTTCTCCACCCTCTCATTTATTACGAGCTTTCTATCAGCTCAGGTGGCACCACGCCATCCTGAATGGCATACATAAATCCCTCTGTCTCAGCAAAGAACTCTTCACCACACAGCCATATGGTCGAAAAATTCAGGTCGACGAATGGTTCCTAGGGTCAATTCACCTGTTTACCGTGCCTTACCTTCGAGTTCCATTCATCAATACGCTCCTGGTCTAACTCCACCCTACTCAGAGGATTGAAAGAACAGTCCCTCAAATTGAGTGGAATTAGCCCGGCAATTTAGGTTAGAAACAGTATGTTCCTTGCTGTAAAAATAAGCACGTAATGATGAAACTTGTCAACGTCAAACCACGCCTCTGGCTCCGATATATCACGTGGCAGATTCATTTGGTCTACGGCAAAATTTGGATGATGCATTCGGAATTTCGTCAAAGCAGTCCGTAGACGTTTTCTAGATCAGCATTCGTTCACGGCAATATTCCGAATGCATATGCCGGTGAAGGTATGGCCAATATGTAAGGTAATGTTAGGTAAGTTGTTTAGTTTGGGGTTGAGTTCTTGTGAAAGGATCTGGGCTTCATCGGTCCATTTAATTGTTCTTGTTGAATGGTGCTCTGAGGTGGCGGGGAGGAAGATAGGGCGGCAACCCTGTCGGCTGATCCAAAACCAAGTGGCCCAGGAGAACCTCCACGTGGTGGCACCGAGAAACGCTGTATCACATTGGCTTGCCGGCCGTGATGCAGTAGGCGAATGCTCCGAGGCCTAGTAAGGGCGATCAGACCCGAGTCTGCACGGGGACTCATCTGAAGTGGCTTCGGTCACGAAACCTTACCAGGGGTATACTGGTACCATGGGAACCGAGGTAGCCCCTGGACTCTTATACTTCAGAAGAATTCCTGTCGTATCTGAGTACAGCTCGGTTGGTTGCGGTTGGCCCCCCTAGTGGGAGTTTCGACGTGGTGTTGTGTATCAACACGGGTGCCGTACTCCATAGTTCGGTAGAGATTTAGGTAATTCTTGCATCCACCAGTATGAATGCTAAGCCATGCACTTGGTATAAACTGGTACCGTTGTGCTTGTCTCAGCGGGGCTTTGATTGTGGTCACAAAATCAATCCGTGCCTGAAGAGGGCCGTAGGATTAAGTCTCAAGACAGGTACCTACGTTAAACACCGAGGACTTCACTGTTCTTGTTGAATGGGTGCCATTTTAATGAGGCAAAGCCTTCACTCCACTTGGGCTTCCTTGAGATTCGAGGACAAATAAGACCATTGGTCTACCCTTATCTTATGTGCCTCGAAATCATCTGAAAAAATGTCCTGAACTTTAATTAGGAAAGGTTGTTAGTGGAGGAGAAGGTCTGCTTGCAATTCTTATTCAGTCCTTGTTAAAGGGTCTCATCAGAACTACAAAGATGGCAGGCAACGCCGTCGATCCTGTAAGACCTAAAAATCCTCTGAGGTTGGTTTTCCTAACTAGCGACATCAACTACTGAAGAAGTTACATAGTTCAAAATTGCGCATGCTTCCGATTCTTCTGAGGCTTTCCTTATGGCAGACACCTGAATTGATGTTTAAAGCCCTTGAAAAACACTTGACTTTATTAGTTGTCAGCATTCTGGTGAATTTTTACATTACAGTCACCCTTAAAATATAGAGTTACTGTCCAAGGATTAATGAGCACACAGAACCTCTTCTTGAAAGCTAATGCTCACTGTGATGACTCAACGTTGTGAAAAAGCCTCCGCTTTACCAGAAACCCATATAAACATGTAAGATCCTATTCTTATACATAAGAACCTTCACAGGAAACACAGGTCCACCCTTTCATAAGCATTTTTTACGTCATGGCTTTTATCTATTAAGATATGTTAGCAGGACCTTGTTCAGACAGCGATAGATCTTTATCGCCTATAGGCATAATAACTGTCAAGGAGATCAAGGAAATATGCCAGGAAGTCACATAGCCTGGCGTTAACCATCGAGATTAGAATTTTGGCGGACGCATTGATGAGGGAAATCGATGGAATTTCTTCAAGCCATTGAGATCCTTTTGTCTCTTAAAATACTGTTTTGATACGGAACTGCCTCCTTTTAAGTATTTATGTAAGACAAAACCTTATTAAAATCGGTTTACTGTCTGTCTGGCTGTCCGTCTGTCTGTCTGTCACACGCGTTCTTCTCGGAAACACTTATTGCGGTTGACACCAAATTTGCTGGAAAGGTGGGAACTCTGAATGCTCACGCATACATACGCCGAATTTAAGGGGGAGGGGCTTCTCATACATGCAAAAAGGGGGTGTACATTTTTTTCTCACCAAATATAGTCATGTAGGATATCAAATGAAGGGTCTTGGTTAGTATTTTCCGAAGCCTGTCTTAGTACATTTGTTGGAAAAGTGGGGAGTGCAGGGGGTCGAAAGTGATCATTTCTTTCATGGGCCCGTTCTCAGAAACTACCCAGCCGACAAATATGAATCAAATCACGAGGCTGCCACTATATGGTGGAATACATGCCCTCTAACATAGTTCAGAAGCCACGAAATGGGGGTTTAATGATATATAAAACCAAAGAAAATTCAATGAGTTCCCTCGGAAAATTCCTCTCCCTATGCGGATGGACTCTGAGGTATGGGTACCTTCAGATGAGCGCACTGACAAAGTGGTATGCTACCCTCCCATGACTGTTGTCAAAAACTTTATTATTCTCTGATCAATGCGATACAAACATAGGACATCGATTAACCAAGTGCGTTAGACGCTGTCAAAGGCCCTGGTGCAATCAATACAGCAAATAAAGAGATTTCGTTGGTCGCTAGTGGTCTGTTGTGCAACTACCGAGTCCATAAAATGGGCTTTGCAACCCCGTGATCCAAATCGGCAGCTCTTGTGCTCCTCGGACAGAATGTGGTTTGTTTCGAAGTGCATATTGACCTTTCCGCTAATAATGAATGTTGGGAATTTGTAAAGGGTTGATAAGTAAGTAATTGGTCTTAGGTCTTCGAGGTTTTGAAGGGAGAATGTAGGTAATCCCCGAATTGAAGAAGGGTCAAAATTCCTCCCACAGACTAAGGGTGGCGAAATTGACCGTGAAGGTCCGCCTTGAAGCTCCATTGAAGCGTTCAATATTGACACGTGCTTGCAAGCCTCTGCGCTAGTCAGGCTCAGCAATGTAGGAGGAATTTCCCCAGCAGATCACATGTTATTTCTAAAAATCACGTGCTTCTTCTGGTGCGTAGGTCCGCAACCCTTCTCATTTCCGGGCCTGGCTAACACAGAAACATGCAAGTACGTTCCGATGAAGCGCTTCGGTGGAGAAAGATCAGGTCAAGTGCACATGGAGCCTAGCCGGGTACAATGTTGAGAACTATTGTTGTGAATCGGAATAGGATACCTTTCACTGATTTAAGTAACCAAAACCTAAGAAATGTTGGCCTGAACCTAGGAAATGTCGGGCCCCACGTTGGGCGCCATTTGTAACAACAATTTTTTTTGGATCCGGTGCCGACCCACGCACCGAAAGAGACACATGAATTTTGGCAATGCCATGTGAAGGATCGAAGTGCTCAGACGACCACCGGACCAGTCGAACCTATAACACGAAAGCGAATCTTCTGACAGCCACAATGACATTACAACACAGAAGTGATTGAGATTGCAGTAGCTTATCAGCACACAATCAAGAAGCTTTCGGGAGATCATAGAGCCTGGGAATACCTGGTCTACCCAAAGAATCCACTTCCTGAACCTCAGTGGAGACTTCAGCCAGACGGGGAATAATAATACTTCGGCGACTACTGAAACTGTTGCCTGTAGTGCAGCGTGGTGTGGTTGATATGGCTGGCTCTGCCTCCATGGACAGTTGGTCAGCAGTTTCCTCGATGACCTCAAGTCGAACACTCTCCATGATAACGGCCGAGATTGTATCACTGCGAGTGATGAAGCGGTAAGTCACGTGCACAAACTGCGGGAAAAGGGCGGTTGGATTTTGTACCTACTCTCGCCGTTGGTACTTCGTAGTAGGAGAGGATGATAAGGAGGTTTATTTACTCTTTTTTGCTTAAATTCAATCCAATCTTCAGTGTAAGATCAGCAAGATAGGTCGTTTCCATTCAGTCGATTATTTATTTTTCCTAATTGGAGAACCACTTGTCTGTTTCGACAATGAAGACATGCAGCCCTGCGGAAGAAGGCAAGTGGTCCCCGGAGTTTGCAATTAATATTAAATAGATTAACGTCTATTGTTTCATTTATTTATATATAACCTTTTACATAAAAATAAATAAGTAAATGAACTTGTTTCAAGCTTTCCCTCCTTCTATTTCTTAGTCATTTTTCAATCGAAAGTAAGTAGTTATGTTTATAGTTTCATAACCCAGATGAGATAAAATTATCTAAACTATGTTGAGTGATCCAGATTATCCGTTCTTCAGATATAAACATGTCGAAGTGAAAGAAAAAAACTAAAAGATGAGAGATATAGTAATCATCGTTAGAACAAGTAGAGAAAAAAAAAGATACGAACGAACACGGTGAGAAGATCTTTTATTTTCTCTTGTGTCTACCTTTCAAATCGAAAACGATACATGACATGAAAGAAAGAAACATCAAAAAACATGTGCAATTCTGCCAATCAATAATGGAATACGATAAATTTGACCAGGAATTTCAGTGAACCTGTATTGATTCAATATCTAATTATAAAATGTGTAGATACTATGGACCGGAAAAAAAAGTAAAGCGAATTCGGGTGAAATAATGAATAACGTATAAAATAAACAAAAATACGTACATTCCAGAAATTTTTGAAAAAAATCCAAAAAAAATATTAAAACAAATTTTAAGAAAGTTATTTATCAGAAAAAAAAGATTTCTTCCCAATTCAATTTGCAGCTTTCTCGAAAATCTGTTTGTATCTAAAATGACAGGAGCAGTGTCAAAAAAAAAATTAATCTTTACTCTCCAGAGAGGAGCATTATTTCATTGAATTTATTTTTAATTTATTTTATTTTTTTAATTATTATTTTTAAAGATATTTACTCCTTGGGAAATAATTGCCAAATCGCTGAAAGAGGTCCTGCGAAGCATAAATTAACAAAGCATGCCTTCGAGAGTTTTTTAAGACTTAAACTGGTAGCTTCCCCCTAAATCTTAAACTGGTAGCTTCCCCTAAATCTTAAACTGGTAGCTTCCCCTAAATCCTCCACGCACACGGGTCTGATTTCAAATTCCCGGCTGGCCTGGATGTGGACATGCTACGCCAGCACTAGTAAACAGGATCAGTGACCCGCTTAGAATACTACAAGGTGAACAACTCGGCTTTTTGTATTACCAAAAGTAAGTATGGAAAATTTCAGAAACTGTCTAGGGTACCTTCCCACATTTCCAATTCAAATTGAAGAGGAAGTTGGCTCCGATGTTACATCTAGGTTAATACAACAAATGACAAATGCAGTGCCTGGTATGACAGCAATTAAGGCCACTGCGCACGCAGTCAGCCTTCGTTAATTTTGTTGGCCCTTTTACAAGTTTGACATAACAGAGTAACTGAGTTAATCAAATGCATCTAGAAAGGAAATCGGAATCAGGTTGGAGCTGGAAAAGACCTTTCCATCATGCTTCGTTCCAAAGAAGGATCTCACTGACATCACTGTCCTCCATCATCATCATCATCAACGGCGCAACAACCGGTATCCAGGCTAGGTTTACCTTAATAAGGAAGTCCCAGTTTTAGGTCGATATTCTGACCTTCGCCATCGCTTCATCTCAGGCAGATCGGCCCTGTTTCCTTTTTCTTCTTCTTCTTTTTTTCGGCTATTTCATGGCCTGAAACAACCAAACACTTACGTCAGCAGCTTAAACAAAACAAGCTTCGTCCAACGGTGACAGCACAATTTTAAAGGAAAAGTTCTAGTTAAGTGGAAACCATCGCCCTGTAGGCCTTCAAGGTTACTAAGAAGAGTCTTTAATCACTGGGGCATAAAACTTCAGAGACGGTAGAAGCATCACAAAAATTGACTGGTCAAAACAGGCAACCACTGCAACCATGGGAAGTGACAATTATAAAAGCTGCCTCTCCGAAACTTTTCAGACACATAGTCGAAGGTCGATTATTTACCACGTACATCGACCATAAATCCATAACTCCCACTTCCACTTTTACAAAGGAGGATCACCCAATGGTTACCTCGCCAGTTTCTTTACCTGCACTCAGGCAGTTCACAACAAATATTCGACATATGTACATATGTTTGGAGAAGAAAACAGGTTAGTACCCAGCGTTAAGCATTCCCGCTCCCGAAATTGGACCAATAATCTATGTCTCCCCATTCCGGGTCTCCAAGGAAACTAGGGGTCCAGGGGTATCATTTCTTTTCTCTTTCCCTCTCGACGTGTCTGACCAGATATCGGGTCTTGAGGGGAAGCGACAGATCTGCAGCTTGAACTCGTTTGAATGCCAGTCATTTCCATCGTCTGTGATAGATCTTAAAGTGCGAACAGGGCTTTTATGACCAGAGACTTGACACGTTACTGCCTAGGTTGATAATTTCACCCTGCCATCCACCGATTTTTTGTGTCCTGTGAGTTGAGACGACTAAAAGGGATAAAAATATGTAGGCGGATTCTCACCCACGACGATGAGCAACCGAAGAACCATCCTTAACCGTATATCATTCGGTGAGTTTCCGCCTATTGTGGGTGAAACGGCTAATCACCGTAAAATGCAGATACGGACTGTTCTTCCAAACAAAAGAAAAATCATTTCGACCATCAATGCACTCAGACGGAGTACAGCCGTTGAGCTTGACGGTCTCCCCTGCTACTTCCACTTGTACGGAAATCCTGAGAATCTGGCACCGTCCCCAGAGAGTTGAAGAAAAAAGGGCACCCATTCGGAGTGTTCAAACTGGAGCTAATAGCTAAAATAATCCTGAAACGCATCAAAGAACATCTCGCCAACTTGATTGACAGCGGAGTTCACCAGGGTTGCATCTTATCACCGATATAATTTCCTCTTGCTCTTAACGGCGTTCTTCATGCTGCCTTATCCGGAGAACGTGAAGTAGTTCACTGAACTGTGACATCCTTCCTCAAACACCTCAACTACGTTGATGACATCTGTTTGCTGTATCACCGGACCTTGGACCCTGGCCAAGTGGCTCTGCTTTTGAAAAGAGAGGCACCACCAAACACCAACAAAGCCAAGGTTCAGCATGAGGAGTCCCCATGCTCTCCTTATCTGCATCAATGGCGAGAGCATCCAAGGCCTTGATCAATTTGTATATCTAGGAAGCGTGGTTTTTGCGGACGGTGGCGCCGAACCGGATGTCGCTCGACGCATTAACAACGCTAAATCTGCTTCCTATCCCTTGTCTAAAATCTGGAAATGCTGTTATCAGGAAATCAAGATCTAGTAGCCTGTTCTGTACCAGTATCCTCTCTGCGTTGGGGGGGATATGGGAGTACCATATGCAAAGTGAACTCCACTGTTATCTAAAAGCTTCAAGCCTCCGTCAACACTTGTCTGTGTCGTATCATCGCGTTACGCTGGCCTGACACTATTTCAAACGAAAAACTTGGTCGACGCACAGGCCTGGCATCCTTATGCATTGTGATCGGAAGACTGAACTGACAGTAGATAGGTCACACATTAAGGAGGGTCGACAATTTCATTGTTGGCTATTGCATGCAGTGGAATCCTCTCTCCGAAGGTGGCCAGCGTTTGGGTTACCAAAGGGCACCTAACACAGAAAATCGTGACGGAATTTAAGTGCACTTAAGGTAACCGCAAATAATGCCGCGGAGAAGTACATGACAACCATATATATCCGTCCATTCCCAATATGCTCACCTGAATATCGTCATCATGCAACCATCTTCTCGACATTATAAGTAAATTACAAATTTTAAGGTAGGTATTGGAGGAATCTGTGATGATAATAATTTTGTCATCACCAACTCGAACATCACGAGAGCTCCTGTGCCAGACGCGTGCAAATGCATTCAATATTACGGCGGTCTGCACGGGGCACTGGCCCATAGGGGACCATGCCGCCAGGCTCCGCTTACCCTACAACTCGCATTGCCGAAGCTGCGGAGAAGGAAAGGAAACCCTCATGCACTTTCTCTGCGATTGCCCAGCTCTGGCTCGAGTCAGGCTGCGGACACTGGGTAAACCATTCTTCGGGGACCTCAGTGAGATTTCTAGCTGCAGGGTCGGAGAGCTGCTTTCCTTCGTGAATGCTGCGGGCTGGCTCTGAAGAACCGAGCCAGCTGGATTCTGCTTCCCTGTTCCTATAACAACAGTCACGGTCTTAGGAGTTGGTGGCATCAAAACGGCGTTAATTGGGCTCCTCGGAGCGGCCACTGATACCTACCTACCTACCCAACTCGAACGAAAAGACCGAAACTACGGATCTACTGAGCAGGGGAACAGAGCGGTTCGAGCTTTGAATAAACAGCGCAACAGGAATTTACGAAGTTGACTGCAGGACCGGTTACCAGAATTGTCAAACCTAAGGCGTTGTAAAACGTAGGTGACATGAGTTGTGGTGGCTCGGATGGGATCACGACATCGCCTAAAGGAAACGGCTGTGAGAGATTCCATCTTCTCTTCAAACTATTTGGGTATAAAGATTGTTGAGGAGACCTAGTCCAGGAGGGGTTTAGTATCCATCTATGTGCATAATTTGAGTACGTCTCTTGGGTAAAGAGCTCAGATGGCCCCTGTCGCGAAGTTGAGTATTTTTTCAGCTTTTTTGGCTTTGATAGTGATGAAGTCAACATGGTCTTTTACTGCCAGTGAAGCCGAGGTTGTCCTTCCCAAGAAAGCAATGGGTTTTCGGTGTTCAAGGAGGTCGGTGTGAATGTTTAGTTTAAACACATCTATGCAGGCCCTTTAGAAGGCGATTTTGCAGAATTTTTGAAGATTAACGGGCAGTTCCAATCTGCTATATTAATGAGCAATTAGTGAGGAGATATGCTTGTTCCCATGGGATATCTTCGATTTCCTCTATGGAGTTCTCTGTTACTACGATGAGGAAACCATTCGCATACTAGAAGAGATCTCCACTTTATTGGAGCACTTCTAATGGAGGGAAGTTTGATGTGTAGATGATGTGAGAGGACAAGACTTAGAACACACTCTAGGGCAGCTTATTGTTTACCGAAGCCTGATGACCGCATATAGAGAATATCCTGTTGCACTTGATCCTCCAAGTCCACAGGATAATGCTAGGGGGAGATTTATATCTGGCATCACGCTCATCAAGTGCCATGTTTAAACCGTTCTGCGTCTTTGCTTTCTTCAAAATTGTGACCAACTTGACCTCAGACCAATCTTGAGGAGAAGGCTGGAAGGAGAACCTCCCGCGCCGCAGGGACTTTGGACATGGTTCTTATCTTTAAAAAGGACATCATGAAATTCATCGGTGGAGAAAGATTAAATGGCTTAATTGGATATTTGTGGCAGAGGGAAAACATCGAAACTGTTGTTGTAGTGGGTTTTTACGAGGTTTCGGAAGTGGAGACACTTCATGTTGTCTCAGGCATCTAGGTGCTGCTTATTATCCTGGAGCGATTTGAGTTGGTTAATTTAATCCCAAAACTCTTGGACGAGTACATCTGAAAATATTCGTCCATGTGAACGAAGCTCTCCTAGCCTCCCTCACTGTGCGGATCCAATCGTTTCTTGCCTCAACGAAGGCTAGGAAGCTGTTCCCGTTCGCAATCCTTCCGAAGTTTCTGAAAGTCAGCTGCTTTGCCCGAAAAAGTTGTTTTAAGTCCATACTCCATCAAGGTTTTTGGATCGACCCTCTGCCATTTGGTTCAGATATGTTTTCAATACTGGTATGGGGGTTGTGGAAAAGCTTTTATGGAGGTGAGAGTGTCAGTTCCGATTTGGGTGACCTTGCTGCTTTCGGTGAGGATCGGGCGGTAGTCGTTAAATAAGATCTCTTCCTCTAGAGCGTTCTAAAGGTAGTTAGTCAAAACTGAGTTTGAGAGGGTTATGTCAGGCAAAAAACCGACAAAGTTCGGTCCAGCTAGACAGTTGAAAGAGGTAGATTTACTATCGTTGGAGTTGCGAATAATTCCCTCAAAAGAGCCACCTTCACGGGAGCTGATGGAATCCCCATTCAGAATCTCTCAGAGCCAGCTTTAGAATTCTTCAGATGTTTTCGATCCGCGAGTTCAAGGATCCGGAAGTTGGAGTCTAGGGGTTCGTCCGGATTAAGGTTCTTGAAAGAAGTTGTGGGTGGTGTTTTGAATGACCGCTAGCTGAACCAATCTTGAATGCTCTTGCCACTTTAGGCATATGCGATCCCAAGCATTGTGTTCAGGAGTTGCACAAAAAATAAGACTCCTAGTGGCAGGCTTCAGCCCAGATGCTCCACTTATAGCATAGTTTGGGTTTTGGGATTCGAATGTACCTGAAGACGACTGTTCCGAAAATGTTTCAAGGTCATGCAAGGTATATATTCTTCTGGGTTCTCAGGTTTTCTTCACCTTAGAGGTGTAATCCTGGCTAGCTTGACGTCCGAGGCAGCATCCCTGAGGATCTCAACTTCCGTGAAGACGAGCAAAAACCCTTTTGATAATTCCGAATCGGTAGACGAAATTTTATGGTATGAAAAGTTTTAGAAGGAGCGCTTTGACTTTAGACATAGCTTCACGATGACAGACTGGTCTTCCTGTTTCATGAGCAATTGACGAGGCTTATGTTACTTAGTTTGGAATGTCACTGGGAGTCTTAACGGAACAAAAACTGCGTGTCAGTTGAAAGCTGCAATAAGGTGCCAGTAAAATAGTCTTTGAACGGAAGCGCTTAGTACAGTGCTCATCCGCATTTGTCAAGCATTTAAGAAGGACGTTGGTGGTACAGCCGTGGACTTCTTGTATGGGTGAATTTCTCGGGTCGATCCAAGGAACTGCTTTTGACACAGATGCTGTACTCTGTACTCTGTAATTTTTACAAGATCTTATAGGTTCGGTTTGGTTAGGTTCTTATATAAAAATGAACCAGGTAATCAGGGATGTCCAGAGCTTCAGGCAAGAAAGGTTTGGTATACATCTGTCGCGTTTTCTTTAAACCCCCCCCCCCCCCCCCCCCCCCCCCAATCTGCAAGACTTATCAAATTTAAGACCTGATTCGACGCTAATCGAGACTTTTCACTGGATAGCTATATTGGAATAAAGGTTTCACACCCCCGCAGGCTCGTGTATATGGGACCTACCCATTAAACTTCTATAAAATTATCTCATTCTTTTTGTATGTGGGATTTCACATTCTCCATATGTTCACCTAATTTCGTTTTAATCAATTTAACCGTTTTCGAGAAACCTGCATGTGATAGACAGACAGACAGATCGGGAGACAAACAGGAAAACAGCAAATCGATTTTAGTAATCTTTCGTTTCACAGAACATATAATACATGCAAGGTGGGGCAAAGGTCAATTACCCGATGTTCTTTGGCGAATTCTCCTTAAGGGCTCCAAGAGCCTAAGGCCTGTTAACGTAAAACCGCGGCTTCAAAAAGCCTCATGAAAAGCCTGGGACGGTTAAATCGGGTGATCTGGTCAGCCAGTGCAACTCATCGAAACGAGAGTTTGAGTGACCCGGAAATGCTTCCTTCAGGATATCGGTTGTGGCTCGAGCGGTGCACGTCCAACCACCCTGTTGGAACCACATGTTCTCTAGCACCAATTCATCCACTTGATGAAGAAAAAATTCGGTAATCATGGCTCTGTAGCGCCGTCCACAGTCGTCGTTTCACTCGCAGCGTTCTCAAAGGAAAATGGCCCGATGACTCCTCAAGCGTAAACAGCACGCCGCGCAGTAACTTTGAGCGGGTGTACTGGTTCTTCGTGGTTGATACATAGATTTTCGTTTGCCCAGAAATGATTATTTTGTTTATTCACGTAACCGCTAAGATGGAAATAAGCCTCATCGCTCATGATAGTTTTCGATGAAAAATCTCCCTTTCCTTCGTTGAAATTCAGGATTGCTTGAGCGTAGGTTAGACGCGTTTGACCGTGACCAGCTAAGAGTTGGTGCTACTGCCTGCACTTTGTAAGGGAACATCTTCAAATCTTCCACCAAAATTCTGCGCAGGGACCGCCGGCTAATGCCCAATTGCGTGGCACGTCGTTTGGTCGATGTTCCGGGCTTCTCTTCGACATCTCGGGGCAACAGCAGCAATATTCTTAGGAGAGCGGCTGCTCTACGTCACAAATGTCAAAACCGAATTGACAATTGGCGCCATTTGCAAAAGTTATAGCGTTTTCCAATAGAGTGATTACTTGACAGTCCAAGGATTTGTAGCACTGATGAAGGGAAGAAGTGGTTCCCGAAATATTGGTATTTGCAAGATTAATAATTTCTCTACATGTTAACTAAAATAACCAAGTCAGAATTCATTTTCCACGGCAGTTTTCACTAATTAAACGAAAGGAACTTTCACGAAAAGATCAAACCAGTAATCATACCTAGCCCCACCGACAGTGACTCAAATCATTTTCAAAATCTTCCCAGCGCGATAGTGGTCAATCAGTATCTTTTATGCTGTGCAAGCACATATGAATATGAACACATTACATAAATATAATATAATAAATAATGATAGATACCAACTGGCTTGTGTGAAAGAATGTGGAAACAATAAATTCCCGATATGTGTAATGTCAATTATTGGCAATCGCATCGATTGGAACGTATTTCTGTCTTTGCAGGTTAACGACATAAGTATCTACTACCTTGCGATACAGGTACTTATAGTACACATACTTGCATCACATGCGAGAGTACGTACGCTGTGCACGCAATGCAAAAAAAAGATAAAAAAAATAACTACATAAATGAATATCTTTTGAACGCATAGCCGGGGTCCATTAGCACGCGTGCATTTGCAGTTGCACGTATATAGATAGCCGCTGGCTTTGGAAGCCCGACTAACACCGTAGTAAGTATTAGGTGGATCTCCTTCGTTGACCAAATCGACTAAGTTGAATAGTTAACCAGCAGGAAATTATATGAGTGGACATTCTTCTCTTTTTTATCTCAAAGCTACGATAAAAGGGGGAGAAGTATCTATTGAAGACAATTTTTGATATCTGGCGGATAAGGGGGGGGACAGAGATACATTGAATGAATTTTCGGGTACCCCTGCGTACCGAAAACTTTCTCTAAGGCGGAACACAAAGTATGGACTTTAGATACTATTTGTATCCTTCGGATATGGTAGTAACTTGAGATTCAAATACATTAGGTGAAGCGAAACGCAATCATGATTTGGAACGCGATATGTTACTATTAGCCCAAGGCATATGTTATCCAGCTCTGATAAATTGATGAAACCTGAAAATTATCAAACTAATTCTATAATATCTGCATTTCTATCTCTATAAGTTGTGCCGAGAACTGAATGGTCACAGGGGTTAAGATGTGGCCGTAAACGGTGAACTCTGGGTATCAGGCGACCCCCAGTTTCAACTAGCCTTGTCTCGGCAAATCGGAAAAATTGAGGCCATGGCAGCCAACTATGAAAAAACAAAAAAAACAAAAACATAAACCTATAAAGCACACACTATTAAACTTCGATCGCGACAATCCAACCCCGAGTGAAGGGGCAACCCTGAGCTCATCGATGGAGAACCTGAGTCTAGACTCAAATTCCCCACTTATTCAAGTGGGAACCAATTCAATTGGGACCCAGTCCTTAACGGACGAGCCGAAGCAGGCCCCTTCTGTCAGTACTCCTGATCCCAGGCTCCAATCGGCGCCACCTGCTCAGGCTAAAGTCTTGCCCATGGGTAAGCACTTGTCCACGGACAGCAAACTCCGGGCAAACCGCCTTCGGGCAAACCGCCTTCGGGCAAACGGCCTTCGGGCAAACCGCCTTCGGGCAAACCGCATTCGGGCAAACCGCCTCCGGGCAACGCACAACCAAAGAGCTGTGCCAAGGTTGAGGGGAAAGGAGCATTCGGAGCACCTGCGGCTAAGGGGAAACCGAAGCGGCAGCGGTCCTCGGACGATCCTAACTCTTCGACACAAAAGGCAGCAAAGAGGGCTCGGCCGGCAACAGCTAGGCCTTCATTTGCAGTCAAGGCTATCGAAGCCGATGGATGGGTCCTGTATGACGACTCTAATCCATCCGGCTACGATACTGACCAGTGCGAACAGCTTAGGAGGAAACTCCTCCTAGCTGTAAGGACTGCATCCGCGCAAGGCATCAAGCTTTGCTTTGAGTCGGTAGGTGTATACCGTAAAATGTTACGGCTGAACTTTGCCGACGAAGACACGAACGAGTGGCTCAGGCAGTACTGCTCCTCCCTTAACGATGTGTGGGAGGGTGCGCGACTAACCTTGAAAAGGATCTCTGAGCTTCCATCGATCGAAAAGTGCTTTCTCTGGCTTCCAGAAGAAGAGCCGGGTGTCGGGGTTCTGGAACAACTTGGTGTACAGAACAACCTTAACACTTCCACCTGGTTGCTGCTAGGCAGCAAAACAGGAGAGAGAACCGATAGGCCGGGAACTTTTCTCACTATCGGCACCTTCTTAACATCAGCTTCGGGAAAAATCGGGTTGCCGGCTCTACTATGGGTTGGGGACCGTCACGTTACAAGTGTCGGCTCCTAAAACCATTGAACGGGACATGCAGCCCCCAGCATCTACACCTGAAACGTAGATGAGGTACCACATTTCCCAAGTAAATTTGCAGCATTGTAAAGCGGCGACTGCACTCATCAGTCGTCGGATCAATAGCTGCAAGACATTTATATACCTCATACAAGAACCGTGGGTTGTTGGTGGGGCAGTCAGGGGCCTAAACTTCCATACTGACCTATTGTCTGCCAATGGAAGCGATCGATCCCGCACCTGCATGGTAGTCTCCAAAGACTTCCAGGCTAACCTGGTTAACGACCTATGCGATGGCGACACCACATCGGCTAAGCTAACCATAAAAAGTCAACAGGGAGCTGAAGATATCAAATTAATTCTATAATATCTGCATTTCTATCTCTATAAGTTATGCGCCTCGGGCTGATTCCAGTTAACCCGTTGGGGAGTTCCGTCCCCACGTACTCGAGGAGGGCGATCAGACCCGAGTCTGCAAGGAACTCATCTGAAGTGGCTCTGCCACGAAGCCTCACTGGAGGTTATCTGGTACCATGGGAACCGGGATGGCCCTCTGAGGGCATATGCTCCAGGAGAATTCCTGGAGGATGTACTCTCGGCCCGGTTATTTGCGGTTGGCCCCCTAGTGGGAGTTTCATGGTGGTTGTGGTTATGCCTACATCGCGGGCAGAGCTCCCCGGAGCTCACGCGTGGAGTTGCGTTTTACAACTCGGGCGCCGTACCCCTTAGTTGCGGCAGAGGTGTTAGATAGGCCTCGCATCCACTGATATGAATGCTGAGCCTGCACTCAGTATAAACCAGGACCGCTGTGCTTGCATGGCGGGGCCCTGATTGTAGTCCCAAAAACAATCCGTGTCCGAAGAGGACCGTGGGGTTAAGCCTTCACGGCAGGTACTCACGTTAAACCCCCCAGGACTTTCTATAAGTTATGCCGAGGGCTGGTGGTCTGCATATTCCCCTACGACGCAGAAGACGTTCCCAGTGGAACATTCATCAGAGCTATCCAATATGCCAAAAGTAGAGGCATGGGGGTAATAGCAGGATGTGATGTCAACACTCACCACATAGGCTGGGGAAGTTCAAACATCAATGCAAGAGGATCGAGACTACTGGAGTATCTAGTAGGAACCGATTTGCAGATCCTAAATGTGGGTAATGAACCCACTTTCTTCAGAGGTCATCGACATCACGATGGCATCTCCTGACATTGCGGCTCTGATCGGAGAGTGGAGAGTATCAAACGATATCACACTCTCGGATCACAGACGCATTGATTTCGTTTTGGGCATGGATCCACCTCCACCCACTCCATTTCGGAATCCGAGGAAGACAGATTGGGTAATGTATCAAACAGAATTGAGCGCCCGAGTCACGATCCCTGGGAAGCGCATCAAATCCATTGCTGGAATTGAGAAGACAACCCAGATGATCAAAACTAGCATGAGAGAAGCTTTTGAAGAAAGCTGTCCACTCAAGATGCCAAAGAAGGGTAAAACACCATGGTGGAACTCGGATTTGGCAAATCAGAGGAGAACGGCAAGGATGCTCCCCAATCGTGCTCTGAAGGGTGAATCAAGCACTAGCTGGAATCGCTATAAAGAGGCACAGAAGGCTCTAAAGAAGAGCATAAGATCGGCCAAAGGATCATCTTGGGGACGCTTTTGCGAAGAGACTAACTCTCTTGAGGCAACCTCAAAGCTGAAGCGGATTCTGGTCAAAGAACGTAGCCAGAAACTGGGTTATTTACGCTTAGAGAATGGGAAGTACACAGAAAGCGATGAAGAAACGGAAAATCATTTGCTTGAAGTACACTTCCCAGGCAGCATCCAAAATCTAATCTCGGGGCCAACAGGTGCATACAGCCCTCAGCCGAGAGACTGGACTGCAAAGTAGTATCACTGGGCATTTAACTCGTTCCATAGATACAAGTCTGCAGGTCCGGATGGCATCATCCCTGCGCTAGTAATAGAAGGAATGGATGCCATGGGTCTACATATTCGGAATATATATCACGCATGCCTAGCACACGGTTATATTCCAATTAAATGGCGGGATGTGAAGGTGTTGTTCATTCCCAAACCAGGAAAACCTACCTACACAGACGCAAAAAAGCTTTCGACCGATCAGCCTAACGTCCTTTCTGCTAAAAGGACTAGAAAGACTAGTAGATCGGTTCATAGGGGATACACACATTCCTAAATGGCCACTTCACTATAGGCAATACGCCTACCAGAAAGGCAAATCCATGGAGACAGCACTCCATGAACTTACGGCAAAAATTAAAAAGGCGATGTCCGAAAAAGAATACGCCTTAGGGACATTCATGGACATCGAAGGTGCCTTCAATTATGCCTCATTCGCGGCGATTTGTGATGCGGCAAAACAGCATGGAATCGAACCGCTGCTAATCAGTTGGATCCTTCACATGCTAGAGTGGAGAAAAATCCACATATCGGTCGGCCAGAAGTCTATTGAAGCAGGATGTCTTAGGGGCTGCCCACAGGGAGGGGTTCTTTCTCCACTGTTATGGCCCTTGGTGATGGATATCCTGCTGTGGCTCCTGGAGGACAAAAAAGTCTTCGCGCAAGCATTTGCGGACGACCTAGCCGTAATAATTACCGCTTGACCGCTTGAATCCAACTCTGCATGTAATCCACAGCTGGTGCCTCCGCAATGGACTCACGGTGAACGCTAGGAACACTGGACTAGTTAAGTTCACTAGGGACGTCAGGTGAGGCAGCTATACGCTACCCACCTTAGCAGGGGCGGAAATCCAGCTGGCACAAACAGTCAAGTACTTAGGGGTACATTTCGATTCCAAGTTAACGTGGAAGCATCATATCCAGGAACAATATTAGAAATCATGCAGATTGCTCTGGTGCTGTAGGAATGCGATAGGTAAGACCTGGGGACTTTCACCTAAACGGATATACTGGATACATTCATAATAAAACCCATTTTGATGTATGCATGCATCGTCTGGTGGCCAAGACTGAACTTTGCTAACAGCAGGAAGCTGCTAACGCAGATTCAGAGACTTGGTTGCCTAAGTATTACTGGAGCAATGAGTACTACGCCGACTGCGGCACTTGAAGCTATCCTAAATTTACCCCCCATTCACTTGGAGGTGAAACGGAAAGCACCCAACGACGCATATAGGCTCGATACCATTGGGGCGTGAAAAGGCGGCCAATCCAACGGGCATGCGTCTATCTGGAAATTCCTTGAAAAACATCCGCTAGCCCTGATGCCGACCGATCATATGGTTTCCAGATTCGTCTTTGAAAAGACGTACACTGTCGTAATCACCGAAAGAGAAGAATAGTCGACAAGTGGCCATGAGTCTTTTCAGATTACAGAGCTAATAATCTTCACCGACGGGTCAGTCATGGAGGATGGATCGGGTGCAGGTGTGTTCTCGGAGAATCCGATTATAAAACTGGTCCGACCCCTCGGAAAAATGATGACAATATTCCAGACGGAGATATATGCCATTTCATTGGCAGCAGAAGAATGTCTGCGACAAAAATGGAGGGGTCGCACCATTCGAATCTGTTCTGACAGTCGGGCGGCATTATCAGCACTAAATGGCAACAACATGTCAAGCCAGTCGGTGTGGAGTTGTCATCAGGTGCTGTTGAAACTTGGCCGACTGAACGAAACATTCCTGATGTGGGTGCCGGGGCGCACTAACACCGCCGGCAATGAGGAGGCTGACAGACTAGCTCGCCGAGGGTCTGGATCCACAATGGTGGGGCCAGAACCAGCTCTTGGAATTCGACCATCTACTGTCAAGTCTACTCTGAAGGGTGAAATTGCAAGGATTCACGCAACCGAGTGGAAAAATTTGGACTCTTGCCGGCAAGCGAAAATCCTCGTGAAGGAGCCAGGCATTTTTGTTGTCTCTTAAGAAGTGGGACATGAAAACCCTAGTAGGACTTTTGACGGGACACTGCCCCTTAAACTACCATATGGAAAAGATTGGGGTAGTGGTTTCGGCTGTGTGCAGCCAATGTAAGGAGGAGGAGGAGACGGCTGCCCGGCATCCTCAGATCTCAGACGAAGACACCTTGGCAAGGTTTTCTTCAATGAAGAATCTGCACACTCTCTGCCTCTGGAGAATGTTCTCAGATTCGCTAAAGCCTGCGAACACCGTAGGCGGGAAGCCATTGAATAGGCAACTACGGGGATAGTACAATGGGCCTAATAATGGCCTGAGTGATCGGAGCTGCGGCTCACCCCAGTTAACTAAACTAAACTAAACTAAACTAAACTAAACTAAACTAAACTAAACTAAACTAAACTAAACTAAACTAAAATAATATTTTTAACTATTTATATTATAATAATAAATAATTAAATCAATTTATAACAGAATAATTAACATATTTTGATGGGCGACAACATACATTGTTATTATATTTTCAATTGTTACCGATAGAAATCTTATTTCTTCCACCTTATGTTCATCTCAACCCAAAACAATATCATGAAAATATCTTTCGGTGACTATAAATTGAAAATTATCTTTTCATCCATTTCAGAAAACACATCTATCTGTTTTATTTGTTAGAAAATTAAACTTCAACCATTAAAAGATGCAGAAAATACCACTTTTATATCATTTTATTCAAAAGTTTGTCCGCCTCTTTTAAAAACCATCTTTTTTTTTAAATCTCAGACTTTTTTTTTTGCTCAAGTTTCTATATCTACTTTTGTGCTTCATAAACGTATTCGTTTGAATCTATTTTTTTTTTATGTTGTATGAAAAATTCCGTAAAACGAAAATGTTTTAATAGTCTCAAATGTAACGACATTCTTGTCAATAAAAAAAGACTGAATACTCATTCTTTGAAAATTTTTTCTTCAAATGGAGGAATGGAAGTACATTTCATCATCTAAGTACAAAATGTATCTTTGTCCTGGAGTCGTTTTGAAATAAAAATTTATACATGTCATTAAAATCCATTTAAACCCATTATTTCAACTGATTAGATATACATTACATATATGTTTATATTCTATATAATATGTTCATACCTGCATAGATCCAAGTACTTTTCTTCATTAAAAAGATATGAATAGACAGAAAACCGACAGAGATATACGATTTTGAAGGAATAATAAAAAACACCCAGAGTGATCACTTCATTTTTTTTTTTTCGTTTCTTCTTCACTTTTTGTCATTAATTTGAGCTCATTAAATCAGACATAATGTTAATAGAAGGCATTATAACATTTTCAGGGCATCAAAAAGTCACCAAAAAAACCATAAAGGAAAGAGAAAAAAGAGGTAGAAAGGTGAGATAAGCTTTCTTTACATTTAACAGCCATTTTTCACAATATTTGATGAATCATTTCCTGTAGGACTTCACGAAAGACAATAGTGACAATTCACTTCCATAACATATTCATAAAAACATAAACCAAAATACTATTTGTAAGATAAACTATCATTTTATCAATTCGGTTAGTTATAACTTAGCACGAGCCCTCCTTTAAGACTTAAGTAGCTCCAGCTCTCTCCCTATTCCATAAGACGTAGTCATCAACGGTGAACTCTGGGTACCAGACGACCCCCAGTTTCAACTAGCCTTGTCCCTGCAAAAAGGGGCTCTGCCGAGACCTACTTTCTCCGGTAAAACAAAGGTCATAGCGACCAACTATGAAGAAACTAAAAAACTTAAAAAAAAATAAAACAAATCAACAGCACTTTGATCATGATGATCCACCCCTGATCGAATGGGCAACCCTGAACGGATAGTCAACCCTGAGCTCTTCGATGGAGAACCTGTGTATAGACCCAAATTAGCCACTTACTCAAATGACAACCAACCCTATTGGGACCCAATCTTTAACGGACGAACCGAAGCAGTCCCCCTTCTGTTAGCATTCCTGCTTGCGGATTCCAATTGGCGCCACCTATCGAGGCTAAAGTCTAACATACAAGTAGGCCTCCAGGAAAACAGCCCTTCGAGCAAAAAGCTTTCGGGCAAAACAATGCCTCCAGACAAACTGCCACCGGGCAAAAACCACCGCAAAACACAACCGCCGGATTGTACAATACTAAAGGAAAAGGATCGTCTAAGGCATCTGCGGCTAAGGGCAAACCAAAGGGGCAGTGGTTTTTTGACGATCCCAACGGTTCGCCACAAATGGCTGCAAAAACGGCTCGGTCAGCAGCGGCTAAGTCTTCATTTGCAACTAAAGCGCCCACCCGTGGATAAAAATTGGCTATGGGAAGGATACCCAGAAATAAAACCAAACATGGAGGAGCAGAAGAAGAATGAAGTTACGGTGCAGGGCTTCGGAAATCCAGTGCCGGCGGTTTTTGGGAGTGAGCAAGCGGGCTCCCGGCCCTCGATATCCAACGACCGCAGTGCCTCAGTAGTGGGAACCTTGGCTACTGTGGCATCTATTGTTACAAGCGTACGGGAGGAACTTGAACTGGCTCCAGTGATGGACCCGTTCAGAAGGAGCTCGATTTTTCGCAGATCTCCTCCCACACGGACACAAGCCCCCACGATCGCTACCCCCAGTGGGAAGCGAATAGCGGGAGTCTTCGATGAGGAAGCATCACTGACGCCGATTCACCCGAGCGATGTTTTTGGCAATGATCAGTCTGGAGCTGCCTTTACTGCCCTCGGTAAAAAGATCATGGAGCTGTGTGAGTTTATAAAGGAGCGCAGGAACATTCACCAAAATATAAGGGCCATGATAAGAGGCATCCGTTTGACATACGGCAAGGCCCAGGATGAACGAGTGGGGAAGTCGCCGATTGGAAAAGGGAACCAGGCAACTCAAGTAACGCCGGTTCAAAACACAAAAGGGGAGAAACCGGGGAAGAGGATGCACGAGAAGCTGAATGACTCAACAGGCCAGCAAACCCCGAAAAGAAAAAAGGACTCAACTCCCAAAAACGCGGAGTTCATGAAAAGCACATCTGAAGCTACCAATGAAAATACTGCAGTGGCTACCTCGAGAAAAGGGATCGAACCTTCAAAGGCGGATGCGGAAGCTTGGAGGAAGGTAGAACCGCGGAAAAGAAATTATCGGAAGAAGATTAGACCGGAGGTGATTTTCATTTCCAAACGGGGCGAAGGGCCATACGCCGACATTCTCAGGAAAGTGAAGGCAGACCCCGAACTTACCAATTTGGGAGACAACATCAGCCGTATTAGACGGACGCAGAAGGGAGATCTTATGTTGGAACTTAAGAAATCCAAGGATGTAACCGCGGACAAATTCTTAAGCCAAATCGGGAAGACTTTAGGGCAGGAAGCCGCCATAAGAGCTAGCAGGCTGGAGATCACTATAATCTGCAAAGATATAGATGAAATCACGACGAAGGAAGAGGTTCGCGAAGCGTTGAAGAAACAGTTCGATCTTGCCGGACTACAAGACGCGCTAAGGAAAGCCTATGGGGGAACACAAACCGCCACCATCAGCCTACCAGTGGAGAACGCACTCAAACAGCAGAGAGAGTGAGAATAGGCTGGGTTATGTGTCGCCTTAGGGAACAGGTGGCGTTAAAACGGTGCTTTAGATGCCTTGGCTTTGGTCACATTGCGAAGCCATGCACTAACCCAAATGATAGGTCAAAGCAATGCAGGAGATGCTGAGTGGAAGGCCATATCAGCAAGGACTGCGGATCTGACCCAAATTGTCTACTGTGCAAAGGAAAGGAGGGTGTGGACCATCGGCACATTGCGGGCAGCAGCAGGTGCCCGGAATACAGGAGAGCCCTTAGCACAAATCGCAGATGAGGTTGATACAAATCAACCTCAACCACTGCGAGGCGGCGCAGGATCTACTCGCGCAAACCATCCGCGAGAAAAACATCGATGTGGCCATACTAAGTGAACCATACCGAAACCGCGGTGGTAGCGTTTGGGTCAAAGACCAAACGGGCCAAGCAGCGCTGTGGACTTGTGGAGAACAAGCCTTCCAGGAAATAATGGAGCACCCGGAGGAGGGCTTCATCAGAGCGAAGGTGAAGGGCATCCACATCTACAGCTGCTATGCTCCACCTAGCCCTACACTCGTCGAGTATGAACGAATGCTTGCCGCTCTTGTTTTGGATGCAAGTGGACGTTGGCCGATCATAATAGGAGGCGATTTCAATACGTGGGCTCTTGAATGGGGCCGCCGGATAACTAATGTCAGGGGATGTGTTCTCCTCGAAGCTTAACTTTAGCCAGTACAATCGCCTGGCATGTCAGTGACGACTATGCTCACAGCGACCACCAGGCAATCTCCATAGAGATCAAGAGCGGATCGAGCTCGAAAAAGAGTTGTCGCAGAATGCCGGGTGGCATGCTTGGCTGGACAGTGAAAGCTTTCGAGGGGAACACGTTTTCCGCGGTGCTCAATTCCGACATATCCCTGAGTGGTACGGCTGGAGAGAAAGCCACCCAGATCACTCGATGGGTGACGGAAGCATGCGATGGTACTATGCCCAGAAGGCGATTGCTCCCCAGTAGGCAACCCAACTACTGGTGGAACAACGAAATTGCAAGTTTGCGAGCCGCATGTTTTCGGGCAAGGAGGCTTTGCCAGAGGCTCAGGGGAAAACCCGGTGGCGACGGTCGAGAGGAGGCACACAAGCAATGACGTGGCCACCTAAAGGAAGCCATTGGGAGAAGCAAAAAGAACTGCTTCAAACAGCTGTGCGACCATGCCGACATAAACCCTTGGGGCGAGGCTTACAGAGTGGTGATGAAAAGGCTGCGGAAATCACCCCAGGTGACCTGTCCGCGCCTCCTGAAATAGATTGTTACCACTCTGTTCCCTCACCACGAAAATAGGGCAAGGCAAATTTTTGTCCAGCTAAATGACGGCATAATACCGCCTGTAACTGTGGAGGAGCTGCGGGAAATATGTGGTAGGTTCGGTGACAACAAGGCCCCAGGTTTGGATGGCATCCCCAACCGAGCTTTGAAACTGGCAGTGAGCTTTTCGCCAACACCTTCAAGGCGTGCCTAAAAGAAGGAATATTCCCTGCCCAGTGGAAAAAGCAAAAGTTGGTGTTGCTTCCGAAGTCTGGCAAGCCACCTGGAAACCCAGCGTCGAATCGTCCTATTCGCCTGTTGGATACAATGAGGAAGATGATGGAGGGAGTCATCTACAACAGACTCCTGCCCATCGTCGAAGCCAGCAATGGTTTGTCGGAACGCCAGTTTGGTTTCCGACGCGCCCACTGTACGGTGGACGCAGTTGGCATGGTGGTAAACCTGACAAAAGGTGCACTGATTTCTGGCGGCTGCTGTGCCTTGGTGGCGTTGGATGTCAAAAACGCATTCAACTCGGCCAACTGGAGTAGAATTAAACGGGCGTTGGCTGACATAGGTGTCCCCGGATATTTAGCGAATTTGGTGGAAAACTACCTCTCAGAGAGGACTCTCTGGTACGGGTCGGATGAGGACCCCAAAGAGTACATTATCACAGCCGGGGTACCACAGGGATCGGGGTCCTCTGTTGTGGAATATCATGTATAATGGGGTGCTTGCTCTTCCCGTCCCAGAGGGGACTACGATTGTCGGCTTTGCTGATGACCTAACTGTGGTTGTTGCAGCAAAACACCCAGAAGATGTGGAGGTTTACGCAACAGAAGCAGTGAGAGCGGTAAAGTCCTGGCTAGAAAAGGCCGGGCTGACCTTGGTGGACGGGAAAACGGAAGCGGTCTTAATAACGAAACGCAGGAAAAATAACACTGTAAAAACCGGCTATCAAATATCTGCGGGTAATAATTGACACCAAATTGAGTTTTAGGGAACACCTATAGTATGCCAGTGCCACCACGGCACAAAAATGTTGCCAAATATTGGTGGACCGAAACATTGCCGGAGGTTGGTGCTAGCCGGAGTGGTGCGCTCCATCCTGCTCTACTCGTCGCCTGTGTTGGCAGAGGCGCTTGCAAACTCTCAGAGACGGAAGCAGGTGAACTCGGTTTACCGGCGGATGGCTTTGAGGGTTTGCAGTGCTTTTAGAACCACATCAGATGAGGCAGTATTGGTGGTGGCAGGCATGATCCCGGTTGACATTCTGGCCAAAGAAATGAGTGTCCTGTACAATGCAAGACATATGGAGGGGCATGCACAGCGTAGAAATGCGGCAAGGTCAGCGTCGCTTGAGCTATGGCAACGCAGATGGGACGAGTCTGCGAGAGGTCGGTGGACGCACAGGCTCATTCCCAACATTAGGGTGTGGCTTGAGCGAAAACATGGGGAGACCAACTACCACATTACCCAGTTCCTCACGGGACATGGTGGTTGCTACAGGCAGTATCTGCACCGCTTTGGGTTGGATGATTTTCCGAACTGTCCCAGATGCGATGGCATACCGGAGGATCCAGAGCATGTGATGTTTCACTGCCCACGATTTGCGATGGAGAGAAGGAGCTTAAACCAGGTGCTGGGCAGAAGCGGGACCCCGGAGAGCTTGGTTACTGAGATGCTGGAGTCCGAGGAGAAGTGGCTTGCGGTTGGCTCCGCAATCATCCAAATGCAGGCGGAGTTGCTGAAGGAACAAAGAAGGAGGAAAGCTGCAAATAGGAGAAGGATGAGTGCCTAAGAGCGCGATTGACCTTGAAGAGAGTTTCCGATGCTATGTCTGGCTTCCAGAAGAGGAGCGTAATGGTGCTGAGATGCTGGAACAACTTGAAGTCCAGAATACCTCAACACCTCCACCTAGATGCTACTAGGCAGCAAAGCAGGAGACAGAGCTGATAGGCCGGGAACTTTCCTCACTATTGACGTTGCTGAAATGGATATTATCAGGGTTCGGAAACAAATGGGAAACCGGCTCCACTACGGGCTTGGGACCGTCACATTACGGCATGTCGCCTTCTAAAACCATCGAAGGTAAGTTCAATCCATGGCATCTTCATCTGAACAGTAGATGAGGTGTCATATCTTTCAGATAAATTTGAAACATTGTAAAGCAGCGGCTGCACTAATCAGTCGTCGAATGTGATAGCGACACCACAACGATCAAATTGACCATAAAAAAACCAACAGGGAGATAAGCAGATTCTATGGTGCTTTGCTTATTTGCTTTATGACGTGGACGAAGTTCCCAGTGGAACATTCATCAGAGCTAACCAAAATGTCAAAAGTAAAGACATGGAAAGGCTGGCAAAATTCCAACCTCAAGGCGAGAGTATTGAGACTACTGAAGTATCTGGTACGAACCGAATAGCAGATCCTCAATCTGGCCAATGAACCCGCTTTCTTTCGACGTCGTTTGGCAAGAGGTCATCGACACCACGGTGGCATCACCTGACATTGTGGCTCTTGTCAGAGTAGAGAGTATCAAACGATATCACGCCCTCCCATCACAGAAGCTTTCGAAGAGACATCTCCACTCATGATGCCAAAGAAGCGTAAAACACCATGGTGGAACTCCTATTTGGTGAAACAGAGAACACCGACCGGGCTCTAAAGTCTGATTTAGCCGCTTGCTGGATTCGATACAAAGAGAGGCTCAAAAAGCTCTAAAAAAGAGCATAAGATTGGCGAAAGAACGATCATAATGGAGACACTTTTGCGAAAGGACCAACTCTCGTGAAACAACCTCAAAGTTAAAGCGGATCCCTGTCAAAGAACGTAGCAATCCGTTAGATTATCCACGTTTACAGAGCGGGAGGTACACAGAAGCCGATGAGGAAACGGCGAACCATTTGCTTGAAGGTAGCATCCAAAAGCTCCAGACCCATACAACCCTCAACCGGAAGATTGGACTCTGCCTGGACTGGCATGTAAGGTAGTTTCATTGAAACGAGTGAAATTGGCATTTAACTTCTTCCATAGTCTACAGGTCTGGATGGCATTATTCCTGCTTTTGTAATAGAGGGAATGGATGCCCTGGGTCTGCACATTCGGATTATGTACCGTGCTTATCTAGCACATGCTTATATTCCAACCACCTGGTGTGATGTGAAGGTAATATTTATTCCCTACACAGACGCAAAAAGCTTGCGACCGATCAGCCTCACTTCCTTTCTGCTAAAAGAGCTGGGAAGACTAGTAGTTCGGTTCATAAGGGTTACATATATCCCTCAATGGCTACTTTACTGTAGGCAACATGCCGACTAGTAAGGTAAACACACGCAGACACAACTCCATGAGCTAACGGCAAAAATTGAGAAGGCAATATCCTATAAAGAATACCCTTAGGCGCATTAATGGACATCGAAAGGCGCCCTCAATTATGCCTCACTCGCAGCAAGGAACCATAGAATCGATCCGCTGTTAATCAGTTGGATCCTTCACATGCTAGAGTGGAGAAAGATCCACATATTTATCGGATAGAAGTCTATTGAGGTAAGGTGTCTTAAGAGTTGCCCACAGGGAGAGGTTCTCTCTCCTCTGTTATGCTTCCTGGTAATGGGCACTTTGCTGTGGTTCCCGAAGGACACAAAGGTCTTTGCACAAGCATTTGCAGACAATCTAGCCGTAATAATTATCGGCAAGTTTGCGGGTACAGTATGTGACCGCCTGAATGTAATCCACAGTTGGTGCCTCCACAATGGACTCATGGTGATCGTAGGAAGACTAGACAAGTTATCTTTACAAGAAACATCAAGTGGTATAGCTACACGCTACCCACCTTGGCGGGGGAGGAAATCAAGCTAATAACAGTCAAATATTTTGGAGTCCATCTCGACTTCAAGTTAATGTGGAAGCATCATATCCAAGAACAATGGCAGAACAGCGCTAGGTAAGACCTGGGGACTTTCACCAAAACAGATTAAGGGGCGTGGAAGGGCGGCCAATTATACGGTCATGCGTTCATCTGGAAATTTCTTGGCAAACATCAGGTGGCTCCGATATCCACCGATCATATGGTTTCCAGATTGTAGAATGGTTTTTAAATAGCCACGAGGCTTTAAGGATTACAAACTTAATAATCTTCATTGACAGGATGGTCATGGAAAACGGATAAGGCGCAGGGGTGTTCCCGGGAAATCCGATTGCGAAATTGACTCGAACTCTCGGAAAAATGACGACCATATTCCAGGTGGAGATATATGCCATTTTATTGGTAGCAGAAGAATATTTGCGGTAAAAATGGAAGGGTCACCCCATTCGAATCTGTTCCGACAGTCGAGCAGCATTATCAGGACTAAACAGCAACAAAATATCGAGCCAGATGGTGTGGAGTTGTCATCAGGTACTGCTGAAAATTGGCCGACTGAACGAAACATTCCTGATGTGGGTGCAGAGTACTCAAACATCGCTGGTAATGAGGAATCTAACAGACAGGTTTACCAGGGTTCTGAATTCACAATAGTGGGACCAGAATCAGCTTTTGGCATTCGGCCATCTCCTGTCAAGTCCACTCTGAAGGGGAAAATGGCAAGAATTTATGCAGCCCTAGTAGGGCTTTTAATGACCCTAGTAGGGCTTTTAGTGACCCTCTCAGACCTCAAACGAAGATACGTTAGTGAGGTTTTTTTCAACGAAGAGTCTGCGCATTCTCTGTCTCTGGAGAATGTCCTTGTATTCGCGTAAACATGTGGACAGCAAGAGACCGATCAATAGGCGATCTCCGGGGATAGTACAATGGGCCTAACAAAGGTCTGAGTGCTTGGAGCTGAAGTCAAGATTTTAATAGTGCGAAGCATGACAGTTATCACAAATATAATATTATTTAGATTATTACATTACCTTATTAAAAATCCGCCTTTAGTATGCCCTTTATCAGACGTTTAAACCTGAAATAGAAAATGGTATTATATAACATATATATATACATAAATATACTAATGATATGATCGTCATATAATAATAAAATAATAACTCCGCCCCAGCCGATCCGAAGACCGGGTGTAAAAGAAGGAGGGATAGATGGCTTCAATCTGAAGGGCTGTATGACACCGCAACGTCTCAGGTGGTATTTGAAAAAAGTGCAGGAACTTTGCAGTCCTGCAGATTACTCACTGAGGAAGCTATCACCACAGCTAGCAGCTAGGGATAAAATGCAAGTCCTAAAATTATAGGAGAAAGGAATTTAAGGTCCAGTACGGATAACCACGGGAGTCATCTGACTTGGTGACTGTGTCGGGTTGCCGTAATGAACAGCACCGCGTCAAAACCGCTAATCGTGGGGCGGTTTGACGTTGAGGCACCACGATGACCAGCAGCATTGCAGCTCCGCTTACTGTACCTGTTTGGCCACAATCTGTTGTGACCACTTCAACAGGTTGACGTAGGCAGCGGATGAAGTGGAGTGGCAGTTATGGAAGGGTGGTATGCCACCTTATCAGTCATTTATCTGAGGGCGCCAGTACCTCAGAGCCTACCCATATATAGAGAGGCATCTTCCAGGGGGATTCGTTGAGTCTTCATTGGTTGCATTGCATGGCATTGGACCCCTATTTTATGGTTACTGGCTAGAGTAGAAATTTTGACTTTGGGCGGGAAGAGTAGTGGCGAGTGTGTCAGCAACAATTTGAAAAAAAGGGAAAGTTGCAACCTGTCAGCATTCATTATCTAAGCATCATCTAAGCACCCTTTCGAAAAGTGTGTGGCGAATTGAAAAAAAACATCCAAACAGGCTGCCAGTCATCGTAAAAAAGGTCCCGAAAACGAAAATTGATGACTTAGAGGATGCTCTCTTTTTGTTCGTAAATGGTATGATTCCTTCGATAGCAGCGACATTAGAATCGCTATACCAGAGACACCAGACGTGACGAGAATTTCAGTGTTCGGAGTAGCACCCGATCAAGAGAACTTTAGACGACACCCAACATTCCCATAACATCGAAAGCTTTTGAAGAAGTCACTGCATCGCTAAACACTTCTAACTCAACGTCTGCTCCGAACACACGCACCTCAGAAGACGTTCACGTTGGTCAGCACCAGATCCCGCTGGACTGGTTGGATTCAGTTGATTATTCATCCGCAGTTAAATATTGTCCTCAGAGGGAGGAGCAAGTGAATGGATTAACATGCGCTTAAAGCTAAGGAAACTGAGCCAAAAGACCCAAGCCACAGGACACTGTAGGACCGGAATAGCCTCGGGATCGGGGAGTGAAAGTAAATGTCAAGCTCCGCGAAGAGTACTTCAAAAATATCCGCGCTACGTGATGAGCAGTCCATCAAGCAGTCACAGAGTTTGAAAAGGGTACACATATCAAGGAAGATGCGGCGTTGCTGCAGGGAAGGGACACTGATGGATAGTCCACCCGGGGAAGGTTCTTTTTGGAAAAGAGGGTCCGGCTGAATTTATGTTGCCCCACGGACAATCACGATTGCGGAAGGGGGACCAGACTATACAGCACTATCCAAGAATGTTCTGACGAAGGAGTTGAAAAGTGTTAAGGAATGTCGTCCGTCCAGTCGCTCTTTATGGTTCTGAATGTTGACCGACCATAAAAAACAATGAACGGCGTCTTGCGGTAATGGAGACGAAGATGCTACGTTGAACTAGTGGCGTCACACGTTTAGATCACATCTGAAATAAGGATATCCGCGATCGTTATGGGGTTGCACCGATCGTGGAAAAGTTGCGAGAGAGGCGTCTTCGATGGTATGGTCACGCAATTCGTGCAAACGAGAATTCACTTGCAAAGATTGGTCTGAACATCGAAGCCGATGGTAACCGACCAAAAGGCCGACCTAAGCAACGGTGGCTTGATACGCTGGATGGGGATTTGAAAGCCTCGAGATTGCACCCAGATCAGGCATTCGATAGAGCCAAATGGCGAAGCCGATCACGACGAGCCGACCCCGCTTGTGAACGGGACAAAGGCTGAAGAAAAAGAAGAAGGAAGGTTGAATTGACGCAAAGTCGGAAGAGGAACGTAGGATGAAACCAGACGTTATGAAACGAAATTTTTCATCGAAAATTACAGAGTGTTTAATGGAAATCAGCAGTGAAAGGGGTTGTCCGCCAAGAGAGTAGGATGTTGGGGAGGGTTTAGGTGAATTGCACATATAGTGACATTTGCTGATATTCAAAGCCAGCTTGTTAACCGAGCACCAACTGACCAAAGAGTCTAGGTTGGACTGCAAGGGAGTCCAATCCAGCGGAGATGCAACAGAGGCAAATCATTTAAGGTCATCAGTGTACAGTAAACATGGACAGATAAGGGTGGAGGGGAGATCATTGATGAAAACCAGGAATAGGAGGGTGCCAAGAATGGGACCTTGGGGAACACCAGGCCGGGGAGAGAAGGAACAGGATGAGTGTTCACGAAAAGAAACTTTGCAGGAACTATATAAAAGACAAAAGGAAATCGAGGAGATGACTAAGAGAGGAAGCCGAGTGGAGAGAGTTTGGAAAGGGAAACATTGTGGTCAGCGGTATCAAAACGAAATCAGTATAAAAAAGGTGTACTTCCTGTGGTGAATTAAGGCATTTAGCAACGAAGTTGGTGAAGATCAGAAGGTTTGAAGCGGTGCTTCACGAAACCATGCTGTTCTTTCAAGTGACCGAAATGCACGGCCAAGCAGCCGTAGACGTATCTCACGAGGATTTTGGAGCTAGACGAAAGAAGAGAGATGCGACGGTAGTTCACAGCTAATGACCGATCACTACTCTTGAGGATAGGGATGATAAGGGTCTCTTCTAAAGATGGCGAAATTAGCATTCTTCTAAACTTTCGTTCAAGGTAATATACAGAGGTAGGGAAATGAGTTTTTTTTTAGAATTAAGAAGGAAGAGGTTAGGAAACCTATTGGGACCAGGCCCGAAATTGGTGTCAAGATTACCAATGAGAGACTCAACTAAAAAAGGGGTGGGGAGAGGAAAGGCGAGAGATTCGGAGCAGCCTGGATAAACAAGAGGCGTAGAGGGGGCAGTAGTTGAGGGAGCAAACATGATAGAGAAGTAAGAACAAAGAAGGTCACAAGATTGTTGTGGGGAGTTGTCAATGAAAGAAGTGAAAAATTGGGTGGGGTTGCGAAATAGCGCAAGTCACCGCGGGCAAGTGCGGCATCAACGCTCAGCAAGTATCGCTTATGTGCTATTTTAATCATCGACTTCACGGAGTGCATGTCCTTGAAATGAGCAAGGTCGGTGTCATTCTTTCAAGTTCGAAATTTCATCGGCAAAGCACGTTTCAGGCGGATGTTATTAAGGATATTCATGGTGAACCAAGTGTAGAAGCGAAACTAAAATAGGAGAATTAGGGACGTAACAGGAGAGGAGACCGGACAGGACATTATAAAAGGTGCCAAGAGCTTGATTACGCGTAAAGGTTGATAATATATGATCCCAGTTGATTGAAGCTAGGACTAAGTTTATACCGTCAAATTGGCTTTCCGCAAGTTGAATTTAACAGAATTTTGGGCAGTTTTGGCGTTTGAGCGGGGGAGCTTTGCATCAAATTCAAGCGGGGGATGGTGAGCGTTGAAGTACAAAGACTGTTCCGCTCGAAACGTCTCACCATAGGGTCAAAGCTCTTACTATACAAGACTATGATCTTGCCAGTCCTCATGTATTCCTCGGAAACTTGGGTTCTTAGCAGGAAAAATTGCGAACTCTTGGCCGCGTTCGAGAGAAGAATCCTCCGAAGAATTTTTGGCCCCCTACATGTGGATGGACGATTCCGTAGCCTACACAATGACGAAATCTATGAGCGATACCATGACCGTCCGGTGGTGGATAAAATCCGGCTCAATAGGTTACGGTGGGCGGGTCACTTAATCCGTATGGATGAGGATGATCCCACCCGGAAAGTCTATAAGGGCAATATCGATGGTAGAAAAAGAAGACGAGGCAGACCCTGCCTAAGATGGAGCGATGGCGTAGGTCAGGACGCCAGACAGCTTTTAGGGATATCGAATTGGTGGACCTCAGCGCAAAACCGGGATGTCTGGAGTTCCTTATTAAGGCAGGCCTAGACCGGATACCGGTTGTTGCGCCGTTGATGATGATGATGATGATGGTGGGCGTCAATTTTGACATAGGGGCATGGGCGAGGAACTTGGAAAGAAGGAGGTTGAAAGTGCAGTTGAAGAAGTTTTTGGAGGGCGTTGAAATTCAGGGCAGAACAGGTGTTCATAAAGGAAGAGAGTAGAAGGGAAGAGTGGAAGAGGTTTGCTGAAAGCGATAGGAAGGCTAGGACAACTAGGCCAATTGAGCATGGAGAGGTTAAAATCTCCGCAAAGGATGAAAGAGAGGGACGGGAATTCGGCAGTAAGGAGTTCCAACAATCTGTCAAGCAATTTTTCGTACAGGTGGGAAGGGCTTGCACAGCATCTGCCGAAATTGTGACATGAAAATAATGTTAGAATATACCACAAACATGTTCATACTAAATAAGTTACTGATTCCCTTAGATATTTCTATTAACTTTAAATTAAATTAAATTCATAATTTAATGTATAAAAGGAAAGTAAAAAAATATAAATAAAAATGAAAAATAAATAATAAAACTCATTAAAATTTAAATATAATTAAAAAAACAAACAGTTTTTCACCATAGACAGGAATATAGCTGATTTAACCGACAAAGATACTAATATCTATTTAAAACCATACAATTAACGCCGTCAAAGGGAAGGGTTTATGTAACTAATATAACAAATTCACATTGTCTTCTCAAGATTATCCATGTATCTCGAAACTATCTTTCAAAACTGCTTAACATATGACCAATTTTTAATCATCCCATGTAGATAACTATCGTCCTCGGATCAGGTTGTCTTTCTTGTTTGTTGTCCATGGATTCTAAAATATCAAGATCACCATCATTTCGGCTCAGTTCACTCTTGGATGAGCGTGTGGCACGTATATGTCAGCAAAGTGTAATGAATGATATGAACAAAGCGGAAGAGTTATCGTGTGTCAGATATTGGAAGAAGGACCCGTAGGACTGGCTTTAGATACACATAGTCAGTAAAATCCATTCAAATATGGTCCAGTTGAGAGGAAGGACAGAAGTAAGGGAAGAAAAGACATCAACAAGAGATCCCAAGGAAAGAGATGAGAAAAGATATCTGTACAGATAGTTCAAGAACACTGACCTTTTCACATATGATTCGTTTAGAGTTTCTTGTGGAACGTTGGGTGCTGTGATCTTTTCTGGTGCTTTATCATCCACCGCACAATAACAGATCATATTATCTTATTCTCATTCTCAACGGAAAGAGTACATTGTCTCGATTTCTAAAGTGAATCTGGTGAACTGGATTTACCATAGGAGATGATGGAAATCTAGGTCACCGAATCATTCTGGGATAGTATCTTTTTTCACTTTCAATATTAATCTATTGTTTTCATTGATAGGATAGAACCGATTCAACCACTTTATTCGGTGTAACATTGCACCTTGTGTCCTAGCCTATTGCGAGGGGCCGGGAAAGGGATTTAAATACCTCGGGTCAACGCTATCAGCCAATGGAGAACTGCGTTTTGAAATTGCTTCACGCATTAACGCAACCTGGATGAAGTGGCTGGTGTCCTTTGTGATCGACGTATCAACGAACGTCTCAAATCTAAAATTTATCGCAATGTCATCCGCCCAGTCGCTCTCTATGGTTCTGAGTGTTGGCCGACTATAAAAGACAATGAACGGCGTCTTGCGGTAATGAAGACGAAGATGCTACGTTGGACTAGTGGCGTCACACGTTTAGATCACATCCGAAATGAGGATATCCGCGATCGCTATGGGGTTGCACCGATCACGACGAGCCGACCCCGCTTGTGAACGGGACAAAGGCTGAAGAAAAAGAAGAAGATGAAATTTCTTGGGGGTCTCCATAATTTCAACCTTGCGACGCTCCTTGTATCTTTTCGTACCAAAGCATCACAAATCCCCCTGAATACAGTTTCCTTGATGAGGAAATCTGAATATTAACCGGTAAAACAAGCTTCTCCTCTATATACACTTGTTCGACATACCACATGAGCATACATATACCGCAAAAAAACACAACGTAATGAGATACAAAATCTGCTTTAACTCCCAATTCAATCGGGAAAGTGCTACATGTGATCATGTGTGCCTCAATTGTTTCATCTTTTGCTGGTTAATGTTCTTCTGTTCATTCGGTTCTTTGTCAGTTATTGTTCTGGTTCTTTTTTTGTCGGGGCCTTTTTTTTTTTTTGAGCGGGAACCATCTCGAAATATACATCATAATTAATTTTCAAGTTGTAATCAAACGAAATACATGCGTATATGGATTTTGAGATAAAATCCGGGCTCAAGATGGAAATTATACGGCCTAATCGCCTAATTTTACAAAATCAATCTAATATTGTCAAAATTGTCGGTTTCTCTAAGCAAATTTTTGATCCCCAAAGACAGTAGCGGTTATGAAAAAACTAAAACGGGGTTCTATTTTGGTTTGGTTCCTCTCAGTCTCAGAGTCAAGGAATGGTTAATGGTAATACTGATCCAAGTATCAACGATCGTCTCAAATCCAAAACTAACCGCAGTGTCCTTCGCGCTGTCGCCACTTATGGTTCTGAATGTTTGCCGACTATAAAAGACAATGAATGGCGCTTTGCGGAAACGGAGACGAAGGATGTTACGTTGGGCTAGTGGCGTGACACGCCTTGATCGCATCCGAAATGAGGATATTCGCGATCCGCATGAGCTTCCATCACTCGTGGAAAAATTGCGAGAGAGGTGTTCTTGGTGGTATGCTCGCCTTATTTTCCGAGAAATCACTCGCCAAGATTGGTTTGAACATCGAGGTCGATGGTAAGCGACCAGAGGGCCAGCCGAAAAACCGGTATGACTTGATACGCTAGATGGGGATTTGAAAGCCTCGCGATTGCATCCAGATCACCCAATTAGAAAAACAAAATGACAAAACCGATCACAATGAGCCGACGTGGAATAGAACCTTAAATTGTTTTGGCATTTTACGACCACTAATTGCGCACGTTACAATGAGGAAATCCGCGCACGGTTGTTGTCAGCCAACAGACCCTATTTCAGCTTAAAAAAACTGTTCCGCTCGAAACGTCTCATCATAGGGTCAAAGCCTGTCCTCATGTATTCCTCGGAAACTTGGGTTCTTAGTAAGAAAAATTGCGAACTTTTGGCCGCGTTTGAGAGAAGAATCCTCCGAAGAATTTTTGGCCCCCTACATGAGGATGGACGATTCCGTAGCCTACACAATGACGAAATCTATGAGGGATATCATGACCGTCCGGTTGTGGATAAAATCCGGCTCAATAGATTACGGTAGGCGGGCCACTTAATCCATATGGATGAGGGTGATTCAGCCCGGAAAGTCAATAAGGGCAATATCTATGGTAGAAAAAGAAGACGAGGCAGAACCTGCCTAAGATGGAGCGATGGCGTAGGCCAGGACGCCAGACAGCTTTTAGGGATATCAAATTGGTGGACCTCGGCGCAAAACCGGGATGTCTGGAGTCTCTTATTAAGGCAGGCCTAGACCGGATACCGGTTGTTGCGCCGTTGATGATGATGAATTGTGCACGAAGGATGAGCACACACAGCTTCATGGGATGTCAGAAGAAGCGTACCCTCACATTATCGGGGTGTTCTTCCCATAATGTCAATATCGTCAGCATAGACCCAGTAGTTGGCTGGACTTGAAGAGGATCGTGTGTCTTGTATTGACTTCTGCACCACGAATCACTTTCTCCAGGGCCAGGTTAAAGAGGACGTATAACTAGGCATCCATTTTTCTTAGACCGTTGTTGATGTTGAGTGGTCTCGAGAGTGATTCTGCTGCTTTCATCTGGCCTTGTACTTTGTTCAGGGTCAGTCTAGTCAGTCTTATCAATTTCGTCGGGGTACCGAATTCCCTCATGGCCAAGTACAGTACAGTACAGATGGAAAGATGGTGCAACTGATGGCCATATTCCAGCCGTTTTTCCATGGTTTACCGCGGTTAGAAAATCTGATCTGTTCCTGATTTACCTGGAGTGAAGCATTTTTGGTATGGGCCAATGATGTTCTGGGTATATGGGGCTATCCAAACTAGCAAGATAGAGGAAAATATCTTATAGATGGTACTCAGCAACGTGATACCTCTATAATTGCTCAAACCATCCCTCCAGTATGCCCATTCTGTCGGAAATAAGATTTCGCTCTTTGCTTCGGCAGGATGAGCACCGAGGTGTATAAGGCTTCATCCTGCTGACTGGTTGGTAAAACGTGCGTGCCTGGTGTGGTTGCTCCTTGTACTTTACGTGTACATGTCTCAGTGGAGTAGTCTTATCTAGCTTCATCAGACGATATGAGGCCTGTCTAACCCAGGAAGATGATCAAGGAAGTTTTTTACTTCTAGCAAAACCATAAATACTGGCAGTCATGTGAAATCTTTTTGAAAATGTCTGGCTTAGCAAGCTTCTGGCTAGAGTGAATGAAAGTTGACTAATTTATTATCTAGGAGTCACTATGCCCAATCTAGGGGCGGCTACCTTATATTTGGAAGTGTTTGTATCATATCTAGGAGTGATTAACTAGGACCTGGCTATATCTTATGGTAGACGGCTATGTCCTAAGTAGAAGTAACTACGGTATCACTTCTGGGAGAGGCTACGTCTTAACTATAAGTAGGCTCTGCCTTGACTAGAAGTAACCACAACTGCAATTAGGGATAGCTGTGTTATACTTAGGAGTGATTACGTCCTAACGAGGAAGGATTATGACGTATCTAGGAAGATATGACCGCCAAAAAATCAAGCTGTACAAAATTCACGATGCAAAATTGATAGTAGACTGGATCTCACGCCAATCAAACCGTGCACCAGAGAACTATTGTACATAGATTGTTTAGGATAAGTGAGGGATCCTAAGTCCACAACCACTTGTTGTTGGACCGGACCAAATGGAGAGCAACTTACTCCCACGTCTCTTTGGTCCGCGGATCCCTCGTTTGGGGCATGGCACCCAAGCATTACAAAAATTATAGGACAAACGGTTTCGTCCAGGGCAGAGGTAACTCTTCAGACGCTGCCTCACCTCTGCCCTGGGAGCAGGGTGACCGTGAGTGGCATCAGATGGAAAACGCTCCTTTATATTTTCAGGAGAACACGCCAAGGGTGCGAAGTATATCCAATCGAAACCAATAGTTTGAGCCTGAGCTGGCTAAAGCTAAATAAATTGTTTAGAATAAGTGAGGGATCCTGAGTCCACAACCACTTGTTGTTGGACCGGACCAAATGGAGAGCAACTTACTCCCACGTCTCTTTGGTCCGCGGATCCCTGAAAATATAAAGGAGCGTTTTCCATCTGATGCTACTCACGGTCACGCTGCTCCCAGAGCAGAGATGAGGCAGCGTCTGAAGAGTTGCCTCTGCCCTGGACGAAACCGTTTGTCCTATAATTATTGTACATAGGTAGCCCTACTGTTCTAGCTCAGAAGGTATATGAATGATAAGTGAAATATTGGCATATTCCCAGCGAGTGCACATCTGGACCCGACATTGTCAAGGATGCGTTTGTGGTGGGAAAGAAGTTATAGCCGCTGAGGACTCAGACCGTGTTGGTCTATTGTACACGATTCTCAAGGATACTCATTATTGTTTTCAGGGGATCCCCAATGAGGTTGATTTAATATTTACTCTATAGTAGTGAGGGTCACTGATTTGAATTGGTTCCGGCATTTCTTCTGACCTTACATCTTAGGCCTGGCCCGAGTGGGGTCGAGAGAGTTTCAAGTTTTTGGGCTCGTTTTACGCATATATATATCATTCGACTGAATCCTTTTTGAAAAGTAGTGCTGGATCGAATCCGGTTGTTGTAACGTCAATTCCGAATTTACCTTGTCCTTCTCAGTATTCATTGTCAAGAATACTTATAACTGTTTTGAGGGATCCCAAATGAGATTCATTTAAAATTTACTCAATTATAGCGAGGGTCACTGGTTTTGAATCGGTTCCGAGACTTCTTTCGATCTTACGCCCCTAGGCCTGGTCCAGGTGAAGTCCGGAGAATTTCAAGTCGTAAGACGGTTCCATTCATTCACTCATTCCAGTTTATTTTAGGGTAAGTTTCAGAGGCTGCCGACAATTGTGAAACGATGTTTAGGTTTCATTTCGGCGCCTAATTAAAACCGTATAAAACCGAGTGCTCGTGGAAGCATTCAGGGCTATACGGTTTCAATTAGGTACCGAGTAGACACCGAATTAAAACCGAAACACCATTTTACACTTGTCGGCAGCGACCGAAACTGAACCGAAAACTTACCGAACTGAATAGAATCAACGAGCCTATATGTGTGAAACGAACCTAAGGCAAGGAAGGCCTAAGGAAATTTGAGCTTTTTAATTATATCATCAAGAAAATAGCCAAGGGGTTGATTGTCACAATTAAGAGCCTTTGCCCCATTCAATACAGGGACTGGCTCGTCTTTATTTGATTGAGTAGTAGGCTTGGTTGCCGTGAAATCTGGAAGTTCTCAAACTAATATCTAGCGTATTAGGTTAAAGTCGGCCTTTAAATCATTTCCCATTGACCAATCTTAGCCAGCGAATTATCATTACTGTGGCTAAGATATAAACTATCGAAAAGGAAGCCTATTTTATTGCTACTGTTTTGACTGGTAATTATTGTCTACAGTCTTTAAAGCTTTTCCAATCTTTAGCTGTCAATTATCAAGATAGTCTGCTTAATTTTGTATGCATGATTGAATTCAGAACTTTCCGGTCCAAATAGTTCATCTCCTCCAATTTTAAGCGGAACATTTGCATAATTTGTATTATAGTCGTTTTCAAATGCGCATAAATTTATTAATTCCAAATACAATTCTTCAGACGAAATTTATATATTTTTTTTTATCTAAATTTAACCGAATGGATTAAGAGATTAGATATAGAAAAAGAAACGGGTTAGGAATTAGATTTAACAAGAAAGATATGTGGAAATAGATATAAATGAAAAAGTTAAAGGTTGTAGAAGAAAAGAAGCATTTTTGGATAATTTTTTTAATCGGTAATCCGGGGTGAAGGGATCGACGCGCCTATCGGATGAACTGCAATGACGTTACTCTGTATTTCAGCGGCTCCCCTTCAAATACCTTCCCTACCTTTGGAGGTAACCATGGGACATTGCAACATTGGGGCTCTGTTGCAGGGTTGAATGCCTCCCCAACACTCGTGGGAACAGAATTGGAGAAAATATTTCAAATTCTTTTAATGGGACCCCAGGGACACGAAGACAGTACCCATCACGGTTAAGGGTCGTTCAACAATACCAGAGCGGCTCTTCGCCCTTGGATGTTTTGGCGGTTATGCCATCAACCACCAGGGACGGGAGACCTAGGCGTCGTATGGTTTGGACGAACCAACTTAACGAATTTATCGTCCGCGCCTATTACCGTGTCACGGATTTGGAACGGAATCCATCAGGGTACAGACATCGACTCCATGACGCGTTCATAACCCGATTTCCGGAGCTAAGTCATGTTCCGGAACAGAACGTTGTCAACCAGTACCGGGTGATAGTGAATAACAACCGAGTTGCCTTACCAACTAGGCAACAAATCTTCCAAGAGGTTTCACTTGAGCTCGGGCTGGAGTCATCAAATTACCGGACTAGTCAAAGGAGTGACACAAGTACTCCACCTGTAAGGCACTCCATGAATCCAGTAGTCAGGAGAAGCTTAGTAACTGGGGATGTCGATCCAATTTATAATGAGGCTTTGACCGCATTCCAGGTCGCATTCACAAAGTATGCTGAGATTCTCCCAGACGCTAGGCCAAAGATCCCAAAACTGAAGTTTACTTTGGCAACTACTAACATCATTGCTGCCGTTGACAGAATTTTGGCTGATCGTTTGGCTAGCGAGATTACTGCTACAGAGGTTCACAGCCTGATCTACGTTGCAGCTGCCACGGTTATTCGTCTCCATAATCAACATCTTAGAGCGAATAACAGAGGTATGCGCAGAAGGACTTTACCGTTCTGGGTGTTTCGACTCAACAAAAGAGTCGAAAAGTTGAGAAAGTAGATTGGTCGTGTCACGCAAGCACTCCTTGGAAATCCATCACCAAGAGTGCATAGATGCGTTGCGAACATCATTGGAAACTACCATCTGTCCAATGATATTCCAATCGAAGAAATCCTCGAGGTGCTGAAGCAGAAACTTGCGGTATGCTCCAATCGCATCCGTAGGTATCAGAAAAGCTTTCAGCGAAGGACAGACAACACCTTGTTCTTCCAGAACCAACGGGGATTCTACAAAAATCTCACCAACTCAGATAGGGAAAGTAACCCCGATCTGGATCAGGCAGAAGACTTCTGGAGAAGTGTTTGGAGCAAATCCAGCCGTTGCAATTTAGAAGCAGCGTGGCTCCCACACCTTATGCGTTCATGCGAGGCCCTCTCCGAAATGACCATGCCTGACGTAACTGAAGTCGACGTTGAAGCAGCCCTTGACAAGGCAGGTAACTGGAAGGCGCCAGGAGTTGACAAGATTCACAACTTCTGGCTGAAGCGGTTGAAGAGCACTCACGGGATATTGGCAAATCAATTTAATCAGATGATTGCCGATCCTGATTTAGTTCCAGCATTTTTCACCAAGGGGATAACTTTCCTCATCCCCAAGGAACAGGGTGTCTCTTGCCATTCAAAATGTCTCAAGGTCTGTCAAGGTCTTCACTTCAGTTCTGTGCGCGAACATCTCAAAACATCTTGATGTTCATGAATTGATAGCTGAGGAGCAAAAAGGATGCGCAAAAGGCTCCCGAGGTTGCAAAGAACAGCTTATAATCGATACGGTAGCTACAAAGCAGGCTGTCCACCAAAAACGAAACATCTCGACAGCTTACATCGATTATAAATCAGCCTTTGACTCCATATCACATTCGTGGTTACTACAAGTGTTACGCTTGTATAAAATCAACCCGAATGTCATTCTTCTTCTGAGAACAGTAATGAAGAATTGGAGCACGAAGCTATCGGTATCTTCGCAAACATCAGGAGAGATACCAATCAGGCGTGGCATTTCCCAAGACGACGTCTACAAATACCTCGGCATATTGCAAGCAACAACACCTGCTGTGGCAATAATCAAGTCCAAGTTGCTGGGGGAATTTGAACGGCGTCTGGATCTTGTCCTTAAAACTGAGCTGTACGGGAAAAATAAGATCATGGCAATCAATATCTTCGCCATTCCCGTCCTTCTATACACTTTCGGTGTGATACAGTGGAGTAATATCGATTTAGAATCTGTCAATAGACGAGTAAGGGTAGTTCTTGCAAACAACAACATGCAGCTGCCGAAAAATTGAGGATCACTATCCCACGTCATCAGGGAGGAAGGGGAGTACTTGATTCAAAAACGTTGCACTACAATCAAGTGCATTCTCTTCGTGAGTCTCTCTATGAGAAACAATCCTCTAGCCAAATACATCAGGCTACCGTCATGGCAGATAAGAAATTATCTCCTTTGAACTTGAGAAGCAGAGAATGGGATCCCATGTCGAAAGTTACTTCAGTCCAACAGAAGATCGACATGTGGAAAGAGAAACCCATTCACGGAGGTCATATCAAAAATTTGTTGTTGTCAGGCATTGACATCAAAGCCTCCAACAAATGGGGTTGACAAATGGTGCACTTTTCTATGAGATCGAAGCATTCCTAACTTCAATTCAGGATGCTTCGCTCCCAACAAAAAATTATAAACGGTACATTCTTCATGACTCCTCAATCACCAACTCCAGTTGTAGGTTATGCAACTGTGAAGAGGAGACATCTGCGTGCAGGATGTTGAGCACAACAATCGTCATAACTCCGTCTGCAAGATTCTCCATCAAAACCTTGCGTTGAAGTATAACTTGGTGGCAACCTACCATCCTTACTATGAGTATACTTCGCAGAGAATCTTGGAAAATGATCGAGTCAAACTACTGTGGGATCACACTATTGCCACCGACCACAGTGTTAATCATAACAGACCCGATCTGGTCCAGCTTCTGAGGGAAGAACGAGTGTGCTTTATAATCGATGTAACCGTACCGTTGGACACTGAAAAAAGCAGCACGAAAAAATCCGGAACTACAGCCCCTTGGCAGACGATATGAAGCAGACCTGGAGACTACAAAAGATCGAAGTAGTCCCAGTAGTAATTTCAGCGACGGGATTAGTCGCGCAGAACTTACATAAAGCGCTGAAAACGCTCGATTTAGTTAATAATAGTTAAATTTTGTATTCATTAAAATCTGGTTGATTGAGTACTAATTAAGTTATGTCTATATAACATTTTGGCACTTATACTAAAATTTTATATAGGCATAACTTAATTAGTACTCAATCAACCAGATTTTAATAAATACAAAATTTCACTATTAGAATAGTAAATAGAATAATAAAATAATTAGCAGTATGATAAATAATGTAATATAAATTATTATATATAATTATAATTGTTATTATATATAATATAATTGTGTCTTAACACAATTATATTATATATAATAACAATTATAATTATATATAATAATTTATATTACATTATTTATTATACTGCTAATTAAAAATGAATTCAGAAATTTGTTAATTTAATCCAAATACCTTAAGGGCATTCAAAGTATTATTTAATAAATAAATAACATGTATATCAGTCTATGCCTGAAATTTGCTTGTTTTAGTTATATAAATTATTCTAATTCTAACTTTTTAGCATTGATAAAGTATCTTAAGCATACATGACTTCATTTGGTTCGTTTATCTTTAGGAAACCCTAGCAATGTAAGCCGAAAGGCTTTAGTTAAAAAAAAATTAATTCAAATGATACATATCCATCCGGCTAACAACTTATGATTGGACCCAATCAAATAGAACAAAACAAAAACGAGATAGAAGAAAAAATACAAAAAAAAAATGGAATAAATGAAAATATAAATCAAAAGAAAGAAAAAGAAGAGCAATAATCACGGGAAAAAACTAATGGGGACTACTAACTATACAGAGAAAAGAACAGGTATAAATACCAAAAATACAAATACAACAACAAGAAAATTATAAAAACAAAACAAAAAATAGTAACAAAACCAAACAACACACCATTGTCACAGGCACCATCGACTGCATGCATACTCGTTTAAATGTATTGGCATTTTATGGTTTCCCACAAGGCTTAAGTCTGGTGACGATTGTTTTAATTACTCAATTTCTGAAAGAAATAGGCGGACGCATCGATTTGATGTGTTATATATCTATGCATGATTCGTATTTCCACTTGGTTTTTTTTTTGTTTTAAGACATACATTTGCATATGATTTGATGGGGTGGAATGCAGTATCTGTTCCATTTGATGGTATTTCTTTTCAGTGCTTTGCAGCTTCTGTTGCTGGTCAGTTTTTATATTTTGTGTCCTCTTTTGCGTGCTTTATTTTTCTTTTTTTTTGGTACCATACGTCGGTCTTTAGTATTAATTGTAATAATATATAGAATGTGTCATGAGTTACCGGGAATTGGAGATGGTCAGAAGACCACGCTGGCCGGAGATGATCAAGAGGAGAGAACTATCTCAGAACCCTAAAAACGTGGCAAAATTGACCGTGAAAGTTCGCCCGCAGATACTGAGGCTCCACCGAAATGTTGCTCAGAGAAGTTCTCTGACCATTGCCAATTTGGCGCCCAATGTGGGGCATGGAGACGAATAATGCGCAACTGTCGTCTCAGTTACTCTGATGTTCTCACAAGTCGGCCCAGTCTTTATATCCTTTCTTATGCGGATGTTACAGTCTTAGGCGAACGTGTTTCAGGATGAACTCATACCAGAGCCACCGTAAGTTTTTTTTGGCTTTGGATTTCGCTCAGAAAATCATTAACGACGACCGATACAAATGGGAGAGAATACGCACCGACCTTAGGTCAGTCAAGCCGTCTCCTGAAGGCTAGATTTATTACAAGCTTAGATCTGAAAGACTCGCGCTTGATGAGATGCCCAAGAATAAGACCACCTTCCGAGTTTCACGACGATCCCTGAATCAGTTTGTTACCATGCGATTTGGGGTCTGCAATGCATCAGAAACTAAGCAACAAATGATGGGCACTCCAGGGGGCGTCATCAAGTTTTCATATACTTGGATTACACAGCACTAGTTGCTCTTAACGGCAGTGGCTCTCTTTATGAGGCGCGGGAGACCAAATTTCTTATCAAGAGAGTTCGATACTAAGGAGACATCATCGTGCCACCAACAATTTTCCGCGTCCAAAAACCATCAAACACCGATGCTTTGAAGGGTGTGGGTGGTATCAGCGATATTTTCCACATTATGGGTTGCTGACTACACCGGTGACAGATATGCTTCAGAAGAAGTATAAGTATCTTGCTTTTCTGAGGAAGTCATCTCGGCCTTCGACACTCTGAAAATGAAAATGGTCCGCGCCCTTGCACCGTCCCGACTTTTTTAAACCTTTCACTATCCATTGTAACGCAAGTCAATACGACAAAGGAGCGGTGTTGATTTGATAGACAGAGAAGGCAGATGAAGTTCCGATAGCGTATATATCGAAGAAGCTTACACAGACTCAGCGAAACTACCCTTTCACTGAACAAGAATGACTAGCAGCATATATAGAAGATACAGCTTCCGAAAGGTAACGTACCAAGCTTCGCTCAAATGACTGATCAACCAATCAGACCTTCACGATAGACTACATAGACTACCCAGACTGGGCACTGAAGCTTCAAGGATTCTCGTTCATAGTTACATAAAAAAAAGACCCACAACATTTTGTGCCAGATTTTCTATATCGCATGTGTTCACTGGTGGCGATGGATGCTTTGAAGACAAACGAAAACCCCGCAAACAAGAATTTCGATTCGCCACATTTTTGGCCTGCGAAAAATTTGCCTTTTGTCGAGCGCATTAAGGACAATTCCAGCAAACTCCCTGATCTGCAGGTATAAGATGGCTTAGCGTACGAGGCTTCAACTGCAAAATTCACAGGCTTGGAAACTTCGGATTCCGAAATACCACTGGCGCCCATGATAATCCTTGGGCACGCATAAGAAGTTACTTAGTAAAATTCCAGACTCTAAGTCAAAATTGTCTCTCTAAACTGTGGTTCTATTCGCTTAAAATGGTTTCATAGGTCGCGGACTACATCCGTAATTGTAAAACGTGCAAGATTTACCGGTTTACCGCTAACGTTCCCACGGAACACTTGAAGAAGAGAATCTTTCATGTGTTTGGAATCCCAGAGTCGACAATGTCTGATAATGGGGCGTACAGCGTCCAACAATTTTCTGGACCAGTAAGGCTTCCAAAATATCTAGATCACTTTGCATTACCCGAAACCAAATGCATGTGATCGAATGAATCGCTCCCTGTTGGCCGTTATACGCGCCTATAGCGCTCCTTATCAAAGAGGCCGGAACGACAAGCTGACAGCTATCAGTTATACTCGATAGGGAAATCCTACCAATCACGGCAGATCATGGTCACCTATGGGAGTATCTACGCTCTCTTACAACGACTGAACGCCTTACATGATGCGACCTTTAAAGTCTGTCCTCAAGATAAATTTCCTATTCTCAGGCCAAAAGTTCAGAGGCGCAATCCCCTAGGAAGAGAGAGAGAGAGAGACAGGGGGAAGGTTACAATTTGTGATTCCGAACTCATGAATTTCAGCTCGGAGATACCGTCCACCGGGTGAGAAATTCATTTAAGTGTAGGCAGCATATTTCCGTCTCGCCTACTTAACTCCCTTCAATAACTCCATTACCTTCCTTCAAGTTCCCTATATGCCATCCAAACATTCACTAACGTAATACATAATTCAAAAATGGTCATTTTTAGTTTCCATTTCTATCCCTTTTAGCTTCCCAAAAAATCATGAAAACATTTCGAAAAATCGATCATTAACCTTTGTTGTTGTTGCGTACACATAGTTTTAAATCCTGTTGCATATTGCGAGACAATCCCGGTTCAAGATTTGGTCGTTCATTTAGGGAGAGGATCCCCCGCGTGGAGAGCTGTCCGAACAGCAGCCGAACCTAGAGAAATCTGCAAGAGTTTAGTACATTGCATTGGTGGCATAACAGCTCGGAGTGTGCTGCAAATGCCGCTGGCAGAGTGCTTTAGGTGGCCCGCCTTCCTTCGCATGAAAGAATGAATGCAAAAGGTTTTTTTTCTTGTAACCATTAAACTGACAAGCGATTTGCTGTCATGGCCGCTAGTGAAGTTTGTGTCATTCGATTAGTGCGGACTGTTCCAAAATAATCCGTGGGATGATGGTGTGGTCAATGCGGGAAGCTCCGGAGCGGAAACCAGTTTTTGAGATGTTCTTTGATCCGTTCCAGGATTATTTTAGCTATTATCTTTGCAACTGTAAGGAGCACGCCTAAGCAACCCGAACGACGGCGAGAGGAAAAGGAAAATCCTTCCGTCGAGGTTTAAAGATGTTCTAGCGTCGAAATGTACAGCGTTGAAACACGCAAGCGTCGAAATGTGCGGTGTCGAAAGGTGCAGCGTCTAAACGAGCTGTAAGGAAACGTGTCGCATTGACACATTCGTGTCAAAACGATCTGCTTCGACAAAAGAAGACCCCTCTCCTTGCTATGAAATGTTAGTAAAACATCACCCACATAAAGCAGTACATAGAGACGCTGGACGTTGGATGTCCGGTGTGACAGTGTCCATAATAAGGACCAAAGAGGAATGCTGGGAGAGCGCATTCGACAGAGGCACGCAGCGGTTTGAACTATACTTTTCAGATTATGGTAGAGCAATTTAAGCAAGCGCACGAGTTCTTCTATTACTAGGTATTACCGCAGGGCATACCAGATGAGTTCCTGGGGCACACGGTCAAACGCCTTCCCTAGATCCAGAAATGCAATATAAAGACGACGATGCTTTTCACTGTGTTTCTCCGGGATTGAGATGAAGTCGGAAGAGCAACCTAGGATAAAACAAGACATTTTGGAACCACGGTTGATAATCTCAACGAAGTGGGAATCAAAATGAAGTTTGACAATGCTGGTAGGCCTTAAAAGAAGCTTAGTTGAGATAGGGGTTGTCAACCCATATAATCGGAAGCGGATGTTTGGAAGGATCGAAGCGAGTAGCGCATCGAGTGGTAGTCACTGATATTTTGTGTTTATTTATTTATTTAATGAGGACAATACACAGAAAGCAAATTCCATATTACATATTGTCCTCAGAGGGAGGAGCAAGTGAATGGCTTATTTTACGCTTAAAGCTAGAAGCTGGAGACGCATCGAAGAGTGAGCATTGAGGTTCAACCAGGAGTGACCAGGTATTCAACGAGAGTTGAAGCAATTGTTCTGCCTCAGATCGTGGCGCCGCAGCCTTCGCGAACGTTTGACGTCTCTTCATGGAATGTTCCTAAAAACATTTTGCTATCGGACCCAAGGTTCAATGAATCGAGACGAGTCGATATGCTAATAGGAGCAGAATACTACCATGAGCCTTTATGCGTTGGACAAATCAAACTGGGGAAGACCTTGCTGCTGCTGCAGAACACGTTACTTGGATGGATAGTTACAGGAAAGCTGAAGGAAGGAGATGCATCTGTTGCTACATACGGCATCTGCACGATGCACGAACCTCTAGAGCGCAGTATTGAGTGATTTTGGCAGATCGAGCAGCTACCAGAGGCCTCCGCGGCACAGACGCCCGCGAAGAAATGTTCAATCAGAACACCATCTTAAGCAATAACCAGTTCACGGTAAGCTTGCCATTCTCAGACAGTGCTGAAAAACTTGGATTTTCAGCGGACATCGCCAAGAGCAGATTCTATGCACTAGAACGCAAGCTTGCAAAGAATGGGGACTTGAGAAAGCAATACACCATATTCATGAAGGAGTATCTCGACCTTGGTCACATGAAGGAAGTCAACCCGGATCAGATACCTCACCTGCATTATTTCTTACTGCATCACTGCGTACTTAAACCAGATAGTACCAGCACAAAATTAAGGGTCATATTCGACGCATCAGCAAAGACCTCTACGAACGCCTCCTTGAACGACGTATTGCATGTGGGACCAACCGTACAAGACGAACTTTTCACAATTTTATTGCGATTTCGACTGCCGAAGTTTGCATTCAAGGCAGACATACAGATAATGTACCGCCAGATTCGATTACAAGAAGGAGAAAGGCGCTTCCATCTAATTTGGTGGAGAGAAGATTCAAGCCTACCGTTAAGATGCTACGAGCTTTGTACGGTAACCTATGGAACTTCTTCTGCACTATATTTAGCGACAAGGTGCCTTCAGAAGCTCGCATTTGAAAACGCTACAAAATATCCATTGGGTTGCGAAGTCCTCAGAAGAGATTTTTATATGGATGACTTAATGACCAGTGCAAGGCAAATTACATTTCATTTTATCCCTCCCAGAGCACCACACTTTGGTGGTTTATGGGAGGCTGCCGTCAAGTCGGCGAAGCATCTGCTGCAACAAAAGATTGTCTCAGCATCATTAACCTACGAAGAACTATGCACATTGAGCATCGAGGTAGAAGCAATTCTCAATTCAAGACCGCTTACAACACTATCAAGTGACCCAAACGATTTAGCCGCATCAAGACCGGGCCATTTTCTCATCGGCGAGCCATTAAAAGCTACTGTCGATCCACATGTACAACCCTCAAGGGGAGAGACGTCGTTCGACGAGCAGAGGCATATAGCCGCCGAACTCGACGGGTGGTGCTCCTCGTAACGCTTGACGTCAGAAACGCCTTCAATTCCGTAGGATGGAAAGCCATTCTAGGCACACTAGACAATACCTTCAACGTGCCGAACTATCTCTTACGGATTTTCAGGGACTATCTGAGGAACCGCTCCCTGCTCTATGAAACACTACAGGGTCAAAGGTGGATGGAGGTCACGTCGGGGGTAGCACAGGGATCCATCCTAGGGCCGGATCTCTGGAACGCCACCTATGACAGTCTGCTTAAACTCGACATGCCAGAAGAGTCGCGCCTGGTCGGCTACGCAGATGATGTCGCAGCGCTTGTTGCTGGACGCACTATCGAACAGGCGCAAAACAGACTCGACGGGTAAGCGGATGGATGACTACTCATGGTTTCAACCTTGCACTGGAAAAAACCCAAGTAGTCATCCTGACTAAGAAGAGAATTCCGACCCTGTGTCCCATATCGTTCGGCGAGTCGATAACCGAGTCAAAATCACCGGTAAAGTACCTCGGGTTGACTCTTGATTCAAAAATGAGCTTTTCTGAGCAAATCCAAGCAGCAACGAACAAGGCTGCGGCTGGAGTTTCGGCGTTAAGTAGGCTTATGGCAAACATTGGGGGTCCTATGTCTAGTAGGCGACGTCTCCTGATGAGCTCAACGCAGTCTGCCCTGCTCTACGGTGCAGAGGTATGGGCTGGCGCTCTTAACAAGGAGGTATATCGTAGACGCCTCGCGCAAGTACAAAGACGGGGAGCTTTACGGGTGGCGTCTGCGTACCGCACAGTCTCTGAACCGGCCGTGATGGTGATCGCGGGAGTTGTCCCCGTTGCCCTTCTTGCTAGGGAGTGTCAGGCCATATACAAGCGCAAGGGAGGTGGTTGCTCGTGAAGAACGGCAACACACTCTAGACCAGTGGCAGCTCTCTTGGCAAAATGAAACTAGAGGCAGATGGACTGCGCGGCTCATCGGCAACTTAGGTGCGTGGCTGAATCGGAAGCATGGTGAGACTGACTATTTCCTTACCCAATTTTTAAGTGGGCATGAAAGTTTTCAGTCTTACCTGCACAAGATTGGAAAGGCGCGTTCTCCGGATTGTGTGTTTTGCAATGGGGTCCGTCAGCAGCTCTATTTAAACACAGGGGATCTCTCTCCAGACAACATTGTCGAAGAGATGCTGAGGACTGCTGACAGGTGGAGCCGTGTTGCCCATTACGTTCGGGCCCTTCTCGTTGCTAAGAAGAAAGAACTCGATCGGTGGAGGAGCCGGATGGCAGGGGGTTCCTTGAACTAACAGTTCCCTTCCTTCTCTCCCCTCCCGTTGGTGAAAGGAATTCCCTGATTTGAAGGCTCCGCAAGGCGGGAGAGTTCGGGGGATGGCCCGAAGTAATGTGACAAACGGTTCCAGGCTAGCTGTCTGACGATGGGGAGGTGTTTAGTTGGTAGTCCGACGACGTACCGAATCGGGAGTCCAACACTGTGTACGTAAATGCATTCACCTACCCTACCCAAAAAAAAAAAAAAAAAAGGGGGAGATCTTAACACAAGAAGCTGGTTTCGCAAATCAAGGAAGAATTCTGGAAACGCTGGTCCCAAGAATACTTAAGCGAACTTCAGCACCGGAACAAATGGAAAACAACGTCACGAAATATTGAAGAAGAGATAGTGGTTATCATCAAAGAAGACAACTCTCCCGTCATGAAATTGCCACTTGGGAGAATCATCAAGGTCTATTATGGCGAAGATGGTTTAGCGAGAGTAGCCGACGTACACACAAAGTCTGGCATCCTAAAACGGCCGATTGACAAGTTAGCACCCCTAATTAAGCCACCAACACAGAATGTCGAGGAAGCAACGGAATTTCGTGAGGAAGCTAAGCATGGCAAAAAACGTAATCATAATGAAGGCGATTCGGCACAAGGAGCCTCTGAATGTGAGCTCACAAAGACACCATCTCGACAAAGGAGACTGATGCCCTCCATCAATTCCAGCTTCAACAACTATTTCTTTCCTGGTCTATCTACAGCATGGTCCTTATGGGTACTATAGAAAGGACCCAAACAGCGATACTAGACATAATGTCGGAAACTCACTAAGGACAAATAAGTTACCTCTTACTATCGCCTCACCAATTCAACCAGGAGGCAACAAAAATAAGGACTCATCTCCCGGCTGGTCTTTATCTGCCTGTGGAACCAGAAGATACCCTTCAGTTATATAGGCTCATGTCGGTGGAAGGCCATCCAGGCCATCCAGCATATTGAAGGATCAGGCATCTTAAGTCTCAAATCAGGCTGTGTCGCAAAGCAAAACCACATAATCCTGCAGGCAAGTCAAACTCACTCCAGCAGTTTGACCATCTCCCATTCGAGGTTGATCCCTGTCGATAACAGCGTTGGTGTTTCACCAAACAACATAAGGGAAGAAAATTGCGGCAAAAGAGTCGCAACATAACCAGTAAAAGGGACACAATAGTTCTTCAAGGACACGCGGTTCGACTTTCCCTTAACAGAATAATAATAATAAAAGGTCCCTCTTGTCTAATGACTTTAATTTAATTGAAGCTTTTAACTCTGGATTTTGCTCAAAATTTTCCCGTCTGCGCTAGACCAGTTGAAAGATTGAGTATCTTTTTAGCCTAACTTTTAATTTAAAAATTAAAAGAGAGACGAAGACGGCTATACGTACCAGGGCAGAGGCAACTCATCAGACGCTGGTTCACTACCGTGACCGAAGCAGTTCGCAGGTGTTAATCGCTCTCTTCTATAATTCGCACAACACGACAAGGTGCGAGTTATATCCAACGTAAATCCGCCCACATTTCAGACCAAATCTTGGCCGAAGCTAGAAATTATCCTCTTTGCATTTTGGTGGTTTTCACAGATATTTGTAGGAATCAACAAATCTTCTTCTTTTTCTTCAGTCTTTGTCCCATTCACAAGCGGGGTGGGCTCGTCGTGATCGGCTTCGCCATGTGGCTCTATCGAATGCCTGATCTGGGTACAATCTCGAGGCTTTCAAATTCCCATCTAGCGTATCAAGCTACCGTTGTTTAGGTCTGCCTTTTGGTCGTTTACCATCAACTTCGATGTTCAGACCAATCTTGGCAAGTGAATTCTAGTTTGCAGGAATTGCGTGACCATACCATCGAAGACGCCTCTCTCGCAACTTTCCACGATCGGTGCAACCCCATAACGATCGTGGATATCCTCATTTCGGATGTGATCTAAACGTGTCACGCCACTAGTCCAACGTAGCATTTTCGTCTCCATTACCGCAAGACGCCGTTCATTGTCTTTTATAGTCGGTCAACACTCAGAACCATGGAGAGCGACTAGACGGACGACATGCCGGTACGGTCCGGTCCGTCGATCACAAAGAACACCAGTTGTGGAACGCCACTTAATCTAGGTTGCGTTAATGCGTGAAGCAATAGGAATCTACAAATATTTCACTAAAAAGATATCAGGAAATAGATGGCATTTCCATGAGCATTCAAATCATTGCAAACACACGCGTGTTCAAATCTATTGTGTATTATTTTCATTGAAATCTTAATACCATTCATTTATATTGCCTGTCATAATGGAAAATCTCATATCTCATTTCCAGTTTTCAGAGGCTTTATTTCAGGAGTCTGGACAAGATTCTCTCAAGATATGCGAGTCTTGCAACAGATCACATGTGCGCAACTAGTCTAAAAGACGTTTTTCATAGTCATACTTTGCCCATATGTATGTAAATCATATAAATATACAAATTCTTCACATCTATGCGTACTAACATACGAAAAACAATCAATTTCTTTTGTCTTTTGAAATAGCCTTTCAGAATGGATTTCCGTCTTTCCACATACTGAGAATGGGGCTCAAAAAAATGTTGAAACCAAGAAGAATACACTCATATCCCCCATTATTGTGTTGCTTTGGTGGATAAGATGGAAGGCACTCTGATGGCTATTGTGTTTGCGTTATGCTTTTGTCGTAGCTGTTGTCATTGTCGCCTGGAACCAATAACAACACTAATGAATTGTTGATGACGATGATGATGAAGGCAACTGCCGCTACAACAATGCGAGACCATGCAGTAATACTGGATGGGCTGGATGTGGATGAGCCATAGATGGTCTGTTGTTCCCATATGGTATCCCATGGTTGATGGGTTTTCGTCATCAACACCATCATCGTCACCATTTAACATCTTATTTCAATCTGAACTATTGAAACATTTCGGTTATTTTCACCTTTTTTTCCTAAAAGAAAATCAGGTTCTTCAGATACTTTTATCTAGAAAAAATCTTAAAAAATAATAATAGTATCCCTTGCCCCGAGCGGGGTGGGATTTTATCAAAATCTAAAGCTAAACTTTTCTCAACAATATCTGAAAGCAGAATCTTACTGACATTGATTCACTAATTGTCTGTCTGTCTGTCTGTGGACTACAGTTGATAGGAGAATTAGAAATTCAGAACTCGATAAATGCTGTGAATGGCTCGAACTGAACTGGAACTTTTCTTTTCAATCAAATTGAGTTAATGATGCATGTAGTTGGGCAGTTCTCTAATAGCAGGATGTGATGTCAACGCTCATCACATATGCTGGGGAAGTTCGAACATCAATGCAAGAAGATCGAGACTACTGGAGTATCTAGTAGGAACCGATTTGCAGATCCTAAATGTGGGAGATCACGGTGGCATCTCCTGACATCGCGGCTCTGATCGGAGAGTGGAGAGTATCAAATGATATCACACTCACGGATCACAGACGCATTGATTTCGTTATGGGCATGGATCTACCTCCACCCACTCCATTTCGGAATCCGAGGAAGACAGATTGGGTAATGTATCAAACAGAATTGAGCCCCCAAGTCACGATCCCTGGGAAGCGCATCAAATCCATTGCTGGAATTGAGAAGACAACCCAGATGATCACAACTAGCATGAGAGAAGCTTTCGCAGAAAGCTGTCCACTCAAGATGCCTAAGAAGGGTAAAACACCATGGTGGAACTCAGATTTGTCAAAACAAAGGAGAACAACAAGGATGCTCCTTAATCGTGCTCTGAAGGGTGAATCAAGCACTAGCTGGAATCGCTATAAAGAGGCACAGAAGGCTCTAAAGAAGAGCATAAGATCGGCCAAACGATCGCTTTTGCAAAGAGACTAACTCTCTTGAGGCAACCTCAAAGCTGAAGCGGATTCTGGTCAAAGAACGTAGCCAGAAACTGGGTTATTTACGTTTACAGAATGGGAAGTACACAGAAAGCGATGAAGAAACGGCAAATCATTTGCTTGAAGTACACTTCCCAGGCAGCATCCAAAATCTAATCTCGGGGCCAACAGGTGCATACAGCCCTCACCCGAGAGACTGGAATCTGGCATGCAAAGTAGTATCACTGGGCATTTAACTCGTTCCATAGATACAAGTCTGCAGGTCCGGATGGCATCATCCCTGCGCTAGTAATAGAAGGAATGAATGCCATGGGTCTACATATTCGGAATATATATCGTGCATGCCTAGCACACGGTTATATTCTAATTAAATGGCGGGATATGAAGGTGTTGTTCATTCCCAAACCAGGAAAACCCACCTACACAGACGCAAAAAGTTTTCGACCGATCAACCTAACGTCCTTTCTGCTAAAAGGACTAGAAGGACTAGTAGATCGGTTCATAAGGGATACACACATTCCTAAGTGGCCACTTGACCATAGGCAACACGCCTACCAGAAAGGCAAATCCACGGAGACAGCACTCCATGAACTTACGGCAAAAATTGAAAAGGTGATGTCCGAAAAAGAATGGACATCGAAGGTGCCTTTAATTATGCCTCATTTGCAGCAAGACAGCATGGAATCGAACCGCTGCTAATCAGTTGGATCCTTCACATGCTAGAGTGGAGAAAAATCCCCATATCGGTCGGCCAGAAGTCTATTGAAGCAGGATGTCTTAGGGGCTGCCCACAGGGAGGGGTTCTCTCTCCACTGTTATGGCTCTTGGTGATGGATACCCTGCTGTGGCTCCTGGAGGACAAAAAAGTCTTCGCGCAAGCATTTGGGGATGACCTAGTTGTAATAATTACCGGCAAGTTTGCGGACACAGTACGGGACCGCTTGAATGCAACTCTGCATGTAATCCACAGCTGGTGCCTCCGCAATGGACTCACGGTGAACGCTAGGAAGACTGGACTAGTTATGTTCACTAGGAACGTCAGGTGGGGCAGCTATACGCTACCCACCTTAGCAGGGGCGGAAATCCAGCTGGCATAAACAGTCAAGTACTTAGGAGTACATTTCGACTCCAAGTTAACGTGGAAGCATCATATCCAGGAACAATACCAAAAATCCTGCAGATTGCTCTGGTACTGTAGGAACGTGATAGGTAAGACCTGGGGACTTTCACCTAAACGGATGTATGCATGCATCGTCTGGTGGCCAAGACTGAACTTTGCTAACAGCAGGAAGCTGCTAACGCAGATTCAGAGACTTGGTTACCTAAGTATTACTGGAGCAATGAGTACTACGCCGACTGCGGCACTTGAAGCTATCCTAAATTTACTCCCCATTCACTTGGAGGTGAAACGGAAAGCACCCAACGACGCATATAGGGTCGATACCATTGGGGCGTGGAAAGGCGGCCAATCCAACGGGCATGCGTCTATCTGGAAATTCCTTGAAAAACATCCGGTAGCCCTGATGCCGACCGATCATATGGTTTCCAGATTCGTCTTTGAAAAGACATACACTGTCGTAATCACCGAAAGAGAAGAATGGTCGACAAGTGGCCATGAGTCTTTTCAGATTACAGACCTAATAATCTTCACCGACGGGTCAGTCATGGAAGATGGATCGGGTGCAGGTCCGATTATAGAACTGGCCCGACCCCTCGGAAAAATGATGACCATATTTCAGGCGGAGATATATGCCATTTCATTGGCAGCAGAAGAATGTCTGCGACAAAAATGGAGGGGTCGCACCATTCGAATATGGTTCGACAGTCGGGCGGCATTATCAGCACTAAATGGCAACAACATATCAAGCCAGTTGGTGTGGAGTTGTCATCAGGTGCTGCTGAAACTTAGCCGACTGAACGAAACATTCCTGATGTGGGTGCCGGGGCACTCTAACATCGCCGGTAATGAGGAGGCTGACAGACTAGCTCGCCGAGGGTCTGGATTCACAATGGTGGGGCCAGAACCAGCTCTTGGAATCCGACCATCTACTGTCAAGTCTACTCTGAAGGGTGAAATTGCAAGGATTCACGCAACCGAGTGGAGAAATTTGGACTCTTGCCGGCAAGCGAAAATTCTTGTGAAGGAGCCTAGGGCCACTAGAGCGGCATTTTTGTTGTCCCTTAAGAAGTGGGACATGAAAACCCTAGTAGGGCTTTTGACGGGACACTGCCCCTTAAACGACCATATGGAAAAGATTGGGGTAGTGGTTTCGGCTGTGTGCAGCCAATGTGAGGAGGAGGAGGAGACAGCCCTGCACTTTTTATGCAACTGGCCAACATCCTCAGATCTCAGACGAAGACACCTTGGCAAGGTTTTCTTCAATGAAGAATCTGCACACTCTCTGCCTCTTGAGAATGTTCTCAGATTCGCTAAAGCCTGCGAACACCGTAGACGGGAAGCCATTGAATAGGTAACTTACGAGGATGGTACAATGGGTCTAATAATGGCCTGAGTGCTCGGAGCTGCGGCTTCCCCCATTTAACTAAACTAAACTAACTAACTGGGCAGTGCTCTCACATTACAGACTTAGATTTGAACAATGCTGGTTGCTATCTAATATATAAGATAGCTTACACGGTTCCACCCCGGCATGAAGTCATTTTCTTTATATCTTCATGACTAGCTGTTTATAATCAGCGTGGTTTCTTTTCGAAATACCAATTTATACAAATGACAAATATCTAGCCATTCCAGGAGCCCATCAACAGGTGCTTCGTTAAAGATTTGATCTGGTAGTGCGCGAGCACAAGTACTCATTCAAAAATTTGATCTGATAGTCAGAGGACCCACCCTCCTTCTCTGTACCTCACAAAAGGCAAAATAACCATCCTCAACTTATATCCCTACCCTTTTGAATAGTCAAGGCAAACGCGGGGTATGTCTCTTTTCCAATGTTGCATTAGGCCGGTGAATCTGTCATAAATGAGATGAAGTCAGCTACTAAGTCAAGTTGTTTGATGGAAGATTTTAGCACCTATTCAGTCCCTGGGTAGGGCCTATGTCCTTTCGAATTCTCTAGTAAAAAAGAGAGCCAACTTTTCTGCGGGTCCTTCTATTCTGCTAAATTTTGGAGAAATTTGGTGCAAAACGAATCATAGGTCGCCCATTTAATGGAGGAGCTCGAAAGGAAAGGACTTCATCCCTTAGGGACAACAAAAAGACCGGATCGTGACGAGTATGGTTGGAGGAAATTTTTTTTCCTCCGACATATAAAACTAAAGCTGCAAAATCCTCCGTAAACTATCACCATACAGACCCAAACCCGGTTTAACCTTGCCTGCTTTGCTAAAAGACTGGTAGCCTTATCAGACCCCAATCTGGTTTCCACAAATGCAGATCAGTCATTAATGTCAAGTATTGCGCAGTAATTATCTTGGATGTGCGAAATGCGTTCAATTCAGGTTAGAGGAGTCTAATAAGGAGATCCTTGGTGATGACCGCTGCACCCTGCTATCTGGCTGCACTTATTGATAGTTATTTGAGAGAAAAAGGACACTGGTATCCCACAGATGACGGGCACAGGGAGTGTGCTGTCACCCTAGATGTCTCAAAAACTAACTGACTGTTGTAGAAAGTCATGTAGAATGGTGTCCTTAATATTTCGTTTGCTGAGAAGGGCATGATTCTAGAATTGCGAGACGAATACAATCATTTGCTGTGCATCCTTTGATAGATCTGACATTAGAGAGTCACCGAGGACGAAGGGCATTCTGGTCCTCGTTTGTCTATCATGTCGCAAAAAATCAAGGCTATAAATTCTACTACCTGGAGACGAAAAGGTTTACTTTTTATGCGTAGATATCAGGTTCCCTTCAACTTAATACAAATTTACGTTGGCGTTTTCCTGGAGAATTTCCATATTACCCACCTTGAGGATCAAGACTTGTTAAGGTTTGTAGTCTGCCTAGATGGAAAATGGACCAATGGCTTGGGATTGTTGATGGTTAGGTACCCAAATCTTGTGTGTAGAGACCCCTTTAGGGCACACTATGAGCAGCTAGAAGGAGAAAGGGAGACTTACAGGCTGGGCAGAATCCTTAAAGGGGATGAGTCGACCAAGTTGGACTCCCTTAGAAAACCAGATGCTACTTTCGCGAATTCCAGGGACTCTCCTGGAAGTACAGATAGAACAGTTGACAGAAGTGGGAGGAAGATAATGGGTGGTTTCTGCAAACCCTTCAACATGAACGGAATTGGAAAAATGCGGGAGTGGTTGGTATACTATCCTTTGAACACTGTAAACAGCATCTATCCAGCGATGCTGAAGAAGGGCATTGAGCACTTAGAACAACTTGTGGAGAAATATTTTTCAAGGACGTTTTGGTCGGGGCTACGTGCCTTCCTTTTGGCATAAGTCTTCATACCAAAACCTTGTGAAGATGACTATTCAAATCCAAACAACTTCAGGCAAATCAGCTTAACGTCATTTTCGCTGAAATGCCTGGAGGGACGCACCCACTAAATGAAAAACCAGCGAAGCAACGAAAGGCTGCCCCAAGGTGGGTTTCTGTGGATTATGTTGATCGAAGGACTACTTGGATTTATTTATTCAGAACATTGCAATGAGAACAGCTCAAACAACGGACGTGGGGGCGCACAACATTGGAAGAGTTATTGGGAGAACTGAATCCAATTTCACAAGGGCAGGCGCATCACAATCTGTAGAGTCAAGCTGTGTTGAGAGCGTTAAGCAATTCCGCTGAAGAAGTGGGACCCACAGAACATTTCCTATGTGAATGCCCCCCGCCTATGGAAGTACCAGACATCAGACTTTTGATGCTGGTGTGTCGCATCCACTCACGGAAATCCGTTGATACATAAACAGATCTTGAATATTTCGGGGGATTCGAGTACAATGGACCACTAGAGTTTGGGTACTCAGAGGCTTTGTCCCTCCCCCACCTCATACACACACCATACCCACAGTAGTCAAAATAAGTATCAGCGGATTCAATATACTTCTCCCAACGAGGTTCCTCCAGCAAAAATTAGTCTAAATGTGGTAGTCAGTTGATAAGAGGTCGGGTGAATATGGTTAATAAGGCGGAGTCCTTCCGGTCATCTGTCAGTTTGTTCGCCTGTCTCTCTGTCTGTTTGTCTGTCACGCTCGATTTACTTGCAAACGGCTGAACCAATTGCCACGAAATTTGGTGAGAATGCGTGGCCTGGAAATCCCGTCATATACAACAGGTGTCATCATTTGGCACAGGGTTTTGAGCGCTTTGATCCCTCACGCTTCACTACTACAAAACAACGTGTCTTTTCCGATGCGTGGGTCCGCACCGGATTCTAAAATCGACATTAATCAGGATTTCGCGACAGCGAGCTTCAATCTTTGTGGGCGGACCTTCACGGTCAACTTAGCCAATTTGTTTAGATTTTTGGGATAGCTCTACCCTCTAGGTCGTTATCGGCCACTCAGGATGATCGACCTGATCTCCTATAACCACTCTTAACATTACAAATGGCGCCCAACGTGGGGCCCAACATTTCCTGGATTCAGGCCTAATTTCTTGTTTGCAGGTTTTCTGAATCAAGTGGAAGATAGCCTATTCCGGCTCACAACTTCGTTTGGTGGTGTCGGATGGAGAATCAATAGATTCTCAATATTGTTCCCGGCTAGGCTCCACGTACACTTGCCTTCAGATTTCTAGTTTTAGGTTTCACGCCTTTTTCCCCGGAAGCAAGGTTTCCTAAGCCTCATTTTCCTTTCCCACCTTGTAACGTAGAGTTTCCTGTCCTATCTTTGGTAGAATACGATAAGAGGTAGTCGTTTGTTGTGTTTGTCTTGAGATTTAACGTCTCGTAGGTGATTGCCTCCCAGAAGCCTCTGGATCTACGGGCCTTTGCGGCTATAAGCTGAAAGGTATTGCCGTCCGAGCTTCTGAGGAGTGTCCTTCCCTACGTTTATGTGAAACGGCTATCTCCTCGTTTCAGAATTTGAAGAAAATTAAATATTCTTTCTTCTTCGTAGGGATGAAGTGACGGGTGAGATGAATCCTTGATGGAATACGGAGGTAGTCGGCTATATGCTGTGCCGTTCCGTCCTCAATGATTAATCTTCGCTTTGTTCTCTGACGCTAGACGAGAAAGATTGAATTCTCGCGATCCCTTTTTGCTTGTTTTTTTTTTTATTTAATATTCTGCGACGGAGAGCTTCAATCTTTGTGGGCGGACCTTCTGAACAGGGCTCTGAGGGTGGCGGTCAAGGCCAGACCAAGGTGGTTCGCAAGCACAATCGAATCGTGCATGGCGGAAGGAGTGTTTCCCCCCCAGTGGAAGAGGCAGAAGCTGGTGTTGCTACCGAAGCCCCGGAAACCACCCGGCGTGCCCTCTTCATATCGCTCTATTTGTCTCTTAGACACCATGGGGAAGATGTTAGAGAGGGTGATATACAACAGGCTGCTCCCGTTCATCGAGCTTGCGGGTGGTCTTTCGGAGCGGCAATATGGGTTTCGGCGAGCCCGTTCTACGGTCGATGCAGTAGCAAAGGTCGTGGAATTGACTCGAAATGTAATGGCCATGGGCAAATGCTGTGCTCTGGTGACGCTGGACGTCAAAAATGCTATTAGCTCAGCCAAATGGGGCTGGATTAAGGGCGCTTTGGCCAAACTGGGTGTTCCTAGCTACTTGGCTCGGCTCATCGAGAGTTACTTTTCGGACAGACTTCTCTGGTACGAGACGGACGACGGGCCGAAGGAGTACATTGTGACAGCAGGTGTACCTCAAGGTTCAACATAATGTACGACCGAGTGCTTGGCCTTCGCGTGCCGGAGGAGACAACGCTGATTGGCTTTGCGGACGACCTGGCGGTAGTTGCAATTGCAAATTATCCCGAGGACGTGGAGCTTTATGCAAATGAAGCCATTCACACCATCAAGTCATGGTTACGAATGGCCAAGTTGGACCTGGCGGACGAAAAGACGGAGGCGGTCCTCATTACCAACCGTAGGAAGAACAACACGGTTACCATCCGGGTTGGTAATCGTGAGGTCGTCTCCAAATCGGTTGTCAAATACCTGGGGGTGATGATCGATGCCAAGCTGAGTTTCAAGGGACACAACGTGGGAGGGCCGAAGTATAGTCGCAGGCTACTCATCACAGGAGTGGTGAGTACGATCCTGCTATGCGCGGCCCCTGTCTGGGCGGGAGCGTTGAACCACGCTGTCAACCGGAGGAAGATAGGTTCGGCATACCGGCCAATTGCACTAAGGGTGTGTAGCGCATTTAGGACGGCTTCGACGGAGGCAGTGTATGTCATCGCAGGAATTATCCCTATAGATCTTCTAGCGAGCGAGGTACACTGGCTCTACGAAAAACGGAAGGCAAATCCAGCCGAGGTGAATGCGGATTTCCGAAAAGCCATCAGGAGAGAGTTGTGTGACAAGTGGCAACAACGATGGGATAACTCCGACAAGGGCCGGTGGACCCATACATTGATTCCGTGTATCGAGAAATGGGTCAACCGAAAGCACAGAGAATTGAATTACCACCGTACACAGTTCCTTACGGGACACGGTGGCTATAGGAAGTACTTGCATCGCTTCGAGTTGGACGAGTCTGCCAACTGTCCTGAATGCGGTGCTACACCCGAGGACCCGGAGCACGTTATGTTCCATTGTCCCAGATTTCTGCAGCAGAAAAGTAGGTTGAATAGCATCTTAGGGGCGGACATCGAGCCCTCGAACCTGGTGGAAGAGATGCTGAAGTCGGAGGAAAACTGGATGGCGGTAAATGAGATAGTAGCCGTGGTGCAGACAAAACTCCTGGGGTTGGATCGAGCTCGGAAAGCGGCGCGACGGAGACGTGACATGGACGAGCTGGTATATCGAACCAGAGCGTTAATTTCTCGTTTAGTATTTACAAAATAATAAAAAGGAATCTGATTTGTGATCTTGAGATCTGAGGGTATCAGCGTCTGAGTGCAAGTGTATAGCCTGTGTTTTGAAGGTGACGAAAATGGGGGAAAAGCTGAAAAATCCCTTTTCGAGGATTTAAACCTTAATTTCTCGTTTAGTACTTGCAAAATAATGAAAAGGAACCTGATTTGTGATTTTGAGATCTCAGGGTATCAGCGTCTGAGGGCAAGTGTATAGCCTGTGTTTTGAAGGTGACGAAAATGGGGGAAAAGCTGAAAAATCCCTTTTCGAGGATTTAAACGTTAATTTCCCGTTTAGTACTTACAAAATAATGAAAAGGAACCTGATTTGTGATCTTGAGATCTCAGGGTATCAGCGTCTGAGGGCGAGTGTATAGCCTGTGTTTTGAAGGTGACGAAAATGGGGGAAAAGCTGAAAAATCCCTTTTCGAGGATTTAAACCTTAATTTCTCGTTTAGTACTTGCAAAATAATGAAAAGGAACCTGATTTGTGATCTTGAGATCTCAGGGTATCAGCGTCTGGGGGCAAGTGTATAGCCTGTGTTTTGAAGGTGACGAAAATGGGGGAAAAGCTGAAAAATCCCTTTTCCAGGATTTAAACGTTAATTTCTCGTTTAGTACTTACAAAATAATGAAAAGGAACGTGATTTGTGATCTTGAGACCTCAGGCTATCAGCGTCTGAGGGCAAGTGTATAGCCTGCGTTTTGAAGGTGACGAAAATGGGGGAAAAGCTGAAAAATCCGTTTTCCAGGATTTAAACGTTAATTTCTCGTTTAGTACTTACAAAATAATGAAAAGGAACCTGATTTGTGATCTTGAGATCTCAGGGTATCAGCGTCTGAGGGCGAGTGTATAGCCTGTGTTTTGAAGGTGACGAAAATGGGGGAAAAGCTGAAAAATCCCTTTTCGAGGATTTAAACCTTAATTTCTCGTTTAGTACTTGCAAAATAATGAAAAGGAACCTGATTTGTGATCTTGAGATCTCAGGGTATCAGCGTCTGGGGGCAAGTGTATAGCCTGCGTTTTGAAGGTGACGAAAATGGGGGAAAAGCTGAAAAATCCCTTTTCGAGGATTTAAACGTTAATTTCTCGTTTAGTACTTACAAAATAATGAAAAGGAACCTGATTTCTGATCTTGAGATCGGAGGGTATCAGTGTCTGAGGGCAAGTGTATAGCCTGTGTTTTGAAGGTGACGAAAATGGGGGAAAAGCTGAAAAATCCCTTTTCCAGGATTTAAACGTTAATTTCTCGTTTAGTACTTGCAAAATAATGAAAAGGAACCTGATTTGTGATCTTGAGGTCTGAGGGTATCGGCGTCTGAGGGCAAGTGTATGGCCTGTGTTTTGATGATGATCAAAATGGGGGAAAAGCTGAAAAATCCCTTTTCGAGGATTTAAACGTTAATTTCCCGTTTAGTACTTACAAAATAATGAAAAGGAATCTGATTTGTGATCTTGAGGTCTGAGGGTATCAGCGTCTGAGGGCAAGTGTACAGCCTGTGTTTTGAAGGTGACGAAAATGGGGGAAAAGCTGAAAAATCCCTTTTCGAGGATTTAAACGTTAATTTCCCGTTTAGTACTTACAAAATAATGAAAAGGAATCTGATTTGTGATCTTGAGGTCTGAGGGTATCAGCGTCTGAGGGCAAGTGTACAGCCTGTGTTTTGAAGGTGACGAAAATGGGGGAAAAGCTGAAAAATCCCTTTTCGAGGATTTAAACGTTAATTTCTCGTTTAGTACTTGCAAAATAATGAAAAGGAACCTGGTTTGTGATCTTGAGATCTCAGGGTATCAGCGTCTGAGGGCAAGTGTATAGCCTGCGTTTTGAAGGTGACGAAAATGGCAGAAAAGCTTAAAAATCCCTTTTCGAGGATTTAAACGTTAATTTCTCGTTTAGTACTTACAAAATAATGAAAAGGAACCTGATTTGTGATTTTGAGATCTCAGGGTATCAGCGTCTGAGGGCAAGTGTACAGCCTGTGTTTTGAAGGTGACGAAAATGGGGGAAAAGCTGAAAAATCCCCTTTCCAGGATTTAAACGTTAATTTCTCGTTTAGTACTTACAAAATAATGAAAAGGAACCTGATTTGTGATCTTGAGGTCTGAGGGTATCAGCGTCTGAGGGCAAGTGTACAGCCTGTGTTTTGAAGGTGACGAAAATGGGGGAAAAGCTGAAAAATCCCTTTTCGAGGATTTAAACGTTAATTTCTCGTTTAGTACTCAGAAAATAATGAAAAGGAACCTGATTTGTGATCTTGAGATCTGAGGGTATCAGCGTCTGAGGGCAAGTGTATAGCCTGTGTCAAAAATCGAGTAAATCTTTTATACATTTTTGGGCGGATAATAAAAGTAATTCATCAATTGTTCCGGATGTATAAATATATCTATCGCTATACACATTTATACAAATATCAAATTTCTTTTTAAACCTTATTTAAAACTAAAACTGTATCTTCTTCTTATCTTTTCATCTTCTACATTTATCTTAAGGTAGTATCATGCGCGCTATGTTGGGTCAAACTATCAAATTAGCATTTTAATTTTATGTAAATCCAATGAGATTACAAAATTGCTTTGAATTGTTAGTTGTATTTATCAAGAAGATTTTCTACTCTAAATAAACGAGAAAAAAAAAGCACAGACAATTCCACAAACCAAAAGAAGATACCTCTGAATTTGTTATCTTTTTTTTTTCTGTCACAGACAAGTTAGGTCCTCTTCCACTTATTTTTTTTTTTGATTTTTTATTGTTTTTTTTTTATACCAATTTTGTGTTTCTTTTGATTTGATTCTTCGAAAGTAAGCTTTAGTTTTAATGTATTCATCATTTTTCAGGTTTATAATAGTTTTTTCTCTTCGTCTCCCATGTTGTCTTCTACAATAGCTTGAATTCCTCAATCGTATCTATCTATAAAATGTGTGGTGTGTACGAGATTAGTTGAATTATCTAGTTTGGTACGTTTTTATCTGGTCAGTTTTTTTTTGACCTATCTGTCTTTGATTCTATATATTCCTGGAGAAAAAAAAAGATGAAGCTCCATCGATTTTATGATGACGTATTGTATTGAATCCACTACGTATTCTGAGGAAATGCTAATATGTATATGTGAAAAGATTGAAAATCGGGTCAGTTTTCATTGTTTGGACCTCTTATGGTTGTAAATATGCGTGTGAATGATAAGCCATCAGGTGAAATTAGGCGCGTGAAAATTGGATGAAAAAGAGAGAGGGGAGGGAGGGCATTGATGTAAATCCGACGATACTATTATATATACGCGTGAATACCATAAATTTTTTGAGAATAAACACGAGCTTCCAATTTATGGAGAAATCTTTGTCTTTTGAGCTCATTATGCGAAAAGCTATTTAGTGGTGGACACATGTGTAGTTCATTTTTTTGGTTAGTTTGTTAATTCAAAGAATCAGGTTTCATCATTTTCATTCTTATTCTGTGAACATGAAAAAAAAAAAGAATAGATCCCATTCACAAAAGTGGAATAGGTTCGTCTGATTGATAGCGATTGATATTCAAAAGCTATTCGAATAGGACTAGTCTAGTTTTTAATGGGTTTCACCTCTAACAAATGGGTTTTATCATCAATATTCAGTTTTACGAACTTTTTCGGAAATATTTCTTTTATATTTACGTAAGAAAATTTTATCTGATTAGATTCCCAGACGTAGTTTTATATGATCGATATATATATATACGCAGGCTTATCCCGACCTGAGTTACTAACGCAGAGTTGTATGCGACAAGGCGCGTGTCATGGGTTGCGGATACTGACATGGTCCATGGGGTTAGCTACGATTATCGCAGGTTGATCTTGTGAATAAGTATAAGCATTCGTCTTCCCTAACCTGTTCTTCCCGTTCAGGGGGAGTAATCCTCCTTAAAAAATCCGTAATCCGAGGATAAAGAATCGACGAATTGCAGTGACATACACACTGTATTTCAGCGGCTCCCTTCCAAACATCTTCCCTACCTTTGGGGGTAACCATGGGGCATTGCGAAATTGAAGCTCCATCGCAAGATTGACGCACTATAAATAATTTTAAAAGGACCCCAGGGACACGAAGACAGTACCCAACACGGTTGGGAAACGCTCAACAACATCAGAGCGGCTCTTCGCCCTTGCATGTTTTGGCAGTTAAGTCGTCAACCACCGACGACAGAAGACCTAGGCGTCGTATTGTTTCGACGAACCAAATGAGCGATTTTCGAAACTAAATCTTGTTCCGGAACAGAACGTCGTCAACAAATACCGGGTGATCTTCTTCTTTTTCGTCAGGCTTTGTCCCGTTCACAAGCGGGGTCGGCTCGTCGTGATCGGCTTCGCCATTTGGCTCTATCGAATGGCTGATCTGGGTGCAATCTCGAGGCTTTTAAATCCCAATCCACCGTATCAAGCCACCGTTGGTTAGGTCTGCCTTTTGGTCGTTTACCATCGACTTCGATATTCAGACCAATCTTGGCAAGTGAATTCTCGTTTGCACGAATTGCGTGACCATACCATCGAAGACGCCTCGCTCGCAACTTTTCCATGATCGGTGCAACCCCATAACGATCGTGGATATCCTCATTTCGGATGTGATCTAAACGTGTCACGCCACTAGTCCAACGTAGCATCTTCGTCTCCATTACCGCAAGACGCCGTTCATTGTCTTTTATGGTCGGCCAACACTCAGAACCATAGAGAGCGACTGGACGGACGACATTGCGGTAAATTTTAGATTTCAGACGTTCGTTGATACGTCGATCACAAAGAACTCCAGTTGTGGAACGCCACTTCATCCAGGTTGCGTTAATGCGTGAAGCAATTTCATAACGCAGCTCTCCATTGGCTGATAGCGTTGACCCGAGGTATTTAAATCGCTCAGTTCTGGGCAGATCACTGCAGCTGACAGTGATTGTGCCTGTTTTATGGGGATCGGTCGTCAAAAATTCAGTTTTGTTTGAATTCAATCTGAGACCGTGTGGCATGAGGCGATCATTCCATTTTTGAACAAGTTGCTCGAGATCATTTTTGCTATCAGATGCTAGGAAAACATCATCTGCGTAAAGCAGTGTGTAGGGCACTGGACGTTGGATATCCCGTGTGACGGTGTCCATAACAAGGACAAAGAGAAGTGGTGAGAGGGCACTTCCTTGATGAACTCCAACAGAGACACGAAGCGGTTTTGATACACCCGCCATACTTCGAAGCAATTGAACCCGGCGCACGAGTTCTTCTGGCACGAAGTGTTGTCGTAAAGCATACCAGATGAGTTAGTATGGTACACGGTCAAACGCTTTCTCTAGATCCAGAAAGACAATTTAAAGAGGGCGATGCTTCTCACGGTGTTTCTCCATGAGTAACCGCGCAGCGTGTGTTGCGTCAGTAGTTCCGCAGTTCTTGACAAATCCGGCTTGATTCACGGTTATTTCAACGAATACCGGGTGATAGTAAGTAATAACCTTATCAACTAACAACTCTTCACTTGAGCTCGGTGTGAAGTCACCAACTTACTGGACTAGTCAAAGGAGCAAGACAATTACTCCAGCTGTAAGGCGCTTTCCATAAACCCAAGTCAGGAAAAGCTTAGTAATTGCGAATGTCGACCCAATTTATATACGGCTTTGGGGGGACATTCCAGTTCGCATTCACAGAATATGCTCAGATTCTTCCAGATGCCAGGTCAAAGATTTCCAAAACTAAAGTTTACTTCGGCAACTATCAACATCATTGCTGCCATTGAAAGAATTTTGACTGATCGTTTGGCTAGCATTAGTGGTTCATAGCCTGGTCCAACTTGTGGCTGCCACGGTTATTCGCCTCCACAATCAATATCTTGGAAGAAAAAAGAGAGGTATTCGAAGAAGCACTTTACTGTTCTAAGTGTTTCAACCCAACAAAAGAGTCGAAAAGTTGAGAAATGAGATTGCCCGTGCCACGCAAGTACTTCTTGGAAATCCACCACCAACAGTGCACAGACGCGTTGAGAACTTCATTGAAAACTACCACCACTCTCCAGTGATATGCCAATCGCAGAGATCCTTGAGGTTTCGAAGTAGAAACTTGCGATATGCTCCAATCACATCCGTAAGTATCACAAGAACTTTCAGCAAAGGACAGACAACATCGTGTTCTTCTAGAACCAAAGAGGATTTTATAAGCATCACACTAACTCAGGTCGGGAAAGCAACCTCCATCTGGATCAGGCAGAACACTTCCGGGCAAATGTTTGGAGTCAACCTAGCCGTTGCGTGGCTCCCACTCCTTATGTGTTCATGCAAAGCCCTCCCCGAAATGGCCATGCCTGATATAACTGAAGTCGACGTAGAAGCAGCTCCTCAAAAGAGCGCCAGGAGTTGATAAGGTTCACAGCACTCACAGGGTATTGTCATATCACTTTTATCAGATGATTGTCAATCCGAAATCAGTTGCACAATTTTTCACCAACTGGATAAATTTTCTTATTCCCAAGGAACAGGGTCCATCTTGCCTTGCAAAATGCCGACCAATTAATTGTCTTTCTACCATCCACAAAGGGGAATTTGAACGGCGTCTGGATCTTGCCCTGAAAACGGAGCTGTTCGGGAAAAATGGAATCATGGCAATCAACACCTTCGCCATTCCCGTCCTTCTATATACTTTTGGGGTGATACAGTGGAGTCATACCGATCTAGTATCTGTCAATAGACGGGTAAGGGTAGTTCTTGCAAACAACAACATGCACCACAATGGAGCTACCAAAAAATTGAGGATCACTATCCTATGTCATCAGGGAGGAACGAGTGGGAGGGGGGGGGGGGGTACTTGATTTAAAAACCTTTCACAACAATCAAGTCCATTCTCTTCGGGAGTTTCCATGAAAAACAATCCTTTAACCAATTACATGAGGCTACCGCCATGGCAGATAGTAAATTGTCTCCTATGAACTTGAAAACCAGAGAATGGGATCCCATGTCCAATGTTACCTCAGTCCAATACAAGATCGACATATGGAAAGAGGAACCCTTTCTCGGGGGTTGCTGTTTTGAGGCATTGACATTGAGGCGTCCAACAATTGGTTGACTTATGGTGTACTATTCGCAGCATTCCTCACTTCAATCCAGAATGTCACATCAACTGTGGAAAAGCCCCAACTAATAGCGGTCGAAAAAGGCGTCAAGCAAGTGGGCAAAGCCACGAGTGAAGAAAAAGGGACTAACGTCATTCCAGGATCCATAATTTTCTTCATCTGGTAGCATTATTCGTCTAGTTATAATTTTTCCACGTGTCCATTTTAAGAAGCATTAGGACTCAAGGAGCATTTCCAGGCACACTTGTCTTACCCACCTTACCGGTTGGGTGACCCCAGAACAATTTGTCGAAGTTATTAGGGATATCATTCGCCAGAACTGTAGTTCTGAATGTTGCTGCTTTTCTTGAGCCTTTTAAGGCTTATTGAATCTTGGATAATGCAAAACCGAGGGAAAGCAGCATGAACCCTTCTTTCGTGAAAACATCTGAACATGAAAGCATGACACCTTCCAATAAAATTTCAATAATCCAAAAAATGGAATACATCCATTTGAGCGAGATGTTTTTACCGAAGCAGACTTTGTTACTGACCTGCCGCCTGCTGACACTGCAGATGGCCAATCAGCCAAGAAACATGGTTATGCTTTGCCAAGTGACTCCGCCTCACAAGCAGAATAAGAAGCAACTTCAAATCACGCAGAAATCAGTGCCATTGATCGAGGGGTTGGTTCAAGTCGAGCTTTCCCTTGCCCTGAAGATTTTCGTGGTTCCCTAAAAGCAGGAGAACTAAAAGTTGATCGAAAGTCGAGGAAGAAAGTTTGGTAAAGTGCTCCTTGGGAGTCAGGAATCATTGCGAGCCCGGAAGTAGTGCTACGCCACATCTAGTATTCTCAGTGACCGACATATCAAAAATACATCCTCAAGTTTGGTTCGCCTTGTTGTCCTCAATGGCTCTGAATATTAGGCGGCCAATAACCAATAATCAAAGCTTTGAGATGATCAAGAAGAGTAAGTGCGAAACCCTCATATAAGTACCTATTCCGGAGAGTGCAATTAGCAGTCATAAGCTGCAAACAGTGACTGCTATGGGAGAAGTGGTGCACAATTTATCTGGATCTTGGAGTATACTGGCGTATTCTGGAAAACCGAAAACCTCGGATACACTGTGCCTATGCGAGAATATTCTCACTCGATTGTCCTGGTTAAGAACCTCGTCGCCAAATCTCACGTATGCTTCCTTATGAAACTTGGCATGCATTTGGCGTAGTCTGTTGGCAATGGCCAAAATTCTTGTAGTACTTTGTCTAGAATATTACCATGGCTACAGAGCTTCGCTACCCAGCATCTAGATATAAGGAATCTGACAGCACTGTACGATCCAGCGTATTTAATATGAAAGTCGAGGAAGGAGTGTCACAGGCTCCGCCGCTTAACACAACGTCTAGGCGACCGGGGGGAGTCATGTACCATAATGACGGAGTACAAATCAGCCAAAAGGAGACTCCGCAGCACAATAAACAAGAGCAAACCTCGCTGCTGGCAAGATCTGATCGACGAGGTGAATGGGGATCCGTGGGGATCGGAAAACCCTTAAGGCCGAGCAGATGGACCGCATTATGAGGGCACTCTTCCCTGCACACCCCGTATGGGATGGTGACGTCGGCGCGGAGAGCGCAGAGGACTGTCCACTTTTCTCTATAAAAGAATTGGAACAGGCAGTCCTCTCTATAAAAAACAAGAAGGCGCCAGGACCCGATGGTATTCCAGCAGAGGTATACAAACTGGTATTCCAACACAGGCCAGACCTACTGCTCAGCGCATTCAACGCTTGCCTGAAAAAGGGCATTTTCCCTGCTCGTTGGAAAGTTGCGAGGCTTGCGCTGATCCCTAAAGGGAAAGGCAATCCCGAATTGCCGTCTTCATGCCGCCCACTATGTATGCTTGATACTTCTGGGAATGTGCTCGAAAAGCTCATCAGAAGTAGACTCGCTGAAGCGATATGCGCTGCCGGAGATTTATCTCCCCGGCAGTTTGGTTTTAGGGCAGGGAGATCGACAATTGATGCTGTCATGCAGGTCGTGGACGCTGTTCGACGAGCAGAGGCACATAGCCGCCGAACTCGACAGGTAGTGCTCCTCGTAACGCTTGACCTCAGAAACGCCTTTAATTCCGTAAGATGGAAAGACATTCTAGGCACACTAGACAATACCTTCAACGTGCCGAACTATCTCTTACGGATTTTCAGGGACTATCTGAGGAACCGCTCCCTGCTCTATGAAACATTAGAGGGTCAAAGGTGGATGGAGGTCACGTCGGGGGTAGCACAGGGATCCATCCTAGGGCCGGATCTCTGGAACGCTACCTATGACAGTCTGCTTAAACTCGACATGCCAGAAGAGTCGCGCCTGGTCGGCTACGCAGATGATGTCGCAGCGCTTGTTGCTGGACGCACTGTCGAACAGGCGCAAAGCAGACTCGGCATATTGATGCGACGGGTAAGCGGATGGATGACTACTCATGGTTTCAACCTTACACTGGAAAAAACCGAAACCCTGCGTCCCATATCGTTCGGCGAGTCGATAATCGAGTCAAAATCAGCGGTAAAGTACCTCGGGTTGACTCTTGACTCAAAGATGACCTTTGCTGAGCAAATCCAAGCAGCAGCGAACAAGGCTGCGGCTGGAGTTTCGGCGTTAAGTAGGCTAATGGCAAACATTGGGGGACCTACGTCTAGTAGGCGACGTCTCCTGATGAGCTCAACGCAGTCTGCCCTGCTCTACGGCGTAGAGGTATGGGCTGACGCTCTTAACAAGGAGGTATATCGTAGACGCCTCGCGCAAGTACAGAGACGGGGAGCTTTACGGGTGGCGTCTGCGTACCGCACAGTCTCTGAACCGGCCGTGATGGTGATCGGAGGTGGTTGCTCGCGAAGAACGGCAACACACTCTAGACCAGTGGCAGCTCTCTTGGCAAAATGAAACTAGAGGCAGATGGACTGCGCGGCTCATCGGCAACTTAGGTGCGTGGCTGAATCGGAAGCATGATGAGACTGACTATTTCCTTACCCAATTTTTAAGTGGGCATGGAAGTTTTCAGTCTTACCTGCACAAGATTGGAAAGGCGCGTTCTCCGGATTGTGTGTTTTGCAATGGAGTTGTGGACGATGCCCACCACACTTTTTTTTCTTGTGGAAGGTGGGATGGGGTTCGTCAGCAGCTCTATTTAAACACAGGGGATCTCTTTCCAGACAACATTGTGGAAGAGATACTGAGGACGGCTGACAGGTGGAACCGTGTTGCCCATTACGTTCGGGCCCTTCTCGTTGCTAAGAAGATAGAACTCGACCGGTGGAGGAGCCGGATGGCAAGGGGCTTCTTGAACTGACAGTTCCCTTCCTCCTCTCTCCTCCCGTTGGTGAAAGGAATTCCCTGATTTGAAGGCTCCGCAAGGCGGGAGAGTTCGGAGACTAGCCCGTAATGTGACAAACGGGCTTGCAGGCTAGCTCTCTGACGATGGGGAGGTGTTTAGTTGGTAGTCCGACGACGTACCGAATCGGGAGTCCAACACTGTGTGCGAAAATGCATTTACCTACCCAACCCCCAAAAAAAAAAAAAAATATGAAAGTCGAGGGGAGAAGATGCGCCAGATTGAAGCAATAATTGGGATTTTCACCCACTTGACGCTTATATCCTCCCTCTTTAGACTTGATCTTGTTGCTGGAGTTTTTCTTGTATAGCGATTATTGTTGCATCACCACCACGACATTGGGAAAACTGGTTTGTTCAACTACCCCATTCCATCAATGAATTTTGGGTCCTTCGGTGAACCGACGTATTCGGGACAGTGTGGGGGGGCTTGTCTAATCCGAAGCGATGGAAATACTTCCCTTGACCTGTAAGCAACTGTGTCCGATGGTAATTCAATTCTTCGTATTTTCTCTCGTGGCATCGCTCAATACACGAGATCAGTGGATCCCAGTGGCCATTTCCGGAATTATCCCACCGCAGTCCCGATCTACTTCCTTTTCTGAAGTTTTTACTCACATCGGGTGGTTCGTCTCCTTTCTGTGGTAGAGACAGTACACTTCACTCACACAGCATGATTGCTTGGTACTGCGGATTCACCCTTCTCCAGTTGACCGTGTTGAGTAGCGTTCTCCCACATACAGGAACCATGTATAGCAAGATGGATTTCACCAACTGTACAGTAACTAGCCGGGGACAATATTCTGGCCAGTTACAATTCAGGTCATCTGCAAAACCTATCAGCATTGTTTCTTCTGGCACGTAAAGGGCAAACTCTCGATTGTACATTATGTCAAACAGCAGGGACCCCAATACGGAGCCTTGGGGAATATCAACTGTCACAACCTATTCTTTCTTTCTTTAAGGGAAATAACTCCTGATTATTTGAGCTAAGGAGCTAGGGGCACCCAGTTTGGCTAAGTTTCCGTTAATCCAACCCAAATCGGCAGGATAAACCCGCATAGTGAAGAAAAATCTTGTGTCTGATACGCTCCGTGCTGTTAAGTATGAATACTTTTGTCTGTACTGTGCCTGATACATTACGTGCTGGTCACTATGAATAGAGGTTAAGATGTTAAATTTTTTGTTGGGGATATGAGGGATACTTGAAGTTGGACCGGATCAGTTAGGGAGCAGCTTGCTCTCACTTTTTTGGACCCTTCATTTTGGGTCTTCCCCGTACCCCCACCCGAACTTTCCTCAGGGTTGCCAACTGAACCCGTTACGATTTTGAATGAAGGTCCAGTTCCAATTGAAATGTCGCGCCAACGATTCGAACTCCTCAAAAAAATCTTTTTATATGAATCTCCACGAAATAAGGCCCATTTACTATAATCGTTATTCTTCCTCTTTTCTCGCCGGTAAGCAAACTAACACAAAAAAATTATTCATCTATCAACGGCGCTAAAAAGCAGTTTCCCATGATTTAAAAGTGTTTCAGTTTTTTTTCCAGTCCCAAGTTTTTGGTGCGGCTCTAGCTTTTTGTGGATTGCGAGCTTTTTCTATATTTTCGGAGGAATAAAACATGATATGATACAGTATTAATAAAAAAGTAGCTAAGCCCCAAGTTGGAGCTCAAATTTAGGAGCTACATTTATACGCTATCATACGTATATCACTTATATGTGATGTTTTGTGTCTATAATATCACCGCGATCATCACGACCAATATCTTCTGGCAGAGTTTTTTTTTCTTTATCCAAAAATATGTAGATATTAATAAAAAAACCTAAATGTATATGTAGTTTTCATTCATTAACTTTTGGGTTCTTCCACAAGTTTTTTCTTGGTTGCTATAAATATGTTCTGGTCGAAATGCCATTTTTGATTTAGACTTTTTTTGTGGTCCTCCTTTACGTATTTTTCTTGTTTTCTTTTGACTGACTTTCTTCTTTGAACTCCGTATATTTCCTTTTTATTCATTAAATAATTTGTTGCTATTTTATTCATCCAAGCAACACCAATTGATTTGATTTGAAAAAAAAAAACCCCAGTCAAATTTGAAATCACATAAATTTGATCATACAATTAGCAGCTTAAATATCATCGAATCAAATCAAGAAAATCATCATGACCATCAGGTGAAGAGAAATGGACGAAATAAGCAAATCGTGAAATGTGAATTTCAAATGACACTTTGGGAGAACAAGAAATTGAAAAGTAGAGCAGAGACAACAAAAATGTTAGACAGCTCCAAGCGAGTTACTTGGCAGCAAGTCCCAAGTTCAGATGAAAGATGGGGGGGGGGGGTTGAGACAACCTACTCATACTCACTCTATTCTCAGCAAAACAAGAATAAAACATTGAGACCAGAAAAAGAGGTTAATAAAGTATAGTTGGAGTTACTCCACCACGCTAAATCCTACCTGATCTCTCCTGGTGACAGGTCCCGTGACAAGTCAACCAAAAAACCCATTTAATATCGTTAAAAACCAAAAATGGTCGCGTTGAATGAAAAACCTCGGAGCAATGCTAGGGCCTTCACCTCAGTCGACACGGCAGGACGGGCTTTGGTCCTTTCGAGAAATGAGCAAGGATTCTTGACGCAAGGATCGCGTCAGGGCGTCAGACAGCTCGACCTGATCCCGAGAAAAATGACTTCTGGCAACATTTCAATACGAAGACCTGTAACGTGCCTGCTGCCGACTATATCGTTATTGCAGGCGACCTTAAAAAGGCGGAAGACAATAGGTGCCATGGGGAAAAGGATTTGGAGCATGTCATGAGGGTGGCGAGCGTATAGTTGATTTGCACTGGCCCGGCACGCACTAAATGGGAGGAGAGATCACTTACACACGATCCAATAAGCGGAATATGCAACCTTCAGAGTCACCAAGCCTAGAAGCCTTTGGAACTGAAGATCTGTAGAAGAAAGTGCTCTCACTCACCAAACCGGCAAACAAAAAAAAGCAATCGCTTTTACCCCAAACATCTTTAGGATAAACTGGACACCCGGGAGGGTCGCAGAAATCTGTACCAACTTATCAAAAGTCGACACCAACGTACACAAATTACAGCAGTTGCATAGCAACCTTCACTGTGATCAAACCGATTTGCTGTCTTGTAAAGACATTGGACACCCTCAAGAGTGGGACATGACTCTTATATCTAAAGTGATGTTCTTCCTCCTCTTTCGCCCTTGTTCCGTTCACAAGCGGGGTCGGCTCGTTGTGATCGATTGCGCCATTTTATTTTATCAAAGGCCTAATGTAGCTGGATGTAGTTGTGAGACCCTTGAAATCACCATCCAGCATATTAACCCACCGTTTTCTCGACCACCCCTTTTGGTCGGGTACCATCGACTTCGATGTTCAGACCAACCTTTACGAGTGAATTCTCGTTAGCGCGAATTACATGATCTACCATCGAAGACCCCTCCCTCGCAATTTTTCCACGATGTACTATATTAGCCTGTCACGCCACTAGTCCAACGCAATAGGGCCTAAATTATTGCTCGCGGTAGTTTGGTATTTGCAGATGTTCCAGAATTTATTTAGTTTAACGAACAGGTTTCAACGGAAGGATTTGTTCATCCTTCACTTCCACAAGCACCACCGACATTTGGAGCAATTTCTCTGTCACAGCAACTAATACGAGGAAGGAATAAAATGAATGATATTTGGGACGACATCGAATCTGAAGTCGGGAAAATGAAAGAGAGCGCAATTATAAGGGATCAGTGAATTTTTTTCAAACGAGTTATTGACGAGGGTAGGACACCATCTGAATGGCAAGAAAGCACCCTACTTCCAATATAGAAACCGAAAGGTAGTCCAACAAGAATGCACAAATCATCGTCCGATCTGATGGCTGTCCCATACCTTGAAGAAATTTGAACGCATTCCTGGCACTCTTATTTGGAGTATCGTTCAAATAACTGTAAATCAAACCGGGTTTGTCTGAAGCAATACATGGTAGGGTAGGTATCAGTGGCCGCTCCGAGGAGCCCAATTAGCGCTTTGGTGCGCCGTTTTGATGCCACAAACTCCTAAGACCGTGACTGTTGTTATAGGAACAGGGAAGCAGAGTCCAGCTGGCTCGGATCTTCAGAGCCAGCCCGTAGCATTCACGAAGGAAAGCCGCTCTCCGACCCTGCAGCTAGAAATCTCACTGAGGTCCCCAAAGAATGGTTAACCCAGTGTCCGCAGCCTGACTCGAGCCAGAGCTGGGCAATCGCAGAGAAAGTGCATGAGGGTTTCCCTTCTTTCTCCGCAGCTTCGGCAATGCGGGTTCTAGGGTAAGCCGAGCCTAGCGGCATGGTCCCCTATGGGCCAGTGCCCCGTGTAGACCGCCGTAATCTTGAATGCATTTGCACGCGTCTGCCCGCTCATTCCCCTCTATGTTCCTATGCTCGGGAACCCAGAGGAGAGTGATCTTGAGCGTCCGCCCAGATGGTTGAGCGCGTCTCTGCACTGCCCCACCAACCGGGAGGACGTCGTCGTTGAGTAGAAGGCCTTGATGGCTGCTTGGCTGTCCGTCAGAATGGTTATGTTACGCTTGGGGCTCGAATCACGCTCCAGCCATCGACAGACTTCCAATATCGCCAGTACTTCCGCCTGGAATACACTGGTGAAACCTGGGAGACCATACGACTTGGATGCACCGTGTGTATTCGAGAAAACCCCCACGCCGACTCCATAGGCCATTTTTGATCCGTCCGTAAAGAATACCATATCATAGTTATGCAACACGCCGCCGGTTTTCAACTTTGCCCTGGTTGGAAGGTCCACAGCAGAGTTTCTCGTGAAGTTCAGCTTGCGTGTGACATAGTCCGTGGGGGATGCCCAGATTACATATTACGCGATTACTCCATGGAGAACCACCGTGAAAAGCATCGCCCTTTTTATATTCTATTCCTGGATCTAGAGAAGATATTTGACCGTGTGCCACACGAACTCATCTGGGGTGCTTTTTGGCAACACCTAGTGCCAGAAAAGCTAGTACACTGGTTTAAATTGCTCTACCAAAACCGGGTCATATCTCTGTCTCAGTCTAAGATTGAATTTGAATAAGACAGAACTTTTAACGGCCGATCCAAATAAAATAGGCCCAGAACCAATGCTATCAGCCAATGGTGAACTGCGTTATGAAACTGATTCACACATTAGCACAACTTGAATGAAGTAGCATTCCAGAACTAGGGTCCCTTGTCATTGACGTATCAACGAATATCGCGCTAACGAGAATCTACTTGTCAAGATTATTCTGAACGAAACGACCAAAAAAATCGGCGCAAACAACGGTTACTTGATATGCTGGATGGTGATCTGAAAGCCCCAGCAACTCTATCCAGAACAGGCCATTAGCAGAGCAACATGGCACAACCGATTAAGATGAGCCTGAAGAAGAAGAAGAAGAAGAAGGAAGGATACCAGTAATGTACACGGTTGGTTAAGAATATTGTTAGGGAAATTCTTACCAAATTTTAATTGTTATGAAAATTTCTACAAATTTTTGTCAAAAAGTCAAAATTTATGTCCAAATCTCAAACGATTTTTGATGACAAAGAAGAAGCAATGATTATACCATGGACCTGTAATTTTTTTGTTATTTCTCTAACTCCCATTTTTTAATAAATTCATTATGCCAATAATTTGTATCTAATTCCATTGTTATCATAATTTTTATATCAACCTGGTCTCCAAAGCAACTCAATGTAATCTAATAAATTTCACGGTTTTGAAGAAAAGATTCTTTGCTATTCTTCTGTTGTATTGTATTATATTAAAAATACAAAGAGTTATTTATACATTGTATCTTTGAGTTCTGTGCCTTTTTTTGCTCTTTGGATACTTAAAGCTCATTCGAAAGGAAGAAAAATAAAAAGATTGACTTAACTAGTCATTGGTTGAAAGGAAAAATCTCATTTAAAATATAATACAAACAATGTCACTGAGAATAATAGCAAAATATCTTTTATGCAAACAACAATAGATTTAAGTTTTGTCATTTTTATCTTCTCAATATTCACGTCACCAACGTCACTTGTGGTAAATTTCGTGATTCTGTGTAGTTTCTAAGAAGTAGGACAGACACGTTTCTATTCATTTATTTATTGTAATTATCTCCAATCTTTGTTGCTATAACAACTAGCAGTGTGAAAGCAACAATTAATTAAATTTATTCACAACCTATCTGCAAATAGAGTGACAATTATCGGGAATTAATAATAAATAAAACCAAATAGACAAATAAATAATAGCAACTAAATAAATAACATAAATTAAAGCAGATTAAATAATTCTGGGAATAAACCAAATAACACTGAAAAAAAAGTCATCAAATATTCAAAAAGGAACAAGTTGCCATCTTTGCCTAAAAGGTTAGTTTCTAGGTTTTAAATTATATTATTTATATTAGCGTCATTCAAGATGGAAAAATAAACGGATTAAAAAAAACCACTAAATATTTAAGATAGAGAAACTTATAGAGAAAATGGTTTAAAATAAGGTTAGCTTAAGTTAAACTAAGTAACAATCATAAGCTTTTAAAACTAATAAAAAAAGTATTTTGAAAAAGATTCCCGAATCAAATTTACAATATGAAAAACTAACAAACTATCGATCTAAAGCAGCGACCCCGCTACGAGTGGGAAAAGGGCTGAATTGTAGGAAGTGTTAATATTTTTAAAAACAACATATCAATGGCGTTTTTTCATCTAAAAGTCCCAAAAAGCTTTAAATTGGTATAAATTTGAATAAAATCTTGTATATTTCAATTTACTCGCATCTTTTAAATTCTCTTTTATTGCTTTTTGTCACTATTGATTTCTTTATAAATTCTTGCTCTTAAAAAGTACTCATTTGATTACAATCATAATGACAATTAACACTCTGCTATTTTCTATTTTTTTTTATTTAAAATTTATTGTTATTGTTATTCACTTTATTTTTTACTTCCATCTCTGCAGACTTTAAGATAATAGTCATGCATTAACATTCAACTACTATAAAATCATCTTAAAACTACCGACAATTGTAGTTCATTTAAGCGTAAAACACATATCCATGCATTGCAACCTAGTACAAAATAGTATCTTTTGTCTTTTCTATTTTTATTTTAGTTTTATTTTTTTTATATATCTTTCTATTTAAGATCTTAACAGAGAGTCAAAGATATTTCATTCTTCTCGGCGAGTTTGAAACTTGTATAGAGTCTTATACACAAAAGGAAAGCGTCTTTGATTTAATGCTACGAATAAGACAACAGAATGAGCCCGTGACCGCTAAGGTTTCAGTCCATCTTCACCGGCAATAAGAAACGGGTGATAACAGAAATGGACATGAAATTTATGATCCTGTTCTGGTGTGGCTCAAGTGATAGAGGGGAATAAAGGGATTTTTATTTAATTTGGGTTTGGAAGTTATAACAATTGATCTAAATATGCATAAAATGATCTAATGTTAATATCAGATTGATCTGTTAAACTAGTATCTGTTATTCGGTGTTTGAATATCTAAAGTACTTTCTACTTTGTGTGTTTAGATTTTTGTTATTTTCGTTTATTTAGATTTATTTATTTCAAAACCAATCAATTAATATATCTTTTTTATGTCAAATACAATTATTTAAAGATATATTTATTGTTCATCGATTTTTTTTTAGATATATATTATATATAAATTCTCATCTGCAATAATAAATAGTTTAAAAGATCACCACCACTAGTTCTTTGCATTTTTTCTTCCCCTATTTTTATTTTTAAGAATAATCTATAAATTCTTTCTTGACCTTATCTATGGAATTTATCTCATAAGATACACGACAATTTGCTACAGAATGGATTGTCACTCGCTGCCCACTGAAACCTGATAATGGGGCTCAACGAGCTTTCTCAATAGTTGTAAATAAATGTCAAAAAAAAAAATGGAAAAGAATACGATAATGAGTACTTTAAAATTTTGTTTAAAATATTTTTTTTTTTATTTAAATAAATGCTGCAAATGCCAGGAGTCTTCTGGGATTACAGAGGCTTAACAATTTTCGTGCACGGATCAGCCATGGAAAACGGATCGGGCGCAGGGGTGTTCTCGAGAAATCCAATTATGGAACCGGCTCGTCCTCGCAGAAAAATGAAGACCATATTCCAGGGGGACATGGAGGGGTCACACCATTCTAATCTGTTTCGAAAGTCAGACAGCATTATCAGCACTAAACAGCAACGACATATAAAGCCAGTTGATATAGAGTTGTCATCAGGTGCTCGTAAAACTTGTCCGACTGAACGAAACATTCCAGGGCACTCAAACATCACTGGTAACGAAGAAGGTGACAGACTGGCTCGCCAAGATTCTGGATCCATAATGGTGGAGTCAGAACCAACTTTTGACATCCGGCCATTTACTGTCAAGTTTACTCAGAAGAGGGAAATTGTAAGGATTCACACAGCCAAATGGAAAAATTTGAACTTCAGCCGGCTGGCGAAAATCTTTGTGAAGGAACCCCGAGCCCCTAGAGCGGCATTTTTGTTGTCTCTTAAGAAGTGGGACAATCCCTAGTTGGCCTTTTTACGGGGACACTACTCCTTAAACTACCACATGGAAAAAATCGTAGTGGTTGTCTTCGCCATATGCACCCAATCTGAGAAGGAGGAAGAGAAGACCCTGAACTTCATATGCAGCTGCCCTGCCTCCTCAGACCTTAGATGAAGATACTTTGGTGAGTTTTTTTTTAAAGGAGAGTCTGCACATTCTTTGTTTCTGGAGAATGTTCTTAGTTTCACGAATGCCGTAGGCGAGAGACCGATGGCTAGGCGATCTACGGGGATAGTATAATACAATGGGGCTAACAAAGTTCTCAGTAGTTGGAATCGCGCATTTCGGGAGCTATCTATTTTATTCTTCTGTGTTTTTATTTCTTCAAAAGCACTTGATGCAATAAGCCTTATGACCCAGCATGTCCTGCATCAAATTCTGTTCTGGTCTCTGTGTCTGTCTTAATTTCAGGAGCAACCTTTTCATGAAAAGGAAACTGAAGGCGTGATAATGTGGGGTGCATTGAATTCAGAGATGCAACTGGCCTGAATGACTGGTTGCCTGTAGAATTGTGTGGATTTAAGGGTTATGATTGATGCGTTGATTTTGGTGTGGGTGGCTTTCAAAAAAATGATTCACAAGGACATTTGTCTTTTGGGGCGGGATATCTTTTGGGGTAAAACATCACTACGACTGGGGGTCTTCCCTAGAATTGACCGAAATGGGACATGTTGAAGAGGCAAACCTAGGGCGAATACAGGCCAAAACTAGATGGTCAGACAGTAGGATTCCTTGCCATTCTACCATCCTGGAAAACATATCGATGATTGTAAAGCAGTATTGGAGCTTCTGAACCTGGGGTAGTATTATCAAGGTAATGTGTGAGTGCTCAAATCTGGCATTTGGAACATCAAAGAGCTGCGACTGTGTAATGATAAGAGTGAAAATAGGAGATCAGGTCGATCATCCTGAGTGGCCGATAAACGACCTAGAGGGCAGAGCCGCGATCAAGGGGGGGAAGATCCACGACGGATCACCGTCTCAATTATTGTCTCTTCCGCCTCAGATCTTGTATGAGGCACGGCCTCTGAGGTTCCCACCCTTCCTCGACACCCTCAGGCCAGTATTAATTTTGGGGATGTCCCTTTATAGAAATTCCGCGGGAGAAAGGAGGATACAAAAGGGAGGAAGTCCTATAACCACTCTTATCATTACAGCTGTGACGGCACATCTTGGGGCCGTAGCAGAGCTGGCATTGCTGTGCCCATCGCGCATCGTTTTCCCTCATACTTAGGTGGATATATTCTTATGTTAACAGGAACATTGAGGAGTGGGGTGGTAGTCGGCAGATGAGAATCTCTTAGTTGCTTGATTGTCTTGTGGCCATTTGACGATTGTGAATGGACGGAGTAACTCGATAGAACGTCTTGTACCCCGCCTTTCCTCATCCTGATATTATTGAAGGTTACCAGGTACGGTAGGATTCATCATCACCTATTCATCAGGGAAGCCTTATTCACACTTTATTGGCCTAGGGACCGATGATGAGCGAAAATTTTGAAAGAGTGGCCTTCCAGAAAGCGCTAAGATTACTTAATGGCAACGAAAGCATAAGTTTTTGCTTCGGGGAAATCCATGCTCAAAGGCAGAGCCGATAACGACATTTAAAACGGCTGTTCTTAGAGCTTCCATATTTACCGCAATGTCGTCCGTCCAGTCGCTCTCTATGGTTCTGAGTGTTGGCCGACCATAAAAGACAATGAACGACGTCTTGCGGTAATGGAGACGAAGATGCTACGTTGGACTAGTGGCGTCACACGTTTAGATCACATCCGAAATGAGGATATCCGCGATCGTTATGGGGTTGCACCGATCGTGGAAAAGTTGCGAGAGAGGCGTCTTCGATGGTATGGTCACGCAATTCGTGCAAACGAGAATTCACTTGCAAAGATTGGTCTGAACATCGAAGTCGATGGTAAACGACCAAAAGGCAGACCTAAGCAACGGTGGCTTGATACGCTGGATGGGGATTTGAAAGCCTCGAGATTGCACCCAGATCAGGCATTCGATAGAGCCAAATGGCGAAGCCGATCACGACGAGCCGACCCCGCTTGTGAACGGGACAAAGGCTGAAGAAAAAGAAGAAGAAAAGTTCTTAGAGCTTCCATAGCAGTCGAGTTTGCAGTAGGAACGTCGAGCGCTGCTTTGCAAAATTTACTTCTTACGTCTACGCTATATGGGTCTTCTTGTTTTTGGCAGGTAGGGCTTGAAATTATCGGATAGTGAAGGCAATATATTAGTCGAACTAGAAATGGAACAGCACTAAAAGTTCTGTCACTTTGTGACTTCGAAAGGTCCTAAAAAACCTGCAGGTTTTATACCTGCTATGAAAATGATAACGCTTCGTCTCGAGTAGAACGATTAAATTCAGCCGTAGATGTGGGAAATGTTTTCCGTTGTGGTTCGAAGCAAAGAAAATGTAGGCCAAGTAAACATTTGGCGAATCGATTGTGACGCGGAAGATAATCCATCTTGGATGTCGATGAGGAGATGTTGTCTAGACCGCAAGTTTGACAAGTTTGCACACATAATGCCTGATTGGAGATCTATGACGGTGAATGGGTTGGAATACGGACGTGGTTCAGCGTTACAGTACCCCCCATTTTTTGAAAACGCATCGCGTTCTGCACTTCTGTGCTGACCAGCCATGATTCTGATAATAGCAGCACTGGTGTGAGTTCCCTGCCGGGTAGTTAGATTGGCTTCTTCGTTGGCTTCATTGGTCAGACGTGCAACAATTTGAATTTTTCGACATTAAAGCCTTCAATGACTTGTCAATATTTAGGCTCAATAAAGTTATGGCGGGTTCCTTATTTTACCCGAAACCCAGCTAACCATGCCCAAGACAGTTAAAAGTCTAGTGAACTACCACTACCTGCTGCTCGACGTTGAAGGATGTGTGACTTGCCACAGGATCAGCTTCCTATTTTCCAACTTTGCCTTCACTGCGGTGAACTACTTGATGGACTAGACGTTGCTACTGCCTTCGACCTTCAGGTCATTTATGGCCTCCAGTGCACTGTTTAAGCCACGAATTTTGACAGGTAATTTTCTCCCCATGGAGAGTGTGTCCTTGTCGCTGATGATAAGTACGTGATATTGAGTTTTTCCAGTGTATCTTTAGGAACGGCGCAAGAATAAGCTGGTCTGATATTTTGCGCGAAAAAGCTAATCTAAATACGGCAACCGACCAAAGGTTGCTAAGGCTGATTTCAGAAGAATCCCCAGTAGCAGATTTGAATAATTTCCCGGTGTACAGCCGAGGGAAGGTGAACAAAAACTTCGTGCAAATGCAAAAGGAGGGTACAATGATCCGAGAGTGTCTTCATAGAATTGCCACAGACACTAGCTGACAGATTAGTCGAAACAAGGAAACTATCTCGAATGGAACTACCTCCTCAAAGGGATACTACGGGTACGTTGATGATATCTGAACTTAAGCGAAGATCGGAAAAAACAGTCAAATATGGCTTTGCTCCTTGTTACAATTAAAGAATCTCATGGATCGTGCCTAGCATTGACATCTCTGTCAAAGATGAATTCCTTATAAATGAAGGCGATTTCACAGTATGATGACAACGCAGCAATCAAAATCCGTCCTACCCCGCTCGGAGAATATAAAGATCGAATAGTTACCCGAAAGGATCCATCCCCAAGGAAGAGCAATTTCCCCCAAGGATAGTGATAATGAGCTCACTTAACGAAATGGTATGAACTCAAGTCGTTTTTTTTCGATCAAGGTACCAGTGATTCTGCCGGCAATATTTCGGAGCACGGTCAAAAGAGAGGCGTTGAATTTAACAATGGGAGCAGCATGATAGTCGGATCAATGTCCGATAAAAGTTTCTGCAGAGCGTGCCCTTTCTTAAAAGAAATCAGGGAATTCCTATTAATTGTAAGGTAAGCTTCTGGCTTATTTTCAGAAGGTTTAGCGGAAGGTTCCTTTGATAGAATATTTTTTAAAGAAATCAGGATGAGGAGTACTTCTCGCTACCGTGCTACAGTCTTAAAAAGATCAGGATGGGAAGTACTTCTGGCTATAGTGATCTTTAAATCAATATTATTGGCTATGAACAGTGAGGGAGGCATGCTAAGGTAAGCTGAGTCTCGATCGAATCCTTTATACCTAAAGTTATCTGGCAAACTCTAGATAGAGGGGATATATCTCGCAATGTAAGGGTTGGTTTCCACCCCTTTCGAAGGAGAATTTTTGAAGCCTGGATGTCTTAATGAGCTGGATCATTCCCATCGCCTAAATTAAAGATATTACTATCGCACATAAGCATCACATTCACCTAGTGAATTTCGTGTACAAAGAAGCGATACTGGGACTGATACCTGTGAAGCCCTGTGCCGTAAAGAGAACATCCGGACCTGGGGTGAAAATTATGCGAAAAAATATTGCGGGCCCCCGATAAAAGTCCGGGCCCGGGGGAAAGCTACCCTTTCCACCCCCTCTCACCGGGGCTATCATAACGACATGTAATGTCACAATTGCAATTGTTATGTCCAAATGACATGAACGAAAAAAAGAAGAGACCTTAGCTTCAACGTGGAGTATCATTCTCTGAAGATGAGACCTTTGGAAGCACCATAAATAAAAGGATTACCCGCTTCCCTTCAATGGAGGCAAGGAGGGATCCGGGACGATTGATCTGACTATGCGAATCAAAAGGTGACGAATCCGAAATGTATAGTTGGCAGTGATCCCCTAAACCCTAGAAGAGTTTGGAGGGGTATAGGGTAGGCATTGAGGATTGAGAATAGAGGAGGCCGGTTTCCAAACAGCAGGTGAAGTTAGTATTTTGAATAGTAGTTTGCATCGTTGGAGCTCAGTTGGAATATCTGAACCGCAAAGCCAACCGTCCTACCTAAAAGGGCAATGAGCCCATATATGTGGGTATACGAAGGCTCTATGGGAACAACTTATTTTATCCTTTTTAACTTTTCTTAGTTATATTTCGGGACACATAATAACAACACAAAACCTTTCATTCCACAACTGGTGTCCTTTATGATCGACGTATCAACGAACGTCTCAAATCTAAAATTTACCGCAATGTCGTCCGTCCAGTCGCTCTCCATGGTTCTGAGTGTTGGCCGACCATAAAAAACAATGAACGGCGTCTTGCGGTAATGGAGACGAAGATGCTACGTTGGACTAGTGGCGTCACACGTTTAGATCACATCCGAAATGAGGATATCCGCGATCGTTATAGGGTTGCACCGATCGTGGAAATGTTGCGAGAGGGGCGTCTTCGATGGTTGGCCATTGATCCCTTCACTGGTTTGAAATCTAAATCATTCGGAATGAAGGGTGAACAATAATGATCGATCAATCAATTGCTGGACTGACCACAATGGAATAAGGTTGAAGAGATTCCACTAAGTCATTTTATGGTAAACGTAGGCTTCTGGCACCTGCAGACACCAGTTCAATTGCCAAAAGATTCGATATTACCACATAATTATTGCGGCCAATGTCCTAGGGAGAAAATCTGAACCCGGGATTTTGTTTAATTTTTTCATTTTCGGGCCCCCGAAAAAAACTGTTGCGAAACATAGCCCTTCCCATGCGGGGCTGAGTAGGGCTAGTGGGACTTGATGTATCATGGGAGACTTACAACCCTTAGGCCGGGGGCTTTTCGTTACTTTCAGGCTTTCATTGTAACATTCCTCGGAAAAGGGTCGACTTGTTGACTTGAGCTAAAAAATAGATAGAACGTGCTAGACCACACCTTCAACACAAAATCACATTCAAGTGATGCAGGAAATGCCAGAGAACGGCAATAAAATTCACCACCGTCCTCATCGCCCCATCTGGTCATCGTCATCATCAATATCCATTATACTACAGTTTAATGCACCGAAGCAGCTTCAATCATGTGCATGTGGAGCAACAGCAGCAGCAATGGAAGCATGCGCCAAGTGCCCCGTCAGTGTACAAAACTCCACATTACTATTAGAGGCTTAGATATATCTCTACCTTTGCACCTTACCTGTTCCGCCCGGCTTTCTTTCATTTCATTGCATTGAGATAAAAGAGACACCGGAGACAACCATTCCCATCCACCTGCTGTGGCTGTTACATGTTTGCAAGTTCGATAATTTGTTGTTATAGCAATGACACTGCACATTAAGAGTAACCAGCTAAAGTTGGGAAAAGAAATGCATTCAATATTGTGCAGATATCGATGATGCGGAAGGGATGGACAAAAACAGCGTGAGCTACAGGTAATGAGTTCGTTCTAGCATTGTTCAGTGTGGTTATTACTTTGATATTGTTTCAGCTGTTAATGGGGGGTGTTTGGGGGATGAGGAATCACATATGGTTGCCATGTGACACTAGGAGGTCCTTAGAGCGCCAACTGATTTTTAATACAGAGCATGGCGCCAACATCAAATAGCACTGGTCAAACCTGTGATATTTCCACCTATCGGGTCGAAAATGACAATCGATAGCAGCTACGACGATGAAATCCTTGCTTGCTTGTTGGCAGACCATAGAGCCTAATTGTCAATGGTGTATATAACAACAATGTTCGAATTTTGCAGAACCGGTCAAAAGGCAACATCGACGTCCCATTTAAACCTGCCCGGTTCATATATTTCGGAATGCAGACCTAACGGTTGGTCTGGTTGAGGCAAATGAGAATGCATTTTTTTGCAGAGATTAGCAGAACTGGGGACCGGCTGATTAGACGGACAGCTGATAAGCTTGACCGGCGGTCTTCAACTGGTGAGCGCACTTGGAAATGGTGATTTCAGAGAAAGAGGGTGCGTTGTTTGAAAATTCGCGGTTTTGTGAAAATAAATGCGTGAGTTTAAAGGAGGGAAGTCGTTCATATCCAAGCGGTTAATGCGGAAACCATATTGGAGCCAAGTTCAGAAAAATCATCTCCGATGAACATCACATTGATGCCTTCGCCTGCTTATACCCGAATTGTGTTTGATGTACTGTCCCATTCCCAGGACAATCCACCCTCGGCTCCGCCTAGGACCAGAGGAATTTATTCATAAATCATCCAAACGTGGGTATTTACTTTTCACAATCACAAGTAGCTCCAACCAGATACTTGCGCGACTGCGACCGCAGAAAAAATCACAGTAACGGAAGGACTCGCGATGAACAATGTAGTCCTGCTAACTGCACGCAACTATGTTGCTAGCTAGGCTGCTTCGCGTCCGCCAGGACCCGGGAGTACACACTTTTTCTGACAGGCACTGACAAATGTTGTGGCTGTGTGTCTGTCTTCCACACCCTTGGTGTGGTTCCCGATTTACTCGGAAATGGCTAAACCCATTATCACGACATTTGGTGTGAACATGTGGTCAGTGAATCCCTTTACATACAGCAAGTATTGAGTCTAAGGGGGGGGCTGTCCCCATATATGTGTAAGGGGATAAATTTTTTTTTTCGTAGAATGGGGTCGTGTGGGGTATCAAATGAAAGAGCTCAATTATAACTTTCCGAAACTGATAATATTTCTGATACCTGGTGGATCAGAGGGGAGTGGAAACTCAAACTGTATGCCCCGAAAAGTGTAGCAGGTCCCGATCTCAGGGCCTATCCAACCGAAAAATCTGAAAAAGCTACAATGGTGTGAACTTTTACGGCTCCGCGCGCGCCGTCGAGCCGTCTTTTTTTTTGTATTTCATTCCCAGATTTAGCCTGCGTGTTGCTCATTGCGATAGGTACACGCCAATCCCCATGGTTGTGTTTTTTTTTTATCAGGATTCGGGGCGGGCCAACGCACTGGAACAGGCACGTAAATTTACGTAAATGACATGTAAGGGATCGAATCGCTCAAAGACGCACCCAGAAATAAAAGATCCTTTTCGCCTTAAATCTTTCAGATAAATTTGCCTAACATCGCTCATACTCAAAACGGAAGAGAAGGTCATAGACAACTATACACATACAGACGAAGGCAAGGGGGGGCAATGTTCAGGATAGCTGGGAGTATCAATGAGGTGGGGAGCTGCCTAAATCGAAAGTTTGATATTTTTTCTAGGCGGTATGCCGAATTATTGATACCAGGGGATAACATATCAACGAGGGTTCATTTCGATAGGAAGTTTGAAACACATTTGAGTAACAAGGCAAACTGCGAGAGCGTTGTTTTGATATACGGCTTTAACCACCCACTGGTTGCTTGGTACACTATCCCTCACAGTAGAGGGAGCGGGTGCGGGGTCATTGGTTCAAGGAAAATGTGCTTGGAGCCAGTGAGGAAGCACACTAGCATAATACAGGCGGAAATCGATGCCATAGACAGATGTGCCTCCCTTAATCTCCAAAGGACCTACAAGGGGCAGAACATTGCTACTCTAACTGACAGCCCAGCGGCGATCAAGGCACTTAGGTCCAACGAAGTGAACTCTAAACTAGTATGGGAATGCATTGAGGGATTGAATATGTTCGGCTCGCACAATAAGGTCTAGATACTCTGGGTTCCAGGCCATGTTGGTTTGGAAGACAATGAGGCAGCGGACGAACTAATCAAGAAGGGAACAGCGACGCCTTTACACGGGCAAGAGCCCTTCTGTGGAATCGCATTCATGGCTATGATATTAAAAAATGAAGAGGAACGGCTGAGGGAATTGTACTCGGCGAGATTACCAGGAATGGAATAATCCAGGGAGCTTATTGGGGGAGATGAACCCAAGCGCACAAAGGACTATTTAAGCCTCATCAAAAAGAACCTCCGAATCATAGCGGGAATTCTCACTGGTCACTGATAACTAAACTGCCACCTAGGGAAGCAAGGAATATTTGCGGACACCGCCTGCAAGTTCTGTATGGAGTGTATCGAAACCTCTCTACATGTTCAGGGACAGTGTTCAGCGTTTTTGCAAAGTAAATCGAGGCACCTGGGAGAATACTGAATACAAGATGCGAAGTTGAAAGATTTCGAAGTATTGAATACTAAAATTCCCAACGGTTATAGGCTTACTTGACACACTACAGTTACTAGGGACACTATACCACTGAAATTAGGGGAAACCTGTTCTGGACAGAAAGCCACAAATTCCCTAACAATCAACTATGTGTCATTCTAGCCAACAATGGTCCATTTCCCTTGAATTAATTGGCGGACCTCCATGAGGCTGAAAATTTTCCTAGCACAATCCGATAATTTGTGATTCCTGTTTAGCACCGCATTTTTTGTTGTTGTTGTTTTTTCAAGTTTCCGCATTCTATATGCAGACCCGTGGAGAGGGAGTGGGGATGGGGAAAAGAGGTGGTACTACCGCCGCATCAGGTTTTCTCAGTTGGCCGCGATAGAAATAGATTGGGTTTGATTTGGCAACGGAGTTCGGTGCATCTGCGGTAAATTAGATGGTTGTAAAGAAGATGAACCCTTGTAGGATGATACGAGAATAGGCTGATATGAGAATAAGGGGAAGAAGGAGGAGAAGGATCTTTTGATTTCTCAAACAATTAGGGATTTTGGTGTAAAGTCATAGATATGTAGAGTCCCTGAACTCCGCCATGCTATTAACATAGTATGCTGGTCCCAAGCCCAAGTAAAGGAGGAGGGTTTGAGGCAACGTACTCTGTACTATCCTCAGTAAAACAAAAATAAAATGCTGAGATCAGGGAAAGAGATAAACAGAGTATAGTTGGAGTTATTCTACTATGCTAAATCCTACCTGATCTCTCTTGGTGACAGGCCCCGCGACAGGCCGACCTAGAAAATACATACAATATCGTTACAAACATGATGATCGGATTGAGTCACAAGCCTCGGAGAAATGCTAAGGCGTCCACCTCAGTCGACGCGGCAGGACAGGCCCCGGTCATGTCGAGAAATGGGCAAGGGTTCTTGACGCATGGACAGCGTCAGGACGTAAGCAACTTAGTCCGCACACAAATAAAACAGCGTGAGAAACGCGATTTGGTGAGAAGAAAGAAGAAACGGTCTCACTCATACGATTGCCAACCATTACGAATGTGGAAGAATCATGGAATCAAATGAAAGACACGATCGACCAAGCGGCCTCTGCAACCCTCGGGGTCACCAAGCCGGGTAAGCGGTACATCAACCGAGATACTTGGCTTTGGAATGATGATGTTGAAATGAAGGTCCGTGAAAAGAAACGCCTCTACCACCGTGAAAAGAAACGCCTCTCTCTCTCGACGATAAAACCCCTGCTAATTGGCAAATTTATAGGAATGCCAACCGGGAAGCAAAGAAATCGGTCACTGTCACCCGAGCGAACCATTTCAAAAATCTTTACGATAAACTGGACACTCGGGATGGCGAGAGAGATCTGTATCGACTTGCTAAAAGCCGTGATGAACGCACACAGGATATCGAACACTTCTGTTGTGTTAATGACCTGACGGACCTGACGTCATCGCATCTGAGCTCTGGAAAGCGAAGAGCTGGGACCTAATGACCTGACGGACCTGACGACATCGCATCTAAGCTCTAGAAAGCGAAGAGCTGGGACCCAACACTGTGGCTCAGTGAATTCTTTAACCGGGTTATTCAGGAAGGAAGAACACCATCTGACTGGCAAGAAAGTACCACTGTTCCAATATGGAAAAAGAAAGGTAGCCCAGCAGAATGTTCAAATTACCGTCCGATCCGGTTACTTTCCCATATCATGAAGATTTTTGAACGTATTCTTGACAACCGTATTCGCGAAGTCGTTGAAATAACCGTGAATCAAGCCGGATTTGTCAAGAACTGCGGAACTGCTGACGCAATACACGCTGCGCGGTTACTCATGGAGAAACACCGTGAGAAGCATCGCCCTCTTTACATTGCATTTCTGGATGTAGAGAAAGCGTTTGACCGTGTATCACACGAACTCATCTGGTATGCTTTACGACAACACTTCGTGCCAGAAGAACAGGCACAATCACTGTCAGCGGCAGTGATCTGCCCAAAAATGAGCGATTTAAATACCTCGGGTCAACGCTATCAGCCAATGGAGAACTGCGTTATGAAATTGCTTCACGCATTAACGCAACCTGGATGAAGTGGCTGGCGTTCCACAACTGGTGTCCTTTGTGATCGACGTATCAACGAACGTCTCAAATCTAAAATTTACCGCAATGTCGTCCGTCCAGTCGCTCTCTATGGTTCTGAGTGTTGGCCGACTATAAAAGACAATGAACGGCGTCTTGCGGTAATGGAGACAAAGATGCTACGTTGGACTAGTGGTGCCACACGTTTAGATGATGAGGATATCCGCGATCGTTATGGGGTGGCACCGATCGTGGAAAAGTTGCGAGAGAGGCGTCTTCGATGATATGGTCACGCAATTCGTGCAAACGAGAATTCACTTGCCAAGATTGGTCTGAACATCGAAGTCGATGGTAAACGACCAAAAGGCAGACCTAAGCAACGGTGGCTTGATACGCTGGATGGGGATTTGAAAGCCTCGAGATTGCACCCAGATCAGGCATTCGATAGAGCCAAATGGCGAAGCCGATCACGACGAGCCGACCCCTCTTGTCAACGGGACAAAGGCTGAAGAAAAAGAAGAAGATGTAGAGTCTCTGGTCGAGCTCACATTTGGTTGGTTCGACTGATCCATTAAAATCACCTACTTAGCTCTTGCTTGTCTTTTAGTCCTACCTCAAAAAGGGGCTACATTCCTCCTCTATTTCTTCTATTCAAAAATCATATCATAATAATTCCACAGCGAAGGCATTGGCGAAACGTGAAAGCGACTACGATAATGTAAGCTGAGCGGCATATTCATATGCCTATAACCGTCACAAATATACATATTGAGAAAAGATAGAGATGATGTGTATCTTAAAATGGTATATTTTATAAGGTGGGTCAATAAGCAGATTGAAAATGCTAGTAATTCCTAGGGCGCTAGAGGG